>NC_071402.1:87075347-87700347 GCF_017976375.1 Cuculus canorus | reverse complement strand
AGTGAGCTCAAAAGTACATGGGGGTTACAGGAAGGAGATCTGATGGTGTAAGCCATCAGATTGTAGGAGGGCATGTAAAAGTTGTTCGTATGTGGTTTCTCCTGGCAAAGACACATTACAACAGGTTGGCTTGCAACCAGGCACTCCTTTCTCCCTATTTTAGTGCTGTTTCTTCTTTATCAACAAAAGCATCTATCTTAACATACTGAGCATTTAAATAGCTTGTTGTGGAGTTAGCTCCATCATTGTTTTATTTGTTTAAAGTACATGAATGACAGGCATGCTTTTAAATGCTTCAAAGCATATTTTTTCAGTTTGTTTTGTCACAAACCAGACTTGGTTTTCTCTCTCCTGTAGAAGAAATTCTGATTACTAAAATAACTGCCATAACTGCTTTCTTCTAGTGAGGTAAAATGGCATGAATGCTCCAAAACACAAAGGAAAAAACACAGTAGTGGGTTTTGGTGGATACCAGTGTGAAGTTTGAGAAACTTTTTTTTTTAAAAAAAAAAAGTATAAATTTGTTTTGTAGGATTTTAAAATATTTCAAGCTTATCTTTTACTTCATTTCTGGAAAAAAAAGCCCATAAAAGAACTAGTACAGGTGTTCAAGAGATATAATTTAAGAATTTTTATAACTTCTATGGCAAATAAAATACTGGAAGGACACCACTTTTTTTACTTTATTAGTAATAAACTGTTAAAATAAAGTACTGCCTTTCCCTCCATAAAATCTGCTTTTATTTACAAAGATGCTTTCACCTTTTTTAAGTGGATGTTTTAGGTAACAATATGATACTGCTTGCTAACAATGATGTCATTCATGACAAAAGACCCAAAACCAAAATCTAACCATCATATTTTTTCCTCCTGCGTTAGTCAAACTTACCTTGGTGTTTTTCTACTAAAGCCTTTAGAAACGAAGCTAATCTCTGAAACCTCATCTGTTTGCCAAGCAGAACAAGTCGCCAGAGTTATAGTCAAAGATGCCATAGTAAGTAAATTATCTTTTTAAATTGTATTAATCGTTAGAGAGACTAGGATCATCTGTAATGCTTGTTTAAGACTACAAGACAATGGCTAAGCTAAATGCAAAATCGATTTACATGAAGCAGTGCTCTTTGCTAGGTAGTTTGGGCAAGAAGTATTTTCATTATTCTTTTGCCACTGTGCCCACAAATGATTTTATACAATCTCTTGGAACTGAAAAGTACCTTAAGTTGTACATTAGACAGAACAAAATGATGCACCACTGTGATGCAATGTCTCAAAGGCGGATTATGCTGACTTTAAAGCACTAAACTCTATTGAGTTTTTATATATCAAATACCATTTGTCTGACCTTAAAAGCTAGTTGGACTATCTTATTTTTCATGAAGATGAGTTCATATAAAAATAATTTTACAATAAATGAAGGCAGTCTAGCCTTTTCAGCATTTATTGTCTTAAGTACATGATTTATGTGTGATTAAAACACATAAAATGCTGCTCTTTGTGGTTAATGGTGTATTGCCTTTCTGAGGATTTTTTTTTTAAAGTTTTGTGCTATGGAATACTAGCTTAGTAAAGCACCTCAGAATGGAAATAAACATGAAATTTCATACTCTTAAAGCACAGTGATGGGCTCCTGAAGTCTAATTATTTTACAGTTCCAAATACTTGTGAATGGTTTATCTCTACAGCAGGTGTTCAGTTGTGAAGTTTCTACTGTATTTTCACAAATACAACACACAAATACATAATTATGTCTGGTTTTGGGTTGGCAAGTTTTAAAAGCAAGTACTACCTCTCATAGTATTCTGCTTTGGTGCTTAAGGAAAAATAATCTCCTTTCTAATTTTAAGCATCCAATATTTCTGTGTCGTGCTTTCCAGCACTCTGGATGATACATTTGTTCAGACATTTTCTTTATGCTGTCAAGCCATCAGCTGAGAGACTAAAATAGAAATCGGAAGGTAGCTCTGTACTGTAGGAACTCGCAGTCCTCTCAGGTTTGTGTAGAGAAATAACTCAATTAAATCTCATATCCTCTACTGCTTTGCATGGATTCACTTCTAACCCTGATTCAGGAACACCACCTCCTCCTTTCACTGCTGCATTCCATAGGTTTATTCCTGCAGTGTTTCAGGAAGTCGATTTTCCAGCATTAAGTCTGAAAACAAATGGGAGAAACCTAGGAGTCAGAGCTGTAGAGCTGCAGTTTTCCTAATGAGTAGTCGAAAGCCCACCAAACAACTTTTTCCCAGTGTGTGTCCCCTCTCTTCTGCCTGTTGAATTGGTTAGCAGGCTGTGTGTCTCGGGGTTTTGAGGAGGGCAAGTTAAAAATCCTTGACGTAGATGGAGGAGGACCTGTTACCTAGCATTTGAGGTACACCTCCTGCCACGTGATACTAAAGTAATTTTAACAAAAAGCAAACAGTATTTTGTTCTACAATTACAGCAGTGATTAGTGATCTGACTAAGTTAGGGTGTAATTGTGACTCTGAGATATCTTTATGGATGGGGAAACTGTCATGCATTTTCTCTGTCAGTAAGCATGCTTCAAGAAGAAATTTAGAACCTTTCTGTCTTGTAAAGAAATCTAGAAATTAGCACACCTCCTGAAGAGAGGCTAGCTTCCTTGCCCATTTATAAGTGAATGCCCTTTGCAGTATTGCTGTATAGCAGAAAATATTTTTGAATATTTTTATTCTTAATTGTGTTAATATTTCTAACATGAAAATATTTGTTGTTAGTGACATCAGTCAGTTTTTCTCATCAAGAATATCTGTTAAAATAAAATACACCATGATTTTCCACAACTGAGTAAATTACTTTTTTCTTTTCTTAATTGCTGTTTTTCCTTCTATCCAGCAAGGACACTTTAACAGCTCAGTTGGGTCAGATGGTTACATGCTGTCAATATTAACCAGTGGAATGTCACCAGTCACTTCTATTACTGAAGGTCTTCAGCAGGTAAGATTTGGGAAGGCTCTGTAGTCAGAGCTTCTTAAAACTTAAAATACTTCAAAATGTAGAACATTAAGCAAATATTCATTATATTTTTCATCAAACTGCTGTTAATACTGTTGAGACCTGGTTTAGAAAACTGAAGTAATACTTTCAAGCTGAAGCAGCAAGTTGGCAGGAAAGCTAAGATTACTGTCTGCTACTCAGTCCTGAACTGTTACATAGTCATGGTGTTTGTTTTCTGGAGGTCATGTAATGTACCTGCCTGGAACTTCTTTATTTTACAAGTAAATAATATGCTGCAATCTAGGATCTTAATTGAATTGAAAGATGTTTCTGTCTGTTTCCAGGTTGTTTGCATGGGCATTTTTCGCATCGTTGGCCTGTTTTACCTAGGAAGTTTTGACAGCATAGTTCGTCGCTGCATGATGCAAAGGGAAAAATCTGAAAGTGCAGATAAAACTGAGTAATTCTTACTTTGAAATGAAAGAAGAATGTCAAAAAGTCCCGGACAGCTTGCTGCTTAAGTGAGACTCGGTTTCTCTCCTGAAGGATTTAGTCTGGAAGTACTTGCATATGTGACAGATGAGTCTCCTTGAAAGCTATGAAAGAAAACAAAAGTATAACTCCAGAAAATGCCAAACTATGCAGAAGTGTGAATGAGGATTAGGATTTTTTTTATGGTGATTTGAGTTTGAGAGAATTTGGGGAACTTGAAAGTGTAGAGTTTGAGAATGGACATGGTAATGGAATGGTAGTTCTGGATAAATGCTTAAGTTTTCTCACTTTGGTGCTTATGGGCAAAATAAGTACCATAATAGACTGGGCCGAAGTAGATTGAAGTCCCCCTGAACAAGTTGGTACCTTTTGCTAATGTTTTGGGATGATTTTTAATTTAGAATGTTAACTTTTCCTTTGGCCAATCTACAGATCCTTCTGCCAATGACAGCTTTCCTTACTTTATTCAACATGCAACGGTGGAAACCTTAAGATGGCAGATACATTTGTATGATCCAAGCTTTCTCAGGGTGGGAGTAATTAAAAAGTATGATTTAATATATGCATACTTTATAAAGGGAGATGAAGAACCCGTTCCCAAAGAGAAATGCTTGGAGATGTGGCTGGATCTATAGCTTTTCTGGCCTTTGAAGTATGTTGTTAAAAAAAATCAAACCAGTATCCAGTGTGTTGATTTTGACTTTCAGCATTTTAAGCCATTGAAATAATGTACAATTTTTACAGATACTTACTTTTTCTTATCTGCCAGTTTTTGCTCTGGAAAGTAGCTTAATGCTGCTGTTACATACATTGTTTTTCAAAGCTGCAAATGATGAGCCAAACCAGTAGTTGATGATAGAATTCAGTTGTAATTAACATGCCAGGCTCTTCCAGTAGCAGGAATGTAGCTTTTGGGTTGGGGAAGGATTTGGGGGGGGGGGGAGGTGTGTCAGAATGGCATTCCACATTCATTTTTACCCCTACATGGAACAACTTCCACATGGCAAGAAATGATTGAAAATACTCTCCTTCTATGCCCCACTTCTGCTTCATTTCATTCACATTATATGAAATAAGGCTGCTCAATAACTGCTTCAGAATACACAGAACTCAGTGGTTGTTTCTACTACATCTTAAGTTTAGCTCAAGTTAATTTCTAAGTTTCTAATAGATCTTAAGTTTATCTTAAGTTTGATGGATAACAATAATGTTTTAAGGGTGCACTATAGATACTGTTTATTTAATGGACCACTATAGCAAGTGCCTTTTGAGCTGCTTTTTTTTTTCCCTAAAAGCTGTGTATTTTGTATTTGTTAGCACTGCTGTGTTTTCAGTGTTGCATTTTCCATCTTCAGTCAGTACTCAGAATCTAAAATTACTCATAAAACTGGGCACTTTTGCTTCCTTGAAAGCAGTATTTAGCAACAAAATAGGCAAAATCAATTTGCTCTTGTTAAGATATTCTCTACATCTATTTAAGAAGAGGTGTTCAGTTAAATAATGGGTGGTTAACTGGAAAACATTTAAAATGTAATTTATTGAGGTTGTTTATTTTCCTGCTCTGAATTCAGTTGATCGCTTTCCAAATTTTATTCGCCTAGACTAAGGTGGCTTTAATGTCTGGTTTACCAAGATGTATTTTGGGGAGGTTCACATTGGCACTCTTACTTTAAGTGGTTAGACTTTCATTAGATTGCAAACGTTGAAGCATTGTAGAATTCTTCACAAAGACTGTTTTAGGTCCTGCCTCCTGATTTTGTTTAGATATGTGAAGTTGTGCATGCCTGTATTATAATACTGATTTTGAGAACAGAGTGTATTCCTGCATTTTTAAACAGCTGGGCCTCAGTGCAAAGAAATCTAATGTGCTTACGTGTTTCCTGTGCTGCTTAATGTGAATGACATAATGGAGCATTTATACATCCATTGTCAACAGTGCTGTGTTTCCTACAGCAACAAAACAATGCTATTTGGACCCTATTATCTATGTTAATTCTTAGTTTGATGCAAATCAAATACTCCTTTGACCACCTGCAAAAGATACCAGGATGGGTGAATTGGTTGTGCTGTAGTTTGAAAAAAATGCTTATGTAGACGACTGACATCAACAACACACGCTTGAATGTCAGGACTTAAAACCAGTAAGTAAGACTTTTCATACTTGAATTTGTCGTCTTCAGCTTGGAATGTTAAATGCTTTGCATTCAACAAATGTAATCCAGAAGGTCAGAGCACACACAAGACGCTGTGGAAATTGGGCCTCTCTAAAATATTTCAGGTCGGACATCTTAGACCGCTAATCACTTTCTTGACTGAAGAGCCCTCCAAATAATGACTGATATAATTCAATGCAAGTGTTTCTGAAGGAGTAATAAGAGTACTGGGTGAAAATTATGGCTCTGATCTATAGACACTTAGTTCACACCTAATTTTGCATGGTGTAACTGGTTGTATTGACAGTAAAACTGTAGGTTGAACCCCTCAGCAATTCTGGAAAATGGAATGAGGCAAGTTTTTTTGAAGGAACAAGTAAATAATAATCTTTCTAAATGTTCTAGTTTCTGCTGATGCAAGTTAATGCACTTAAAATTAACTGATGAACTTTTCAGTTGTTTTCTTGTCAAAACATAGTAAACGATCAACAGCAACCTTTGGTGTAAATTTTGTTTTTCTTATGCACATTCTCTTATCTGCCAATGTACTCATTTTAAGGTCCAATATTAAGTGAAGGAGATGCCTTGTAATTTTGTTGAAAACTATTTAGCAGATGAAAAACTGTTTTGCCAGTTTAAATGTTACAAAACCTCTGCATTCAAATGTTTTAGCGGTGTATTACATCCATGAAGAACTTTAAATAAGCTTTATTTACTTTTTGTCAAATTGTCAATAATTTAATCACTTGTGCCATATCATTCGGTGTCTTGTCTCTTGTTTTCTTGGTCAATCTTAGATTCAATTTAGGCTCTGAAAGTCTTTTCCATTCCATTTAGTTTCTAATGACTGTCTGCTTTAAATACAGATTTATTGTAACGTTACCTATAGTTTACTTCACCAAGGTGTTCATGTGCAATTTAAATAGATTTAATATTTTACTAAGAAAAAAAGATATAGGTAAATCAACTTTATTTGCTGTGAAAAACTCTAGGCACTTTTAAATGGTAAAAATATATAGCGTTATTTGTAAAAAAGAGATTTTGTGCTTATTGCTTCATCATTTTTGTGCCAGAACTGTAAACTAGTTTTCATATTTTATATTTCTCAAATAAATGGAGAATCAACAAAGCCTGTAACCTCTAAATTCTTTGAGGGGATGAAGGGATAAATTCACTTACAGGGCTTGGTATTTTTATTCTTTATTTTCTTTTTTTTAAAAAAATATGGGATTAGTTCAACAGGATCCTCTTAATTTTGTAGGACAGCAGGGGGAGCAGTATGTCCCTCCATTTTGGCAGCCTAAGGCAGAGGTGTACAGCAGATGAAGGATGTTAAAGAATTCAACTGAATATTGTCAGCAGACTCAGTGTCATCAAGCCATAATGGAAGTAGATTAAATTGACAACATCTGCCTTTATTGCAGGACATGCCAGTGTAACTAGTGCTTGTGCTGTCTGGAAGTGCTTGTGAATCTTGCTGAGCTAAGCGATGCTCATCCTTCCTAGTGGAAAACAATAGAAATAACAGTTATGGTAGCTGTCTTTTTGTACCACCTCTGAGCATGCAGCCGTGTAGAAAATTACTGTATTATGTTTCAGCTCTATGGTAGGGAGGTTTGAGTGGATGGCCGGCTGAAAGGTGATAGTAGGGGATAAATAGTCCTAAGATACTTATTCTCAAAGTAAAGCCAAAATTGCAGAAGTTCAATCTTTAAGAAAGACTTTCTTATTAAATTATCAGAGGGCCAAAATCAAAGATGGATTGAGGGAAGTACTTGCTACGTACAGTGTGTTTTAAGCTGAGGGGCTGACATTAATCTTGGAATGCTGGAGAATTAAAAGTTTTGAAATTGAAGAAAGCCACGTTGCAAGTGGATCTTTTGAATTTTTTCATTTGTAAAAGAGCAGGCCAAAGCAATTGCTCTTCATTTTTGTTTTCCCTTTTTTCTCTTTGCCTGGCCAGTACCGAGCACATTGAAGAGTAGGTGCATGTTTGATTATCTGTCACAGATGGTAGTAAAACCTCATGAAGTCATTTCCTTTCCTGTGTCGCTGGGGGGAGACTCTCACGAGAGACAGACCTTTGAATGACATGTCTCGCCACACCTCCCATACTCTTTTTATTTCCTTTTTTTCCACCTAGATGCACTAAATTGGTGAAAAGGGCAACTGTGCTAATCTTCCATTGTTGGTGGTCTGCGGTGGGCGGGAAATAAATGCTGTTAAGCTTTTGGACAGAAACTTGCACTGAAGGAAGTGGAAAGTATAAATGCTTTTTTAAAACCCCAAAGATGCGTATCTAATAGAGGGGGGAGCATTTCATAAAGCTTATTGGGGGAGGTTTGCTGCTTGAGGAAACCTTGATGAAGGACTATAATACCAAACCTTCTTGGTGGTAGAATACCACCAAGCCAGTCTTAAATTTTATTTCTCAAAGTAGAAAACAAGTTTGTTTTCAGCTTGGAGGGGAATCCCCATGTTAATTTTAAACCTTTCGAGTTCTAACTATGAAGTTCACAATGTAGTGGTGCTGCTGGAGCAATGTAAACACAAGAAGCAAAAGCAAAACTTACATGACTAACACTAAATCATTCTGCCAAGTACTTAGAATCAACTTTCTCGGGCAAGATAGGGTGTTAAATCTGTACAGACACCAGCTGTAAATAATGTATATAAAAATAAGTCTAAAATATGAAGTGTTCTTAGGTAACTTGAAACTAAAGGGAATATCCTTTTTCAGAGGTAAATAGTTGCTTCAAAGAAGTAGTTAAAATGAGGTATGTCAGTCTTTATTTCAAAGCGTTTACTTAAAAAGGGGGAAGGCATTTATTGCGTTGAGAAATTTTAACGAGTGTAATAAAAATGTATGGATCAGAGGTAGATGTTCCTGTTTGTCAAGTGGACTCTTCCCATTTCTTATTCCTTCATGCTGAAACAGTCTCCTTCACTCTTCTGTTTCAACTGAGAAGCTGGTCTCTGATTCCTTTTTTCCATAGCAGAAAGAAGAAACTGCATACATGGCACTGCCCAAATCCCCAGAATCGGTTGGTAGCTTTACAAAAGGTGGTGAGACAGCTCAGATACTGTAGAGACAAGACGCTTTTGCCACATAGCAAAGCAGAGATGTCAAAGAAGGATTTCCAAAGCCTGGATGCAGTTGTTTTGCCTCTGTCCACTCCAAACTATGCGGCCTCTCTATCTTGACAAGAAATGGAGATGGTTGAGGGATGAGTACAGTAGAAGGGGTCTGAAAGTCAGGAGCCATTTGCTGTGTTCGACCCTGAAGGTATTATCAGAGTATCTCATCCAGCTGGCTTTCCTGATGAAGGCAATTAAGCCCCATGAGATAAACCATAATTGCAGATTGGGCGTGCTTTAAGCATTTTACAGTACCGTTCTCTGCTCTGCAAGTGCTTCCAGCCAAAAAAGGATCCACTCCACACCTGTAGCATTTGCAGCGTCGGCAGGATGAAAGTACTCTCCTATTTCAGGAATGCACTGTGGAGAAATGGAGAAGATTGCTCAGGTTAACTTGCCACCATCCTGGTTAAAAATCAGCAAAATGTGCATCCAGGCTTTGTGGGTGCCACTTTTCCCTATAGTGTTTACATGAAGAAAACTTTTTTAAACCCTTGGACACAACAGATCCTCACTGCTGCCTAGATGGGTAACACGTTGAGCAAAACAGATGAGATGGGCTCAGCAATCGATGATGATGTGCATTTGATAGCAGAGAATTATGTGCACACATGAAAGTCTCTAGAAGAATGTTGTTTTCAAGGCATTTCACGCATCTTGGCAGAGACGCTGTGGGTATAGTGGTCTGATGGACAGATACAAACATGAAAGATAATGTGGTTGGTGGCTAGTTTTAGCTAGGGCAAGATAGAAATCTCTTGCAGGCACAGAGGTGTGCAAAGCACATACATGCTGACATGGAAAGGACGGCTGAATGCCTTGAACAGAGGAACACAGATGAAGCACAGCTGTGGGTGGCACACACAAACGCCTCACCGGACATAAGAGCCAATAAACATTTACTCCAGTACCTGAAGGGGACCTAAAAGAAAGCTGGGGAGGAACTGCTTACAAAGGCTTGTAGTGATAGGGCTAGGGGGCAATGGATATAAACTGGAGAGGGCAGGTTTTAGACTAGACTTGAGGAATTTCTTCACTGGGAGGGTCATGAGGCACTGCACAGGTTGCCCAGGGAAGCTGTGGATGCCCCATCCCTGGAGGTGTTCAAGGCCAGGTTGGATGGGGTCTTGGGCAGCCTGGTCTGGTGGGATGTCCCTTCCCATGGCAGGGGAGGTGGAACTGGATGATCTTTAAGGTCCATTCCAACCCAAACTATTCTATGATTCACAGTGCCATTGGCTACTGATTTCCACGTGTGGAAATTTCCCACCCATGAGCATAATCTTTAAGCTGTGCTAGAACATCATAAGGCAAAGAACTTCTTTGGTTTTCATAACTGTATTTACCTATACCACTCTAAATATTACTTTTGGGTTGCTCAAATGTATTTTGGGAAGTGTGTTGTGTTTTGATTTGCTGTAGAATTGAAAAATCTCTGCAGATACACAAAAAAAAATGCATCGGTGTCCTTGCTCACTTTGAGTGCTGTCACGCAGTGCAAACATACACCCTACTTGTTTCATGCCTGCTCAGGCAGGGCTTTAAACAATGGCTTGCTTTTTTCCAACTTGCCTGCTCATGAGCCAAGGAAATAAAAGGGTGGGCAAGTCACCAGGAACTGTGACTGTTGACAATTGGTTGCTGTTGAAATCCTGTTGATGCTAATAAAAAAGGTACAGGGAAAAGGTGTCCACTTTCAGATTGTCAGGAAGCTCAGTGTTGCCAAGCATTATGAACTTTTGTTAATAATGCATGCACTGTGCATCGAGCATCTGGGAAGCTATCAAAGAAACAGCAGGCTTTGCAGGATCCTGCCTGTTTGGTCAGTTGCCCAACCACGGATAAGAAAGCAGTCTCACAAAAATAATCTGTCCTTTACACTGACTGATGCCTGTTGTTGATGCTCCTGCTTCTCTAATTGTCAAGGGAGCTTTTTTCACATGAGCTTTGTTTGCATTCCTAATTGAGTTCCAGTCTTTGATACAGCTAATTCTTCTCCTTAGTCTGATTAACTTCAGTGTGCCAGCTCACGTAAAGGTAAATGTGCATATGGAAAGATGCAGGATCAGATCTTCAGTAGTCAGCATGTTATTGTCCTACCTAAAAGCATGATAATAATTTCTCAGCTGACTTTATGCACTCATTCCATGTTACTTGATAAATCCTGAGCCTCTCTTGCTGGTTTCTTTTGTCTACCTCCAAAACCATAATACCTTTCTTTTGGATTTAAATGTTGTTTTATCCCGCTGAGCAAGGTAAAAGCAGTACTGTGATACAAACTTTTGACACTTTAATAGATGCTCATCACCCAGTCAGGTAGCATTGTAATTGGTTTTAAGATGCTGCTCCCTTCAATTACAGACATAAATGCAGGTCAGATGCGATGCATTTGACACATTAAGTTAAGAACAAGAATGACTGTTTAAATGCACATAATTCTGTTTTGCTTTTTTACAGAGTCCTAATTTGTCATTCATCAAGGCACAGTTTTTGTTTCCCATGACTCATCTCTAATATCCACGTCTAAAGCAACAGCTCCTAGGATTTTTTTCTCCTTGGTTTTTCCTTTGTTTTTTTCTTTTTTTTTTTTTTTTTTTTTTTTTTTGGTACAGTCTCAGCTGTGTTTGGTATTAGCAAGATTGCTTGTGAACCATGACCACTACTTCCCTATTAACATTTCAAAAATGCTGGGATCTATCATTCCTGCAGCCAAGTGCTGGATATAGAGCTGGTGGTGAAACAGCATTATTACTAAATCCATTCCAAACAGTAAGTATCTCATGAAGTTTTGCTGAACCTGTTCCTATCAGAAATCAGTTATGAACTCTGAAACTCTTTCTTTACTAATTACATGCACTCAGTACTCTCTTCGTTTAGTTGGTCTTATTTCCTTTTCTTCACACAAAAGACATCCAAATAAGCGAATTCAGTAATATTTTCAATTTCTCCTTACAAAGGCCTATTGACTTTATACGCATCTTTTGTTTTCTGCATCAGCCCCACACTGATTTATCCTCTGGGCTTCAAAACTGATCCTGCTATGACGTTGTTGTGCAACTTACGCAGACAGTTCTTCTGTGTTACTTAACATTGGTGTCTGATGTATTTTCACTTGCAGGACGAACTACATTAGATTTAGTCAGTAGCACAGTGACAGACTCAATCAGCAGCCCGGTTGGTTATAGCTGTTCTGATTTTCTGTATCGCTTGTTCTGTTTAAGCCAGAGCATGTTACATGGAAATGTCAGGTTACTTTCTGTATTCAGAGGAGACAGTTTTTCTTGTTTCTTTTGGTGCAAGAGCATAAAGGCAGTGATTTAACTTGGTTGACAGATCCCTTGTCTGCATTTCTGCCATCCAAAACAATCCCTCAGCTCAGCGCAAACGCCTTACTTTCTGAAGTGGTTCATAGAGAGATGAGGCATGTCTGCACTCTACCATTTAACCACACCATGATTTACACACATGCACTGGTGGGCTACAGCATCGTCCATTTTCTTTTGACCTCGTTTTACCTTCTGGCACAGAATCATAGAATTGGGTTGGAAGGGACCTAAAGATTCATCCGGTTCCAACCTCCGTTGCCATGGGCAGGGGCACCTTCCACTAGACCAGGTTGCTCAAAAGCCTTATCCAACCTGGTCTTGAACACTTCCAAGGATGGAGGATCCACGAATTCTTCGGGCAACCTATGGTTGAAGGTGCCTCACCACCCCCACAGGAAAACATTTTTCCTAGTATCTAATCTAAATCTCCCCTTTTTCAGCTTGAAACTGTTCTCCCTCATCCTATCACTGCACTTCCTGATAAGGAACCCCTCCCCAGCTTTCCTGTAGACCCCTTTAAGTACCAGAAGACTGCTGTAAGGTCTCCCTGGAGCCTTCCCTTCTCCAGGCCTAAGAACCCCAGCTCTCTCAGCCTGTCCTCGTATGGGAGGTGCTCCAGCCCTCTGATCATCTTTGCTCTAACAGCTCCATGTCCCTCCTGCGCTGAGGACTCCAGAGCTGAACACGGCGCTCCCGGTGAGGTCTCAGCCAGGTGAGAGCTCTAGTGAGCTCCAGGTGAGACCAGCAGCCTCCGGTCCCTCTCAATTCCCGAGAACGCCACCAACCACAACTTAGTTTTAAAAATCAACAGGCGGGTGTGAATGCCAGGGGTGGGAGTGGGGGGACACCACCTCCCGGGGGTCCCCGCTGCGAGCAGTGGCCGCTGGGTGGCAACAGCCGCCCGCCAGGACACCGAGCGTCGCTCCTTGGAGGCTGCGTGTGCCCTGCTCCCCCTGGGACCGGAGACGGAGCGCGGGGGGGGAGGAAAACGCTGTCCCGAGGGAAGGGGCCGAGCACCTTCCCGTGCCCCCCGCTAAAGAACAGACGACAGAACCGTTCAGTATCCCGAACGCCTCTTCGGGTACCCGGAGAGGTGCTGGTTTGTGCACGGCACAGGCAAATTCCTCCCCGTGGCCTTGAAACCAGCCCCTGCGTCACCCAAGGCACAAGCGAGAATACGCCGGAGAAGGCTGCAAAAGGGCCGCTCCAGCCAACTAATTCGGGCAATCTTAATGAAGGGCTTTTAGGGTTGCATCCAGGCTCCTGTGGATGGAGAGCACTCTCCCCTGTGCAGAGCAGGGAGCAGACCCAGCTCCTCAAACCGAAGCAAGTCATGCTAAGGCCCTCCTCTGCCAAGGAGATCTGTGCTAGGCACTGGTAAGGAATTCCTAAGTGGGAGACCCTGGCTTTCGGGCTTACATTAGGTTGAAGAGGCTCAAGCTCCACAAGTTCTTCCTGAAAGCATCATATAGTCATAGAATGATTTGGGTTGGAAGGGACCTCAAAGATCATCTAGTTCCAAACCCCTTAGATCAGGCGTCCCACTAGACCAGGCTGTCCAAGGTCCCATCCAGCCTGGCCTTCAACACCTCCAGCGATGGGGCATCCACAGCTTCCCTGGGCAACCTGTGCCAGTGCCTCACCTCGCTCATGGTGAAGAAATTCCTCCTTATGTCTAGAAATCCTCCTTATGTTAGTACATAGAAAATCTTTCCCGATAGGATGCCAGGAGTTTTGGATGGACTGAAAGCTGATTACTCCCCCCACTCCAGTCCATTTTCCTCAAGAAGGCAAGCTGCCAGCCTGTGAGCCACATGTGATGGGTCGGGGTGTGAAGGAAACATAACCCTGAAAATAAAGATGTGGAGGGCAGCACGCATTCCCTGTGTCCCCTGTCACAAATAGCTCGCGTTCACAGTTTAATTCATGCTTTGTTTTCCTTTATATTCAGCGTAGTTGATACATGAGATTATCATCCCAGTCACCTTCACATCAACAAACACTGTCAAAATTTATCAAAATTCTCTTCTCCCCACCCACCTACCCCCCAAGTCAGCAGAGAAAGGTGCCAGCTATCTCCTGCTCCTGTTTCACTGAGCTTTATCCAAAGTTGGTTCCCCATGTCAGCCAGGGCTATCTCAACATCCCTTATCCCTGCCCTGGTGTCACTTGTCCAAGTAGCAGAGGGGCTGAGCCATCACTGTTTCCCAGTGCTGTGGGTTTAACCTACTTTCAAGGTTAGCTCCACTTCTTTGGTCAAGCTCCAGATTAATCTCATCTCCAAGCACTTTGATTCCCTCCTCTTCAATGTAAAAATTTGTCCTACTGGGTGCAGAGACGAGTCAGAGTCCCGTTTCTGCAACCAGCTCCCAAAATCAAACTCCTCTTCTGAAAACCGACAGAGTGCCGTGAGCGGAGCAGGTGTGCAGGACCCCGCATTGCCGCTGGGCCACCCGCAGAGGAGGGGATCAGCCCTGCTCCGCGGGGCTCCACGTAGGGGCTGCTGCCAGGGCAGACCACCCAGACCACCCCTCCTGGAGCCTCTGGGACACTTGTCTTTTTAAAAAAGGCAATTATTTTGATTTCCTCCTCTCCCACCCTTTTGTTCATTTTTTTTTTTATTTTTTTCCCCTCTGTATTATTTTTTCCATTTTTCTTTGTATTTTTTCTTTCTTTTTTTTATTTTTTCTTTTCTTTCTTTTTCTCTATTTTGCTTTTTTCTATGTTCTCTTTATTCCTTTTTCTTTGTTTCTTTTTCCTTTCCTTTTTTCTTCTTTCCTTCTTTCTTTTTCTACATTAATTTTTCTTTTTATACCCCCCTATTCTTCTGTTTTCACTTTTACATTTTCCTTGTTTTCTTCTTTTTTCTTTTTCTTTTCTCTTTTTCTTTTTTCCTTTGTCTTTTTATCCACTTTTTTCATTTTTTAACCCTTATTGTTTTCTTTTTATGTTTTTTCATTTGTCTTTCATTTTTTGTCTCCTTTCACTTTCCCTTTCCCTTTACTTTCCTTTTCCTTTACCTTGTACACTTTCCTTTCCTTCCTTTCCTTTCTTTCCTTTTTTTTTTTTTTTCCTTTTCCTTTTCCTTTCCTTTCCTTTCCTTTCCTTTCCCCCATATATTCTTCTGCTTTCTTTTGCTTTTTTCTTTTTCCTTTTTTTCTTTTTCTTTTTTTTTTTTTTTCCTTCTTTCCCCCCCACTTTTCCAAACGCATCCGCGCAGCTGCAGCAGCCTCTCCCCTGCCGCGCAGGGCGGAGCGGGGCGCGCTTCCCCGGCAGCCCCATCTCTCCATCCATCCCTCCATCCCTCCCTCCATCCCTCCCTCTCTCTATCCCTCCCTCCCTTCATCCACCCCCCTACCCTTCCCTCCCTCCCCCCGGTGCCGCCCCGCCCCGCGATGCAGAGGGCGGTCCCGGGTCCCTCCGCCCCCGAGGCGGGTTGGTTTCTTTCCAGCCCCCCCCCTCCCGCCCTCCCCATTCCCCCCGTTTCTTGAATGAAGGCGCGAGGCGGGGCCGCCGGACGCCGCCGGGCCGGAGCCTCCCCGCGGCCGCCCCTCCCCGCCCCCGCCGCGCCCGGAGCCGCCGCCGCGCCCGGAGGAGCCGCTCGGGCTCCCGGGCTCCGCTCACCGGGCAGCCCGCGGCTCTGCCTCCTCCTCCCATACAAAAGCTGCTCGGGAAATGGCATCGCTCCCCGCACCCGCCGCCAAAAAACATCCGCCTTCTTTATTTTCCACCAATTTTTTCACGCTCGTCCTTGTGAAAAAGAATTAATTTCTGAAATACGTGCAATTTTTTCTTTTTCCTTATATATATATATAATATTTTTTTTTTGATACGTGCGTGCGCGTGTGTGGAAGCCCCGGGCTCCTGCCATCGGTGTCTGAATGAAACTACGTAAATGCCTCTGCCTGCGCGTTGCGCTGGAGGGAAAAACGGAGCACTTCTGCGAGAGCTTGGATTCAAATCGCGGTTCATCTGGTCGCCAGGATTTTCCATCTCTTTGGGCTTGTTCGCCTTCCCGCGCTGCGAGGCGAGGTTCGCTGAGCTTTGACGCATCTTTGGAGATGCCTCTTAAACGGGAGTCTGGGAAAAAACATTCGAAATCGTAGAGAGAGAGAGAGATTTGTGTCCCTTTCCCCCATCCACTTGGTGACTTGAAGCATCAAAGCGGCCAGAACTTAACCTTTCCGAAGACTTGCAATGCTTGGGGTTTGTCGTTGCTATTTTTTTTTTTTAGAGGAAACTTGACAGAGGAACATATTTATAGTCCGAGTAAGTACTTTACAGAGGAAATTTAGTTTGTGTAACTTAAAAACAGCAGTGTTGAGGTTTCTAGCCTAAAGCGCGTTGGATTAATGTTCATCCGAGGGTGTTTAGCAAATGGTTTTCTCAGTGTGCGTTCATCTGTCTCTTCGTGTCCGTGGTAGTTCAGCACCCAGCAGAAGATGCACTTGATTTTGAATCGGGATAGAATTTTTTACGATATGTTTCAAAACCACGGAGGAAATGGTCCTAAGGTAAATTTAGACTAAGTAATAAATGTGCACCTGGAAGTAGAAGTATTCGCAGCATTTTAATCTCTATTTATACCACGCATCTCAGACTGAGGAGGAAACGCTTGAGAAGACAAAAGTACCTCTGAGACCCCCCGAGAACTCCCCCACACCACCATGAATGAAACCATGCCCAATACAGTAACTGGATTATAATTTTTGGTGTTATTAATTTTATTGTTATTGGCTGCTTTACATTTTTGGGTTCATCCTGCTCCTCTTCTTCCTCTCTCCCTTACTCTTGCTGCTTCTTCGTGGGAATTATGGCTCATCCGGGGAGAAGAGGCTACGATAACCGGGAGATAGTGCTGAAGTACATCCACTATAAACTCTCGCAGAGAGGATACGACTGGGCTGCCAGCGAGGACAGGGCACCCCTGCCTCCAGGTCTCTCTCCTCCTCCTGCTGCTGCTGCGGTTGCTGCTGCTGGGACTTCCTCTGATCACACTGGGCTGGTGTCTTCGCACCCCGAGCCCCCCGGCTCGGCTGCTGCTAGCCACGTGCCCCCAACCGAGGGGTTGCGTCCTGCACCCCAGGTTGTCCACCTCACCCTGCGCCAAGCAGGGGACGAGTTCTCCCGACGCTACCAGAGGGACTTCGCCCAAATGTCTGGCCAGCTGCACCTGACGCCCTTCACGGCAAGGGGCCGTTTCGTGGCGGTGGTGGAGGAGCTCTTCCGAGATGGGGTTAACTGGGGCAGGATCGTGGCCTTCTTTGAGTTTGGCGGTGTCATGTGCGTGGAGAGCGTCAACCGGGAGATGTCTCCCCTCGTGGACAGCATCGCCACCTGGATGACCGAGTACCTGAACCGGCACCTGCACAACTGGATCCAGGACAACGGAGGATGGGTACGTCCCCAGGTTTCTTGTTTCTTCTCCTGACTCTGGCTTGCAGGGCTGTGGGGTGGGCAGTGCCCAGGGCGATGCATTCATGTTGCGGGGAGCAAAACGTGTGCCTGATGGTCATCTGCACTGGTGTGTGCCAAAGCATCGTCAGCCTTTGTCCGGCTGTCAAGTTTTACCTCGTTGTGGGGTTACAATGGGGCAATTTGAGGTGGAGTGCAGCTACGGCTTGGGAGCAAAAAAAGAGTGAGCTAGGAACCTTCTTCATGAGCATACTCAACTCTCCTACTCCCATCTACCCGCACCTGCCGGCAGCACCAGACCTGGCCAAAAGGCAGGGTCCCACAGCAGGTTGAGAAGGGGCGGCAGAGATGCCCATCCAGCTGCCTGGGCCAGGGAGGTCATGGCAGGTCTCAGGGGCAGCAGGGACCATGGGTGTAAGTGTGCCTGCACACATCCCTGCCTGTTAAGGGTGACGCACTGGACAGGTGCATGACGAACATGAAATCCTGGTGCTATGGGCAGGCAGGTGACCGGTTGGTGCCGGCATCTACAGCTGCGGTGGCGACGGGGTTTTGCGGTGTAGGATATGTCTAGTGTGAAAAATCTGTCTTTGTCTCGAGATGAAACAAAGGTGCCAGGACCCGTGTATGTGGGACTGTTCTGGAAAATGTGTGTTTGCTGTGATCCGATGGGGGACTATGTGTCTGGGGTAGGGATTGCCTCTGGCCAGAGCTGGCCTCTGCATCTTCCAGAAAGGGAAGATTTCCACTTGTGGAAAATGAACAGCTTTTACACTGATGGTCAGTCAAAAGCCTTTCCTTTTTCTCCGTCTCTCTTTCCAAAGTAAATAGCTGCATCGAAATTGGAGGGTATCTCTTTCTTTTTTCCCTCTATTAATTGATAGACTGTAAAAAAATGTGGTCCTAGCTGCTCCCCTGCAAACCAAACCTGTTGTATATATAACGCTTATACTATTAATGCATTGAGGAAAGCAACAGTAAGAGTTATACTGAAGAAGAAACTTTACATATAGGCTAGGAGCTAGTGTAAGTCACCTAGAGATGGAGGTCTGCTGGGTTAGAGACCCGCAATTTCAGGTCTGGTCCCCTGTGAAATGAAAGACCTGATTCATTTGAGCAGCACATCTTTAAGAGATGGTGTAGAGGAATGTGAAGTACAGTATGTTTCCCAGTTAGTGTGGTTTGCAAGTCCGGAGTTTGTGAAGCATTACCACATTAAATTCTCAGCATTGAGTCTCTTGCTAAGTCAGTGTTAGGCACAGTAACATGCCACCTGCATTGACCGCCTCTGCTAAAAAATGAAAATGTTTTTTTCCTGCTGCTTAAGCTGCCTGACTAAAGGATATTCGTGTCTAGAGATCCAGTGGACATCCACATGCTGCTGTAACGGAGGGAGTATGGCTCTGGGGCCCCTTTCTCAGCAGGAATCCTCACTGCGCACCTCCCAGAGGAGTGCTGCTCATCCCTGCCTACAAGTTCTGTTGGAATCAGGATCGTTCTCCTGCCATCCCCTGCTTCCACCAAGAAGAAAAAAAATTCAGGATTCATGGGGCCAGAATGGGGAACAAAAAATGTGTGTGTGCATGCATGTGTGTGTGTGTCTGTATATTTATATACATATGCAGTATGCAAATATGAATACATATACAGACCCCCACACATACGAGTATATGTACACACGCATAAAATGACTCCAGTGCCTAGTGGTTGGGACCACACTTGGGAAAGGGAGTCCTATCCCCTGGTCCCCTATTTCACAGGTCACTGCAGAGAGTTTGTGGGTGTGCTTTCACAAAACAGATAACTGAGGGGAAAAATAATCAGGAGACAGTTCAGGCTTTTGGAGACCTTGGCTGGTTAGAAGACAAGCAGCTAAAGGGTTAGGGATTTTGCGATCACACTTCTGGGCTGGGATGCCTGACTTGTGCGTAAGTCCTTCCTCAGGCTGGAAGCCTGTTTGTGGAGCTGGGGCCCTCAGTTTGCTCCAGAGCCAGTGAAGTCATTCTCTTGATTCCAGTGAACTTTGGATCAAATCTGCAAGCATGCTGGAGATGCATTGTCCTGTGGGTGTATTGTGTAAAGAGGAACATAAATAATGAATAAAACCAAGAACGTGAAAAGACAGGTGTTACCAGGTGTGATTGGTCAGATGAGGCGAGTGCTGGAGCTGTTTCATGACAGTTAGAAATACAAGAAACTGAAGCTATAAACACTGACTGCCTTTAAAAGGCAAAGATGCTTCTTATCGATAGCTGTTTAGTTGTTTATTAAGGTTTCCTATAAACAAAGGCTCCAGAGTTTGGCTGCATGTGATGCCATTTACAGCCACGTGTTATTTGTAATGTACACATGGAAGAAGAAGTGTAAAGTATTATCCCAGCGTGGCTTTTGCCTGTCTGTCTGGTAAATGGCTGGTACCTTTGGGTCATGGGATTATTAAACACGGACAAAATCTTCTAGCTCATTACAAAGAGCAAAAGACTAACATGTAGTTGCAAACACAGCTTTTGGGATCCCCTCTTCACAGAGAGGAAATCACGGATGACATGGGGCAGTGGATTTTTCTTTTTTTTCTTTTCCTAGCTCTCAGGATCTGTCACTGGAAAAATGTACATTCACATATGCACTCAGTCTTCAGCTTGGCACTTTCACCATGTACAAACCTTATTGAACCATCATAAATGGCTCTTCCGGAGTAGCTGATCACCTGGTAGGCAGTGATGCTTTGGAGGACTTCAGCACAGTTTCGTGGGAGATTTCCCTGTCATACAGTTTCCTGCAGCAAGTGGGAGCGCCGGCTGTTCTAGCCTTCTCCTTTACCTTGTAACTTCCACGTATGTTGTGGAGGGGTGGGCTTATTAGAGGCTTTGTAGTACTAGAGAAGAGGGCATCGAGGTTAGTCATGAGCATACGTTGTCCCAATGAGTAAGCTGGACAGTGCGTGCTTTGAGTCTGTTGTATGAGCCTGTCTTACACTCAGGTCTGAAGTTTGGTTGAAATGCCTTTCTTATTTATCTGTCTCTTTTGAGTCGGTTCTGTAAATTGACAATGTATTTTCAGGGCGTGAATTCTTGAGATTGCAAGGAAAACACAGAGGCAAGGAAGCTTATCAAAGGGCAGGTTGGGAAAGGATATAGCCTGTGCAGTATAAATTTTAGGCCCTAGACATCGCTGTTAATGGTGTCTGGGGATTGTTAATAGCCTTACAATACCCAGCGTCATGGGTTTGTTCAAAATTTAGAAAAAGCAACAGATGGGGACTGCCTGCACGGAGCCTGTATTATTAGCTTGTGGTTCTGGTGGCAAATAAATGCAGCTTTCAAAGATTTTCACGTAGGCCAGCATACCACAATATTGTACTTCTGGCCTGATAACATCTTAAGAGTGTTACAAAAGAAATAAGAGGAGAACCAGCTCATCTCTGCAATTTCATGGCACTTGGTATAATGTATGCTTTCTGATTGACAACTTAATGGCCTCATTTCAGTTTTCTAGAGCCTGGTGTTTGAGCTGCGGAAGGACTGGCTTGTCAGCAGGCTGTTGTACTTGGTGACTTCTGACTTTGACTCAGGGAATGTTGAAGTGATGCAGCAAGTGCAGGGGAAATAACTGTGTTTGTCTTGCAGTGATGGCTTCCCTCTTTGGAAACAGCCCAGCATATGTGGGAGCCATGCTCAGCTCTGGGTGCTTCTAGTCCAACATATGGCATCCTCTCCAAGCTGTTCAAGAAAAGCAAGAGTGTGAGAACTGTGAAAGGAGACACAGGCACCATCTTATATGCGTAGACAAGTACATTTTTAATGTAAAGAATGTAAAGAAGCCCAGGTGAGAAAAGCAGAATTGTGTTGAAAATTAAGGCAAGAAAGCATGATTTTAAATGACAATGTTTACATTTGAACCAGAAATGTGATGATTGTGTGTTTTCATCCAATTCTGTTCTCTTATTGCAGTTCTTTATTCTGTTTGAGGGTTAAGGCTAGGTGTGGCAAAGGATTTGGATGTCTAAAGTGCACCCTAGGTGGAACATAAGTGTTGCATGCTCTGAGTGCCTGCCTAGCCAGATCGGTGGCAGAAGTCCCCGGCTTCTCACTGTTGCTTGTCCAAGCCAGCCAGGAGCGGCTCCTGCCTTGAGAGAGGGGAGCCACTCGACATGCTGTTGGGGACACCCTTCCCAAGAACCTCCATGTTCTAGAGCTGGCAGGCATCCTCTGCCCTGGTTGCTGTCAATCACATGTCATCCTTATTTGCAAATGAAGCCAGGGAGAAGACACTGCTTTTCCTGGTGGCTCCTTGGTTAAAGCCTCTCCTTAGGTAATGGGAAGTTTGCCTACAAGATCTTCTGCAGCCTGGCAGGGGAGTAATTCACTTACATCTCCAACATCTCAGGAGGCTTTGCCTGCTGGTTTTGCCAAGGTGTCCTCCCCTTTGGCAGCAGGGCTCCTCCTCCTTCTGCAGGGGTGAGATTTCATTTGGTGGAGAAGGAAGAACCAGAGTATCTAATTCCTGCTGTCTGATGTGTTTTCTCACGTGTCTGTATAGAGCCAAATGATTAAATGCTTCTTGGACCAGCAACTAGACCCTAGGTCTCCCTTCACCTGAGTTGACTGCCCTAATCTCTAGGCTTCCTCTCTTTTATTTTTTTTTTTTTTTTTAGTAAATCATTAATTCTCTTTGCTCAGTGGCACACCTTGGAAAGGAAATGTGGAGAGTTGCTATGCCCCGTGATGATCCATAGGCCCCTCATAAAAGGAGAGGGATGGCAGATGTATCTGCCTCCAGGACAGTGCTGCAGGTCATGGATATAGGTGTGACACAAGGGCCTTCCCGTGCTTGTGAGGGAGACACTAACCGAAATCTCAGCCTTTTCAGGCTACAGAGCTGCTCTCCCAGCACCTCAGCCAGGCACCCACCTGTGGAGCACGTTGCTTCTGTTGCAAGTCCTGAGCAAAAGCCTCTCACTCATCCCACATGGAACGGTACCTTGCACGGAGCCAGATGCCCTACACTGAAGCAGAGGCACTTTGAGGGTTTTTTTGCCAGCGACATGTGGCCGTGTAACGACTCAATCCCCAGTGGGGCTAACCCCAAGTCACTGTTTGACTGGTAAAAGGAAACTATCTGAAATCCACTCAGTTAAATAAATGAATTGGCAGTTTCAAGTGTTACACCTTCTAGGTCCTTTGCCAGTTTTTGTGGCTTTGTGGGTTTATAATCAAATTCTCAAAGTATTATCAAAATATTTTTCTTTTTGCTGTTGCTGAAGAGCAGCGAGAAATTCATTCTGTGGAGGATCTGTGCTGAAGCAAGGAGTAGAAGAGCTAGGGAAGAAAGAGAAAATGTTTGTGGTTCTCTAGTCCCTTTCATTTATAATAGCTTTCTTTGCATCTTGCAACAGCATTAGGTTACGTATTTTCTCAGAAGAATCGTCTTTTTTTTTTTTTTCCTTTCTTTCTTTTTATTTTTTTCTTTAAATATACGTATTGACCATAACCTTTAACATTTCAGAACTAGGGTCTTGGTTATGGAGATGATGTCATTTGCCTTGATCTTGCAAAGAACTGTAAAGTTCAAACAGCAATCCTATTAAAAAGTTTTACTTTACTTCCAATATTGAGAAAGAAGTTAGTTCTGTGCCTGCATTAGCACTGGCCTCTCTCAAGCTGCTGCATTAACTCTGCTGGGTAGTAAGTAGCTTAGTTTTTCGAGTATGTAGCTTGAAATTTGGAGCCAGTAATCCACGAAGAAAATCCGGTTGAATTCTTCTGCTGAGACATCAAGCGTTTCTCCAATGGCAAGGCATAGCTCTAGCAGGAAAATCACAAGACCTATGCAGTGATGTGTGAAATTGAATGGGGAGCAGAAACCTTTCCTCAGTGGCCAGCTACCAGGGCCCAGGCTTCCTAAGGCAGCACGGGAACTTCGTACTGCATCACCAGCAAACATTAAGGCCTTGTGCTGGATACAGGCATCCTGTACAAGAGAGTCATCTTTCAGTGGGCTGGACCTGGGACAGTGAAGGGAGGTAGAAACAGGAGCAGCACTCAAGTGTTGCACTGAAACCTCTGCTGTGGTTTTGGTCTCGTGTGATGGTTTATGCCAGGCACGCTAACGAGCCAGCCTCACACTCTGCCGTCACCACCGAGGGATGCCGGGCACGGGGCTCTCTGTAAGCCACTCTGCTCACTAATGTGAGCTGCTAGCAATTTTACTGTGTTCTCATCTCTCCTCTCACTCTGCAGCTGCATTGCCCAGCTAGCCATGTTGGTTTAGCACTGCAGTCCTACCCAGGTTCTGCCGACGGGGCAGTGGGCACTCATTGCTGGCCTGGGGTCTGGGCAGCTGCAAACTGGGTCAGCAGCCTTGGCAGTCAAGCGGCTGTAGCTAAAGAACAGCACAATAGATCTGATTAATTAACAACTCTTCTGTGGCAAAGTGAATTTTTATTTTCTGGCTATTGCTTTTCCATCCCTTTCGGTGATAGGGGCTATGGTGAAGCTGGGCAGGGGTGAGCATGCAGCCGTGCACCCTATGGTGTGCTGGCCAGCCATGCTCGCTGCTCCCATGGACAGCACGCTTGTATTTGGTGGGTGTCTGGTTCTTTGCCTCTTTTTTCTTTCCACTTCAAGGAGAGCTGGCAGTCCTCAGCTTTCTGCAGGCCTTTCTGACCTTCCTCTTCCATCACCACTGCTGGCATTGGGCATCGGGTGCTGGACACAATCCTGGGCACTGCTGCCCAGCCATCGGCTGCAGGGTGTGCTGGGTCCAGCCCTTGCCTTCTCCCTCCCTTGCCTTTTTTATTTTTCTTTGTGCCTTTGGTGGGGTGGAGCCCAGACTTCTTCATTTTATTGGGGTTTTTAAATAATTTATTTATGAGCTCCTCACACCTGCTTCTGTACCTGCTGATGTAGTAATAATAATAACACTTATTACTTGGTGGCAGCAAAATACTGATTATATCTGAAGGCAGTACCGGCCTGTTTTATTTTCCATTTCATATATATAATAGGATGGGTGAAGGTGTGTGGTGCCATAAATCTTCTCTTCCACAGCAGGATAACATCCAGGCCTTTTTGGCAAACACGAACACCGATGACAGATTTGAGGGATTTTTATTTTACTCTGGCTTTCAGTCTCATTAACAATCTGATGGCTTTTTTTTTCCTTCCCTTTTTTTCTTTTGTTTTTGGCTCCTGAAAAACTATGAAACCGGATAACTTTTCCAAATGCATCTAAAAGTCTGGAATTTATTTTCTGTTATTTTATCCTAATGTTACTTTGCTGTCATGATTATTGTATACCGATAGACTTTGCTAAATTCCCCTTGCTGGAAAGTTCTTTGTGGGTTTCTGGATTTTACAGTTAATGAGTAAGAAAACAAATCTGATTTTAGAAAGTGTTGCCATTGACTTCTGTAGGAACAGGAAGAGGCACTTAATTGGACAATTGTGGTTATGTTTACTTTGTATATGCGGCAAGAAAAGTAAGATCAAATGAGAGAGCCACAGGTTTTCACCTAATAGAGTAAAACAGCCTTTTCTGCAATGCATGATTGACCTTTGGGAGCTGTTTTCATGGGAAAGCTGTGAATGGAAGCACTAAGTTGCATTCAGGAAGGGTTTAGGTATTTATAAGCATAAGGAAAACATCTACATTTATGTTAAAATAAAGTTGCTTGTAAGGGCAGTCATACACTTTGATGAAAGAGGGGGTAAATTTAACATCAACTGTTGAAATGAGATCACCAGGTGCTGAGGGTAGACCTTTCTCTGGGGGATGCTATTTTGAAATTATGTATTGCATTGCTTCTTCCCCAGAGCATCTGGTGCTGGTCAGTGACTGGGGATACTGGGATAGATGCACTGCCGGTCTCAACCAGCCAGGGAAATCATCTTACTTCTGCGTGTATTTTGTGAAAGTAAAGATAATTATAAATGTATTTATTGTGTTGCTAAGAGCACCCTCTTCACTGAATGAACTCCTGCACCGACTGAAGATCTGTTATGAATTGCCACGTTTAGGGTGAGTTAAAACAAATAGTCGGCATCCTTCAGCTCGCACGTAACTTTATTGTGATTTTATTTTATTGGAGCATCAAAAGGATGATTCCATTTTGTTGATTGAAAAGGTAACTCGGTGGGTTCTGGGGTACTATTGTGAACAATTTATGTACACGGGTCAGGTACAATCAAAAAGAAAAGGCCACGTTTTTCCCCACAGTGATTGAAAGAGGCTGTTGCACAGTTGTTTGAGAAAGCGACTGAGAGTCAAAACTTAACTTCCTCTTCTTGGTTCTAGTACTCAGTACATGATAGGATATAGGGCAAATGATTAATCTCTCTCTTTTTTGGTTAACCTAGCTATGAAACGGTATTCTTGCCAGCTCTGTGGCACACCAGGTTTGGGAAATGTATTGTTACCAACAACACTGTCGTGAGCTGGGCTAATGTTTTTTTTATTTAGTCATATAAGGTACAATATTGAACAAAATGTCTGTCATGGTGAGTTGGGGCGTACAGTAAAATTCGAATCTGTCGCATTGCATCTTGTCGTTTCTGGAGCTTGCTAACCTGGGAAAGAGCAAAGTGAGTCAGACTGTGAAACTACCTGGGGTGAGATTTGAGTGGAGAGTGGAGGCAGAAGAAAGAAAGAAAAAGTTAAGAAGGAGGAAAAAAAAAGTTGAATGGAAATTCGGCTTAAACTTTTTGAGCTGTACTGTTTGGATGTGTTTAGCAAAGCTTGTGTTGGAAACAGATTAGCGAGATCAGTTTCAGGTGTTGATTTCCATTTTTTATTTAGGAAAAGGGTGACCAGTGTGAGAAATGGCAACTGGCAGTATTAGCGTTTTCCTTTATGTGTTAGCACAGTTCATCAGGTGTTTCATGAAAGAAATTGTCCTTCCTTTTCCATTCCCACCCTATGTTAAATCTGTCTGTGCCACTTCAGAGAAAGGGGCAACAAGCTGTATTACGTTCACCTGTGAGAAGTACCTTCATGCACACCTATTCTTTTGCTTACATTCTCAGTCTTCATTAACTGTTCAGGCAGAAAACAGAATTTTAGAACATTAAAAAAAAAGTTAGTAGTAAACAAGTCTTTGGCCTTGGCCATGGGTTGAAGTTAGTTTTAACTGTCTTCCTGAACTCAGGCTTAGGAGAAAAATTCCTCTTTCACATGTTCTGGAGAGGCTTGCATGAATCACTGGAATTCAGGATAGGTCCCCAGACGAGAAGCCAGTGAAATGCCTCCATCTGTAGTACGGGATGCTCCTGTAGCATGTCTTTGCGACAGAATATTGCCAGTTTTGTCTCTAAAGGAAAGAACTCCTTCCTTAAGAAGACTCATCACATGTTCAGATGGTGTATTATAAAATGTGGGAGAAGACCCTATTTCTAATCTTTCTTCTAAAGCAAAAAGAATTAAAAATAATTCAGAGACAAATTCAAATACTGTAGTAAATGAGTTGGTATTTCCATTAGTAGAATAAGATGGTCAGTATTGTCGATTACTAAAATCTGTTGAACTTTTCAAGAATGTATGTACAGCTCAAGTAAAAAATGACATTAAAAAAATGAAAAACTGAAGTGAAAACTCCCTCATTCATAACAGAAGCAAATCCTGCATTGTGCTCCAAGTGTCTGCGAACTTTAGTTCAAGTTAGACATATCCAAAGCCCCTCTCCTGAAGTCGTCTGGCAAATCACAGTAAATCACACTGTCTAAATATCTAATCCCCAGTCTGCTGCTGGATGTGAAAGGTCACGAATATAACTGAGAAGGAGGCCTAATTCCTATATTATTTTCAGGTTCCTGCTTGACCTGTTCCTTTGTCTGTTCTCCAGATCTACGATAAGTAGTAGTGCTGCCATGAAGCCTGGGCAAGGGAAAGGCTGTCCACCTTGTGGAGCTGGAGTGCGGCTGCAGGGCACACCGGCAAGGGAGGAAATAAAGCCAGTTGCTTGAAATGTCAGATGGCAATCAAGGCTATGAGTAAAGGAGCCAGCCCGGAGTCTGTTCAGGCTTCTGCAGTAGCTCATGGCTGTCTGCAAAAAATTCCTGCCATAGAAAATTTGCGTATTTGGCTCTGGACTGAATGTGTGAAATCATTGCCCGGTTGGAGGCAATAGCTATTTTTTCCTGTATGGATGCTAAAACCAGTGGTATCTGGCCTTGTATAGCAGTATAGCAGTGACCATGTGGGCAGACCCAAAAAGGGGTCTATAAAGTGTCATACAGAGCCTTGGTTGTAGTGAACGGTTGAGTGTGTCTGTGCAGTGGTGGAAAACTAGAGCGATGCTGCCTCAGGCTTTGCCTGGAGAGTGCTCCTCAGCTTCCGTACGTGTTCTTGCTGTAAGGGGGACCTGCTGCGGGGTGCTACAAATGTCCCTCTGACAATGCCTGCGTGGACCAGTGATGGTGGTGTCCCACCAAGACGACAATAGCTTTCTAGAAAATGGTCCTGTTCATCTTAAGTAAAGCCTTGTCTCAGCCCCAGAGGCAAGCTGATGAGCCTCCCTAGTGCTTTAGGACCACGAGAGGAGGAGCTCCCCTCTGTGTGGCGTAAGTGGTGGGGAAACCTGTCAAGGCATCCCTTCATACCTGTTTTCGTATCGGTTGAAGTTGGTTGTTTCGCAAGGGAATATTATATTTGTTTTGCAAGCAATTGGACTTTTTTTCCTTTATAAAAACTGTTTTATTTTGCCCAACCCAGTGAGAGGATGTTTGGGGCATGGTAGCACATCCTGCAGGCTGGGACTTCTGTGGCAGTTTAATGGGCTGAAGGAAGAGGCAGCGCTGGCACGCTGCTGGGTTGTATAAACAGGTTTGGGGTTTATTTTAGAAAACTTGCTCTCTTTTTTCCCTCTCTGCTCCCTTCTCTCCCCCCTGCAGACATGAATACATCATTCTCACAAACAAAACTGTTTAATTTTAATAACTGGCCTAGAGCTAAAACTGGCAGTGGGAGAGGAGCTGTTTGGTTTGCAGTCACTGACAGCTGGAGTAAACTACCTGTTCCTTTGGAAGGGATGGACAGCTGGCGTGTTTGGTTTTGGACGCTTTGATCCCTGAAGAAACTCCTTTCAACAACTAAAAGAAAGACTGGAACTGTGGCTGCTTGGTGTTACTGACTGCTCTTTATACATAAGGCTCTAAGTATGATGGAGAAACACTGTGTCCAGAAATCCCTTGGCTCTGTAGCTCAGATCCTTCTGTTGAGAGCAACTCCTTATCATGAAAAGTCTCAACCAGGCTGGTTTGACAAAAGCTCTTCAGTATAGCTAAGCGTCCCAGGCTCTTAAAATCCTGCCTTGAAGTGACAAAGGCTGGATGATTAGTTAGATATTAAAAAGTTTTGCAATGACTAGTTTTACCTCTGGCTCTGTAAGAAAGTCAGCTTTCTTATTTTGCCAGTTCTCATAAGAAAATGGCAGCACTCCCATTTCCTCTTCTGCTCCCTCAGGGCCTGCCACCCTTTTTTATTTTTATTTTTTTCCTCCCAGGGTCATTAGACAACATGTAAATTATATTTAATAGGGCCAGAACAATACCTCATTCCCAGTGGGATCATTAGGGTCAAAGCCATCGCGCGCCAGCCCTCAGTGTGACACTAATTTTGGCTGTGTCTGCCCCAAGGTTTGGAGGTCAGGTGAAAGGGGGCCGTGAAGCATGGACCTAAGCAGGAGCTGTGCCTGCAGCCCCCATGCCACACATGAGCTCTGGCTGTGCTGTATTGGGGGGGGGGGGGGGGGCTCTCCTGATGCCCCCAGCAAGGCTGATGTGCTGCCAGGCACCGGCTCCTTGTTCTACCTCTCCTGCAGCCTCATCAGAGGTCCCTCAGAGGAGACGAGTCTTCCCCTGGGCTGACACCTCGCAGACCACTTCCCTTCCTCCCTTCCCCTGCTGCTCCAGAGAGGCATCTTTGCACTTGAGAAGCAAGAAAGCACCTCATGGCTCATTTTGATGTGACCTCCCACTTGAAATACAGGGCTGCCTGGTAGCAAAAGGGTCGCTCTGAGGTTTGGCTTGCCAAAGGACAGCTGGCAGCCCTCATCCACCCTGAGCTTTGGTGCAGAGGCTCCAGAGGACAGCGACAGATCGTGGGAGCTGTGGAGAGGATGCTCTACCCACACATCTCCCTCCTCTGCCCCAGACCCTTGCTCCTGGAAACAGAGTCCACTTGCAGAGTGACACGAGGGCAATGAATATTTTAGCATTAGCTCTGTAAACTACGTGGACTGTCTGCCACAGCTCAAGGAAAGGGGGATTGCCTTCAGACCTTGGCCTTGGACTTGGCTTGTGTCTCCATATTGCTTCAAAATCATGGGATTTTGTCAGTGGGGTTGTTGGGAAGGGGGGTTAGGGCATTGCAAGGCTCCTTTTTTTATACCTTTTACATGTAGGTGGCTGTAACTGTATTTAAAAGTGAATATAGGAGAGGAAAGAGACATCACTGACTGAAGTAAAAGTAGAGTACGCTTGATGTCTCTGTCAAGACTGGTGTGGTGAGTTCCCCATTTCTCCTACAAGACTTGCTGAGGGGCAGTTACCCCAGCAGGGTCTGGAATCCCTGCTTTGGTTGCACTTTTGGAAATGGCAACTCACTGATGTCAAATCTTCACCACAGGTTTTGGTGGATGAATAAAAGGAACACTTCAGATTTTAGAAAGTGTTTCAAGTAATGGTTTGGGTCTTTTTCCTTACCCCCCCTGCTTTTGACTTTGCCAGGGATTCTGCTAGCTCCCCAGTGTTGTGAACTCCAATGTGCTTACCTTGAAGAGGTAGCAGTAGCCTTGCTGAAGTCCCTGACTTCCAGGGAAGCAGGATGAGAGGGCTGAAGCAGAAAGTGAAACTCTCAAAACAAAAAATGCAACAGAGCAGCCTTCTTTCATTTTCCCGACTAAGCATAATGCAAAAAGTAAACAGTTGGCACAAATGATTAATGCCAAATTATGATCAAAACCATGCCGAATTCAGCAGTATGTTTTGCTTGGAGTTCAGCTGGGTTTTGCAACAGACCCATAGCGAGGTAGGTAAGAATATTTTTTGAAAGAAAAATATCATTTAAAAAAATGTGGAAAATTCTCCTGTTCTACCTCCTACATGTTTCTATTGTCAAACAGTCACTGATCTTATTTTAGACTTGACCTTCGTGTTCTTTCCACAGCATGCAGGCTGAATGACATGTTATTCAAGTTTTCAGACAATATTATGATATATCTGCTTTTATATTTAGCTGTAACTTTTATTCTCCTTATAAACAAACCCACGTAATGCAACCACCACCTATCCAGGGAAAGTATTTCCATTCCCCTCAGTTTAATTTGGACAAATTTGGCATGAAAACATTCAATAGTTCCATAATAACCTTTGCAACAGGATGCCTGCTGTGCTGACATGCAGGTCTAGAGCGACTTGTACCATGTGCCAGGAAATTGCATTCTTAAGAAAAATTTAGACATAAATTCTGAACAATCAACACTTAAATTTTGAAAAGTCTGGCAGCAAGCTGTTATCTGCCTCATGGGTTTTCACTTTAATAGCTTTTTACTTTCTGAGCTCTACCTCTCTGTCCTTCATGAAGGCTGTACGCCTCTGGCCCATGTCGGCTGAACTCTGTAAAGTGGAGAGAGGGAGCAATTAGTTGTTTCTCTCTTGTTGTTGTGTGCCTGTTTGCTCCAGCACTGTACCCTGATATGGCAGGGAGGCGATTTCTTACCAGAAGAAAGCAGAGCTTAACTGGAAGTTACACAAACAGGCCTTTAGTTCTCAGTGGGAATGCACGCAACAGGAGCTTGCTGTGTTGCGGTGCAGTTCAGACTTTCCTCCCAGCCTGGAAAGCTGGAAAGGAAGTGGAAAGAGATGAAGTACCACCAGAGCCAACAAGTCAGCCAGCAGTGTCCTTCATCCTGGGGCAAACCAGTTTGCTGAAATATGAGGGGACCGAAGAGTGGACTGACTCCAGGGTGAGAAAAAGTTTCCCCAGCTTTGAGGTCTCTGAGCACTATGATCTTGCTGCTCATCTCACTGGAAGTGGAGCAAGCAAACAGCATCATGTGGATGCCCGTCTTCCAGAACTGCTGCCAGATTGTCTGTAAGGCTCCATGACTCTCAAATGTTCCCAAAACCTGCATTGCTCCTCCTTAAGGGAACAACAGCATGGCTGGAAGACCTTTATGAGACTTTCTGCCAAGACTCACTAGATCAAAAAAAAGGTGGTTGTAGACAGACACAACTGCATCCATGAGCTTTGCCACCAGGAGACTGCCAGAAAAACTGACAAAACGCATGGGACTCGTTGGGAAAGAAAAAAACCGCTAGTTTTTCTGATGAGTTCAGTAAAGCAACCAGCTGATTTAATCAACAAAACAGTAAATGGAATTCTAGGAGGAGGTGGGGATGAGGAAGGGATGTTGCATGGATATGAACTCGAAGCAAAATAAAGGGCTGCAAAACCGTGTGAACTGAACCCCATCAGGGAAGGCTTACTAAAACTTGAGCCAGGAAAAATTACAGAGCTCTATAAATAGCTAAGTTGAAAATTGAATGCATTTGTGTGTGTAGATGCACACATCTATCTATGAGGTCATGTGTGTGAGAGAAATACAGTAGTACTTCATGTGTTTTGGTTTTTTTTTCAAGTAGTGGAAAATGTTTTAATGAATTTTTTTTATTATTTTTTCCTAGAGACAGTACATTATGTTCTGTCCTTAGGGACGAAAACACAAAGTGGCTATTTTCATGAGGAATCCTACAGAACGAGGAAGGGAAAGTATTATGCAGTGTAGCAAGACTATAGTAGCCATTCCACAGTGATTACACATCCAAGCAAAGCCTGCACTAGAAAACTCAAAAATATATTAGAAGCGGAAAACAAGATGTGTGAAGTGTTTCCTATTCCCTCCCCACACTTAATGACAACCAAGCAGGCTGGGAGGTGGTCAGGGAGTTTAAATTTAACCCCTTGTATTTGATAATAAGTCTGTATGCCGATGGCAGGCAGCGAGCATGTTATGTAAACATTAGATTGAGGACTTCCTCTGCTTGTTAATTTTGCTCCCTCAAAACTTTCAGTTATTTTCAGTATGTTAAAATAGTGCAGACACAAACCAGAAGTAACTGGAAGCACTAAGTAATGTGGTAGACATTCAGGAATTAAGGTAACTGAAATGAATCCCAGCCTGAACAATTCCTTAATTAAGAGACAAAACTTTCTAGTTTTATACCAATAATTTGTGATTTGAAGCTTGACCCTCCCCCACTACCTTTTAATACCTTTCATTCATCCTGAGATGGTCAAATGATGAATGAAATCAATCTTCTGGGCAAAAAAAAAGGGGGGGGGAGGCTCCTTTTCATACAGAATTCACGTGAATTAAAGAACATGCACAGTTGTTCAATTTGATGCAAAAGCAAAATGCAATCTGGAGTGTAATGCCCTCATACCACAAGGGAATCAAATTCGTATTTGAGTCTCCTTTGCCGGTTTGTTTAATCGTTTATGATAACATTAGTAGCTTGGTAAATGATGTAATGGGAGTTAAATCAGGATGACCAACATAAACATCTGTCAGTGCATGTGAACATTTGATGTATGACCCCAGGGCCCGGTGCAGCAGTCAGTATCTTGGCAAACAGTCCTTGGACGTCAGCGTCACTCGAGGTTGCAGGATCTCACACTGCAGACGATACATGCCGTCTGCTTTATGCCGTTAGCCAGTAATTGGCTACGTGATCTGGCTGGTTGGTATCGAATATGTCACTAGGCAGCGTGTCCCTTCCCGTTACTCACTGTTGGCAGAACTCATCCCACTGCCGAGAGTCAGGGCAAGGCATCAGCGTCACAGTGCTGCTTCCAGTGAGCTTAGGCTGGCTTTAGTGATGAGTAGGCTTGCACTGGTCCTCTGAAGAGCAGGGGAGTTTTACAGAGATGACTGATATCATGCTGGGTAGCCACATAGGCTGAGATTCGCAGTCTGATTTGTCCCAAAAAAAATGAGCCTTAGTGTTTTGTGACCTTTTTATCAGAGGAATTCTTTCCTAGGCTTGGATTATACTGGTGTTATTTTCATTCAAAATCATCTTGTCATCATGTTCTTGCATGGATTTGTAGTTTTCTGAAAGCAAGCTGGCTAGTATGTTCATGTTGCTCGTTAATCTTTCTCTCTTTTTAATGAGATTCATATGTGAAGCTAGTAGTTTGTAATATGGACAAATGTGGAAGTTATTGAACGTGTATGCCCTCCACAGAAATGGACAGAAAGTATCTGGGAAAAATGTGTTGCAGAGGAAGCACAGAGCTAAGGGAACCCTCTTTGCTGTGTATTGTATTAAATTGCTCTTTGAAGGCAAAGGTAACACAGGTGAGAAATGCCTCAATGAGTGGCGTGGGGACTGGATGGCTCTGGCCCTTGTCATCAGCCTGTGTAGTGGCTTGACACAAAAACTGTGATTGGTCCCATGTGCCCACCCATCCCAAGAGAAGCTTTGCTTTAATGCCTGGAGTTACGGGAGAATTGTTCCTGTTCATGCTACATCCTTGCTGTTAAAAAGAGTGATTATTTTCACTAAAAAAATAGGCATATTTAGCTATTTTATTACTTTTTAATCACTTCAAGGTACTGCGTGCTTGTAATTTACTTCAAAAGAAGTCTTTTATCAGTCTTAAATAAGTACATGAAGTTGCAAAATGTAGACATCTTACTGCTGTGACTTTTCAAAAGAGAGCTGGCAGCATCCCTCGGGTTTTATTATGAATACAATCTAGAGTCTGTTTGCAACAAGGAAGAATAAGTTATATATTCCAGAGTTACGAGGATTTTTTTGAGATGAAATGCCAGCCATTCAAGGATGCAACTTAAGCTCCATTACATCAAAGTAAATTTATAGAAATAAATATAAATGCAAGCTAAAATTTTTTATCTCTTTAAAGAGGCACTACCAACTTAAAAAAAAACCCCTAAATCATAATTAGCTGTATATGTTAAAATTAAAAGTGCCAGAACAGCACATGTTTATTCTAAATGGGAAAGAAGACTGAAAAAATAAACCGCCCCTCCTCACCCGCATGTGTGCACGTGCACCACACATGCCCAATTTGTTTTTTACAAAGTATGCTGTCAAGTGAATACTGTCATGTTCCCTGCTTAATCAGTTTCCTCTTTTATTTGTGTGCTGTTGTATATAAAAGGAAATCTGCTTGTAAAGTCAGGCTTTTTAATAATTCATTCAAAAATGATTAGAGTTCAAGGGGAAAGTTGTTCCTTTAAATGACTGAGCCAAACAGGAAAAATCTCATGGGTATCAGAGAGAGAAATTCTCTTCTGCCTACATAATGTATTATATATTTAAATTCCATGTTCAGACCTAAAGAATGGGTTTAAAGTGGAATGTCAGTAGTTATCATCATCTTTATTTGGGTCCTCCTTTCCCTTCCATTTGGGTAAATCTTTTTTATTCTGAATCTTCAAAGATGATTCTTATGCAGTAAGATAAGAAAGATGACTGAAGGTTTTTTCGGTCTTTACAAATACTGTGTCTTCCCAAAAGAGGATGAAAAAATCCCGGTTGGATGCGGGGTTTTTTTGCCAGCAGTGATTTTCATTTTCTCTTTAGGCTATGCTCTGCTAAGTAGCCTGGCAGCATCCCTGAGAAATGGTCATTACTTCCAGCTGGGTGCTGGGCAGGCAGAGGCAGAACCAGGTGTGGCAGGGCGTTTTCTCCAGGACAGCGGAGATGCCGATCAGCCTCCCGTGCAGTCACCATTTAAACAAATGAAATGGTGCTGACAAATTTAACAGCATGATATTTGGAGGCTGGTGGAAGGGTGATATGAGGGAGTTGGTGGGTGGGCAGGGCGTGAAACTGGCTGCAACTCCCTGCGCGCAGCCTGGGGCTAGGCTTCGATCCTTTGGGTGAATTTGCCTGTGTCCTGGGAAAGTGCTTGCAGTGGGTTTTTTTATTTCATGTTTTCCCTTCTTTCTCTTGTGCAACAAAACAACTACCAAGGGCCTGGACTCAACAATGTGTTTAAACTTGAAACTTCCCTTTGAAATCCCTGTCAACACTTTCCCAACATTCAACTAAAGCAGTGAAACAACAGCGCGTGAGGACACTGAAGCAGAGATGAGAGCCTGTGCATTGTAAAGACTCCAGTCTCCAGAACTGTCCACGTGGGCCCAGAAAGCTTCTTTCTATTAATGAGAACATTTCCTTCAACTGCGTTGCTTTCCAGAAGCAGCCTCACTAACTGTGACCCGCATTTCCAATATTTGCTGAGGGCCAGTGTTGCAAGTGCTGCTCAGAGCTTGTGTGCTGAGACACAAACGCCTTTCCATTTTGAGGAGGCTCATCTGGGGTGATCTGCACTTGCACCATGCAAAGCTAGTATATTTGCATGTGGTTAGCATGTGTACCATCCTCGGAGATGCTGATATGCCTTGCATTTCGTCCCTTGAACTCTTGAAGCCACTCTTGATTGAGCAGAGTGGCGGTTTCCGAGTCTTGACACACTTGAGTGTCATGATGCCACTTAGATGCAACGGAAGCCCAAAAGGTTCATGAAAGACATGAAAAGGAAGAAAGGTAGCACTTGTCAGATAGCACTCTGTGGTCAGCAGATCCAAGGATATTTGTAGGTCAATATTGTAGGTATGGTCAGGAACGCCTTGGTCATGGGAATACATCATCTCATTTCTTGAACTGGAACGACCTTAATCCAGGCCCCAGATATCATCTGAGCTAGTTCAAGTCTAAGCTCTGGGCATCTGAGCATGGGAAGGAGTTTGGTAGGTCCTAGAAGTGCCATTGGTGTGTATCCGCCATGTGAGAAAGGCTGTTGTTAGCAACAGAGGGACCCTGGAGCTGGTGGGGTCCATGGTTTTCTTAGAGGAATGGGCAAGTAAGAGCTGGCCATGGCCTGCAGGCAAACACAATAAAAAGTTTGATGCTAGGTACGGTACCAGTAGATGGTGCTGAAGAATGGATAGCACAGTTCCTGGGTTTTGCAAGGACCCATTAAGACTTCTTATATGGGGACATTTTACTAGCTTTCATGCATGCTGGTGTTTGTGTGGAGGTAATACCATCAGCTGGGTGCAACCTGGACCCTGAGGTCTGAGCCAAACAGGTTATCGAGTTTATGGCAAATAGTGTAATAATTAGTGTAACATTCCCTCTACCAAGCATGCTCTGAAACTGGTTACTCGCTGTCAGTAATCAGCATTATTTTAGCAGCTTATTGTAACACCCAACAGCTGCTCATTTTCAGCGAAAGGGCAATTGGCCTCTTGCTGTTGCCTCTCTACTCTTCTGTTATGTACTGCTTTTGTCTCAGGAGGTTTGCAGTCCTTACAGGCGCGATCCCAGTCACAGCCTACTCTCTCTTGACCTTGGTACGCTTTGAGTCAGATCTGAAGCTGTCCTTTTTCACCTCAGGTTGTGTCCTAATTGCTACAGGTCAGATGTGTTGGAGCTGATAACTGAGCAGGTCATTGCCACAGTGTTTTCCATTTCAGGTAGAACACCATCTGTATGAGAATAAGAAAGAAAAAAAGTAGAATTTCAGATTGTTTTATGAAAAATAGATTCTATATTTTACAAGTTCAATTATGACTGATTTTCCATTTTTAGCTTTATATGCTTTTAATGTTGAGTCTAAATTAGGCCACAGGAAAAGGATGGTCTGTCTTCAAAGAAACAATTAAGCTGATTGCGTTCTTCAGATTCGTGGAAAACAGCTATGGGTGTAGTATCTCTCAAGCTTCCATCCATGCTAGCATACAAGATGTGGATGCAAGCTGGATGCTTCTGCTGTGTGGGGGTTTGGAGGAGAGGCTTGGTAAAACTGAATGGTGAAATTACCAATAGAGCTGTAGAACTGCATTGGTAGGACATTTTGGAAGTGCATGAGACAGGAGAAAGTGACAAGAGGAAAAGCATCGCGCGTCCTTCTTGTGCAACTATTAAGCCTCAATGGATTTTTATGGACAGGGGCCACATTATGCAGATGCATGGATAAATTCTTTTTCACTGTTGCCTGCCCATCAAGAAAAGTTTCTTTAAGTACATAATTACCACCCATTTGGTTGAAATGCAACCTTACTCTTATTAATCCAACCCATGGGAGGCACATCTTGTACATTTATTACACGTTCACAAGCCTTTGTTGGATGTTTTGAAGGCAAGTGGGTATGTGGCCAACTCTGCCACTCTGAAAAGATCTTCAGAGAGGCAAGGGTAGGAGAAGAAAGTATTAAAATGTAAGAATTGTACTTAGCTGTTCATTATGTCTTTTTTGTATTCCTTCTGCAATGTACTTCTAGAATTAAATCTAGAAAACTTGACACTAATTTTCAAGTACTTCTTTGCACCTTAACTTTCATATACAAAGGCTGAAAAATATACAAAATAAATTGCTTATTTTCCATGTGAGAATACCATTTTTTGTGTGAAAAGGCATATTCGTGAGAGATCACATGGACGCAGAGTGACAGTCCATGAAAATTGCCAGTGATTTGGTTTTACCCAAGCTGGAAGGAGGTACCATGGAGAAAGCTCCACAGAAGCCCTCTGGGAAACCCTTGGTGATTGTGCCAGCAGAGATTCTGCTTTTTGATCTTTAAGGTTTAGTAGTGACCATTCTTCTGATTTCCTAACAGCTTTTCATAGAACTCATCCAGGACAGTTCGTTAGCCTCCACCGTTCATATTTGGTATGCAATGACCTGCATGTGGCTAACTGACATATTTCACTAGTCCATAGCTTGACATTTTTGATGACACAGATTTCTACTCACATATTGTTCATAAACACGTATGGAGGAGCAGCTGTTCCTAAACGAGTCCGTGAACAAGTAGTCTCTTTTTTTTTTTTTGGAAAGAGGCTGCATTGCTCCTGAACAGTCTTTATTGTATTACAGCATTGGGTTTGGCTAAAGAGGTACAAAGCCCTCTTATTGCAGAGCAAGAGTGGCAACTCACAGAAAAGTTCAGAAATAGCTGCTCTTGAGCAATCCCACATAATGTCAAGCTCTGTTCTTTCAGTGGGCTCTGGATGTACTGCAGGGCTAGGTTTGGGGCATCTGAAAACCTGCCTTCAGAGTTTATGTTACTTAGTGGTTGTCTGGTCATTTCGGAAACATTTAGCTTGGCAGGCAAACTGAACAAGCTTTGCTGAAATAACCAAACAGGTACAGGAGGCTATTTGATGTTCGTAATTCTCAACAAATGATACTGAATATGTATTTTCATCAACACCTTTGTAAGTTTCCTAGTGCCTCGGAGTACAAATTCAGAGATCAGGATTGGTTTGAGAATATTAGATGTACGTGGGTACAAGTGCTCATGTGTGAGGTGCTTTAGTTTGGTTTGGGCAGGCAGCTATTTGCTGGCTTGCCAGTGGTAACAGAAGCAATAGCTGGACCCTGCAAAAACATGTGTTTCTCTTCTTCTGAGAAGCTCCAGCCCTTTCAGCAGATAAAAAAAAAAAATAGCAAATATCTTCATTGTTTTGGTGTTGTGGATTTCATTGGCACCTGGAAGAGGAATATAATGTAGTTCATGATTTAAAACCTCTCCAGTCTTCCTTCCAGCACAGGCCAGTTGGTATTTCTGAAAGAGACTCTCTTTGTGTGTGTGTCAGGACAGGTCCCATAGCCTAACTTCTGTTTTAAAGCTGAAAAATACGATAAGTCGTTCGGAGTGGTATTCTTTCTACCTAATTTTCATTATTCATTCTCTCTGGCCGGGTTGTGATGCCTTTGCAGATGCTGACTTTTGAGGCTATTGGAGAGCGGCTGCAGAGCCTCCCCAAAACTGCTCACTCTGGCCCTGGGCTGCAGCAATGGTCAGGCCCTGCAGGCTGCATTTGCTGCAAAAAAGCTGAGAGTATTTACGTGACCCTTTTTTTTGCAGCAAATGGCAATATTTCAGTGCAGAGCTTTGCGTCGCTCTTTGTCTCTTTGGGTTTGGAAGTTACTGAGACTTCGGAAGCCTCCTTGTTTATTGTTCGCTCTCTCACTTTCACACAACTTTTTACTGCAGGCTCAAGCGCTTCTTATGCAGAGTGTTAGATTCAACATTCTTTTTAAATTAAATGTACTGGGGTGACCTAATCAGATGTTAGCTGGTTGACCACAGGAATGGGAACCACGATACTCTGTAATCTAGTTTAACGTTAATTCACTCTTTGACCTTAGGCAAACAGCTTAGTTGCTGCAAAATGTGGATGATAACTCCATTGAAATGGTGACAGAAAATTGAATAAATAAGCAAGTTTTACTCTCTGTGGGTCAGGCAGTCTTATTTTCAAAGGAACTTCAGAGCTCCCTTTCTTTCAAATGACTTCAGAGTCAAGGGATGTAACAGAGGCTTCTGGATCACCGAATTTTCCAATGCTGGACCTCATACGTCAGCTTTCTGTTATCGGGGGCGGTGGTTCAGGATGGAGTGACGTATTCATGCCTTGCCTCCAACGGCCATGCCATTCACCGTCATACACCTTAGGGCGTGTAGACTCTAGAGAGATGGACATCTTACTTCCCCTTCAGGCAGAAGTGTGATGCTCAACTCTATGATGTTTTTAGTTTTGAAACAGTGTGTCTTCATACTAAGTAATGACATTAATGAACTCTGTAGGGTTAAGTGCAGCAGTGGCTTCATTTGCTGCCAGTGAGTTTGCATCTCTGGCTTTGCCTGAGATGTCCTGTGAAGCCCAAAGTGGTCCACTTGCTATTTATCATCCCAGTAACAAAACACCTCGTGACAGCAGAGCAACCTTTCCAGTTTTTAATTTCACAATTGTGGGTTTTGAACTTTGAAGTGCCATTTATTTTGTCACCTGGTATTTTTCAGGCCATGCTTTTATTTGGTGAGAATAGCATTAATGTATATTAAAGGCAGAAAAGCCTGAGGAAATGGTTAGAAGTTATTCCCAGAATGTAAATAATTTCCTAAATTTTGAGCTCTAGAAGTCTGATGTGTTTTTAATGGCCTTCCAGAGTGCAAAATGAACCTCAGTGTGGCATTTAACCAACAGTTTACAGAGGTGCTAGTTATTCCACTTGGCTATATTTAGGAGTCCAGGAAACAACAATGACAAAAAAATAGCGAAACAGTCTTGCAAAAAAAATTAAAGGAACAGTTTCAGCTATAAAACTGATGTCTGCAGCAAAAAACCCACAGCTGCTAAATGTTACCTAATCATAATAATTGTGACAGAGTTACATCCCAGTCTTTCTTTAAGGCATCTATCTTCACACATGTGAAGGCCTCTTGATTTAAACAGGGCTCTGCAGCAGCAATGGGGTTTATGTTAGAGGATCCTGGTAAAACTGAACTGCTCATGTAAAGCAAGGCTTATTTTGCATTCCAAAGGGTGAAAAAGTCATATGAGGGGAGTGAGACTCAAGGCATGTGAAGAAACGTTTATACAGATGCTCCACACCGATGAAGTCTCAGCTGCATTCTGTGTCCCGCTTTGAACAGAAAAGCAGTTGACCAGTCTGAGAGGGAGTCCAGAGGATTTTCATGTCGCCTGGAGAGCGTCACCCACAACGAAAACCAGAGCAAATACTGCATGTTTGGTCTATGAAAGCATAGAAGGGTAAGGGATGGCAGGATAAGCCTTCAAATAAGTGAGAAGTGGCCACAGAGCCGGAAGGGTTCTATGTCAAAGCAGAAGTGTCAAAAATTAAATAGGCATAGTTGAGGGACTACCTCTAGATTAATGAAACCTTACTTTGTAACAATGAGGCAGGGCAGTTAACAAGGAAAAGTGGACATAATTAGTCATGTCCAGCAAATAAAGTAGGTAAAGTAATTTAAGCTGATATTTTGTACTCTGGCTTATGAAATGATGTAACTTTTACCAACCTTTAAAATACTGATGGTGAATGAGTCAGTGTTTCTCAAGGGCTTTGGTCAGCTGTTCCCATTTACTGGTCTGGAATCTCACTTTTATCCTCCAGTCTCACTGAGCTTTCTCTTTTAAAAGTGTGTTTAAAATTGGTGTGTTTAAAACCAATTACTGTCGTTGAACTGAGATACTGTCATAGTATTGGGATCGGAAATTCATTGTGATGGATGCTACTTAAATATATGGGGAGGCAGAGTTACCTGCTTTTGCAGGTCTGCAGCTGAATTGTTTTCCGGCTATAGTACAGTTCATGAGGGCTGTGATTTCTTGTTATGGTGCTGTTATAACCCTAACATAAATGCAGTTTTATCATCAAAAGGGTAGGGTTTGCTGCAAGAAAGTGCTAGAGAGCATATTGATGCATGCTTCCTTCCTTAATCCCCACCCTCCCCCAGGATAAATGGCGTTTGCGCTGCCTGAGCTTGCCTGTGTGATTAAGCTGCCGTAGTTACACTGGTCAGCTATTCCTGGTACTGACCCGGTCTCAGCACAGGCTGCTGTAAACACAAGATGTGTTGCAGATTAGAGGGCACCCGCTTGAATAGGAGCATCAGTGGGCTCAGGGCAGGCACAGATGCTGTATTGTTAGGAACAGGAGGGAGCTCGTCTCGCAGAGCTAGTCTCAACATCCTCTGGCCGTGCCAAAGGGAGAGCCCGGGAATGACTGTGTTCAAGGGTGGTTGACATTTAGCTCTCATGTTTCTCCTCTAAGAGTTTTGCTGCTATCCAATGATGATTACTTGACAGGTAAAACACCCCCTTTGCCCTCCTTTTGGGCAAGTAGAAGGTCATTTTATAACCAAGCACCCTCTTTTGCCCATCCTCCCTTCTTCCTCTGGCCTCTTGCTGTGAACAGGTTGACGGCAGTGGTCAGAGGCATCCCTAATGAGGTCCCTAGCTGCTCGCTGGGCTGATCTGGTTGTAGTTTTTAATAATGCGAGGTTATTTTCTTAGCAGCTTTACTTTCCAAGTCTTTTCCCCCTTCCAGCACCCCTAGGTACTGCTCTACTGGATCAGTTACCATCTGCTCCAGTGTTTGCATTTAGCCTGCAGGGCCTGTGATCTCAGAAATATTTCCTGTAAATGGGATCTCTCATGCCAGGCCTGTCACACAATAGATATATAATTGGATAAAACCTAAACGGAAAACAACAAACAAAAAGAAGAAAACTACATGTTGTGCCATACACAGCACGTAAAGCTGTCCAGAATGGGATACTCCCCTTGTTTATGTCTGAAGCTGCTATCACGTATCTTTTTTATTCCCCTTCCTTCTTTAACAAAATCAAATTAACGTAATAAATAAATTCTACGGTCCATTTTTTCCCATCTTAATATCTGACTTGAGCAGCTTGTGGTGTGCAAGCAGAACAGCATTAGTGCCACAACAAATGCATTTGCTGCATTTAAGTCTTGATCCTGGTCTTGGATGCCAAGTGGAGCCTGGGTGTAGGTCACAAATCTTTCTCCTTGTCCGTGGGTTGGCCACATGAAGCATTTCTTGTTCACTGGCAGTAGGAAGCAGCAGGCAGACCTCAGACAGCCGATCCCCTGGTCAACTAGGGTAAGAGTAACATGATGTATCCTTGATCCTCACAAAGAAAAAAGAAATGCAACATGTCTTGAAATCCCTTAAACACAGTTCGAAGGCCTCTGGAGCAGGGTATGGGTTCACATAAGATGTGCTCTGCCCCCTAAGACAACTTGCCTTTTGGACCTGTCAGCCTTTCTCCAAGAAGGTAGGGGTGACAAAAAATGTCTGATTTGATGAATCGACACCTAAACATAAAAAATACCCAGCTGATTAAATAAATCAGAAATTGATTACTGTGATTTTCCCCTTGCTCATACTGGGAATTTTCTTTATCATCGCTGTAAGAACAAACTGTGAGTCGTGTCTGTGCCGTTGTTCTAGTAGTAATAAGCTTACAAATATGTTTTCTGTTTTGTTGGAGGGACTGAGAGTGCTGTATGCTAGTCATAGCTTGCAAAAGCTGCTCAAAAGTGCACTGCAGAACATCAAAAAAGGAATTGAATTCAGCTTCAGTCAAGACCAGTAATTGGTTTTTATACTTAAAAAAAAAAAGAAAACCCAACCAAAAGCTGTTTGTCTGTCTCTGGGAGATATAAAAAAGCCCAGAGTTCAGATTTGAGTGCCCTTCCTTCAGGTAATAACAGTAATCCTAATAAAGGAGCTGATTTATAAATTTTTCTCAACAGACTTTGCCACATTATACCAACTTAGGCTTATTTATGATAAATGTAATCTAAAGCACCAGAAATATAAACCTTGAATCCTTTTTAATTCCAAGAGAAAAGGATTACATTTTATCAATATAGCTTATCTCCTAGCACTGTGCCATTTTTCTTGCATCCTTTTTTATGCACCTGCAAAACATGTTTTTTTCTGTTCTGTTTTCATTCAACATAGCCAGCAATTTCTAAATCAAGAACAAAATCCTAGTGCCATTTTTGGCAATAGGCTGTTTTATTGATTTCCACAATGCCAGCATTTCATCAATAACAGTTAAATATAGGCCCATAAATTTGCCTTCCTAGAAGAAAGTGGCCTGATGTTTTGTAGCAGCTTCCGTTTGCCTTTGACTTGAACTGTAGTTTTAGTGGTTCAGAAAAAAAAATTGGAGTTGATGAGCCTTAAAGAAACAAATAAACCAAGCCAGAAGCAATCAAAAATACATGAGAGTTCATAAAAAGTGAGCCTTGGTTTCTTTGTCTAAAAGATTAGCACTTCCTCAGGAGGGCTGTAATAGGATTGAGCCTTCCCTATGGTACTTCAAAGACCTATGCTCCGAAAGAATTTTACTGAGTAACTTATGGTATCATTGGAAGCTTTGCCTTTGCTTTCCTTCCCGGTTTCTTTTACAACTTCAAGGAAGATCTGAACTGAGGATCATGTTGCTCCTCCTCCTTATTTTTATCCCCCAAACATTTTCTCTCTTTTGTATGCAAATTTTTATCCTTAAAAGAAAAAGATGTAAGTTGCATAACAGTTGCAGGTTTTTAAACATAAATATCCATCTCTTTCATGTTGCTACTTCAGTACTTTCACATGCCGTATCTGTGCATTTAATACTGTCTAATAAAATATTTTTTTAATTCAGAGAGACGCAAAACACATTTTTGTTACATCTGCAGTGTTGTTGTTCTTTCTCCAGGAGGACACACTGTAAGCTTTGATTTCCCAGGCACTTTGTACAGGGTAATGAATTTAGCTCTCATTGTTCATGTGAGGCTGTAACGTACCACCACCTTTTTTTTCCACGCTTGGTCCCTTTTCCCCACTGACAGCCGCCATTCAGCTGGGTAGTCTGATTTCTTGGTGGTGGAAACCTTGAAAACCTTCAGTCCAAGAAAGCTACTCCCTGGGTAAGTGGCTGTTTTACATGGGAGAAGCTAGTCCTCTGTATGTGTTAGGCATGCTCTACTGGTTTGGCTCCATAGGTAACAGGGAACCTATCTGATTGGGTTGGGCAGCTTTGAGAGGTAAAATTGTGGTGACCCAGCAAGTTCCCCTGGCACGAGCACTAAATGGTTGCTGTGGGTCCTAGAGAGACCCGTGGACCTGATGTCTTGCTTAACTGCCTGCAATTGCCTTTTCTGGATCTGGCCATGAGTTGATGTGCCCAGAGTCAGGCAGGGAGCAGAGAATCAGACCCAGATATGAGCAATCTTTGGCCAGTTGGGTGAAACACAAGATGAAACTTCTTCTATATGCCCCTAGGAGACATCAAGGAAAGAACCAGGAAGTCCCCAAGCATATTGTTCATTTAGTTCTTGCCCTTTCTACAACAAGTTTTGCTCTCATACTGATTGAAGTGAATGGGATTAGATGGGGCACACCAGTTATGATTTAATTTTTCACTTCAAATGTGCTGTCAACCTCTGTAATTCTATTGCTAGGATTTCTCATAAAGCATTTTGGTATGTTAGTTAATACATTTAAATCTACTTAAAAAGCCTCGCTCTCGAGAGTAAATGGAGCCCTGCTTAACATTCCTTATTAGCTTGCTTAGGGGGAAAAAAACGGTTGTTCTTGCCATATTGCCTCACAAAGGGAGTTGCGTTCTTACTCTGTGTACTTTGCTAATTTGTAATCTTTCGCTCTAACTAGTTTGTTTCTAGGTATTTGGTCATTTTAGTGTCTGCCTTGACTAATAATGTGGTGTAGCAGTGCATTTTCAATGACCACAAATGAGCAAGCAAAAGTTGCAGACTAATTCTAGTAGTCGGACGTACCCAAACAGAAATTTCTCGCCCCCACGCATCGTTCATCTGAGCCCCAGTGAAGTAGCTCCCTCTGCCCAGCCTCTGGGCCTGTTTGTCACCTAAGCAATTACCAGGAAACATTAAACAAGCTATGGAAAGTACCCTTAGCTGGCACTTCTCGCATTATTAAGTGGTGCAAAAGGGCTCTAGCTGTAGGGTGAATAATCTCAAAGTTTCCCAGCACAGCTGTGGGGTGATGGGACTTGGAGCTGGAAGGGTGCTGAGAGCTTTTTGAAGCAGCTGAATAGGACAAGGCCCTCTTCTGGTTTTCACCTGGTGAAGGAGCTGGTTGGTGCCTGGAGTGGCCCTGCTTGGGTTGGTATCCAGGGCTGTGGCTGGTGGCATTGCCCAGGTGTGACCCAACACGCAGCAATGGTGCATCTGACCAACGAGGAATGGCTGATGTGTCATTGACTTCTTTCACATCAGTACTGGGCTCCTGGCTTATTGCAATCTTGTAAATTATGCCTTTACTTGCTATAAATTCACCACCATATTAAGTGCAAAGTCCAGAAATAAAAGGACATAAATAGTTGCATTTGAAAGCTGTGTCATCGTCTGTAGATGTTTAAGTGGGAATTTTATCCTTTAGATTAGAAATACCACTTATCTCATCCTTCTGGTTATTTTCACTACCCTTCTAACTTGGAGATAAATATCCCTTAATGGTTTTTTTATGTGTTTTATTTCTTTTTCCATGATGATCAGATCAGTCCTGACTGAAAACGAAGCCAATTATCAAGAACAATAAATAAAAAAGAAGTGCGCGTTGCTCCTTCTGCTCTGGAAGAAAAAACAGCAAGTTGAGACAAAACAAATTTGGTTGCCAAGTCCAAGTACCAAAGGCAGCAAGGAGAACTCAGGCCCCATCCTAATTAAAGAGATCTAAACACAATGAAAACATATTGTACTGATGTCATATGTTAAAATATTTATAATTGCACAAAAAGGAATTACAGCCTAATGAAAACATTTACAGAGCTCACCATTTCTGCAAGCTAAAGAGAGGAGTGACTAGAAAGGACTGGTTTTGCTAGACCGTGAAAGTTTTGCTCTTCAGGTTTCTCCTGTGAGGTCCAACATTACCTTGCTACTTTGTCTTATCGCCTGCTAGGATAATCGAAGAGCACTGCTGACATCGTATCTGAAGACAGGAGATGGTATCTGTCAGGAATTGCCATTTCCCCCGGGGCATTTCATTGCAATCGGCTCCGCTGGAGTAATTTCAGCTGCCGGGAAGCTGTTTGCAACACAAAAGCCCTTCATATTGATCCGGTGTGCCAGGTCGCATACAGAAAGGCCAAAGGATCCCAAAAGGAGAAGGGGTGATGAAGGAGGGCAAGGCCGAAGCTTTCCTTAGATGCGTTCACCAGGCTTGAGATTCAGTTTGGCAAAGAAAGATACTTTTGCCTGCATGCTGCAGGGAAGTAGTAGGGGGAAACTGAAGTGCTGGTAATCACAGTTTCTTTCAGTAAAACCAGAGAGGCAATGGGAAAATACACATCCATATGTAGAGAGATCTTGAAAATGCTGGCAAGTAAGGCTGAACCAGTTTTTCAAAGCTCTGTGTGTAACAGCGAAGGTGGGCGGAAAGTATAGGTGGCTTGCAGTGCTCCAGAGCCCACCATCTAAGTGTGAATCCTCCTGTGTACATTCTGTGAGCAAGGTCCTTGGTATAAGTTCCCACAGAAGCTTATTGCAGATGTGCTCACTTAAATACTTTATGTAGTATAAAAATAGGTTGCATGTCATATATCCATTGGCTTATGAACTTCACCTATGTGGCTTAATATCTTATTTGTATTTATGTTTCTTGGTATTGATTTTCATGTTTTTCTTCCTCACATGCTCCTTTCATCCTTTTGTAAGTAAGTAGAGCTAATACAACCGCCTTTCTAAGTTCCTCTAATATTAAAGAGCACTATGGCTATGTGCGGACATGCTGAAGTTTCTTATCAGCATATTGAAGAAGATAATTTATTAGTTATTTTTTTAATTAGGAATTTGTGTAACTGGAACTTGAAATATCACAGAATCACAGAATGGTAGGGGTTGGAAAGAACCTCTGGAGATCATCTAGTTCAACCCCTTGCTAAAGCAGGTTTATCTAGAGCAGGTTTCACAGGAGTGTATCCAGGCAGGTTTTGAATATCTCCAGAGAAGGAGACTCCACAGCCTCCCTGGAAAGGCTGTTCCAGTGCTCTGTCATCCTTGCAGTAAAGGAGTTTTTCCTCATGTTCAGGTGGAACTCCCTGTGTTCCAGGTTGTGCCCATTGCCCCTTGTCCTGTCGCTAGGCACCACAGAAAAGAGTCTGACCCATCCTCTTGACACCGTTTAGATATTTATAAGATCCCCGCTCAGTCTTCTTTTCTCCAGACTAAACAGACCCCAGTCTTTTAGCCTTATTTTAGAGAAATAATAGTTTCTCTGTTTAGCTCATTAATGTCTACCTATGATATTTGATCTGAGATGACAAACCAACTTGTAAATCATACAACACAGGAAACATGGGGTTACCTCTCTGAAATTGTTAATGAGCCAAGACATGCTATTGCATTTCTGTATGGCTTTGCTATAATTGTAAAAATTTACAGTTTTTGTCAGAGATTGATAGCTCTGCAGGCGTTCAGGAAAGAACAAAAGCAGGTTAGCGGGGGAGTGCTAAAAAGGTATGTATAAGGAAAGGTGGCTGTTGTTTTTCTAAGTGGCAATGGGTTACAGTGAGGGGATGCAGACAATCCTGCTTGTCCCACTTACTCACCAAGGGCAGTGTGAAGGTTAAGCCAGTTCCAGTCCAATATCTATGTATGTGGGTGAGCATGAGGCTGTCCTCAAGGTAATGCACTTGCTGGGAGGCTGGAAACAGTGCCTGGGGTATGGTGCCACCCTAACATGGACACAGGTCCTTCCAGAGTTGTGAAGGCAGTTCAGCTTATGGGTCTCTGGAGTGACCGACTCTTGGTACGCAGAACTGGTGTAATGAGGACTGACAGAAGAGCTCGGTGGGGGCAAAATGCCACTGAAAAAGTGAACATTCAGCTTAAGTGCCAAGGAAAACTTTCTCCTGTAGGTTAGGAGCTTTTAGAGTTTGCAGTTGTCTCCTGAGGGAAGTGAAAGGCGGCAAACTGTTTGCAGAACTTGAGCCGGGATAGCTCTCCAAAGGCCAGACAAAAATGGTACCCAGGTGAAAAAACTTCAGAGGCAGGGGAGAGATGGATGACTGCTTTAGCCTCCAAAGGATATGCCCTCCACCCCTCAGGTGGTTCTCTGCCTGTGGCACAGATGTGGCAGTGTTGCCCAAGTCTGCACCAAGTAGCGTATGACGTTCTCATGGTCAGAAGCGGCCGCCAGGTCTGGGGATACCTGATGGCTTTTGTCTTTTTCTCTTGGTACGGCTAGCACAACAGTGCATAGCCAGAGCCCTGCAATGGCTTGTTTCTCAGTGCTTCCTGACCTGAGTTTTCCAGCTGCACTCGTAACAGGATGATGCTGGTATTTGCTTTCCAAGAGGGCAGCCCACCGTCCACGCACGGCTCTTGGCTAGAGGAACATGGCTGCTTGCCTTACCCATTGAAACAGACCTTAGCTTGCCCTCCTGCTGCAAAGCTCTGTTCTCTATTTACTCCTACAACAACTCAATTAGTTTGATGGAAATGAGATGTCAAAATGCCCCAGGCTTCACTGGCTTACCCAACGTCACTCAAAAAGCTCTGGCAGTGCACTGCCTCCTGAAATCCATGTGCCCTCTAGCAATGGGCTATTACTCCTCTTTACCTTCAGAGACAGCTAGGGCAATGAAAGTCTTCAAAAGGACAGTTATAAAAAAATCGCTTGTTTATTTAACTTTCTAACAATTTAATCAACATCCTATTATTCTTAGGAAGTTTAGATAGGGCTCTACTCTTTTTTTTTTGCTTTTCCTTAATTCAGCTTGACATATGCACTCCTGGGGTCAGTCCTTTTACACAAAGCTTCAGCCTTGGCAAGATAAATCTAGACTAACAGAGAAGGAACATGTTTGTATGATTTGTTTAATAAAGTATGGACGTATTCAGTGTTTAGCAATTGAAGCTTGCTATGAACATAATTTGACTATGGGGAAAAAAAAACCCTCACTTATCTTCAAATACTGCATGTGAGACCTGCCTAGCTGACAGATTACAGAGCAGGTTTTAAAGTGGACATGAAAAGAATGCCAAATTCAGCTTTCCTGGAAATAATTGTCGTAGAAAGAAGCTGGATTAGAGCAGCTGGAATAAAAAGTCAAGCACTAAAAGAAAAATGCTAATTACCAGTTTCTCTAATCATGCAAAATGAATGTTTTATGACATTTTAATATGATGCTTTTAGCCTTTCCCACTTTGTCAGTGCCAGCATCCTCTGAGCTGCTCAGGGATGCTATAATTACGTGCTCTAAGCCATCAGCTGCATTGTGCCTTACCTGACTGATTCAAGCTGAGCCGGAGACATGATATTCTGGCTCAATACTATGCAAACTGCTGTTCATTGGGAGGAAGAAATGAAGATGCCAAAACAGAAAGCCCTACTACTTACTGTAAGCTTTTGGAAAGGAATTTCTTTTGGAAATCAACACTTGGGATCTAGAGAAAAGCTTTGCATCTCAGGTATCTCAGTGTGGTGAGGTATCTCAGTGTGGTTAGGTGTCTGCATGCAGGCTCTCAATATAGCGTATTAAAAATATATGGACTAGTCACAATGCCTGGGTATAAATTTGAACACCCACAAAGTTTAGGAGTAGTTGCATCTCAGATTTGGCCGAACTCTGCCCCTTCAGGGAGATGAAAACCCTTTACAGATTTATTAAATTAAATTTGCCTGCCATCAGCCCCTAACCATCTTTGGTTTTTAGAGTGTTGGTTACAGATTCGTATTTGAAAGGAAGACACTCATCTACCCTTTCCTTTTCTTAAGGCTTAAAATTTTCCTAAGCTCAGCATTAATTCTCTCTTGATGCCTAATTTAGATGGTGAGATTGGCTTATTTACGGGCTGACTTGGATGCACTACTATTGAAATTAAATCTACAGTTTAATTTCCCTCTTAATCTGTTTCTTCATCAGAAAGAATCATTATTTCTAGGTATTGCTCTGTAGGAGGAAAAAGCTGCTGTTTTATTTCAGCATTGCACCTCAGAGGTATACTGCAAGATTTGGACTTAATGCATCTCTGTGAAGTTGCTGTTTTCCTATATTTACTCAAGTATATGATTTTTTAAATAGTATCAGAAAGTAAAGAGAAAATATTCTGATTTCAAGTGGATGGTGCAGACTGTATGCAACTGTTTTCTACCCTACCCCCATCAGGATGTAAAACAGCTGGTATGTCTCTCCAGAGACTAATGTGCTGTCTCTAGCTCCATTTTGCTTTCGTAAGCCTCAGGCATTACTCTATAAATGCACTCCAGGAATTAAATTAATTTACAAGCTGAGGAATACACTGTTTCTCCTTACTTACAGGTTCCAGATAGGACTGCTACTGTATGGTTGGAAGGATAATGTGCATATTGCTGTCGAGACTAGCATCTTCCCAGGGCAGTCAGCACGTTGGCCAGGGCAAAAGCAGCCTTACAGCCTGCACCTCTGTCTGCCCACATCATTTCAGGTCCCAGTAATGTTAGTTCACTAGTGACATTACTAGCAGATAGTTCAGATAAGCTGTGCCTTCTCTTGTCTTAACCTCTGTCCATGCTATGCACATGTTTCTTGATAGGCCACTTTGGTTCTTCAAAATTGTGTCCATCCATACTTAAACCCAAATAATTTTAAACTGTCTCCCTGGAAAAATGACAGCTTCTGAGACATATTCATGTTTTCCTGCATAAGAAAATGCAGCCAGTGTATATCTTTGAATCAGTTCAAGCTCCAACCCCGAATATGCACTAGCTGGCCTTAACCAGCTAATGAGAACAATCCAAAATAGGCCACGTCTTTATGTTCATGTCAGTAATAGCCACATCACTTGGAGTCGCTGCAGGAGTTCAGTAGTTCCTCTTTTCATTCCCAACCTTTTGTGCTATGGTCCTTTAAGAAATTCCCACTTTCTCCAAGCTCCCCCCTTTCCCCAGGCTCCCCTCCAGTGTACGCTTAGATGTGCTGCTGCAGTGCTTCATCCCTGAGGCCCTGGCATCCTCATCTGCCTTCCCGTGTTGAGGTTCATCAATATGTGCATTTAGTGCCCACCCTTGTTAGCACTGAAATAAACCAGAACTTTGCCTCAGCCTTCAGTTGGAGTGGGATTCATCTTTGCAGTGAGACCATGATAAGATCTCGTCTTGACAGCTTTGCGGAGGGTCTGCACATAGGAGTAGTTGGCAAGTAGGAAGGTATCTTGCCTCATGCTGTATTATTCTATTAAAGTAAGATTTTTTACACAATTGGGACCTTATGTTTCTACGTGGCGGGTACCTTTAATCCCGCCGATGGACTCAGCCCTGTTTGGGCCTGTCCTACTGCTTTCCGTCACACAGCCAGCCCAGCAGCTTGTGTAATCAATTGAACCCTGCATATCCAAAGTTTATTTTTCTGTTTCTGTATTTGTTGCTAGGGAGCTCTGCTATACCTTGCCTTACATCCCTTCCAGTGAAACACCACTCACAGACAGGTTATGTGTTATAAACAAAAGCTGTATACCTACGCGGAGAGGAAGGATACTGGCCCTGCTGCACGCTGGTGTTAGAAACCCAGCGGTCAAAAGGCAGTGTTCAAATTAGAAAAGCAATTTTTAAACAGCTCCAAAGCATAATTCATGTCATGGTACAGGAATGCTGAAGGCTTTTTGATCTTTGTTGTCACGGACCTAAAGGTGAAGGGCTTTTTTTGGGGGTAGTTTCTTAAATCCCCCTGAGAAAAGGTAACTATAACAATAACGTAGCAGATGTGTGGGAGTAAATGCAGCTGTAACTGAATCCAGACGCTCTTCTGTATGTAGGGACGTGAAGGGAATGTTCCAATAAAATTCACGTAATAAAAATCTGAGCCCCTTTTTTTTTTTTTTCTTGCTTAAACTTGGATTCACATGTGTAGAATTCCTGTGGACTTTGATGTGGATTGACATTAGCACCATACAAAACAGGGCTGGAGAAAGATTTTTAACAGGCATGGGGTACTGGAAGGTAAATGATCTACGGAGACCTGCAAATTTCAGTAGAAAAACACTTGCCCAATAAAGACTCTAGCAAACCAGATATTTAAGTCATGCAATCACCCTAGAAGGATGAACTAGCAAGTCTAGTGAAGAGTTTCTCAAACTTTCTGAAAGCGTGGCTCCCTTTTGCCCCACCTGTTTCTGCGCCACCCTGAAGGCCATGCAGAACCAGCTCGACTCCTGGGAGAGAGGTGAGCAGAGGGAGGGTGAGCTGTAAGTCACAGGCTGGAGGGCCCATGCCTGACCTCAGCCCAGAGAAAGAGCTGCCGCCAGCAACTAAAGGAGGTAAGCAGTGCCCAGTGAAAGGTAAAGGCTCCTCATTTGTAGCTGCTCCTTGTTCACTCTCCTCTGTTCTGAAAAAGAAGTTTCCCATGCTTGTTGCTGCCCTTTGACACGTGCTGTCCCCTCACCTTCCTTTAAGCTGCCTGGGTTCATGACCAACAGTGTGAGCAGCTCTCTTTCTTCTAGGAGAAAGGAAAGAGCAGAACAACAGAGTAAGCCATCCACTCCCCCTTGTTTTCCTGCAGTTTGGATAGCTCTGTGCTAATTAATTTTTTTACCAGACAACTTAAATTGCATAGTAGTGTATTTTGTTCTTGCCCCACACACGCTTCTGAACGCAGGCAGTACCAGATGTTCCAGTGTGGCCAAAAGCATCTTCCATCTGCCTCATAGCAGGTGAAATCCTCTTTGTATACAAAAAGATTTCATTGAATACATACAAACCCCATTTGCGCTCACACTGTTCGTTTTCCTCTTTGCTGAGATGTAGTGGGAACACTGCAGCATTGTCCCAGCAGGACATCTGTAGTGTGTCGCTTCTTCCTTCATATGATGTCCTTCCCCATGCCCCCCTTCCTCTCCTCCCTCTTGCATGAGGAGAACAGCAGCCTTTCACCAGGAAATACCAGCCTAGTTGTCATTACTTGTAAAGTGTTGGCTCGTTAAGGTGCCAGTGATCACATATTGTCTGCAGGACACAGCGTAGGTTGAGCAGGCCGAATTTGGTGCATTTACGGAGATGCTGGGTGCTTATATAAGGCTCTTCTACAAGTCCGTCTCTGACATAAGACTATTAATTAGTCCAAACTCCATCATGCATGAGTTTGCATAACAATTTGCCAGATAATTGTTTAATGATTGGTACGAGAAAAAGTGGTGAGCTCTCTAAAACACCGGTCTTGTCTTTTTGTAGATCTTCCAAGGGAGGTATACATATTTCCACTCCATATACGTTTTTATTAATTATTATGTTCAATTTTAAGGAATAATTTTGGGTTTATGCAGACTGTGTTTTACAGCCGTCATTAGTGGGTGATACCAAGAACTGAGAGAAATATGGTTGTTACTGACTTGTTTGCAATTGTTTGGCCTTCTAACCATTTAAATATTTAGTTGTTATGCTACTTGCAGAGGAAAATTCCAGTTCTTGTCCAAACGTTCTTTGGAAGTATATGTACATAGATTATCTCCCTAGTGTCCTAAATGTAAATATGTAGCTATGTGTATCTTGCTGTAGCTGGAAAAAACTTTGCTGAGAGACCTTGTAACACAGAAGACTGGAAGTTATTTTCTTCCTTTCTTTGGAAGATGTATGCGGCAATTGCTGTAGCATTGTAAGGCTCCTCCTTTTCTGTTTTGTTATGTCCTGTAAGCTTGTCGCCTGTGACAGGAGATGCATCTGGTGGAAACAAGGCACAGTGAAGACTATTTTGCATAGAGCTGCTACATTCAGAACCATCTGCATGCCCAGCACATTCCCCTTGAGCACCCCTGGGTGATGTCCTGCAGCGCCGAGCACCCTTCACACCCACTGTGGTGCCTGTCCTTAGGTGCTGTTTGCTGCAGCTGAGGACGCTCCAAAATTTGGCATTGAACGATGCTCTGGAAGTTTTGCCCCCTCTACTCTTTTCCCAGGCTAGGAAATCCAAGTCTTTTTGTTGTGTGTTTTGATTGCAAACTTTCCTACTTTTAGGAAATTTGGACTTGTTTATTTTACTACATACAGCCCGATTATGCCATTGAAAATTTACTCAGTGCGCTTAGTAGAAATGTCGACGCTTTGTTACGCAGACAATGCCAACACTTACCCAGCAGGGACTGGCACATGCCCATAGCTGGGCTCCATTTCCCCCGAGCCCAGGGCACGAAGGCTGCAATTCAGCTGCCTCCTGAAGTGCGGGTGCAGCTTTTACGTACCTAAGGAGGCCCAGGAATCGAGAGTGATTCAAATCCCATGGTTCGATGTCTGGCTGACAAGGGGTTAAGTTGTTTTACATGCACTTTGCACAGATGGAAATTAGTATGGAAGCGGCAGGAGAGTGCCAAGGGGGAAGCAGTAGACACAGTATGTACATCTTTTATCTTGCTGACCTTATTGTGGCTACAGCTTTACACAGGGGGCAAATGGAGAGGAAATATTAGGATCTGCTTTTTCAAACCCTAGGATTGAGTTTCAGATTCCTCTCCACCTACAGCACCCTCTAAGATCTGGGTTATTTAGGTCTGGGTTATTTGCCAAATACCTTATGGAAACTTGACAACCCCATCTCCATCTCGGTGCAGGTACATCACCACCCTACTGTCAAGTAGCTGTGGTTTTCATTCCCCACCATGGGTACAGAGGGGTAGAGGGATGTGGTCTGTCATCTCAAGGACCTTCAGGAAGCACCTGCCCACCTCAGTGTCCAAAGTCTCACCAGGAGGAACAATGATGATGGGACAAGGGAAGGTGGGCCACCCCACTGGTACACCCCTCCTCATGTTGTACCAAAAAAAAGAAGTGCTTGCCTTTTTTTTCTTGTTTTTTTTTCAAATCAAACAAAAGGGGAAGATTAGACTATTGAGATGTAATCTGTGCAGAACTTATTTAGTAATAATGATATCATTCATTATGATTGTGTAGCCTTAGTGAGTAGTGAAGGGTGACAGGAAAGCATCATGATTGCATCAGGATTTTCTTGAAAACGGAGCTTGCTGTACCCGAGACAGAAAGAAAGAAAGAAGAAGAGAGAAAAAAGGGGGAGAAAAGGAAAAAGAGGAAAAAGTAGAAATTAATGGAAGATAAAGCATGAGATAAAGAAACTGAGAAAAAGACTAATTTTGTATCATGGTCTGTACCAACAAGGCTTCAGCAGTGTTTCCACAACTCTGTGTTTTAGCAATATAATGCCAGACAGTTTAGCTTTTTGGTTTAGTGTTTGTAGCCACAAAAATGTGTATTATTTCCTTCTTACCCACAGTGTACTCAGAGTCATCCATCCAATGCAGAAGTTAATCCCAAATAATCTTGTCACCCAGAATAGGGAAAGTGCCTTCAGTTTTACCACCCTTTATTCACTTTTTGCTTTACATATGTATCTTAGTAGGACTTGTGTTACAATATTTTGGAGTTTATATCCCTCTCCTCACTGTTTTTTAGATAAATAACTTCCTTAGCAGTAAGTTATGCTTACTGCCAATTTTTCTAACTATTATGGCGTATTTCACAAACCCGGTGTTGGAATAGACATGCTGAGAAGGCATTAGTCCATCGTAAGGTAAAATGTAATATAATGTCTTTCATAGATTTCAGTGCCTAAGTAAAGGAAGATTCAGGAACCTCTGTATTTTTGTCAGCTACTCGTAACAAGGTATTATAGGATTAGAAGTTGGTGGAAAGAAGTATGGCTATATTCAGGCTCATCCATAACCACTGCCTCTGCCGTTACACCTGGGCAGGGAGTTATTCCATTAATATTATCAGCAGTGCAATAATTTGATGCTGTTATCATTTAAGTTGTCCATATAGCTCAACAGGATTTGATTCCCAGAGATTTGATCTTTTTCTGCCAGTGTGCTGGTAGGCTCGAGAATACGAGCATCACATCAGGTCACATTCAGCAGCTTTTGCAACTGACTGTGTAAAGCACGGAAGCTGCATTTTGGGACTAGGAGAGAAGTTCTTCTGTGATTTCTGTGCATCCACTAAGTCCATTTCTGCTGGGGGATTTTAAAAGATGTTTCTTAGAGAAATAGATTTAAGGAAAAAAAAAATCTCTGTTCCTTCTGCTAATGAAATAAAAAAAACCTAATGGTGGAGTAGCATGCTAAATACCTGCAGTTTTGTGGGCAGGAGGGCATCATTTCCCAGCTGCTAACCCTAACCCCCTCAAGTTTTCTATGGCAAAGCAGTAACATATGGTGCAGAATGGTCCCAGGCTTTCAGTTTCATTCACTGTGTTTTTCATCATGTGGGCTTTAAAACACTTGAAGAAAAATCCCCAAGCTATGCAGAACCTCCCCAAAACCTTTTGGTAGCAGTTTGGCATGAAACAGGGAGAAATTTTTACCCTGGGGATTACCCGTAAGAGTGAAGTCAGTCATGAAATAGAGACTCAGTCTGAATTTGAGGCAGCCTATCTGTTGACTTGCTGTTGTAAGTGCCTTTCGGTATCTCTAAAGCACTTGCCATAGTGTGAGCAGACATGGTTTTGTCTGTCTGTAGTTCTGCTCAGATGGGCTTCTTGGGTTTTGGAGGTCACCTGGGTTGCCACACACATTGGCAAAGTCTTACAGGGCTCTGTCCCACCCTGACCGTTGTTCTTAAGGACTCTGCTTCTGGAGCTGATTGCAGAGAAGTCCTTTGAAAACTCAACACCAGTGCAGCCTTAAAGGATCAAAACCAGAGGCTACATGCCCCTATCACTCCTCCTAGAATTACATTTTTTTCTGAAACCAAATGTGTTATTTTTAAGCTGATGGCTTGGAAGGGTTTTGGCTCTCACGTGGGAATTCCCTCAGGAGTTTTCCCAAGAGGGGAAACTCTTTGTCATCTCTGTCATCCTAAAGCAATTAATTTGTACAGCTAGATCTGTACTGAGCTCCACTATCTTCTTCAGGAATAGATGCCAAGATTAGAGTGAGCAACAGGCACAGGTTTTTACCGGCAGTAGAGATTTGTGTCCAGCTGTAACATCAAAGGGGAGTTGAGTCAGGTGCTTCTCTATTTTTGCAGGCAAAATTAGGTCTCACGACAACATATATTCAAGAAAGAACCCATCTAGCAGATGACTGCAGAGAAAACACAAATGTAAATTCATCTGTTCCTAAAAATATGTAGAAAACTAGAACTACAGAAAAAGGCAAGTTTGCTGTAAAGTTTAGTGAAGTGCTTGTTTTCCCTTCCTCACCATCTCAGCTGAGGGACTTTTATTTCAATTTCAGCATGCCTGACGAAGTAGTAGTTTCTTCAAGCATTTTTCATTGAGATGTAGTGGCTCTTTCATTCTTTTTCTTTAAGGAGAAATTGTTGCGATTACGACAATTAAGAATTTGTTAGTTTTGCAATTACCATCAAAGAATGCAAGATACGACACGTATGTTACTAGCCTTAGATAGATTCATTATGAAGTTTATTAACTGTTTAGTAGCTAGAGATGATTATGCTTTTCTGCATAGGACAGATTTGAGAAAACTGAAAATTAGGCGTCCACCAGACAGGCGCTTTCAGAAGGTGATCCATCTTGTCCTAAAGTAATTAGAGTGAAGTGAGGTGATTTGTCCAAGGAAAAAATCTACGTGATGGCCTTAGCCTAGACGTGCAGTTTTAAGACAACTCTGGCTATGTAAAAGGCATGCCACCCTTTGTATCTTGATTTCTCTGAGTGGCCTGATCAGGGAGCTGACAGCTAGGGCTCAACCAGCAGTCGTGCTTTGTCACTGACGCATCAATGTTTATTCTCGCCTCAAAATGGGTGCAACGCTATTTCCATACCCAGCAGATGATGGAGGAGTGACAGAATTCACAAGCATTTAGAAAAAATAGTCTTTAGATCTGTGGGCAAAACAGATGATAAAAAGCTGAGAAGGATTACTGTGACCCCAAGACTACCCATCTATCTAAAGGCAATAAAAATTATAATGATGGCATTTTTCATCTCTCTCCATTGTGGGAGCAAAGGCCTGTAAGATTTTCCTATTTCTCATTCCACTGGTATATTTGAGAATAATTAAAGCCATTCTGGCTAAGGGTGATATAATGCATATATTCAGAAGCAGGCTTTCAGTTTAATTTTTCCAGCTGGTGGGCCTGTCAGCCCATTTATTTGACTAATCTTCACACGTTGACTGAAATAGGTAATTGCTCTGTTCCCCCTGAGATTTTGCTTCCATTTTTTTCAGGCATGAAAGATATTAGGCTGTGTGTATTTTAAATTCAAATACACTGTGGGATGGATTTATGTCTTTAAATGCTATGCAGATCTAGCTATAATTCATTTTATATAGAACTGAAAAATGGATTAAAACATGAGTGCTAGACAAGAAAATCCAGAGCCTTATCTCTGGATGAGGCTAGAGTCCTTTAATCCTCACTCCTTGAAGTGACAGCAGTATCTCCCTTTGTTTTATGGCGATTTCACATTTTTATTGTAATGGGAATGTGGGGTCGATTTGTTTGTTTGCTTTTAAAATTTGGTGTGTCTTTAACATATCGATGTGGGATCATGGATAAGATACTGAAGGGTTGTAAATCAGGACAGCACTGCTGAACTTGGTAGCGTTGGATAAGCCTGCACAAGTCCAGAAGTTGGTCTTATGGAGTGGTTGTGCGGACCTTTCTGGTCCCTCACCTTGAAATGAACAGACACTGAATATTTTTAATAGTCAAAGGCTGTGGACTGGCTATATTCAGAGCTGGAGCCGTGCCAGTGAAACATTGCTAGAGGAAAGAAGCAGCAAGAGTTTTAAAGTCCAATAGCTCGTAAATCACCAGGGATAGAAACACATGCCATATCTCATGGGAATGCTGGGATTATACTGTTGCAACAGTATCCAAACAATGTTCTAGCTCTATACTATCTGAGGATACTAACCTTATATAAATATAAGTCTTTATTCATGTGTATATAGATAATACTTGTCATCTTAATTCAAATTTCAACATGCTTTTGCTGTCCGTTGTGTCAGGAACTATTAGACATAACAACCCCCTTCTTCAAACAGTCCAGAAATGCAGCATTCAGATGGTACAAAGCAGGAGCTGCTAGTCCGTGGAAATTTTAGCTAGTGGGCTGCTAAAATAATTTTGGATTTAAACAGCAGACTGAAGCATACAGTTTTTTCAGATAAAACTCCTACTTCCAGGATCCGTTAGGTTTCCTGAAATAAAATTGAAGAAAGGGAGCGATGTCACAAGAATTTCTGAATCAATATGCAGGCAGTTTCCTAGGTTTATTTGTTTTTTCACCAAGTGTTTGTTGATTACTAGTATTGTATTTTTCAGGTCCTAACAAAAGAGAATGGCACTTTCAGGTAAGAGAAAATATTAATGCCCAGGTATTGTGTAGTGTATATGTGTTTTCCCCTAAGGCAAGTTTAATGTCTTCTCCGTTTTTGACATACTGAAAACCCCATGAATTTGCTCTCAGTTTATTCTGGTGCCGCGTAGTTTTCTGGGTAATAAAACAGAGTTGCACTTACATTGAATCCTGTGTTACAGATTATTTATCTTGAACTTTGGAAATGATTGAATGAAACCCAAGTCTTCATGGTATCTTTAAATGTGTGGGTGTTGCTGAGAAACCTATTTCTTATTGTTACTGCTTCGGTATTTAGCTCTATTATTAGCAAAAATGCAATCCAGAAGCACGGTGTGTCATTGCACATTACAGCTTTCTTTCAAAAGTACTTTGAAATTGCTTGATGCTTTGCAGCTTTTTGAAGAACTAGGTTAGAGTTTTCTTACCTATTTGCAGCTGCAGAAACCCCATTTTGAGTTCGTGCTGTTTGGGAAAGCATTCCAATATGTCACCATCTGTGAAAAGCATGAAATGCTGGCTGCAGCCTGGAACCCATTGATTTCATAGATATCTTGTCCTCCGAATACTTTTCCCATAAACATGAAGTTGCATCACACTTTCTGCATTTTGCCTCCTCCTCCATCCCCCTCCCCTCCCAGCCAAACATTTTGCAACTGGGCAATAGAAGGCAAAAATTAAATAAACCCCCTTCTCCCTCATACACTTTGTTTTGGTTACAGAGTTTGATTGGAGTATTTTCTTAAAAGATTAAGGCCACTATTATCATTGATAATGAGTAGATAAAATAGATATGAGAAATTGTGAACTACATCTTTTCCAGTGCACTTAATAGTATAGGTTGTCTTAATCCCATACCCTTCTAGGGTAAGACTTTAGAACTTAATACCAAGAGAAATCATAATCCACAATTTAATATGGCTATTATCTGGTTTTATCTGTCTGTGAAGAAGATTAAATTCCAGATGGTAGAAGTTATAATCCAAGCCTGTTATGATCACCAAAATGAACCAAATAACCAATGGAAAATGGTCGCACCAGAATGATTTATTTGGGAGCTTATCTGCTGCAGCAGCCATAAGACGTGCAAAATATCAGAAGTATATTGGAAAGGATTTGGACAAGGGTGCTCCCAAGCAAGCTGAGAGCTGCTGCTAGGCAACATGCTGGATGCGATGGAGGCCCATTTCTTGGGTCATCACTTCAGATGGGCTTTTCCATCACCTTACTACTGTCTACAAGCCATTTGTTCACTCCTCATGTACATCAGCCATTGGAGACAAGGAGGGAAGCAGCGGTGAGAGCAGCACAGGAGAGAATGACAAATAAAAGGCTATGAAGAGGTGCTATGTGGTGATGCTTTTCTGGTCATACTTTATGGCCACATTCAGGCTCTGCCAGAGGCATTCACCAGAGCATCATAAGCAGGGTGAGCTCTACAGCAGTGCTGCCAGCCCTGGTGAGATCTGAGGCTCATCTGACTGCATCGCCCTGAGGCCAGAGTGGGGATGGTCAAAATGCCATCCATGCCTATAGGTGTTCATGTTCTCTGTCCCAAAGGCCTCGTAGTCTAACTGATATTCAGCAGATGTGCTTTCAACTTGGGCTAAGATTTAAAGCTTAATGAAAACTGCCATCTAATCAGTGATTCATGCGCTGCTTCCCTAGAAAATTAGGCTGTGACATCCCTCTGAAATTGCATAGGTCAATTGTGAAAAGTACCTAAGAGAAGCATCTTCCATTTTAACAGGGGCTACCAGCAAAATTCATGCTGATTTTATTCATTTGGTAGCAGCATATGAAATGAGCAATGTGATGTGCTTCTTTGGGGTCATTCACGGAAAGATTTCCTGTAACACGGCTCAGAAGCTGCTTTTCTAAGAGATGTTAAAAGTGATGCGGGATGAGTACTCGCGTATGTGTCAAATATGTGATAATTCCTCCCATTAACAGTGGCTTCCCTGTCTAGAAAAAAGCATCGCATGTCTGGAGGTAGATAAGCAGTTTTATTTCCATTTTTATAGAGGAAGAAATTCAGTCGTGTGTTGGCAAAGCGACTTATCTATGGTTGCCCATGATGGGAACTGGACAGAACATGAGAACAGGTTTCCCCCTTCCCAGCTTATCTCCTACGTGTCCCAGTTTCCCCAGTCATTCCAAAACATTGACTCCCAGTCAGCTGTGGAGATTTCCCAGTAAACAAAGTTACTTCATGTAGTCACATGCAGGATCCCTAAAGAATTTATTTTTTTAAAGGCTGTGATTTATAAAGGCCCCTTTTCAAGGACTAGCCGTGCTTAGGTGAGGTTAAGCCAGCGATTATTCCGAAGTCCTGTTTTCAGTGCAGGCTCTCTGGATGGTTGCTGATTTTGTTCCATTTAAAGCATTTTGTGGCATGAACTCACTTTGTTTCTGCCCACATCACTGCATTCCTGGGATGTTTTTCACAGGCCTTAGCAAGATCATCTGACAGCAACTAGTGAGGTCAATGAACTTTATACACAATTAAACACTTGAAGCTAGGAGAATTAATTGTTATTTTTTTTTCCCTGCAAAGTTAGGAAAGGATACACGGTATGTTATAGTCTGTAACAAAGTCAATGTTATGTGTGGTAATCAAGCTGGTTTCACATGATTTAATGCTGAACAGAGTCAGAAAATGATTGCATCCTTTACATGGGCCTCACAGAGCAGTCACCACCCACACTGTTTATTCAGACTCGGAGCTCTGCCATTCACTGTTTAAGCCAGAGGAGGAAAAAAATCCCTTCGTGAATGCTCTTGAAGCCATGTATTCTCAGTGCAAAGTGGAGCTGGGGGGAGGAATCCAAATAAGGTCCTTTCAATTGCCACAGTTGCGAGGAGATGCCATTTTCTTCGAACCTCCAGCAGCACGGTAAAGGAAGGATTATTTGAAGCTGGTGGTACTGGGGGGAGTCAAACCAAACATTCATTGATGCCATTAAAATTTCCAGAGATGGCTGAGTAGCTTTTCTCCTCTCAGGCTTCCCATCTGTTAGTACCTGAACAAAGAGGTAAAACTACCTCCTCTACGCTGCGCAAAACCGGTACAGTGGTGTTCCAGATTTCGTTAAACTCGCCTCTTTCAAGAGTGAAAAGTTTTCCTTCTGTCTTATGACATAACTTTTTTGGTAATAGAAGTGTTTGGGAACCGGTTCTTTGCTCCCTCATGCTTACACATCTGTTGCAAAGGGAGCTCTAACCTGAGAAGGTTGCGAGTGAGGATGGAAGACATCTATGAGAGCCTAGTAAAATTTTATATGCATCCAGTGATAGTGGTTTTACTCCTTCTGTAGCTAAACTGATCTCATAAGTACGCCTTCTGCTACACTTCCATTGATATTTTCTCTTGACATTTCTTCTACCCAATCCCTTTCTTTTTAAACAGGGATTCCTCTCTTCCCTAGGCACTTACCTTCTAAAGTTTCTGCAGCTGTAAGCCACTCTTTTAAATTTATTTCTGGATATTTCTAAGGTTATAGAAATGCCAAAAGTATATAATCAGTTAGTCTAGAGACATAAGCTAGAATCCCCTACCTTATTTTTATGCACCAATTAAACTTTTCATCTTAGATGCTGCATAGTCTGAGTGACAAGCACAAATTGGTTGATCCCTCATCTGAGACTGCGTCCGTGTTGTGCTCTATCCAACACACAATTTTGGGTCCATGAGTGTGAGATTTTGTTGATCCTCTCCCCATCTTTTAATTGCTGGATTGTTTGGTGGGCTCTTTCCCTTCTAATTTGTTTTGGATAAATGAGACAAGGCTTTACTTGTTCAGTAAAATCACACAGACACACACAAATTAGCATTTTTCTTATAATAATTGTGTAATATACAGTGATGGAATATTAGAGTGGTACCATCATGTTATCTTACTGCCTTAAAATGCTTCAAAACCCACTCAGTTTGTGTTTTCCTTTGACTGGAAGTTTTATTCCAAGCTCAGGTATCTCACCCGTTTTTCCATTTAAGAACTGATCATGAGATGTGCAATAGCTGCATCCATGTGCTTTTTTTCTTGTCACCAGACTGTTGTATCATAAATTAGAGCTGAGCCACAGTAAACCCAGGGATCTGGAGTGTCCTTCAAGTTGCTGTCTAAAAATACTTAGGGCATTTTTCCAGTCACCCAATATCTAATAAGATGGATTTGGTTTGTGCTCATTGTAGTTAAACATTATGGGTGCAATCTTGAAGAAGCATAAACAGGTCTCTCAGTGACTGCATGTGGGGATCAGGGAATAAAACTTGTCCAAAGTGCCTCCCATTAGGAGATTATGTGGCACGTGAGCTTACAGAGCACAATGGTTATTTTTGTCATTGTTTTCCTCATTATTCAAGGCACTTAAATAAGGCAATTCCTGGCGGGAAATAAGTTAGTTCTCCCCAAACAGAAACCCCTTTAGAAATAGTAAGGGCTATTGAAGCATTATTTGTATTTCCAGCATACTGCTGCTTTCCCACTTGCCTTCGAGATGTGACAGAAATGTTCCTTTCCTCCCGCCAGTGAATACATTGTTAATACAGAATTCATTGGTACCAGAATTATATTTGTATTTCCACAGTGGGTCATTTGAGCACTATTAGCCCGCTTCTGCCTCTTTCTTCAGCAGCCTGGAAATTGCAGTACGTAGTGTTTTGGCTTGGTCAGCTTTAGTCAAACTACCAATTGTAACTTCAGCCCAGCCCCACGTGTTTTGACTCTCCTTGATAACAGGTGCCCCACTGAATCAGCTGGCTTCAGAGGAGGAAAGTTATTTACTTTGTGAAGTGAGTGAACTTGATGTTAAGAGTCTCTGTCAAATTAAATATCTTTACAGATACAAAATAATCATATTTGATATGGAAAAGTGAGTCACCCGGTGGTTTTGGTTTTTTCCCTAGACATTGCTGGAGTCTTTCCACTTTCCTCTCAGAGCTGTCAGCCTAACAGGTTCAGGTGTGTGAAATCTGCCCAACTCAAGGCAATGCGGACAGCAATTAGTAACTACTCAGTTCAGTAGTGCTCAGACCCTATTTAGATTATGGCACAAATGACTGCAGAGCTGCTCAGGGCTACGCCTTGAGCCAGCTCTGCCCGTGTGACATGAGCAGGCACTGCCAGGCTGTGCTGGCACATCCCACTTTTACATGGCCTCTGTCCTGCCTACTACTGCATTTTAATTTCTGTTCTCTGGGATTATGAGTCTGTTAGCTCTCTCGAGGGCTCAGGGAGTTGAGAAACTGATTTTTCCACTTCTCATTGCTTATCACAGGCCCTGCTCCACTGTTACTTGGATGTCCTGCATTACTCTGTACCCATATGATGCCTGCAGCGTCACGCAGCAAATACTGCCCTGATTTGCAAATACATTCAGGGAAAATGTCACCTGTCACTCTGAGGCTTTGATACAACCAGAGGCCACCTAATCCTGTAAAGAGCGTCTTGGTTTTTACTGTTGAAGTGTTGAGAAAGCTTTCAGTTCTGCTGGTTTTATTGCTGAATCCCGACGTTTGCCTAACAGTGAAGGCCAGAAACTGTCTGACTGTGGTAACCTGGAGCCACTTGTGCCAGATAGGGCTTGTTAGACTTCCCTTTGGCAGCTGGAGAACAGAATCTTTGCAAGCTTGGATTGAGAGTGGGGCTTTATCATGGTAACACACAGCCCCTTGTCTCCTGGGAAGTCAGACCAATAGATGCTTCATTGAAAGGTGCTCTTTCTCTTCAGCTGCCTCTGCTCTGTGACAGAAGGATTAAACCTGGACTGAACAGAAGGCTTTCAAGTTACCCAGAAAGCTCCGCTTTGCTCATAAAATGCTATAATATGCTAACAGAGTCTTAAGTGAGTCCGTCTACTGTCTGACTCCCACCTTCAAGTAGGTGCTTCAGCAATGGCTCAGGGCTGTGCTGGAACAAGACCCATGTGCCCTTTTCTTCCTCCCACTGGTTTCCTTGGGAAGGGAACAGACGTGTGAGCTTGTATGACTGTAGGCGTGCTTGACAAATCTCATTCTCCTGAGGATGGTTTGTGTCTCTGAAGCTCAGATTTGGGTTGCATTGTGCAAGTGCAGCACTATTAATTCATATTTCTTCTTGCCTATATGAAGTAGTGAAAAAAAAACCCCACAAACAGTAATCTTACTGGCAGTTTGTTGAATTAGGCATAGGAAACCATCTCCATGAGTTGTTTTGTTGTCTGGCTCCACAGGACTTGCCCTCTGCTCTCCCTAGGATGGAAGCTGTTTTGCCAAATATTTTGTAACAGCGCAGCTCACATGGATCCAACTTCGGATACCAGCATGCTGTAAAGGATGTTCAAGCTTCTCTGCTCAAAATATCAAGTGAGACTGAGATGTCCCTGCTAACCCAGCAGTACTGGTGGCAGCACCAGCTGAGGCTGGGCCATAGCACATAGCTCAGGTGAGCAGGAACTTGTGGAGATTGCTAGTCCCACAGGTCTCCACAAAGGGTTAAGCATGGGCATTTTTAAAGCGCGTATCTGACTCGGGATGTTTGCTTGTTTTGGAGACTGATTTATTTCCTCCTGTATGTGTTTAGGATCAGAGCACTTGCTTCCTCTGACTCCTGGTGTCTCTGTGGTCTCTTTGGACTGCAGCTCTGAAAGCGAGGGACTCTTACTTTGCTATGAAGCTAACATGATAGGGCCTCTCAGCACCACTGTAACCCAGAAGATCAATAATAATAGTAAGTGTTGGAGACACTTCAGATGCCTTAAATCAAACAATTACATGGAAAAAGAGTTTGCATTCCCCATGGCTGTAGTGTGGATGCCTAATAGAATGTGTCAGGAGGTTGTGTTGGGTGTCAAAATGCTAGATGTGCATCTGAAAATCCTTGCTTTTGGATGGTAGAAGCTAGGGGGTGGGGATGGAGGTGGGATTTAAGACCCTTAATTCTATATAAATAGAGCTTTGTGGTTTAATGTGCACAGCAGTAGCTCTGTGGTTTATCATTTACTGAGAACTATGCTTTTCTAAGAAATTGCTCTCTTCCTGGTGCATATCTGAACCTAGGCTTCTGCTGTCATTTCGTTAACCGTAAGGATTGCTCTTTAAAATAACTGTTCGGTAGTAATAAGGCCAAACAATTGCCTGATTCACATTGCAGGTGAGTTTAAGAGAAATCGTGTTGACTAAAGCTGCCTGAGCAAGACATCAATGTTGCATTTGAGTATTTGCCAAGAAAAACCTGAAAGTTCCTAAAAGTGGCTATAAGGACAAGGGATTAGCTTGTCCTCCCAAATCAGTAAATAAGTCCTCAGGCACTTTTTCCACTTGGGAACACTAACACTGACTGTTTATATTTAATAACGAAAAAAATTAAAAAATCCCGTGATTTTGTAGATTGCAAAGAGTTAGCTTTGCAGTTGCTGAGCTACCAGCATGTGGGTCATTGATGTTCTTTTCTAACCAGGAATGCATTGTAAAACTGCTGTGCCTTGCAGTGAAAGATCACTGGATTTTTAATTTCTATTTGCCATTTGTATTTTTCTAATAAATCACACCCTCTGATAAACTGAATGACTGAAACCATGGAGCAAATAAAACTTCAAAACAAAACCTTTTCCTTTGGCACACATATAGAGCCTAGAGTTTGCCTGAATTTCCAAACAAGGTACCTTTTTAACAAATCATTGGGAAGCAGGCTAGATTAAGAAAATAAAGGGTGTGCACTCTGTATAGCTGTGTGAGTTTGGGCTGCCAGAATATTTTGGGTTGTTTGTAAGCATGTATGTTTAGTTTCAGAATTAGTATAGGGGCCGAGTAACTGACAACCCAAGCTGTTAGGACTAGGTTCACAATGCAGAAATATATCCCAGTGCAAGTTCCAAAAAATATAGATTGGTATTTGTCATGCTGGTAAAAAGCATCTTCTGTTTGGGAAAGACTAAACCCATTGCTTTATTGCTGGGTTTTATGCAATGTGATTCCTGTGGCACAGCTCCTTATAGTGGATTATCAATAGAAAGTCCTTTATTCTCTTCTGTTTCCTATTTCCCTTCCTTAAAAAGAAAAAAAGTCTGAATTTTATACCTAAGGGCTTCCTTGTTTTCAGATAATGGGAGCTGAACTGGTGTGAAACTGGAGGAAAGCAATATTGAATCAGACTTGGAACTTCCTTTTTTCTCTACTGGGACCCACATTGGGACAGAGCTTGGGTGCGGGAGGGACTGCATCCAAGCTAGAACTCCCTGGCTCAGAGCTTCTTGGCTTTGCCTCTCCCTGTCACTCTCCTGCTGCTGAAGAAAATATTTCCATTTGTTCTCTCCAGGTACTTTATGGCAGTGTGACGTGGCCAGAGAATGCAGTCCTCCCTCCGTGAGAGGGGCAGGACATACATCCTTTATTTCAATCTCCGGCTGCTTCTGGTGTTGAGCAGGCAGTCTCAGTTCTGGCATCTCCAACGTTTTGAGTACTTGCCTTTGCAAATTTAGCATGCTTCTGATTGGAAAGAGTTTTTTTGGATGTCCTGTTGCTGTTACTTATGGATATTTTTTCCCTTAGTAAAAGAAGAGGAAAAGAGAATCCATATGCTTTGTTTTGCAAATTCAACTGAGACACAAAGGGTGCGTTGTTCTGGCCCTCTGGGCATGCCAGTAAATTTTTTAGGTTGGCAAAAAGGACCTGGACTTCAGAAGTCCTGAGCACTTCTTGTTTCCCGTGCAAGGACTGGTGTCTGCAGCATGAGACAACACAAAGTGTGGGAGCTGTGTCCCGCAGAACGAGCAGAAGCCTGCAGCCTGTGGGACAGTGCACTTTGCAGGGTGGCGGGGGAGCTTCCCAGCATCACTCCCCTGCTCAGCTGAATGCTACTGCCTGTTAGGCATTGGATAGAGCTCTGTAGGAAATGTTTGATGCTCTGCAAGTGCTATTCAAAGGCATCTGACTTACCTCATGTAGAGGTACCTTGTGCAGAGTTTGGAGCAGCAGGGATCTATCTCTCTGAGCCAGTGGGAAACCTGCTTTGGGACCTGGAATCCCAGCAGCTCCATGGAGCCCTGGCAGCCAAGCACAGCCATGTTCAAAGCGGTGAGGGGCTGCACTCGTCACAGCAGCATTCCTCAGATAATAAGGCCTCAGAGAGTAGGATCAGACAAAGGTGGCCCTAATATCATAGAATCATAGAATCACCAGGTTGGAAAGGACCTACTAGATCGAGTCCAAACATTCCTAACACTCCCTAAACCATGCACCTCAGCACCTCGTCCATCCGTCCCTTAAACACCTCCAGCGAAGGTGACTCAACCCCCTCCCTGGGCAGCCTGTTCCAGTGCCCAATGACCCTTTCCGTGAAAATTTTTTTCCCAATGTCCAGCCTGAACCTCCCCTGGTGGAGCTTGAGGCCATTCCCCCTTGTCCTGTCCCCTGTCACTTGGGAGAAAAGGCCAGCTCCCTCCTCTCCACAACCTCCTTTCAGGCAGTTGTAGAGAGCCATAAGGTCTCCCCTCAGCCTCCTCTTCTCCAGGCTAAACAACCCCAGCTCTTCCAGCCGCTCCTCATAAGACTTGTTCTCCAGCCCCCTCACCAGCTTCGTTGCTCTTCTCTGGACACACTCCAGAGCCTCAACATCCTTCTTGTGGTGAGGGGCCCAGAACTGAACACAGTACTCAAGGTGCGGTCTCACCAGTGCCGAGTACAGAGGGAGAGTAACCTCCCTGGACCTGCTGGTCACACCATTTCTGACAGAAACCAAGATGCCATTGGCCTTCTTGGCCACCTGGGCACACTGCTGGCTCATGTTCAGTCGGCTGTCAACCAACACCCCCAGGTCCTTCTCCTCCAGGCAGCTTTCTAGCCAGACTTCTCCTAGTCTGTAGTACTGCACAGGGTTGTTGTGCCCCAAGTGCAGGACCCGGCATTTGGCCCAGCAGTCCAGCCTGTTCAGGTCCCTTTGCAGAGCCTCTCTACCCTCCATCAGATCCACGCTTTCACCCAGCTTAGTGTCATCTGCAAACGTCCATGTTCATTTTCTCCTTGTAGTTTTTTTTCTGGCAGCCAAAATGATTCCCTGAAGCAAGAAGCATCCTTTAAAATAGGGCAGTGGTGAGCGCACAGATGCATCACTTGGGTTCAGAGGCAGCCTCCTACATCTGATGGGCAGAAGAGATTGTAACTGATGCCCTCACACAAAGGAAGTGCCCTATCCTTGCTGGGAGGGTTTGCTTCCTTGCTGGGGAAGTGTCAGTTTAAGCTGCTCCCTTGTGCTTCACCTATCCTTCAGGGTTTCAGAGAGAAGAAAACCTTCCAGCAGAAGACACACAGCAGAGCTTGCTAGTGTTTAACCCTGTGTGTCAGCCAGGTATTGCGAGAGAAAAGCAAAGGATATACTTCCTCTGGTGGAGTGTTTTTGTACAATGTGTGCTCATTCAGAGGAACAGCTTGCTTTTTAGTTTTCCGTGGAACTAGCCCCTCTTACCTTAAACTGCTTCACCTGCATCCTCCCTTCCTCCTTCCCTCTCTCCAGTGCACACCCATGCATGCCAGGATTGGGGCTTTGGCTGCAGTGCGGATGCTGCGTGTTTGCCCCAGGACCTGTCCTTTCTCTGATCTGTCCCTACCCGTTGCACCAGAAGGGGTGGAGCAGGATGAGGCTCTTCTGGTCCCTGTCTTAGCGGTGGGCAGAGTGTGGGCACAGCTGTAGTTATCTCCATCAAGGCACAAGGCACCGCAGGGAGCTTAGTAAGGGCCAGGGTGGAGGTAACCATAGATGGCTTTGATTCATTTGGCTTCCTGTTTCTCTCTAAGAAAAGGATGTAAATAGCCAAAAGCCGGGGATTCCAGTGAAAAGAGCAGGCGGGTGCCGTGCCGTGCTGGCTGCGGCACTCAGCCTCGTAGAAGGCCGGTAGTGGTGAGAGCTGGGGTTCTCAGAAGCCGGGAAGACACGGGCTGCTGCTGCACCGCATCGTGCCATCACATCACATCGGAGAGGCTTCCTGCAGATGGAGGAGAGCGTGGAAGGAGAAACCTCTGCAGTGACAGTGACCTCGCCACTGACTTCAAAAGGGGTGCGCCCTTTCCTCTGCGCCCTGAGTGGCAGTGCTACCACTGGTGCTCTCAGAACCAGGCAGGCACCCTAAAAGTCCTAACGGGCTGACAGCTGGAGCTGCAGTGACAGTTTTTCCTGGGGGCTTCATGGTTTGAGGCACTGGCAAGGTAACATGAGAAAGTTTTGTGTTCATACTGGATGCTTATACTCATTACCATGGGTGTTGAGCAACTTCTTACAGAAATACAGCCTCTCATCACCAGTGTTTTCCATGTTCCGAATGCAATAGCAATTTGCACAGATCATACAGAGACTCGGACGCCAGTGTCCTGCCGCCACAAGAAAGCTGATGTTAACTCTGGCCTCCCCAGCTCTCGAGGGCATTGGGCTAGGCAGTCTCCTGAAACAAATTGTGATGGAGACACTTGGCAGCGAGATAGTGAGCTCCATCTTCCAGCTCATCTCATGCATCGCCTTCACAGTCATCAGCTGGCTAAAGACATACCGCTAGTAGTGCCTTCACTTAGGTGGCTCCAAGGTCCTTCGACCTCTTGCTGTTTCCTTACACTCAAAAAGAGAGTGCTGAGGCGGCAATCCAATTAAAGATGGTGCAAAGGAGTTTCATTGATGTAGCATGGGCAAGCATGTGCAACTGAGGTCATGTTGCCAAGGGACTTGGTGGGGCATTAGACAGCCACTGACAACCAACGGTTGTAGGTGTTCACCTGCCTTGCTTGCCAGTGACAGTATTCACTATGTACATTCAACACTGGTGCGTTTTTGACGAGGAAGCATTTTGATGAGGAAGCAGGGAGGATGGATGGCTCACAACGCAGTACTGGAATCACTTTTTTGGTATCCAGCTTCACAGTCCCGTGGCAGGAAAGTATTATGTCTTTAATCAATTGTATTTAAGGCTGTTGACATATGTAAAAAAACGCAAGGGTCGAGGGCACAACTGAGGCCCAGAGTTTGTGATCTTTTTTGGCGTGGAGCTTTCTGAGACAAGGTCACAGCGATGGAGTTTGTGGCACATTTGGAAGCAGAGTGTGAAACTGTTCACTTGGGACAGACTCTTTTAAGGGCAGCACAGATCTACTTATTTAGAAGTAGCTGCATATTTAAGTGGAACTCAAAGAACTGGTTGCTTTTGCTTTCTCTGTAATGGAGGCCTAAAAATTTACTTTGTCGATGGCAAAGTTGCAGGCAGCAGAAGGTGAGAAATGCAGTGCTTTTCACAGGGAGCAGTAACCTAATACAAAATACATACAAGGCTCAGAAAAAAACAGGTGTGGGTAAGGATTAGTTAGCTGTATCTTCTAAGTGAGGGCTCTGGGGTACGTGCTTCCAAGTTACAGATAAAACTGTTCACCCTTAAAGAAATTCTAAATGCAACTGATACTAGCAAAAAAAACCCCTAAAATTTCACATACAGACCAGTTTAATATTTAGGAGTATATTTGCTAGTAGAAGACAAAGTTAATCTACTGGCTATCACTCTGAAAGAGGCTAAAACCACTGTTTGTGACTACTATGGAAAGGCAGTCTGCTTTTCCAACCACCTACTCTTCACTTCCCTGCCAAACCACTCCTTTCCTTCTCAGACAACTCAAAATGGTTTCTGCTCTCTTCCCCTCAGATATTCAAGATCCACTTGTGTTAAATCAGGTGTTGGATAACCTGGGTTGTCGTATTATGAGCATCTAGGGCAACAGCCTAGAAGTACTCATCAGTCGTAGGTCAAAGAGCAATAGTTCCAGTTTTAAGTCAAGTGAAGCCCATCGCAGGGTGGTTGGAACTAGATGATCTTTAAGGTCCCTTCCAATCCAAAATATTCTATGATTCTATGAAGTGAGAGGAGGTATAGAGCACAAGACCTGACTTATCCAGAACAATTGTTAAAAAAAAAATAAAGTAAACCCTATTGCTTGTATCTGCTGGCTCATAACATATTTGTGATTGCATAAAGAAACAAACACAGAAAATTATCTCTCTCAAAGATACAAGAAAACCTCTAATTTTTGCAAGAGGTTTTCATACCCTTTAGTTCCTTTACATTCCTCTTTTGCTTCCCCACTTTAGTACTCAGGACTTACATTTGTTCTACAGGAAGTTTTAGGTACACAAGTTAATTCCTATTTGCAAAAGCAAAGGATAATAGAAATATTTTCCTTTAAATGCTCCTGCCAGCTTTCAAAGAAAGGAAGGAAAGCACAGTGTGCATGCCTGTAAATGAACTGCTACAGTCATAATATGGCATTTCTATGGCCTAAGGTGCCATGCAGGGTGTGTAGGAATCTGCAGTTTACTGCCTGACCTGGTAAATACTAATGCCAGAGAGGCAGATTTTTTAATCAGAGGTGGTATAAGATTCCTCCTCCAGTGGGTGGCAATGAGCAACAGCTGCGCTTTGGGGCATCTGGTCCTTATTTGGTGCCATGCATACTGGATCTCTGGTTCTTCCTGGGTGAGGGCATCTGCTGCTGGATCACTGGGCTCGTTCATGTCTCAATAGTTAGCTGTGAGCTGTGGAAACCCTACAGCAGCAGGGGCTTGCTGCATTTTTGCCTCTGGATAATCCACAGTGTTTGGTTTGAAATGAAGTGAAATAGCGGGCTGCAATCCCTTTGGTCTGGGAGAGGAATGATCCCAGGTCTTCCCATATCCCTACAATGTGGGGTGAGCTCAGAACCCCTTGGGTTAGATCAGAGAAGTAATTTTGGAAGGGAGAGGAATGTGCAGGCCTTTGGGTTATTTCTTAATTTGGAGGAAAGTAAGTGCTTCCAAATGTAAGAGCCTAAACTCCCGGAGGAGGAGGCATCGCTCTGCAGTCCCGAGTTAACCCCACACTTTGGCCTTGGGGTGAGGGCATGGTTTCTCTCCCACATTTTCTCTGTGCTAGCTCTTTGCTTAGCTATCTGATTTTCTCTAAGTCTTTTCTTAAATGTTTAAAATTCCCTCTGCTCTGAGCAGGGGAACCCTGGTGCCACGTGTAGGGTTGGCCAGACTCTACCCTAATAGTGTGGTGCTTGCAAAGCTTGTGACTGTCAAAGTAAGCCTCTCCCAGGGCAAGGTGGGTTGGCATGTGTAGTGCCGAGGACTGATTAGAATGCCCATGGCTTTGGCACCCTCTGCTTGGTATGTGAAGATATTCTTAGTTATAAGGAGTCTTTCTCAAGATCTCTGTGCCACAGGATTTTGTTTTTCTAGCTGTAGGCCCAGTGCAACCTGTGCCATCTCTACAGCTAATGAACTTTCAAGTTCATTGCAAAATGTTTCAGCTCTCAGATGTTGAAATATACGACTCTTTCCCCTCCGCACCCCAGAAGTTTGGCAGCCCAGCAGCAGTACCCTTCCTCCTATAGCATCTACCAGGCTTGCTGTCCTCACAGAAATGCCACTGTTGCTGGTCAATGGCCAAACTTTCTTGCCCTTGATTTTTTTCTCTGTGAGTGAAAAGGAACTCAGCTTTGATGACAGAAGCTCTGATGGTAATAAACATCCTCATCTGCTTTCCCAAGAGCTCCCCTGCCACACATATGCTGCTCCTTAAGAGTTTGTGGTCTCCTTTCACTGCAAAGGTTCTGTGAGTCAGCAAAGCTCACTGGAGTGCTCCTGTACCTTCACATAGAGCTTTGTAAATACTGGACTTCATTATTACAAAATTGTCGAGTAAGGCTTATCTGTTTATGATACGATACCAGCAGATGTATCCAAATACATTCCAGCCTCCGTTCACTAGGGCTGGCACAGTTCATCAACCACCAGGCTGAACCCAGTGTGGCTTTGCATGCCTTCTGCCTTGAGATGAAGAGGATGTCTTGTCTTAAACTGTCTGGGAGGGAGCTAGCTGGAGAGTACCTAATGTATTTCTGATTTGTGGAAGAGTATGAGTCTCCTTGGGTTTGTAGAGGCTAAGTGCATAGCGGCTATTGACTTGTCTAGCCTTCTTGCCTGTGTGTCATGTAAAAGTTTTCCCCCACATCTGCTAAACCTGAAAGATTTTATATTGCAGTGTTTTGCACCACAATTGAGAAGGAAAAATAAATTGTCACCAGGTGGGCCCAGACAATAAGGTCAGATGATCACAGCAGGAAGATGGATCACAGTGGTAGGTTTGTCTCCCAGTACCAGATCGTTATTCTCACTTGAGTTTTCCCATTTCTCTCCCCACTATGGGACTGTTCCAAACCATGTTGTGCCAGTACTGTGTGGGGCAGTGATGTGCAGGCTCCAGGTTAGCTATGGATCCAGAAACACAAGAGCAAATCAGGACAAAGAAAAACATGCCCCGTTGCCTGTGTGGCTCCCAAATGTGGTGCTTCTCCTCTGGATATGCCTCATCTTCCTTTCACTGGGTTGAGACCGTGGGAACAGGCAGTAGGCTTTTCACATCAGCCTCCTACACTGATTTTTAAATCCTTTACTAACTGAATTTGTCTTTTTATTTGTTCCACCATCTTTTATACTTGCATGTTTTATCATTGCTTTGATATCTCCCTCTTTAGTAGAAATAACCTTCTATCTAGACTGATGGTTTTAGAGTGTTTTTTTATTTTGAGCTTGCCTGTGGACTTGTGGATATCTTTTTAAAAACCCACATTTTTGTCAGTTCTTTGTATTGCTAATTTGCCAGTCGGTTATACTAATACTAGTTTGGAGATACTGGCACGTTTGAATGTCTGCCTTACATTTTCCTGGTTGATGCTTTATTCTACTTGATCCTAATATGGTCATCTTTGTGCACAGCCACCTGCTAATTCTTCAGTCTGTAAACCCTTTTTCTTTTTTTGTTTTGCTCTATCTGGATGAGGTCAGTACTCATCTCAAGTATACTGGGTGCATGACGGTCCGAGGTATTTTTTGAATGACTGCATGAGATCTCAAGCAAATATCTCTAAGGCTGAAGTCACCAGAGATGGTAATTCCTCTTTCTACACATTACAAACAGATGGTTAAGGAGATGTTCCATTCACTGGTAAAATTTGTTCTGTAACAGATGCCTGCCAGCTGCCATTCCCTGCCCTGCTGCGTGATTTTATAGAGCTAACGGGATTAAGAAACTGTTGAAATTGATTTTTGCTTCTAAATACAGCAGATCTGATTCTGAAAATGCAGAGAGGGCTCTGTCTCAGGTGGTGCAAGCTGGCACAAGTCCAGAGAAAAGTCAGCAGAGCTGAACCACTTCACATCACCCATGGTGCTGCCTTGAAAAGCAGCTCTCTTAAATGAAAGCGTTGACATTAAGAAATCAACAACAAGAAGAAGTTTCCAGAGTAGAACAGCAGCACAAAAGTGAGAAGAAGGGAGAGTTTGGGACAGTTTTAAAAACTACCCTTTGCTCATAGCAGCGGTTCAAAACTGCTGATACTTCTTGAAAAATGCCTTTCATTGGAAATTCCGGTGGGTCAGATAGCTTATTGCTCAGCCTCAGTGCCATGGCAGAAGGTTGTTTTGAAGCCTTCAAACTTGCTTGCTAAGGAATCAACACTTACCACCTGTAGCCACTGGGGCTGAAGCAACAAAACCAGACTGGAATCCTTCTGCTGATAAAAATCTAGAGTGAACACGGCATGAAGCTGTGGAAAAATGCAGATGTATATTTTGAGAATCCATGGTGGGGCTTTGAACATTCAGATGAGTATTAAGAGAGAAAAAATGCAGTAGTTTAAAAATAACAGATCTACTGCATGGCAGCCATAAAAGGAGATTTTTAAGGAAAGGAACAGAAATCATGCCAGACCGAACGCATTAGGAACAGCAGTTGATACGGCATGTACAAAAGACAACATATATATGCCCTTTCTCTCCAAAATACATGTGAGAACCTTCCAGAAGTAGCCAGGGCACACTGTTGAAACTCTGTTTGTACAAAGTTCATGGTATGTCTGTAGGCTTTTGCCGAATGCTACTGCTGTTGCTTATGTCTCCAGCCCAAATTTAAACTCCAGTCAAAAGTTTTGTGGTGTTCAATTAAACAAACCAGCATAAAGCATTCCAGGCTGTTTGAAAGCACCCGTGACCCAGTAAATTTCAATAGTAAAAAACGTGACATTCAGCATGACCTTTCCTTCCCCACTGCTCTCACAGCTCCTTTTTTCCCCATAGGTGTTTGAATCTCTACTGTCTTTCTATCTCAGTACCTGATATGAGTACTTCAGTTCACTGCATCCATCCCACCGGGACCAATACATGCAGGGTCTTTTATTCCCTCTCCTGTATTGTAAAGGGATGCCAAGCCTCAGCACTGTCCCCCAGCTAGCCATACGTTGTCACTGAGTTCCTAAACAGCCTTGTCCCCAGAGAGCAGGACTCAGGTCTGTTGTGGTTTGACCTAATCAGCAAAGAGTTGAGGCTTGCTGCAAATGTACCCGGCCATCACCACCCTGCAAGCCCAGCCCATCTTAAATCACTGTTTGCCTGCTGCCTACATCAAAAGTCCTTTGTGAAGAGCACAGTTGCTCCTCTGTGACTGATCTGCATACAGCAGGTCATCAACTGCTTATGAGTTTTGCTCTTTTCGTTTCTTAATTTTTTTCTTAAAAAAATCACCACAGTACGAAGTCATGTCAGGAATAAATATTCTCATACTCCTCCTCTAATTATAGAAAGAGCTATTTGTTAGGCTACATGTGATTTTCAGTGTCAGCTGCCCACCTGGGAAGATGAGTGGTTTTCTGTAGTGCAGAATAGGTGTCTCAACAAGTTACTGCAATCGGATTTGGCAAAATCTGAAATAAAACTCTTTATTTTGGGCAAGTTTTCATGGAAAGGGTCATTGGGCACTGGAACAGGCTGCCCAGGGAGGTGGTTGAGTCACCTTCCCTGGAGGTGTTTAAGGGACAGGTGGATGAGGTGCTGAGGGGCATGGTTTAGGGAGTGTTAGGAATGGTTGGACTCGATGATCCAGTGGGTCCCTTCCAACCTAGATATTCTATGATTCTATAATTCTAAGTACAGAGGATGATCTTCGAATAACTGAGCCTTTCCTCAAGGTGACTTTGAAAGGCATCTCCTTCACCCCACCAAGGAGATCTCTCTGTGTGGCATACAGCTGTGATGGTCCTTGGAGAGTCTTGTCAGAGCCAAGAAATGAAGAGCCCCATCTAATGGGGTCACCGGTTGCCAATGAAGTTGCACGTTCATAAACTACAGCTACAGCCCTCAAGGGAAACACCTTGTCAGCCCTGCTTTGGGAGGTGCAGTTTGTCTGTGTCATAGCAGCTCATAGGACCTGGGAGAGCTGCTGGAGGCAATCTGCTGTGTGGGCTTTATTTTTTAACCCCCTGATCAGATTCTTCTTTCATTCTCAAATTAAACTGAGCAGAGTTTTAATTTTTTGTGCCTATGTCAATTTGTCAGTGGTAGCCAAATGAGATGGGAGTTATTCAGCTTTATTTCCTCCCGTGGAGGATCAAACAACAAACCTGTATAAGGAATTCCTGATGGAGAAGCCTAAAAGGAAGATTATAAATTCTCAAAGCCTTGTAACCAAGGCCCTGTAAACCAAGCATCTCTGCAGAATTCAGGGAACAAGAGTTCATCAGGAATAATCACTTAAAACTTGACTAAAATCTCTGCAGCTTTTCTGATTTACACCAGATGAAGATCTGATCTATTCACCTAGTTTTAAGTCCAGACACACACTCCTGCAATGTAGATATAATTTCCTCTGCGTGCTGTAACATTGTTTTGCACTGTAACAAGAAAATGTTTATTGGGCATTGTGCGGCTCAGCACAAGCTTATAACACATTTCTTTTCGGCATTTATTTTGCTATACATGATGTATATTTTGGTGTTTCTGCTGATACTTTATTTGAAGCTCGAGATCACTCATCTCTGAAGCACAAGTGTGACATCTTCGGAAAAATAACTTCCACTCAGTACAATCTATCATGTTGACTTTATTTCCATCGCAGCATACAGAGAGCAAACAATTTCCTACTACTCCATGCTTTTCTGCTAAATGCCTCTTCCAAAAAGCTAGGGAAATGCTTGTGTCATGGAAAAAACAGAACCCAGCTAAACATAAAATAAAGAAAGAAGTGCAGTGGATCTGGCTTAATTGAGCACTTAACAGGTTCAGACTAGCCTGAGCTTACGTTAACTGAACCACTGAACCCATCCAAGCTGAACAGATGTAGAACATTTTGGATATGCAGTTAAAATACACTTCAGCATGGTGTTCTTCATCTGCAAGTAGTAACACATAACCACCTGGGCAGCCACGCTGAAAATTTCTCTGCAGCATGGGCAGAAGAGAGGGTCTGCTGAGGCAAGTTTGCATCTGCGGAAAACAAGATGCTCTTGGGGTCTCTGAGTAGAATATGCCTCTCTGCCTCCGAAGATGCAGCTAAGGATGCTCCCAGGCTCTTGTTCTTTTTTTTATCTCAAGCGTTTGTCCTGGGAAACAGTTGTTGGGGGATATCCTAAGGATTTCAAGTGGCTCAGAACCAGAGGAGCTAGTGGATGACTTTGTCCTCTCTGCAAGAGGTTTGTTCTCCCATACCTCTAACTTCTCGCTACTATGATGTTACTTTTTCCTTTCTAAGGAGCCAGTATCTCACAGTTAGCATGGGGATTGCCCCAGAAATCTTCACCTCACTGGAAATAGTGCTTCTAAAGTTGAGTGTTAGTCTTGGCTAAACAGATGGTGTTGCTACCACCCCTATCACAGGTGTTGGTCATTCTACAGTACTTTCTGCTAGAAAATATTTTTTCTTATTGACCAGGGGAAAAAAAACCCTATGCACACTGTTACACTCCAACAGGTGATAAGGTGCCTGTCCTAGGTGATTGCAAGGTAGTTTGTATCATTATTATGTCTGCAGTTAATTTAGGATTTTTAAAGAAAATTGGGGGGGGGAGTTCAGGGACTGCAGTTTAAGGTCATGGTTATTACAACATCCTTGGCTTTAGCAGGCAAATCAGGAACATTGTAGCTCAGCATTTTCTGGATTGTAGGGATCTGTTGGCTTAGGCTTTGCTAAAATGTAAGTGGTATTTACAATTGCACTTGGCCATGAGCTGCTTCTTTTTGATAAGAGTCCAAATGCTAGGGTTATAATTACTGTGAATATTGCATACTGCAATCTGGAAGCATAATCTCAACATGCATTGGGTTGGTCTTCACAAAGAAGCTGCTGAGGGCTGCAGTGGCCATCCCTGAGGAATCTTGCCACTGCCCTGAGTTACACAGCAAGCCCTCATCTATGTTGTCTTCTCTCGGTACTGTTTCACTTTGCCTGCAATAACTGTTAGACATCATTGCAGACAGGCTGTGCAGCCTGATGCTTGCCCAGGCATAAGATATGGGATTCATCCTCTTCCAGTGACTGACTTTAGATACTTAAAACAAAATGGAAAAGCTTCAGTAGGGGAGAAACGCACTTAAAAAGGGATGTTCTCTTACAGAGTAGTCTTGTAGGTCATCTTGTAGTCCTTGTAGTGAGCAAGGGAGGGAGCAAACATCGATTCTCCCCAAAAGAGGAGTATTATCACGAGGATAATACAAGTCCTGTTTTTGTAAGACCTTATCCTGACAGTGATCTGTGTTGGTGCATACCAGATCAAGCCAGAGCAAACTCAGATAGGCAGCCAACACCCAGAGACTGAGGAAAATATTACTTGTGCAAAATTAGGACATCAATGCTCATAGGAACTAAGAGGGATTACCTAAATTTGGGACTGGCTTGCCTAAAATGACAGCTAAAGGTATGAATCATTTTGTAGGCCTGCCTATATGCCGTTGGGTATTGAAGAGTTAAGCGTTGCCAGGTGCCAAGCAGTAAGCCTTCCTAAGGGATGGATGATTGACACCTCTTAGGCCAAAACAGCACTTGATATCTACTAGACTCAGTGGATAAAAACAAGCTAAAACCACAGCTGAAAGTTTGGGCCAGGCTATAAATAAGGTACCTAAGTAAATTGAGGATAAATTGTTTTTAAAGAACGAAGCAGAGCAAGGTACCTGTCCACAGACCTTGCACTTTAGTGTTGGGACATAGCTTGGTTGCCCTTTTTTTCTAGTGGGTAATACAGTGTGTGTTTGCAACAAATATATTTCGACAAACATGAATACAACAAGAAATTGGTGAGGGGCTTTATCCCTGCTAAGCAATTTGATAGGATTTTGTGTAAAAGTTGATTAGCAACAGCTTTCTTATAATGTATTATTGGTGGCTTTCCTGTGCTAAACATATTGTCTTACAAATATGTAGTGAAAGAAGGTTAAGAGATTCCTACACAAGCCACAGGTAAGCTCACAGGCTTGATTTTATCTATAAGGAAAAGATGCCCTGAAAACTAAACAGGGCATAAAACAGACTAAACAGTCTCAGAATACTCTTCTCTAGATTTTGGTTTTGCACTGTACTCTGAGTTTGACACAGCAGAAATTTTTTAGCTAAAGACAGAGGGGATTTTATACAGGCTGACTTGCTCTTTTTGTCCTCTGTACACCTACGTGTGTTTGTGTGTGTATATATGTATAGTTTAGAGAAGAAAAAGATGAAATATGCTTTCTTTAGCTTTGTAATAAACTCAAACTTAAGTGAAGCCAGAGGAAGACTTTGGCTGTGTATTCAGCCTCTGTAGGTACAGTCTCATTTCCAGTTTGTTCTATAAACAAACTCTTTTCTTCCATTATTTAAAACTGCTCAGCTGCTTCTCTGCAAGAAAACAGCAAAGACAACTGAATACAGGCTTGGTCACGTAAGTGGCTCTTGTCTCAAAAGCTAGTTTGTATTCAACGCTGTCCTGGTTTTTCTTTTCTCAGTCCCATAAAGACCCTTTTTAGAGTTGAAGAAATTCCAATTAGTGAGCACTGGGATCAGTGCATGAGCAAAATGGTACAGTATATAGTGTACTGCTATAAAATTACACATAAATATTTACATACCCTTTAGTGTCACCTCATGTTCAGTTAAGTTGTTGAGGGGTTTTTTTCAGCTTTTTTCTAGTCTTCATTTGGCCATTTCAAGCATGACTAACTTATTTTGAATTATTTTTAAACTTCCAGCATCTTCTCTGTAACAACAGTGCACACGAAGGTGCAGGTGGCTGAGCTGAGTTCAAAGGATTAATTTGCCGAGGAGACCCAGGACTTTCCAACTGTATTTCTGTGCTTGAGTTTCTTAATAAAGCCACCGTGTTATCCTGAACTTATGCTAACTCCATGGTTACGGTGGTGTCGATTAACTGTAGTGTCAAAGAGAAGAATTCAGCCTGAAGCAGCCAGTACAGGGATTTTTATTTTCATCTCCTCTCCTTTTTACCAAGCATGGACAAAGGCACGGGTTGCTACGTATTCATGTTACACCTTATCTGAATATATTGATCAGTTCCTCCAGGCTCTTATCTGTTTGCTTGACAATGGCTCTGGTTCATTCACACCAGGATTGCAGGGGAGCTGAATGGATACAGCTGTTTGAAAGGTACTGGTGGGCTAATTCAAGCTGGGTGACACCGTGCCTGGCTTCTCTTTTGTTTCTCCTAGCTGGTTGTTTGACATCCACCAGCCTCTCTGTTCATTAAGTTGTCGTGATGAATAGGAGGCAGTGAGTGTAATTTGGGCAGTTAGGGACAGCTGGTCAATAAATATAATAAACATCCCCTCCTGCATCTCTTTCAGCTTAGTGAAGTGCAAACTGGAAAATGTATCATAGTGAATGGAAATCTTAAACTGATGTGAAGATAGGAGCAGTTTCTAGAGTCACACTGGCTTCTCTTTCCCCAAGCCTTTCTAAGCCAAATAAAAGAGCATTTTCAAAGCTGAGATTCCCCCAATAACAGAGTGATTACATTTATGTAGTATTTTCATGCAGAAGACATCTGGTTCTGCTAGTTTTTTACACTGCGATAACTTTATTGGAGTAGATCCTGCACTGCCCCAAGGGTAGGTGTACCCAGCTGTGCAGGATCAGTCTGGTACATACAGCTGGCACAGTGGTTTACATGCCATCCTTGTACTACATGTGTAGCACAGGCAGTGTGCTGGAGAAGGCAGGTGAAGGGGGCTCTTTAACCCCCAGCAGTCTTTGTGCAGAGCTGGGGAGAGAGTTTAGCCACCAAGACCCCCAACACCAGCTGATACTAAACACCAGCCTTGCATTTAACGCTCCTCGCCTATGCCTTTGGCTGAGCTGAGCTCTGCCAGTACTGACTTCAGTGGCTTTATCTTGGGCAGGCGCTCAAGACAGAACCAGAGACGCATCATTTGTGCACATGACTTGATAATATTGTCTTGTGGATGCAACCCTGGACTCAACACTGATCAGTGAAGACAACGCTTATGGCATATGGGAACAGCCTCATGCTGGCCAGTGAGTGTAATGTCTTTAGCAGACTTTACATCATGAAGTAGTTAACAAATTCTTTTGTACTGAAGGGCTGGATTCAATAAAAAGTTTCTGGGGCAAGTTACCATAGCCTGCTATACTGCAGTGCGTCAGGCAGACCGTTTCTTTTTTTTTTTTCTTTTCATTTATTTTTTTCTTCCTCTTTTAATTTTAAATTGGGTGCAGCTGACTGCCTCCAATGCTGTTAACAATGCCACTTCTTTCCCTAGGACAATGTAACATTTAAAAACAGATAAAAACCCGTGTGGGGCTAATAAAAGTTTGCCCCCATCTTTGTTCCTGTAGGGCAACCTTCCTCATCATTAACATTTTAAAGTAGCAGCTAGCTATGAATATAAATGTAATTGACTTTTACATGCTGTTGCTCATCAGCTGGTAACTCCCAACTAGTGTCACTGGAGGGATGTGCAGAATCTCAAAAAAACTTCGCATGGCCAGCAGCAAGAGACCAATGTGGAGCTGCATGATCTGCAGCCTCAGTGGGGGCTGGGGAGCCAACAGGCAAACAACTGTGGGGAACAGATATCTGGGCATGGCAGCCCAGATGCCGCAGTGCAAAAAAACTAGGAAAATGGGAAGGATCCACAAATAATAGTGTTTTGCCTAAGTAGGACTCCTTCTGGTAGACAGTGGAGAGAGAGAGCAAGTTAATAGGTTCCCATTCCAGATTTTCTTCCAGAAGTGCTCATGCAGCCTGAGTTAGGGATCTAAATGAGCATTGGTCTTTCTGTCCATATCAGGGAGAAGGCATATGACGTGCCTTCTTGGATGGAGAGTGTTCATTGAATCCTTACAAAAGCCTTTATGGTTTGCAGGGCATTATATAAGTATTAGGTTTTATAAATGCACTTCGAGGTGCTCTCCTGAGCAATTTCTGCAAGATATATATGTGCTTTTACACAATTCAGTCTTATTTCTTCTTCAGGCAGCAAACCGACTAGTTTTAAAATAACGTGTGTGGGGCAGGGCCATGTGTTTTGACTATTCTCCATGCAGAGCTCAATCCAGAACGCTGACAACTTCTGTCTTCCTTAGCCTTCAGTGGTCCCTGGTTTAGGCTCCATGTTTCTTTGCATATCCATGCATCTCCGTGAAGGGGTTTGTTTGTTTGTTTGTTTTTTCTATTCAGAATGATTTGTAGCCTCTATCAGTTCTATGATAGGAAGGTGCATCTGCTTCTTTCTTCTGCCTCCTCCAAGTTTCCCTGTTGCTGGACAGCTCTTGGTTTCTCCACCGGATACTGGTGGCTGTAGGTACCAGACCTCCCTGGCTGTGGGGGCTGAGTGCCTGCCCTGCCCTTCCCACTGAAGACTCACATTAATAACAGGGCCAAAAAGTTAGCATGGTGTGAACTGTTTCTGTTTACAAATCTAGAAATACAATTGCTCCCCCTCAGTGTTTACCAACTATACATTCTAGCTGAAGCACAAATGAGTCATTTTCACATTGCTCATAGAAAATAAAAAAAGGTTTAAACACCCACAAAATTTGCTTACTCTTCAGGTGTAGACCCCGGAAGGGTGAGGTCAGCTTCTGCCGTATTCTGGTTGGAAATACCACTCACATGACTGTAGGAAGGTTGAACAGTCCCTACCAGTGATAGGTGATAGGCAAAATTAAGGAAAAGGCCCTGAGGTCAAATCCTGAGGACGGTTTTCTAAAAAAAGGCTGGAATGCAAAAAGTTTACTTGACTTTGGTAAGGCCTTTTCATGACACAATGGTGTTAGATGATGTTTGTGGAATTAAGCAGGTCTTTATCCACACAGCTATGAAGTTAGATCTTGCAGTGCACTAGTGACTGCAGACTGATACAGGTGGTTCAGAACAACAGAGGTATCTCAGCGATGAATCTCAAAATACCCACATTGCTCTGGTGTGCCGCTCCCTCTCTTTCCATTAATGCAAAATGACTCACAGGCTTGGAAACATTGATCAAAAGACTGACGAGTGATTTACTGGTGCGGGATGGGATGAGATGCTGTTTTAGCACAACAAACACTAACTGCGTTTAGAGGTGAGTATTGCCAAGGGAGCCCAAGGCGGTGCTTGCTTACTAAATTGGGTAAAATGCAGGGATTTCACCAAATGCAAATGACAATGAACAATATGTATGACTCAATATATCCGCTATGCTTTCAATGTGCAGTCCGAGGGTGGTATAGCTGACCTTTTAAAGTGATGCTTTTCAAACCACATTGTTATGATTATCAAAGTGTTCATTTTAGAATACAATATTTGGACCCACTCCCATTAATATTCTTGTGTATAGTTTGAGGGCTGTTTTCCCCACTGTTCATAAGAGAGCACTTCCAGGCAGCCCCTAGAGTGTCGTACTTTTATTTCTATGTCTAACCAGGGAATGACATTTGCCATCAGTTCTCCAACGCTTGGCACATACCTCTGGAATACTTCAAGTTGTGTATGGAATTAGCTAAAACAAGTTTGATGGTGACTTTGTGAGTCTTTCCTGTGTGCCAGAAATAGTCTCCAAGAACAATGTGGGGCGAGAAATATTCTCTGCTCTTTAGCCTCAGCTTCCTTCTATCTAAAAGCTGTCGGTGGCATCACTGGCAGTGCAGAGCAGGTCCCAGCACAGTTGTGGAGTGACTCCAGTTTTGCAGTACTGTAAGAGAAAGAAAAAAGATTTGGCATCAAATTACTAAATTTAAATGTAGAAAAGGCAAAAAAAAATTTAAAATAATCACAGCCCAGTATCTCTAACATGGTCAGCGACTGGAATGAGGCCCTTGCAAGTCTAAAGAGAGGCAGTTTTGCTGGGATGCATTTCCTCCCTGTCCTCCGTCAGCCAAGCCAAAAACTTAACGGGAAAAAAATAAAAAGGAAGCCGTACAGAGCAATTTGGCTGTGCGGTGGTACTCATTACAAATGAATAGCCTAGGTGTCCTCCATGGTGTGGGGGACTCAGCGCAGTGCTCAGGGACAGGCAAGACGCTGGCGCTGTGACCAGTGGTGGCCACCGCCCTCGTCCCTGGAGCAGTGTTCATCCCCAAGCAGTCATCCCTCCAGCCTCCAAGAAGTCTGACACAGGCTGGGCCGACCACAGTTAAAATGCAGCTTTCCTGAAGCATGAGCTGTGACGGTCAGATACCTGGTCAGGTGAAGAGTTAAGTGTTAAAAAACATAGCAGAATCTTTTATTGGGTTGAAGATGCTTTATTTTGATTGTAGAGGTCAGACACAGAGACACAGACATGGGAATTCCCCCAAGCTGGTTTATTTGCAGATTTGTTCAGATAGTTTCTTTTTTTTTTTTTTTTTGACAAATCAGCCTTTTTTTATACTAATCTCATCTTGAAACTTGAGAGGAAGGGAATGTATGGGCGAGCAGCTAATATCAGTGAGTTCTGGAAACTCCCTTTTGATGATCTCTCTCGTTTAGCAGCTGTACTGTTTTGATGCTTTCATTGCATTAAAAAGTTATTTGACGATACTGCCAATAAAATAACTTCATCTGTTCTAGTAAAATTAGCTTCAGCTCACAGTATGTTTGAGAAAAGCACTACTAAATAATATTAATTTACAGACAACAGAGCTTTGATCTAATATGTCATGAAGAAGAAAAACATCGGAGGTGCTAGGATTCGAGAAGGCAAAGTTGTTTTCCATTTTATTCACTGCTTATACTTCTGCTTCAAATATTATTTTAAGAGTACGTATGTAGCATCTAGTGACTGGTAGATGTAAACATTGGTTTAAAATTAATTTTAAAATATCTCTTCATACAAAGCAATATATTTACTTATTTAAATCATACCCATCTGGACATGTTTATCAAAATCAATCCTTGTCTACTATAAGCCATTTGCTGCCATTGCCACCCACTGGCCAGGGACAAATAACCATTCTGTTACTGACCCAGATCAAGAAACAGCCTGATTAAACAGGCACATCTTGCTACGCATTCAGTTGCTTCCTATACAGCATCTTGCCTTTAATACAAATACAGCTTTGTACAGAATTTATTTAATGATTTTATCTTCAAAAGAGAAGACAGAAAACATAGTCCGGGAGAGGGGCAGGGGGAAGGGAACATGTTTTCCAGATTGTGAACTCTGATCTGGTAGTTTCATCCTTCTGTTGTATCTTTAAGTGTGCTATTTAAAACCCAAAGGATTTTGTTCTTTTATGTTCCTGTAATATAAGACACAGTTTCGGTAACATACAGTAAAATAATGAAATGGAATTACAGACTGTAGGGAGTTGTTTTTCTCACATATGGGCCAGCATACACGGTAATACTTTGGATTAAGGATGAAATTACTACAGGACTGTAATAACTAACCTTATTACTCTTTTCTCATTTTCTTAAGAGTGTCACAAAAAGAAATATTACAGCAATCGCAGCTCAGCATTGGAATCCTCTACTTTAATCACAGTGCTTTATGTACTGTTATTTTATGTGTTACTTTCTACTAATCATACTAACAATTTTATTAATCATATCTGTTATTGTTGCTAGTTTACCGCTTCACAAATTATCTAGGGCCCAATATTTGACCCTTTTAAACAAATTTGAAAAACAGATGTAAAAGTGATTCTTCTTAGGGTAACTGCTTCTCCCTTAGATGCCCATAAATAGAAGGTAAACCAATAAACCAAACCCTTGCATTTCTCTTTCCTATGCCTTTTGGTACCGTACCAGGTACATACTACAAATGTTAATGAGAGGCAAAGAAAGGCAGTAATGCTTTGTTCTCTGCATCATTAGTAAGGGAGAAGGAGCAGAAGGACTTAGCAGAACAACTGCATCTTTTGTTTTTAAGTTCTTTGGAACAATTCTGCCAGGCAGCGCATTTTCCCTCTGTTTCATTTGTCTTTGTTATTTTCCTATTTAATTAAAATTCTGCAATGCTGTCATGAAATTGTTGTCCGTTTAAGGTCACAAACAGCTTCTGTCCTAATGAAATATGAATTGCATTAGTTAATTGAATTGCGCACTCATTGTGTGTTGTGAATGGACTGAGCGTACTTATATTCTTACTATATACAGAGCATTTTATCAGCCTGGGGAACGTGTAGATGTGGAAAATGCTGCTATCATTCTTTGCTTCACAACAGGGAGATTTAATTGGCAATAGACTGAGTTAGGAAGTATTTGTGAAGGACAAGAACTGTAAGATCTCACACAAGCAACTGTGAGCTGGGATGAGATCGGCTCTTCAGTGGTGGGGGGTCAGGTCACAGTCCCAAGTGGAAAGCTTGAATAAACCTCCATTAGGCACAGTGTCTCTGTGATGTCTGTAAATATAGGAAGAACCAAGGAAAAGTAACAAAACAACTATGGCCTTCTGCAGCAGCAGGCTTTTTGGGTTAAGTAGACATCATAGTTGAAACCCTCAGCACACAATCCAGACTGTTCTCTTCCAGGGTGTGCTCGGTTTCAGTGCAGATACTACCCTCAAAGCCCTGGTAACACAATGAGCTTAGCTCTGGGATCCTTTTCGTAGGTGGGAGACTCTTCTTTGAACTGTGGGAGAGTGCAGTTTAGCATGTCAAGGACCTGACCACAGTCAAATGAAAACAGGGAAACTCCTTCTGCTGACCTCAAGGCTGTGGCTGAAACAAGTGCTTAAGGAATGTGCAGGCTGTAGCACTTAGCCTTTACAATGTCTAGGATGTATTTATTGCATCTGCAACCACTCAATAGTAGACTCTACTAATGAACCAAGCTGTTTTAGAGCATAGTCATTAGCTGGGAAAACAGTTATGGAATACTAAATTTAATTTCTTTACATGGGTCTTGATTTATCACTTAATTGTTCAGCCTATTCAGCATTATATATACGTACGCATGTATTGACGTATTTATACACACATACGAAAAAATATAATATGCATATATATATATGGTATACATGTGCATATACCTGTATCTCAAATATTTAGCCTTTAGATTTATTTATGGAGAAAAGTATGTTTGGCTTCTGCATAATGCTTGTGTAAGAGAATAGATCCAAATATAGTACCTTCCAGTTACTCTTTAACTTGACAGATGTGGAGAGATATCTATTGTTCTGTCAAATAGTGCCTCCCTTACCTTGAAACAATATTTCATTTAACAGTAGGCTGAAAGAAAAGATAAGCAATGTTCGGGTTGAAGAGTAGTTGAGAAATTTCTTCTCGGTATCATTTTCCACTCAAAAACTGAGGAGATACACAAATGCAAATGCAGTCTTTCTTTTACTTCAGCAAACTAATGCAGGAAAATAAACCCACTTAAGATGAACACAGCTAAAACTGACTTGCCATGATACGCAGTTCCTATCTACAGAAAGGATACCATGTTCCTTTCTGTAAGAGTAACAGAGAGAAGAGTATCTGTCCTTGATCTGAGCAGGCATGGACAATCTCTTTGTGTGGGACTTCCCAGCTCTCTGCATACACAGAGCCACTCATAATTTCCCCCTGCAGGTGATCCTCCACAGCTGCTGTAGCACTTGCCTTCCAGGAACACTCCTCCACATGCCCTAGCCACTCACTGCATTACCACCGTCTACAGATGATGAACTGAGATACAAAGATTAAGCAAAGCGTTCTCGCTTGGGTATGTAGGCAAGGACTTCCCCTATACACTAAACAGAAGGGGAGAAAGTTTTCTCCAGAGGGTAAGTTGGAGATAGCCAGGTTAGGCTGCTTCTTCTGTGAATCGCCTAATGGAACATTTTCTCTCTCTTTTGATCATTGTATTTACTGAACCTAAGGGGACCCGCCTCTGGGTGTAGTTGTTGCATTGCAGAAGAGCTTCAAGCATTTAAGTTTCTTGCACTGCCCAGTCCCTCCAAGACAGTCATACCCGCTAAATCTTCTGACTAAGGAATTTCCCACCTAGTGCCCATATCACTCAGTTACCTCCTCCCTCTCTTGCTTTCAATTTTGTGCATTTACCACAGTACCGGCAGCTCTAGCCGAGCTACTGTTGAATATCCCTGCCCACATGAAAGGATTTGGGAGGTGAGTAAGAAGGGATGGGCGTCTACAGTGGTTTTGTGAGGTGCATCCTGACAGAGTCATGGTAGTGGGCTTATGACTGAGAGCGAAAGTGGTGGGATGGGGTGTGAAGGGTGATTGACAGTGGTTGGTTAGTGGTCTGAAAAGAGGTGAGTGAAAGTACCCGGGTCGGGGGGAGGGGAGTTTGGGAAGCACCGGTGACTGTGAGAAAGACACCACTGTGTTACCCATGGCACATTACAGGCGTATATGCTGCATTCTCTTCTGTGAACGCAATTTTAAAAGATTTGTTATCATTAAAAATATTCACATACTTCTATCTAAAAATACATAATATAGTGATGTATAATTAAGGAGGAGAGGAAATGAAAGAGATTCAAGGAAGGCTGAAAAACAAAAATAAACTGAGGCGTCCTCTGGGGAGAGTAGAGAAGAAGCAAAGACTGATACAGCCTTGCAGATTTTAACGCAGCTTTGTTGTCTCCTGCAGCACTATCATGTACAGGGATATAGTCTGGGACCCTGCTCCTACAGGTGGCCCTCTGTGGGGACAACCGCACTCAGGCTGCCTCCCTTTCCCTAGGTCCAGCCGTGGGGTCCAGTTGCTCATCTGAGGCTTGGTGGAGCCTTATCTTACCCAGTGCCATCAGCTATACCACCTCTGTGTCCTCTTCTAGCGTGCACCTCAGCCTGGTGTGGTGCAGAGACGCCTCTGTAGGTGGCAAGGGATTGAGAGCAGCCTCGGAGAACCTGCTCCCTCGATGTAATTAATTCAATTTAAAAAAAACACAACTAATTATTATGGTTGTCTGTAGCTGAAGCAGCCGCACGTGAACAGTAGGATTTTATACCCTGGCACAAGTTTAAATTCTGTATCATTAGAAAGTTGGTTTGCTTTATTTTCAGTTAAACAGGAATAGGAAACACAGCTATCTTTTTTTTTTTTTAATACAGCCTCTTCCCTTTATGTTGCATCATTATGTGTTTAATTACTGTTCTTTTCATTTAGATAAATCACATGTACAAAGCCAAATATTCTGTTTACTTTTTAGCTTTCATTATATATTTTATGAAAATGTGCCTTTTAAGATTAAAGAACTTGCCTGTTTTAAAAATCCATCTTTAACTTCTTTTCTTAACCTCTTATTATGACTAGCATTTAACTTCCAGCAATTTTTTTTGAATACTGGACAGTCACATTAGTTTTCTAGATAAAAAGACATAGTATGTATTTTTTTCTTATTTTAAAAGTACTATGTTGTGCATTTTTCAAATTTCTATGCAAGTCTTAATTTAGGAATCCATGTGGTTTTTTTCCTCAAAGTCTTTTTTAGTTAGATGAGTACTAAAAATTTTAGAAAAAAATCATTGTAAAACATTGAAGGACACAAAACTCCCCCTCTCAGTTAACACACAAGCATTAAACATTACCTTCCTTCACCAAAGTCATGACCCATCCAGTACACACTGTGCCTATGCCTGTGCTCAGCACCACCTGCTTCAGATGAAGACAAAAAATGCCATGAGGCAGATATAGGATAATCTCTTCTCTCTCCCATTGTTCCCCCTGTCCTGCATAGTCCCCTTAGAGACCTCACACTAATCCCAAGAATTCAGAGATTGATTTAATCCTTCAAGCATGTCTTCCATTAATATTATTATTATTGTTATTATCATTACCAGCATAATTATTACTGTTACTACTGTTATTGCTATTGTTTTGAAATAACTTTTAACGGCTTATGTTTACTATAGAAATATTTAATTATTCCTTGAAGGTTGCTAAACTCACTTGTCAGCATCCTGTAGCAATCATCTAATTTATATAATTTAAATAATAAAATAGTCTAATTGCAGATCCTGTGCAAAAATACATCCTCTTACCAGCTGTGAATTTCCTGTCATTTTTCATGTATTTGAAGTCCCTCTGTTTCTTGCATGATGAAGACCAGGAGTGCTGCTTCTACATACCTATATCCTCTCTCTCTCTTATTCTTCAACGGACTCCTTGTTCAGTTGGTTGGTTACTTAATATTATGACTAGCTAGTTCCAGTGATCTTACTATTGAAATGTTTATTCTATTTTATAGTCTCATTGCTCCACTCTGATCCCTGTCAAATAAATAGTGCATAAAAGTCAAACACAATTTTCAAAAAAGACTTTCAAAATCCCGACAATTTTAATTAAATTTTTATCAAGGCAGGGATTATCAATGCATAATATTAAAATTTTAGAAATAGGATCAGGAATTTAACTTCTTCTGTCCCCATTCAAACTGTACCTTTGTAACATATTACTTGGCCCGAGACTTTCAATGCTTGACACTTACCTAACATCCAACAACCAAGGCAAGAGGTCCCCCCTGTGAAACTCAGTCTATTCATTTAGGTGTCTGCTCATAGAATCATAGAATCACTAGGTTGGAAGGGACCCACTGGGTCATCGAGTCCAACCATTCCTAAACACTCCCTAAACCATGCCCCTCAGCACCTCGTCCACCCGTCCCTTAAACACCTCCAGCGAAGGTGACTCAACCCCCACCCTGGGCAGCCTGTTCCAGTGCCCAATGACCCTTTCCATGAAAAATTTTTTCCTGATGTCCAGTCTGAAACTCCCCTGGGGGAGCTTGAGGCCATTCCCCCTTGCCCTGTCCCCTGTCCCCTGGGAGAAGAGGCCAGCTCCCTCCTCTCCACAACCTCCTTTCAGTTAGTTGTAGAGAGCAATAAGGTCTCCCCTCAGCCTCCTCTTCTCCAGGCTAAAGAACCCCAGCTCTCTCAGCCGCTCCTCATAAGACTTGTTCTCCAGCCCCCTCACCAGCTTCATTGCTCTTCTCTGGACACGCTCCAGAGCCTCAACATCCTTCTTGTGGTGAGGGGCCCAGAACTGAACACAGTACTCAAGGTGCGGTCTCACCAGTGCCGAGTACAGAGGGAGAATAACCTCCCTGGACCTGCTGGTCACGCCGTTTCTGATACAAGCCAAGATGTCATTGGCCTTCTTGGCCACCTGGGCACACTGCTGGCTCATGTTCAGTCAGCTGTCAACCAACACCTCCTGGTCCTTCTCCTCCAGGCAGCTTTCTAGCCAGACTTCTCCTAATCTGTAGCACTGTATAGGGTTGTTACGCCTCAAGTGCAGGACCTGGCATTTGGCCTTGTTAAACCTCATGCCATTGGTCTCGGTCCAGCCTGTTCAGGTCCCTTTGCAGAGCCTTCCTACCCTCCATCAGATCCATCAGGTCATGTGTTTAGGAATCTAACTTGAAAGCCTATTCTTTTAAGATTTAGGGTAATGGGATATAGTATAGTGAGAATGAGAAAGAACCCCCTGGGGCAATACAGTACTGACAGTTATTTGCCCAACTAAGAGCCCAACATATTATTAAAACTTAAGTAAGTAGATAAAAAGACAGTAACTCTTATTTTGACTAGGGAGCTGGTTAGAATATCTTCCTTTCTGTTAAGGACCCTTTATCTTTACTTTCAAATTGTCTGAAATCCCACAAATGCCTCTGAGAAACTGAGGAACCTCAGAAGCTGAAGGTCATCTAGAAGCGGAAGGGTGGCTCTTAGGCATGAGCTAGCCACTGCTTTGTTTTAAGAAGCCAGCCTCCTCATGGAAGAGAAGCTCAGCTACAGAGCAGAAGGTTGGATCACCCTTCTCTGGCAGAAAATGCAATTCTTTGCAACTGAACTTTTGCCACCGGTCAGAATGAGACTGACGAGACAAACACCCCCAGCTGTCCTCGGCAACGCAATTGTGAGGAACATTAACTCAGCAAGCTTCTTAAATTCAGCCAAAACAGTGGATGTCATGAGATGCTGGATGAGCTTTTCTTACCAGTAAGCAAGAGACGCTGTCTGGGAACTAACATCAGTTGGCTAGATAGAAAACTCTAGGTCCAAGACAAGGCTAATGACTTTGACTCAGTTGTTCCCAGTTTCATTGCAAGTTTCGTCATGAGGCAGTGAGATCTATGCTAGTTCTGAGTGTGGCCAGAAAAGACTGTACAAGAAGGTGTTTTGGTTTGTTAGAGAGTGAGGAAATCTTAAGGGGAAAGGAGAGCCTAGAAAATGGAGAGGACCAGAACAGAAGTAGATTCTGCAAATAAGCCAGAAGTTATGAGGGTTTGGGGAACATATTAGTTAGATATGGCTATTAAAGACATCTGTATATATGGCAGCATCTTGTGAATTCAGAGAACATGATGCCAATTAAAACCATTGGAGAGTCATAATTTTGGTAAATACATAAAAGGGAATTCAGTAAAACTGGGAAGACGTTAGAAAAAGGAGTTCAGTAAGCATAAGTATTCAGACAAATGTTACAAGCTTAAAAGCAAAAGAACAGTCAGACTATTTTACTGTGAAGGATGATTTCAATAATAACAGGCGATAGGGAAATGTAGTGGATCAGTATCATTATCTACTTATAATCTGTTCAGGAAAGAAAGTCTGGGCCACAGAGACAGAGAAGATACCACTGTATAGAAGGCTAACGTGAATATTATTTAGCTGAACTTTAAGGGGGAAGGACTACACAAATGCATCTCTGAAGACAAATAAATAAATGCTAAACTAAAAATTCCAAAGCATTTTAACAGCTTTTGGAAACTAAAGACATTAGAAGGTCTTTGTTGCTAATATCCAGCCTAAGAAAAAAGAAAATGAGTGACCAATGTTGAACTAAGAAGGACTGCTAACAAATTGTGGTAATAGGGACTTTGGCTACTCCCCTATGCCTGGCCAAATAGATGAGAGGCACACAGATTAGAAGAGAGATTTCTTGACACATGATGTAACAGCATCTTGGAAAAGTGACACACAAAAGGAAGAAAATAGTCTTAACTTGGGTATTAATCACAAACAGACTGTAGCTGACTTACTATCTTATTGTCTAAGTGGACCACAAGGCTAATTCAGTGTAGCAGCTCCTATGTCCATGGATCATACCTTTCATGTCTTTGATGGGATGCTATTTCATCTTCTTTAAACTCTGTGACATAAGCACATATCTTAGTATCTAAGAAATTCAACAAAAAACAATTTCATCCTTCTCTTCCTATGTCTACTCTTAAAAATTTGCCAGAGGAGAAGTATTAAACGCAGCTTTATGTGCTCCTCCTCCTCCAAGGACTGTGAAAGCCTTCAGAAAGCTTTTCATATGGCTTATCAGCTACCAGCTTCTTGATAAAACACACAGACATGCTGCACCTTCTACGTATTAGATTCACTAAGAAGGGCTGGATTACAGCTATACAGTGCCCAGGTATTCCTGCTTTACGAGTATGGTTTTGTGTTGACTTCACAACAAAATAGGCACAACTGGTGTTTGTATCAAGACTTGTTTTAAGCACTCCTACTCCTTCTAAAGGAACACCACTTAAACTTAGGTTTATTCAAGATACAAACCAGATATTGGAGTCTCACTGAGTACGAGGTAATGGCTAGTCTTCATTGCAAGCTACCTGTGTGTTACGACACAACCTTGAAGAATCGCCTTTGGCGCAGTGCCCATGGTGACTTGGCAATTACATCCACCTAGGCTGTATTCAGCATTGTGGCAGCCAGCTGCAGGCAAAACCTGCTGGGACCACAGCTCAGGCACAATTAGCTGGCACGATGACAGTCGTGTATTTCTCTCCGCTAACTTCAACTCTATAGAAAGGAATAAGCAATATACTGTTAAAGAAAGGCATAACTTGTGTACACACAAATGCTTTGCAGAAACTGTGCAAGGTAGTACTGGATGCATGAAAATGAATAGTGAAAACAGAGGTAATGGATGAAGGCAGGTTACAAAGCCACAGAAAGAAGGAATCACACAAGGAATAGCTGAAGAAACACGCATGAGAAGGGAAGTGAGAATGTAAACAAAGCATGCAGAAAACCCCAAGGAGTGAAAGGCTTGCAGGTTGAGAGGTGCAATTTAGGAGTGAACAAATTAGACAAAATTAGACTAAAAACAATGTAGAGTCAGGCAGGTATGACAAGAGATTCACTAAACCTCCCATGGTTGTTGCATAGAATCATAGAATCACTAGGTTGGAAAAGACCACCAGGATCATCAAGTCCAACCATTCTTATCAGCCACTAAACCATGCCCATACACAGGAAGTCCATTTGGATGGGACAGAATTGTAATTTTTTCCAATCAAATGTCCTCTGTATCCTATGCTAAAAATCTCTTTTTTCTGCACTTTAAGCATATTAACAGTTTGATATATGATAGAATCACTGGTGGCACTGAGAACACCGGGCTCTAATGAATCAATAGATTTGTTTCATCTTTAACTAATTTGAACCTTTAATCCTCTTGCTTGTGCAGTCTTCTTCCTTCAGGTCAAAGTATTAAACACGCTCAAGAAGTAAATAAGAAAATAAATACCAGAAACCTCACGGGGGACATTTAAATTAAAGTACTCTAATAGTCAAATCAACTTAATGCTGTGATCACAGGCTCAGCTCAGGTTCCTCCCCTCCTCCTCAACAAGTCTATGGCCAAAGCTGTGGAAATAAATAGCCAAAAAAGGAAGAGACTTTGGTTTCCTTTTAGTTTCTTGATGCTTGTGTCACTCTAGGCTGTTGTTGTTTTTTTTTTTTTTTACTTTTAACTGCTCTCATTGTACACATAGTCCAAAACACTGACCTGCAGATTGTCCCATGTTTCATGACTGGTTTGCACTCTACTGCACGTCTGTGTTGGTTAGGCATCTGACTTTTTTTTTTCAATAGATATAAATTATACTGCTGCAAACCCTTAAGGAGACAAAGTCTTGCTGATATAACTGTCTTCCAACAGCACAACTTATTTCAGTTAATGAGTCAGAATACACTTTGATATCAGTGTAAATGGTTCCTCCTGGGGGGAGGATTGCTTCTTCACTGTTAAAGTGTAGATAAGTTCTGAAATTTTCTCTTCCTTTACTTGGGCTTAAATCAATCTAACCCATAACTTCTATTTCCCAACTTCTTTTCATCACGTTTTTGATTGCTGGTCTCTGTCTGTGTTCTTGCTTTGATTGTATGGCCATCAGAAAATGGCATACCTAAAATCCTCTTGAAAGCAGAAGTTCTGTTTCAAGAAACAGCAACCACAGGATCAAATGCCTCCAATCTTAAAAGAAAAAGAAAGAAAACTGACTCAAAAGTTTGAAGCTAACAAGTGGTTTGTAGTTGGCCGAGACGTTTGTATTTAATATTGAGGAAGCAGGGACTTTCTGGCCTCCAGTGGAGCATCTCCTAGACAGACAGACAGGCACACAGCAAAATGAAGTCTTAATGCTGTGAGCTTCTTGAGAATGCTACAATAACATTCTGGCAGCCCTGGCTCCCTTGGCTCCTGTACTCACTGCAATTTGAACATCTCTTTCAGTTTAGCATGATGTTTGGCAAGCTCCCCAACCTTACATTATCTGGAAAAAAGAAGACAAGAGAAGTTGGTACATTCAGGGAGCCTTTGAAGAAGCTTCTTCACAGTTTGCTCATACCAAAACAGTCGGCTGTGTGTAGAAGTGTCAGGACTGCAGCTTAGACTGCTAGCTTGAAAAGTGTTTAACTGAATTGCATCCAGGCACCAAGATGCATAGATACCACAGCAATGTGTGTGGTATAAGAACCAAGATAGAAGAAGATTAGATAGCAAATCAGAGAGAATTTTGCATGTGATTTCCTGGGTTTGTCTAAACTTATAGCAGCAACAGTTAATTATAGGAGGTTCTGAAGGCATCTCCTGGGTGGGTTATGTCACTTATACATTAGATTCATGGCATAAATTGCTGGCTGAGAGTTATCCCTATGGCAGGAAGCCTCTATTGATGCAAAACTGGTGGAAACCATCCTTATGCCTTCCTATTCAGTGGTAGAAGCAGTAGGTATCAGTGATGAAAGATCTGGGGAATAAGAAGCGGGTTAACAGCAATGGCAGGACTCCAATTAAAAGAGCATCAAGAGGGGCACAGGTCATCCCTTGAGAAGAGACAGATGCAGGAGGTGGTTGCACACAGGAGTTATTTGTGGTCGTCCTCTTGATTATTGCTGTACCTACTTCCAGATCTAGTCCTGCTCCTTCTACCACATGAATCCCTCAGCTCATGTAATCACTTCCTCTAGCTCTTAAGCAAGGGTAGCTATTAATTGCAGATTAATACTTTAATGAAATTCTTGAGGCTACTTTGAAGTGACTGAGCAAGAGAGATTGGCCTTTCAGCAGCAGCTGCTGGTGCAAGAGTCACAGCACACGTTGCTGTACAGGGAAGGCAGTGTTATAATACTCTCTGTACACAGCAGGATCCATCATTTTTCTCTGGTAGTGCCTCAGGGCACATCTACACGGCACAGTGCAACATAGCACAGGAATACTTGAGCTGCCTCTAAACAGTGGTTGCAGTAGTTTCACAGCAGGAATAGTTCACCTACCTGGAGTACGATTTTAGTATACCTATAGTGCTTGCAACCCTCGACCTGCCCATGAGTCAGCTTGTTCAGTGCAAGGTCAGCTTGCCCGTCCTTTCCATAAAACTGCTTTTTGCTGTGTGGACCCACCTGCACTTAGAAGTATTAAGAGAAGTAAATTATAAAGTTTAGGACCTTATATCAGTTTTGATTTGCAGCATCCGATCTGTGGGGTCTTATTTAGTGGGAAAGCTTTCAAGACTGATTTCATAGGTAATGAATTTAGTTTTTCTTGGTTGATACTCCTGATTTTGTTTTTATTCTTTCCTTTGATTATCTGAAATTTTGCATGAAATTTCTACTCACCTAGAAGCACCAGCACATAAAGTAATTACCACTTTTTCCTGCCTAAGTTAATGGCCTTCTCCTTCCTCATGCTGTTAGTCCAAGGTCACAATGATAGATTTAAGTCCTTCATGAATTTTCATCTGACTTGCTGTCCACAGAAATTGTTCATTAAAAGATCCAATTTCCATTGGCATTCTCCCTTTCAGAGGATGTCAACAGGAAATAGAAATGCTCAGCCCTTTGTGAATGATCTGCAAGGACATGCAGGCTTATAAAAAAAAAAAAAACAAAAAAGCAGCAGTTAACCAAATCCTTTAGTTTCTGTTTTGAATGACTGGCCATAGGAATGCAGGCTAAGCTGTATTTCAGCTACTCTCAAGGATGTGTATGTTAACTTGTTGATAGTGGTAGGTACTTCAGGCTTCAGTGACAGCTATGTGACCACTCTGATGATCATTGTCCTGTAGCAGAACCAGCCCCTGCCTCCTCTGAGTAACAGCAGGCATGAAAGAAAACAAAGAGGGATTTGTTGTTTCAAAGGACTGGCACTCATACCTTCTGCTTTTTACCGAAAAAGAGAGATCCTAGGTCACCTCAGCTCTCACTCTAGGCTCCCAGCAACCATTAGATTGTAAGGAACCGCATGACTTCCTTTAGCAATTGATGTGAATGTCCAATAGACCAGAGAGCTGAGCCTTTGGCCTTACAGGACCTGTAGAGGATCCAACTGATATGAGCAAAACTCAATACCCAGAACACCAACTTTCTTCATGGACAGCTACACATCACCACCAAAAGGAAAGTTAAGCCCACCACAGCCTTGAAGTTTCAGCATTATGTTTTTAAAATTTTATCGGTGTCCAAGGTATACGTCTGTAACAGTAGAAATTACTTCGAGTGCACTGTGAATGCACAGACACAGATCAGTGCTGAACATCTGGTTAAAATAAATTACAGTCTTATTTTGCAAATAAAAGTTCCTAGGGTCTACATGACAAAGTCTGGCCAGCCTAACTATCTCATGGGTAAAAAATCACATCACTAGCCTAAAAAGATAACTATTTTGGCATGATTCCCTTCCCCACTATGTAGACTTACGTAGACTTAAACCAAATAGAGGAGTCCTTTTGCCAGTATAACTCACATTGTTTGGAGGTACTTCAACCATGCCGGCAGACTCCTTGACCTGGTATAAGCCGTGTCTCCATCAAGGGTTTTGGCCAGAACAGTGACATCAGCAAAGCCCCTGAAGTACAGAATAACCCTTTTTTCTCCTGCCACTAGTCTCAACATTTTTTTCAGTTTTAAAGCTTCCTGCTAAAAGGAAACACACAGCATCTGTGCCCTTTCTTGTATTAGCAAGACATTATTTCTTTTCACAGAGGAATTAAATTATATTTATGGGTGGGAGGTGTGTCGCTTTCAAACATCCAAATGGTACTTGCTTTTGGATGGGAGGAGGATCCCACTTCTCTTGTAGGATGCTTATTGTTTGTTTTGATGTTGGTTTTGGAGGCTGAGGGGCAGAGGTGGTTTGCATTTTAAGTCTATATTTTGGTTTTGCGTGGTGGCATTTCAATAAAATCTAATGGTCATATTTAATGGATTGCAACTGTGCATGCACATGAATTTAAGAGCTGTTTTGAATAACAAAACAAAATCCTTCCATCTGTTTGTGAACTGTATTCTTATACTCTGACTCTTCTTTTTTTTTTTTAGTATCGTCCCTGTTAGCTCTTACCTGATAACATTTGCCAAAAGACTTTCTGGATGAACCCAAAGCCTCAAGGTTTACCAGACAACCTTAATCTACCAACCCCTCCACAGGGCAAAACAACTCATAAAGCTATCTTGGCTTAAAAGTAGGATTCAGCTCATTGTGGCAACAGGCACTTTTCACCTCTCCTATTTATACAGTTCATTTTGTCTAAATTCCCACTTGCCTCAGTCTACACAGATCCTCCTCATTCCTATCCTGCTCCTTCAACATCCATCATTTGTGTCCTAGGTCATATGTATTTTTGGGGAGGGGGGTTTGTGCTCAAGGTGAACAGGAAAGAAAGGACAAGGAGGAGAAGTGGAAGGGAGGCATACAGACCAAAACCAATCTCTTCTGAGCAGATGCAGACCAGGAACTTCCCCTTATTTTAATTTCCCATTATCACTTAACTGTGAAATGATGAAAACATGGAGCAAGCTGCCAAGAGCTCTCCACTCTAGCATGCACCATGTTGGAAATAGGGGACTTGCAGCTTACAATACCCAGTGGAATACAGCACCCAAGGGCTGACTTAGGAAATGGCAAGAGAAAGCAATAAGCAAAAAATACTCCCTCTTCTCTGCCTCAAATAAGGCTTTTACAGGTGACCAGAAATGGTTTGGGCTGCTAATGAGGTGTAGGCTGCCAAAAACAACACATGCGCAAATTCATATTTTCCAGGTGGCTGCTGGTAGAAGTGTAGCTGTCCATTGAAGTCTACAGCATAAGCCTTTTTTGCACTTATCCATTAAATTGCAGATTTATTGTGAGGTTACTTTATCATAACGTTAGCTGTGTTGTCTCATTGCCCCAGTAAATCAGTTGATTGTCACAAGATTTCGAAAAAATGTGAACCTGTTTCAGGTTACATGAGGAATGGGTGGCATTTCTGCAGAAGGTGCCGGTGGCTCTGCATGACCTTTCGCTGCTGGACCACCAAGGAGCGCTGAGGCCATCACCCTAGCTCTGCGTTACTCTTGCTCAATGCCAAGCAAAAGTCAGTCAAGCCAAAGGGATTTGGGTCTGAGCTGAGTGTTGAGAAAACAAACATGGGATGGAGTGTTTCCCTGAGGGATGTTAAAACAAGAAGCAGAATAATGCATGACTGGTCCCTCGTGGTTCAGCTGATGGGACAACCTGCTCAAACTGGTCTGATTTCACCCTCCTCATTCACACGCACGCTCTGCCTTTTCTGGCTGAGGCTGCCCCAAGCTAGGCCCTTCTCACAAGACTGACAATCTTGCTGTCTTGCTTTACCCTCTCTACCTCCTCCAATACCTGTGCCTCAAGCCCGGCACAGGTATAAATAAAACCCTTTATGGCCTTGATGGCAAATGCTGTACCACAGCACTTTGAGCATTTGGACAAGCAGCTACTTTCGCTTCCCCTTTCTCAGGTGATTACATGATTTAACTCTTTTGCGGCAGCCTGAGAGTGGCACAGGAGCTGGAGCACGCAGGGAACGTTAACATGGGGTGTGTTCACATTTCCCTCTATTACCAACGTGCCTACTGCAGCCAAACTTTCAGATCTGGGTTTTTAAGTTAGATAGGCTATTTCAGTGTGAGTGCACTCATACTGTAACATGTAAGTTACACGAAAGATGGAGAATTTACACAAGATTTTGAGAGAAACAGGCCTACATTGTCATTCAGACTATTTTTGTTATTATTTTCTTTTTAAAGTAATTCTGAAGATCTGACAGGGGTCCTAATGCATTTAGCTTCTCTTCAGAGGATGCAGGTCTAAGGGCAATGTTACATGTTGAGATGAGTCCCCTGAGCAGCCCTGTGACACTTGTTCTGTCCTCCAAAGTGATCCACAAATCCATAAATGGGTATTTGATAAGTTTACTGTTATATGTGAGTGTAAACTCTCTAGAATGGGTTTGATAAATTTGAGTAGAAGGAGAAGAAGGTGGCCTAAAACTGAACGGTTCTCAGTGCAACTGAGATTCATGAAAGTATGTGCAGTGACACATTTTACGTACAGCTTCTAGCATTCTATCTAAGTAGGATAGCTTAGTAAAATAAAATTAAGACTGCTAAATATTGATGCAAACAAAAGGCAAATTAGTTGAACAGGATTATCAACACAGCAAATCTGAAAAGAAAATTGTGAAGGATGGAGTAGAGCAGCTTTGACTAAGTTGTTTGAACATTGAGGATTTTGATTAGAAGGCTTTCTCACCTTCATTCTTGCACTAATTCTAATATTGCTCCCTCAAAAGTGGCAACCATTGAATACCACCAGCTAGCTGCTGTAGTGACATTACAGCTGTTATGCTGATGCCAGAAATAACCTCATTTTAGAGTGGGTCTTTCCAGGAATAAGAAAACAAGACAGCCTCCACTAGGTCTGGGCTTTTGCATATTGCAGAGCCACGTCTAACTGCATTAAGTAGAGACGCCAAGACTAAATTACTGAAACATTTCTCACGCTGACTTGGTTTAACAAGAATGCAGCCTAGTCTGAACATGGCATGGATTTTCACGCAAGCTGAATTATCAACACTTTTCAAAACCTATGTTTAAAGACGTTGTTTGACCCTTCCCCAAAGTCTGGGTTTGCCCTTCATCTTGCAGAGGTCTGGAGAAAATCTGCCTGCCAGCAGGGTCTCTCTCTGGGAGCACAAACAGGAGGAACAGTCATCCCTCTTACTGTAACCACTCACGTTTGTGTATTTCTAAGCACATGGCATCAGTTTTCATGAACAAACCTAACCACAATTAGTCCTTGCTCCTTAGATGTTTCCATCCGAGTGCCATGTTTAGTTAGCCTTATGCAAATAAAATTTCCACTGATTTCAGTTCACACAGACTTCAGACTGGCAAGACTAGGACATCCAAGACATGCCCCCATTCCCCCAGATCACAGGCTCACCGATGCAAGAATTTATACAAATAGGTAGCATGGACAAATAACAAAGAAGTTAGGCAAGACTGCTGTGCTGAGAAACAGTTTTGTCCAAAGTCAGAAAACTAAGATACCACTAAAAAACCAAAAGGGTATGCAGCCAGCAATTAAAACATCAACTGCAGAGCTAAGACTATATTGGGCATTGTGGAAACAGAATTCAAAATAGACTCATACCTACCACAGGCAAAGATGAGGGGGTAAGAAAAATTTGAATGGGGATTTGAGCAGGGGTGCACGTGCCAAAGCCCGTCCCTAGGCAGGTTCTCTGCCTGTGGTCAGCAGGGCCTGTGTGGTGACACCTTCTTTTCCTTCCCATAATAATTTGATAACATGCACCTGGCTGAACTGCCAGCATGTCGGCACTCCCAGGCGTAAAAAGATGTCAGCCTCTCTAAAGATACCAACCTCCTGAAACACCACACCTCAGCACAGCACAGTCAAGGTCTGCACGGTCCTTATTTTCATGTACTCCCAACTTAGGCTTGCATAAAAGACTCATAAACTCTTTGGGAAAAGAACAACTACAGATTTGTCTGGTTTTTATGTTCCAAGAACTTTTCTTGTTAGCTTCAAGATGACATTTTAATGAGGTTTCACTGCATAGAAAGCATAGGACAATATAACCAACTCTGTCTGCTCCCTCTCTCCCTCCCCAAACTCTTTCTGAAATTAGTTACCATTCAGGAACAAAAGCTTTTATGAGAATTTATGTTGTTTGTATGGAGGTAGGGTGAGGGAAAAGTCATTCAGCTGCTAAACCTTGGCATTGGAGCTTGTGCCATTCCCTCTCCTGCCCCTTACTGGGTGGCAACGCTGCCTCATTCAGACCTGTGCAAGCTTCTTCAAAAGCCTGTGTGTTTGTTATCTGTTTTGGAGTCATAGAGAGGGCAGCGTAAAGGCAATTCCCGTTCAGTAAAATGGAAGTCTCACTGGCTCTTCATTCAATACAATGTGGCTCAAAAGGATATCCTGTCAACTCAATGATAACGAGGGAAATAAAGTCACTTCCTTACCAGCTGTTTGATTCAGGTAGAAAAAGGAAGCCTTTACTTCCTCGTGTTTGCTCTCCCCACCACCCCCTCAGTCAGAAATGCCAGGCTGAAACTGCCTTCTCCCTCCGTATTTTCAGTAAGGAGTCATCAACTCCATAATGCTTAGCTGGGCTCAACCTATAGGAAGTATGTAATTCTCTGTAGCCAAGAAGCTGTACCTTGCCTTTCAAGCGGGGGTGAAGGCTGAGTTGCGAAAGGATTGAGACTGAACAAACTCATCTCAATGCGCAAGCAAGGAATACCTGTGTAATTAAAGATGACATTTGTTTCTTGGATCAGATCTGCCACATTTTGGCCAGTGGAAGAGCAGGGTAGTGTGATCTGGATGCTTTGTTTTGAGACTGCCTTGACTCAGTGCATCATTATGCCTCCTAATCCTCCGAGGGTGACAAACTCCACGTGCCCTGGGTTCCCTGCAAACCCCAGGAATTCCAGCCAGGAATACACTGTGTCGTGCCTGCATATTGCTCAACAGGCAAGAGGGCAGCGAGGGGTGCCCTCAGGGCAATCTTCGTGGCCTGCCAATCAAGCCCAAGCAGTTGAGGCAGGCATCTCCGGTGCTTTGCCGCTAAGAGGAGCTTAGGCAGAGCATCTTTTCCTTCCCCACTGCTACCTTTCTTGCATCACAGAAACAGCCAACCTAAGGTTGCACAGTAAACCAGCAATAGACTGATTTGACTCAATAAAAGCTTCTTAAGAAATTACTTTTCAGAAACTTACAGAGCTGAATGAAGAGTTTTTTTCCATATAATTTTTAACTGCCCTGATATAATTTTACATCCAGGATATAACTTTCCATTAAATTTTGAATAAGTAGGTCTTAAAAGCAAAGCCTGCAACCATTTTCTTTCCAATTGTGTAAGACTTCCAGAAAGGCTGACCAAGCCAGAACTTGACTCAGTCTATTTGTCAAGGGGACCCTTGCTTTCATTATAAAGAGTGCTTTTCAGAGGACATCAAGTGTTTCAAGCAATTTTCCTAATCTTATTTGTTTTAGCAGAGACTCTGTTATTTTATACAGATTGGTTTAGGTGACAAAATTCCAGTGACAAATACATGGGTTTAAAGAAGGAGACAAAGCTTATGAAACAGTCGAGATTCTGTTTAGGGTTCTTTTTGTGCTAGAATAGTTTTCAGCAACGGGTCGTACTTCCCTCTCCCCCTCCTTGTTTTAGTACATAAAATGGACATGTGTTTATTTAAAACAGGTTTGAAACTTAAACAAATAGTGACAGGCTGTTCAAACAAGCTTCGGAAATAGGCCTAATCAGGATGTTTGAGAAGGGGAGGGGGAATGATCATAAAGAGCTACTTGTAATATATAGTGCAGACACCATTAGGTTGGGTTCATGTTATTGTAATAATCTCAGATGAAAAAGTACTGCATGCTGCACATTTTTGTTTAACATTCCTCTTTTGAGCCATAGGTAATGCCATACTTTTGCCTTGTCTTCAAGTTTTACGGTAACCCTCTGTTCATCTTCATACCAAATACCAGGAGCTCTACTGAATCATTAGAAATGCTCTCCCAGAAAAACTAGGAGGAATGTTCCTAAACTGGTATAAAAGGGAGTTACAAAATATGCTCATTTTGATATTGATACTGTATATGCATTGTCTATCACGAATATACAGAAGCGAGACCTTCCCCACATAAAGAAACCATGGAAATCTTAACATTACAATGTTTGCACATGACTTGCATTTCCATGGGTTGTTGGTTTTTTTTTTTTTCATTTCCTCTCTTTTCGACCCATAATAATATCACCGAGTATTGAACTTTACCCTTGCTGTATTTTTATAAGGCCTGATCTTGAACTCCCTGTACAGACAAAGCTCCCATGGAAGTCAGTGAGTCTGCACTGGCGACAACAGGATTTATCCCAGTCTGTAACGTTTTAGGATATTGTGTTACTACATAGCCTTAAGGAGAAATAAAAGCAGCTTTCCAAGGAGCTGCACAGTGAACTGAGTTTGCTTTTTCTGCTCTGCAACAGTACAGCAGAATATTAAGGCCAGAGTTTGCAAATGTGTGTTCAAAAACCAAGCGGCTAACCATATGTTGCCAAATTTTCTCCAGAATGAAGAGTTTGCATTAAAACATTCCCCACAAAGGTTAAACTGCTTTCACTTGAGAATATACCTATGGAAACCCAAGTCTGAAAATGATTGCCTGGAGGAATAAGCATTGGGAAATAGCAGGAGGCAGACGTATTTTCAGGCCAATCTGTTGAACAAAGCCTGTAGCTGTTCTGTTACCAACTCTTTACTTACTGACACCCAGTCTTACCTGCAACATAGACCAACATTACTTATGTAATAACTTATTCTGGAAGTAAATACCTATTATTTATTTGAATCTCATTCAGTGTCTAGTGCACAGGAGTCAAAATGGCAAAATATTAAAAAACCTTACACGCCCTCTCGTGGTAAAACAAGTGCACTTATTCTGACAATAGCAAGAGATGGCTAATTATGGTGGCTAATTTAACACAATTTACAGAAAATTAACTTGGCTGGAAGGTTTATATTAATAACAGAGACCTTTTTGTCCTTAATTTCTTCTGTAAACCATAACATATATGCATTTTTAGAAGGCATAGTAACATTACATAGCATAGTAACGTTACAAAACAGCTAATGGCACTATAATGTAGAGATTGTTAACTTCTACCAAACATGAAAAGTCTAGAGTAATAAAGGTAGAGACAGAAACCTCACATTACATAGCTGTTTCATGGGTTTATTTCAGTATGATAGTTTGGGAGAAGACCTCAACTGGCTGCGCAATAAGAGTTACTCTAAATGATGCTATCAGTTTTGTCACATTTTTTAAGTCATTAAGCCTCGCTATTTATTGCTTGCATACCATAACAGTACAGTTTATCTGTCTCTCAGGAATGCTCTGAAGCTTCATATTTGTTAGGAATTGCAGCCTGAAAGAAAGACGTTACGTGCAGAGTATCAGCAAACCAATCACAAGCCCAGTCAAGTCCCTTTTTATTTATGAGTCACAAAAACTTCTCTTTGTTACTTAAACAGCCTTTCCATTCAGTGTCTACATGCACCTTCAGACTTTCCCAGAGCAGCTTTACAAAACAGCTCAAACGAAAAACCCAGGATAGTTTGGGCTGAGCTGAAGGAGAGGACTCCCCCTACTCGTCACACCAGGTGATTTCTGGGGTGGCCATGAGAAATGGCATCACTATATGCTTCCCCTCCTCTTCCTCTAGCTGAATGTCTTGGCTAGAGGCTAGAGGCCAAGACAGACTGACAAGACGATACCATGGCAAGACAGCTCTTTTTTAGAAAGAGCAGTCAGATAAACTGGTTGTCCCAAGGGACCCTACAGCCAGACCACTGCCTCATCCAAGGTGTGATTAGCATGAGCACAGGACCAAGGTGTTACCCCGTTTGGTGACAACTATGAAAAATCATCAAAGATGTAACACAACCATAACACTTCAGTTCACGTGAAAGAAACATCTGTGGTACTACATGTAGTCTTTTGAACCCATCCCAAGAGAACCAAATAAATACTGCCTTATTTTCAGTGAAGCTGACCCATGTCCAGTGGAAATGAAAGGTTTGGAGAATGAAGGTCTGTTTATCCCCTTGGTGTATTTTTGTATACACAACATTCAGAAGCCAAAATGATGGTACTTGTATTTAAAAATGCTGCTCCTGTATTTTCTGTTAGAATGGGCATGCCTAAAGCAGAACTCATGATGATATGTAATTACAGAAATATTTGTGAAGACATAGTAGGAGAACTTTTTGCTAAGCATTGCATAAAAATATTGCTCCCAAATCACTATTTTAATAGGCTTGTGTTGTTTTTTTTTTTTTGTGCTGGTGTGATTGCTGGATGACCAGCGAGCACTAAGAAGCTGCCCCCTCCTTCTCTGAAAAAGCTACTGCAGTTCTGAAATTCTGTTATTTCCCTTTCTAGGATGCCTTCGTGGAGTTGTACGGCAACAGTATGAGGCCTTTGTTTGATTTCTCCTGGATCTCTGTGAAGACTATCCTGAGTCTGGTTCTGGTGGGAGCTTGCATCACTCTTGGCGCTTATCTTGGACATAAGTAAAGTCACCCAGTTTATCATGGATTACAAAAGTCTTTCAAAACAACAAAATAATATTTTTTTTCTGTAGCACAATTATATTTTATGAGCAAAACAACGTCCCAGCTAAAGATTAAATCAGCTATTTCTGCCAAAGGAAATATCATTTATTTTTACATTGCAGGAAAATTATTTATTAAAAGATATTTACATTTTAACCTGCTATTTTCAGAAACTCTGCAATTTGTATCTGTCATCACATCATGTTGTTATTCTTAAATTTATTGAGGCCCAAAGTCTTCTAGGTTCTTTTTTTAATTCACACGCCTGGCTGGATTATTTTATCTGTGAAGAGCAAGTATACTGACAAAGAAAGACCTACGTGCTTACACTTAAGAGGGCAGTTACTTAAGCTGCTAAAGGCTACGTACTTTTGTTGGTTTTCCTTGCATTTCCTGGATGTCTGTGAGGGATCTGAATGACAAGGTCAGCGTGAACAAAATTCTCACCCTGTCCTGCTGGCAAGAACTGGTGGAGTAAACAATTCAACATGGTACATCTGTGGGTCAAAATGGCAACTTTTTGAAGGACGCTTGGCTATCCCTACAGGAGAACAGTTGGAATTATGATTGCCTATGCCTTGTAAACACGCGTTTTCAAGTTACCAGTTGTGCCATCATGTCATAATCACAATACCCTAGTACATGTCAACTCAAATACTATTTTTTAATAGAAGTGTGGAGTTAAATCTTTGGGCTTGCAGGAAATTGTAGTTCCAGTGATTTTCTCAGCGGTAAAACATTTTTTTTTGCAGCTACTGACACAGAAACATCAGGAGACCTTAAGTGCCTGCTTTGACAGAGCAGAGCTGGAGTCTGAAGACCTGACCTGTGTCCCACTTTAGTGGGCTCATATCTGCAAGTAATCTTGTTTACTTACTGAGTTCCTCTAGGGAGTTGAAACCAATTAGATGTGGTCTCTAAATCCCTGAAAGTTGAAAAAGATCTTAATTTTATTTGGCAAGAAGCAGACCTCAGCTGAGTTATAGATTAGCTCTGACTATCCTTGTTTATCAAACTGGACACCAAAATCAAGTTCATTTTCATAAGAGGAAAAGAAAGTGAGCTTTATCCTCCTGCCCCTTGCCCTCAAAATTGATTCATGCTAATAATTTCCTAAGACTGTCTACAGAAGAAAAATTGATGAAGAAACTCCAAATCCTCTCTCTGGACAGAGACTCTTTGACACCTCATCCGCGCAGGTGCCTACTGTCGTTTCAAGTGAAAATGGGGTGGAGGGAAAGTAGGGGGTGGGGGGTGAAGTCATCTGCTCACATAGCAAAATGCAACTCAAGTAAACGCAGAGTAGTAAGTATACAGTTTTATAAACAGACCTGTGTTCTGAAACCAGATGTGTCAATGCATTTTAAAGCGGGGCTTTCCTCATGCTCAGAAAGGGCCAGGAGTCCTGCCAAAGCTGAAGGGCCTGAAGTATGTCCCATGGGCTGCTCCAAGGCATGGAAATGTCCAGCTTCAAATGTTTAAGTCAAGCACTCCTATTTTTTCTATGAAACTTTTGAAATCTGGGATTTGTGGGTAAACGGATGTCCAGACAAAAAAAAAGGTTGCAAAGCTCTGGATAAAATGTATCGTATAATACATAAGTGCTCTAAGGGAGAAAAAAATACAGTGAAGAAACTGTAGATTCAACCTCAAGATTTCTGTCAAATAACTTTGTGGCATTATATGCAAGATATCTCCATTAACTTGGGAATGTAATATGTTCAATGTTAAGGCTGTAGTTGATGTTGTGTCTTCAAAGCTGCTTTTTTGTTTGTTTGTTTATTTTAAGAGTTGTACATCTCAGCATTTTTACTGCTATTTAGTCATGGCACCTACACTTGGTATGAGCAAAGATGGAGCAAGCTTACGTTTCAAATTTGCAATTATTTTTAATTCTATAGAAACATAGAAAGGAACTGTTTCTAAGAACACAAAAAATGTGAACCAGGCTTGATTAAAGAAAAATGAAAAATCCCACCATCAAACAAAAAGCACCTGCAACGTTTTCAGAGTGCTTCTTCAGAAGTAGGCATGCTCATGTAGGGTTCATATCAAAAATATTTGAAATGGAAGCAACCGAATTATGTGGATTCAGTGTGGGCTTTGGTTTTTTTCAGCTTCCAAGTAAAATTTGTTTGCAGCCAATTTCACAACTGGAATTGGCTGGTAGTGAGCTAATGTTTCGTTTCACAATCTTGTCTTCATTTCAATTTGCGCCCATACGACCATAAAAGTTCATGAACTATTAGACCTCAAATTGTTTCAATATTGTTTATTTTATTAAAGGTTTACATTTTCAAAAGTAGTAAAAGAGTAAGTATCAATTCCAGTGCTGCTATACTACCAGGATAATTTGAATGGGTTTTATTTTTTAATACCTTCCAATGGCAAAAGTTTTTTAAAGCTGCTTTAGAAATAATATGAAGATGACACATGATACATGTCTAAATAAATACTGAGGATTTTGTGTTCTGTTGTGTCTACTCACTGGACTTCCCAGTGTATTACTTAATACCAGGCAAAAAGAAGAGTCATGATGACTGTTGATGATTTTATTTTATTAAAAAGCTAATGGAGTTTTCCCATCCTGACTGCAGAATAGTACAGTATTGTGGCTGCATTAGGTATAATGATAGTTGATTATACATTTATTAAGAAACATAATAGAAACATTGAATGTATATAAAAGCTTGAACTTCTTTAATAAAATCCTCTCCTCTCACTCCTGCATTTCTTTTGTAGTAATTCCTGTCTTTCCTATTCTTCATTACACTTTCACATAAGATTTTTTTCCCCACTAAATGCCTTATAGACTTCCATGCTCCAAGACTATTGTCTCATTGAAAATCCATCACTATGTATGCACACGCAGCTGACCACTCCCAGCATATCTATGTTGTAAATGCAAAGTATAAAAAAAAGAAGGACACTTCTGAAGTTGGTTAGGTGTGGAAGATCAGAGGACAGCAAAGGAAGAAGTGAAGAAGTGGAGGGAGCAAAGAGATCTCTGAAATATCTTTGTTAAAAACGACTGTTATATGGAATTTGCTCATCTCTCATCCTTTCCCTTGAAAAAGGATAATATAAGGGCAGACTAAAAGATTGCAGAGATTTCACAGTTATGCTTTACTGTAACACTGTAAAACCGAAGGCAGACTTTTGCAAAACAGAATATCACTAGGAATTTAAGAGAAATACTTGATTTTGCTGTATTCAATTTATTTGTCGTTAATTCTTTTTCACTCCATTTATCAAAAAAATAACAAAGGAAAATATTTTGCTTCTGAAAAAAAATCTGGAAGATCACCTAAGATCTGTTATAGATCAGTAACTTAGGAACAGACAAAAAACCAAGAAAAAAATCTGCAAGTATTCTGAAATCAGAGCTGACACAGAGGACTTTTGTAGTAGAACAAGCACTGGATCTACCAAAGGAGTGATGAGGCTGTCAAGGTAACAGAGACTATACAGATAAGGAAGGGGGCTGGAAGATACAGAGAATGACATCGGTATGTAAGAAAATCTCAAGTTTTATATGATGCAGTAGTTCACCCAAGATGGTCTGAAAATAGATTTTAACTAAAACCAGCTACAGATGTGCATACTACGTGACTACAGTTACTAAAACTTTTCAATTACAAAAGTAATTGTAAATTATTTTAAAATTATGTAATCACTATAAAAATTCATCAGTTTGCTGTTGTGATTGGGGATTACATTGCCTGAGTAGGGTTGCACTAATAAGGAAGAATGATGAAAAAAATGTTGCTTTGAAATGTTGCAAGGCAACAGTAAGGTGATGCAGTTCAAAGAACACAGACCCACTATCCTTAATCCTTGCATGCACACAGTCTCCCTAGCTGAGGCATTGGGAGTCAGCTATCTGTAAGGACTGCATGCTTTGACCCTGAAGCATGACACTGTGCTTAGCTGGGCACCTGCACTCCACAAACCTAGAAGTCCTATTGATTAAAGTACACTGAAATAGCATGTTTAAAGCCTACCTTTTTTCTCCCTCATTTTTAAACAAGCTAGCAAAATGATTTTTTTTGTATTATGAGTTCATGGCTCAGTACTATAGAATAAAAATTAAACATCTTTTGATTTATGAGTATTAAAATTCTTTCTCATTGCAAAAGCCTAGCTTTGTTTTTCATCCCTATCTCTCTTTCAAGCAAGTCTAAATACAAAGACGACAAAAGAGCTAATTTAATCCGTATTTAGTTAAATCACACTCCTGTACTGCATTAACGCAGCTTCATCACACAATGAAATCTTTTTCAAAAAGTTATACAGCATTAAGAATTCCACATGGAAACTATATATTTTTATAATTTAAATAGCATATTTTTTCTTTTTCTCCTGAATATTTGAATTTTAATTATCACCAGCATAAATGTACATAAGCAGATATTGTTTATCCAGTACCTTTGGATGATGTATGTATGGTAATGTAGTTTGTCAGTTTATCATCATTTAATATGATTATGTTGTTCTTTGTCTTTAAAATGTTATAAGAACATGCTGCCATTAAACTTTCTACGTCTGTCTAGTCAATATTGTGAAAAAAATAATAAAGCACACTGTGAGTTACTTGTTTTGCATTTGTATTGTTTAGGATCTGTTGACAAAAACTACTCAAACATTTTGAGTGTAATACCATAAATGAAACATGGTGTTTCCTTCCTGATAGTTCTGTTGACATGTTCTGCTAAATATTGGCCGGTATTTGCCAGCCTTCCTCGAACGCCTCTGTGCATCAAGATGCAGTAACCCAGGCTTGATAAGCTGCTGCTGTGTGAAATGCAGTCCACAGGTGTACACTTTGGGACCCAAGGACAGCGTCACTTGTTCTGTCCCATTCATCTGATGTCTTGTGGAAAGTGCAGCAAGACTCTTCTATTTATTTGCTAAAACTACTTTTCATCTTTGTAGAAAGGAGCTGAGAAAGCATATTGGCAAGTTTCAGCAGGAGAAAAAGAAGTACTTTTGTTACTGCTTAAGGTTTGTTATGAGTTATGATTGGTTTCCAGCAAGTATTGAGGTATTTTGCTTCTTAAAGGCTCACATTAATTGGCTCTCAAATCAAATTGTTGCCGCATGCCTTCTGTGGCTTTAGTTCTTGTATAACATAGCTAATTGGGCTCAGGTAATGAGTATTTAACTGCCCTAAGAATTTACCCAGCTTCTTGAGTGGGTTTTGCAGCCTAGCATGTGCACTGTGCTGTCATGGATGCACTTGTTGTCAGTGCCTGAAGTTTGTAGTTTAATGCCTTCCAAAGACAATTCAGACACACGTGCAAAACATCTACCCCACTGTCTGTGCTCATGAAGACTGAGAAGGTGGAGGAAGTCAGCCTGAAACTGAAAGAAGAAGCAACAACAGCAGAACACAACTAATAGGCTCTGGGATTAAACTGTCCAGCAAGGTTGCTAAATCCTTTGCAAGGCAGAAGGTAAGCAAATTTGTAGTTCAGCAAGTACTGCCACCCACCCCCCCTTATTCTGAGAGACTGAAAACAGGACTTGAAAGAGAGTAACCTCAGCGCTGTCTTTTTTTCTATCTAAAACCTAACAAAGGAAGATGGGATTAAGTTTCCCCAGGGAGGCAAACCGAGTTCAACAAAACCAGGTAAATTAGTTCAGTGATTTTTCTCTTTCTGCCTGGTCAAATGACTAAAGCTTTTCTGAAAACCTAGGAGATCAGCACCCATGATTAAATGCCTACCTCGTCATTGGGACCAAGCACAGTGAACAGATGGGGACCATAGAAGAGCTGGATAAAGACAAAAAAACATTAGACCTGATAACTAAATTGATTTTTGGATATCTGAAAATTAGGGATAAACACATTAGAAACAATTTTTTCTGGGCAAAACCCAGGAAGGTCCCTTCTCAAAATATACCTGAATTTCAAGCATTTGTGTGTCTCCACAGAAGCCGCACTGCTGGAGGTGTGCTGCAGTCCCTCTGCAGCAGCTGGTTCTCAGTACCATAGTACTTATAGCTCCTGCTTTTGTCTCCCTAGCTTATTAAATATTTAATGGGAGAATGCAAGTAATGCAAAGTGAAATTTATTCCAGTATGAATGGCCAGATAACAACTGCAATACATTTAAGTTTTACATAAGACCTGACCCTAACCTGGTTCACCTTCTGCTTTTTAATAACTTTTTGATATCAAGACCTGCCTCTGAAGACATTTTACTCAGAGTGCAAGATTTGTGCCCTGCAAGAAACCTACTTGAATAGATGGACAAAAAAAACCATAGTTCTTGAAGCATCCCATCATAGTTTGTAGTTTACCACACCTCACTAGAACTGAGTGCAAGTACAGAAAATATTCTGGATGATTCTCTAAAACCTTGAAGAGTACATACACAAGCCACTAAAAGCCATTAGTATCTAATTCACGGTTCTGGGCCATCTAATTCAAACTATATGTTACCTAACAGGTTGGACCAGATGAACCCTAAGGACCCTTCCAACCTGGCATTCTGTGATTCTATGATGAGTTTTTCAGGACTTCTCCAAGTGCAGGCATTCTCCTGCCATATGCTCAAAAGAGTTTCTGGCTGAGTTTGCCCAGGAGATGCCTCTTCCTCCCCAGTAGGGATACTTGCTCTGGTACTGGCATGTGAAACTCATTTAAAATGTATAGATTTGCCTCTTGGATATCCTAGACAAGTGTATTAGTGTACTCTTTTCTGCATGTGTCCTCCAGAACTCCCATTTACAGGCATGACTACAACAGTGGGAATACAATGCCTTGATTATACTGAGAGACTCTGAAATCAGCCCTCTAACTCAAACAAGGTCCTGCTCACACAGATAAAAATGTGCTTCTGGAACAGAGAGTACTGGTACAAAGCTTTATAAATTCACAGATAACAGAAATAAAAGCCAATCAATCTATTTATTTGTAGATGAAACAGAAAAGGAACCTTCTCTTTCCTGGTCCACCTGATAACTTACGCTCACCTACCTGCCTATGTGGTCAGAGATACTGTCCAATGCCCCAGTTAGTCATTTTCATGAGGTCACCTCGAGTTTCATGCTGGTTAAATCTCTCCTCACCTGTACATTCCCACTCTAAAAAGATTACTAGCCGTCTATTGATCCAGTGAGTAAACTTTTCCTTTTCCCACTTGTGCCTTCCAGAATGCTGTTCTCACCTCTTTGGGAACACTAAAGACCTTTTGTCACATAAACTGTAATATATGTGGGTGATACTATTAGTGGATTAATAACAGAGGCCAATGTGCGTATCTTAGACTGTGGTCATAAGCACCATGTTGATCTCTGCATTGTTAGACAACCAAGCTGAGAAAGTTTCATCAAGGCTATGAACAGATTCCCGATACCATTTCTGTCAAAGCAGCCTCAGCTCATGCTAAGGTGTTTACTCTGCCTGTAGTGGGATGAAGGACACCTGATCCAGCATCATTCAGTTAGAGTGGCAGAAACCAGCTTCATCACAGTCACCATAAAGCCCTGTGGCAGAAAGTTAAATTACAGGATGGGAAAAAACATAATTTGGTCAACTTGACCCAGCAGAAGTTACACTGGAGCAGCACTTTGTGTAATGCATTTATGTAAATGCATGCCATGCAGCTACTTTATATTCCTCCAAGGATTGCTTTTTCAGTCAAGTATTATGAATTCCCAAATTGGATTTATTGTACCACTGAAACACAATGAGAAATCTCTCCATGCACCGTTTCATGTCTTATATACGTGAACTAACAAGCAAATCTGATGCAAACACATGAGAAGTCAATGCCTACAGTTCACTACTGACCACTGACTGAAGCCATAAACATGCTCATTCACACTGGGATGATAACAGCTTTGATCATTAATCTTTGTCTTTGTTGGGACAACTACAACATAAATTGTGAAAGGAGAAAATGCTACATTCAGCACTAAACCAAAAAGCTATGCTGTACTTTACTGCTGCATTGGAAATAATTATCCATATTTTACTAAAAGCTTACATGAAAAAAAATAACAACAACTTACTTGCCAAAAATTCTCTTGCTTTCTTCTGGTGTTCAGCCCTCCCAGACACCTGTGCAACAGCACGTACTTCTATTTGCCTGAGCATGCTTAGCAATGTTCAAACTGTGCAGCATTTCACAGAATCAGAGAATGAGTTGGATTGGACAGGACCTTCAAAGATCACCTAGTCCCAACTCCCCTGTCATGGGGCAGGGACACTTTCCACTAGGTCAGGTTGCAAAAAGCTCTGTCAAACCTGAACTTGAACAGTTCCATAGATGGGGCATCCACAACTTCTCTGGCCAACCTCTTTCAGTGCCTCATGATCCTTGTCATAAAAAAATTATTCCTTATGTCCAGTTTAAACCTACCCTCTTTCAGTTTGAACCATTGCCCCATGTCCTGTCACAATCTTCTACATCTCAGATTTTAATAGCACTTCAGAAACATTGAAAAAATAAAAATTACACTGCGACTCCTGGATAGTTTGTAAAGAAAATAGCAAGAGAGTAGAAAGTGAACCCAAACCACGGGAGAAACCCAAACAGGCAGCAAGGCAGTTTAGAAACATGCATTGTGCATCCTTTAAGACAATATCACTGGAACAGGCTGAGAGGCATCACACCTCCATACCTGTTCCTATGTGATGCCACAGCACCGCAAACAGCAAATCAAAGAGACTTTGGCTAAATAGCCCCTCTTCGTGACCTGTGCCACATCGCCCAACCCCCTCTCCCCAAACAAGAGAGGAACCCACTGGCAGGACCCAGCCATGCAAAACGCATCAACTAACCTCAAATGTGAGTTCAGGCAAGCCAACTTTTGTAGCGTAAAGATGCCAGCACCCTGTGATGTGCCCGACAGGTGGAGAAGAGGCCATAGTCCTACAGTATAATTAATGCCCCTTTTCAGCAGGGAGACAGTGCACAGATGTACTCTGCAATGCTTTCGGCAGAGCACAGCCAGCAGCCTGTGCCGTCTGCTCCACCGCCCAGAGAGCACGGCCTGAAAGGAACCACTGCCTGCACTGCTTTGTCCTCTGATAATTTTGCTTGAAGCCAAAACTGGCAGCAAACCAAGGTGTTCTCTCATGAGACTGTAAATTAACCTTGCTAAAGGAAACTGGCTAGTAGTTTGTGTGGCTCTGCGTTTGCTTTCCACCTGGCATTGCACTTCAAATTCCCTCTGCACCTAGGAATAAAACAGGTGAGGTGCCTTGGCCAGTCAGCACCCCCTACACATTACTAATATCTTTTCAACTGGGTCTTAATAAAAAAGTCCCCGATCTTGCTTCAGTTTCAAAATGTTATAGAGGATTTTGCACTTAAAAAAGCAGCTGTTATTGCTCTCCAGGCTTTGCAAACATTCTCCACATTAAGTAATTCATTTGCTGCCAGCAGCAGACACAACTTCCTCCAACACAGAGTTTTAAAAGAAGCTGGTACATTTTACACTTAAAAAAACTCATCTGTGGAAAAGAATGATGTATTTTAAACTAAAGTGCCCACATTCACATCTTCCTCACCCCTCTGCTTCACAGACAAGGTATCTATCTACACTCTAGCTGCTGACCACCTAAATCAGCATGATGAATTGTCCCAGTGTTTTCATTAGGGACATAAAATCAATCTTTAACCAAGGACAAATAGCACTGCTTCCAGTTGCATTCAAGTCACAGCTTCCAGTTCTGGAATTAGATGTCAATCTTGTTAATTTGTGGCTGCTTTCTTGTTCTCTGCTAAGATGGAGAGGAGAAAGGAAGGCCAGTTCATAGGTCATAAGAGATATTCAAGAAGTATAAAAGCAAAAAATTCAACAACTATATCCAACAAGAGATGAGAAGGCATCTGAGGTTCAGATAGTTGTAGGCTCCTCTTCACAACACACACTTTTCAAAGCATGCTACCAGCTTGAGAACTACTTCCATCACTATCTACTGCGAAACTCTCATTAATATCAACCAGAGCCAAGGAAAGATATTTTAGTACCTGCAGTGGAAGGGGAGGCTTTGGTAGCTGCAGAACACCTTTAACTGCTGCAGATATTTAACTGCTAAGTTTATTCAATTGTCTGAGAAAAGCATGTTTTTTTTATTCAAATACTTTACTTCTTTTTTTTTTTAAGTTCAAGTTGATTGTGATGGGAAGCTCTGTGGCTGGAAAAAATCAGAGAGCCGTCCCAAGTCCGGTTCATCCCGTATGAGAATAAAACCCCAGCTGCCCCTTTACAATACTTGTAAGCCCCTTTGAAAGAAACACCAAAACCCATGATACAGTCAGAAAGGTATTAGGGAAATGGAACATGACACACAGCTGTGACATGTATCAATAGCGAGCACAACACGTGCAAACACAGATGTACCCTGGTCTAAGCAGTATCAGTTTCTTTGCTTATTTTGCATGCTCGACAAGTGACATTTTACCTCATGCTTTCCCAAGGCTTTCTGGAAGTAATTTCTCTACACATCTTTAGAATGGCACCAACAAGTACATGATCAAAAAGTCTCCATTTCTTGCCCTAAAATGTTCAAATTCTCTGAAATGAAAGAAAAAGTATTTTTTAAAAAGACAAAGTCCCTGGTTTAATTCAATTTTTCAGTTTAATAGTTACTTGGAAAGAATTAGCCAGTCAAAAATATGTCACATCTGGCAAACAGAAGTACACACACCCACATAAAAAAAAAACACCCTGTCCTTCATTTGTCCACTGCCGAATCATCCTTTTCTTTAATTACAGCTGACAATTGCACAGATGCTTCTAATGCAGCGTGCTCATAAAGATGTATTCATTGCAATAAGATACATGACAGACTTCACACTTAACAGTTGTCAACATAACTTCATTAATGTGTCGTAAGTATCCATTTGCCCACCCCCGCCCACTTCAAAACCAAAATTAAAATCCACTTTTTCTTCTGTCATCACATACTCCAACAACTATCACCACTCACTCAAGTGTTAGGAAAATAAGTCACCACTTTTTCCATAATCTCCATCGACTAACGCTACTTCCAACAAAAGCAGTGTACAAAGAAGCTCAAAGTCACAAATGAAAGAAGCCATTTTCATTTCCCAAAGACCACATCTAGTTATCTCGTTGACCCATCCAACTAAGTGGTATGATTCAACAATGACTAGTAGCACAAACATACATTCATATCTTAAATTCTGTCAAAACATTATGAAAACAGACAGCACTGAGCAGCTACCATTGCCATTTTAATGATGTCCCCGTGGTGCCTGTAGCAAAATAAATGTTGCAGCGTTATATGAGCCGTTTCAATGTGCAAAGTATGTCCTATAAAAATAAGCTTGCATACTTAAAGATCAACAGGGTGTTAGAGGTCAATGATAAAAATTATCTTTCCTGGGTAGAAGAGACATAAATGTTCTCACAAATGTCAGGCAGCAGCGCCAAATGGAAATAACAAAAGCTATGGGGCTCTAAACAAGAAGAATGCTCATATTTCATATTTGTCGAAACAGGAGCTGAGCACATGATGGAATGTATCCACAGATGGAGTCAACTATCTGAAAACAAGAGATGTTAGCAGATTTCATTTTTCTTGTATTTATCAGACAAACCTACTTGTGACTCACACTGAGATTAAGTATTATATGAGAACAATCACTTAAACCACCTGTTTGGGTCATCATTGAGAAGACTGATAATCAACCTGCACACTTCAACTTTGCTGTAAAGGTCTATCAGTAGCAATAACAAGAGACTTGTTTATGACACTGCTAATTTTTCATACTTTGACAGAAACAGAAACAGAAACAAAGTGCTCAGCTTGGGTACCTCTTCATGATTACTTGAACTGGGGGGAAGACTATAAGCTAGAACAAGCTCAGGTAGGATTCAGTAGGTCTTTACTCCCCAGCCATATTGGTCTTTGGATTTTGCAAGACATTTGCTTCCTCAAATCCTGGAGGGATCTAAAGGTGTTGTGAACCTGAATAAGGTCAAGCCTTTGGTGACCTTCAAAGCTGGGAGAGCATTAACAACCTGAAGGGAATATCAGTAAGAGGAGGTGAGGCACCAGCAGAAAGAAATTTCTCTCCTTATAGGAATTTGGTTTAGCATGGAGTTCCTTAGAATCCTCCCACTCGTGTCTCACTCTGTTCTTTTGCTCTCTCCTCTCTTCTGCACTGCTGACATGCACATCCATAGCTGTAACTCAAGACTTGAGCATCGATGAATGTCCTTTTTACTGTCAGGCAGGTCCCCCAGCCACTGTGGTGTGTAGAGAGCATATACCATCACAAGTAAGTGCCGTCATGAAACAATCAGTGTTGTGAGAGACAAATTTTTCCCTAAGTTTCCCTCTCTCCTCCAGCCTCCCTGACCTTGTTTGTTGGGAAGACAGAACATGGTAAGAGAAGGAAATTGGACAGCTGGAAGTTCCCCAGGAAACCTTGGAATAGTTCTCCAGTGGAAGAAAAACATCCATGGGTTATAAAATCACTTCTAAAGCTGATATATCCGTATTGCAGGAATTACATGGTGAATCTTTTTTTTTGTAAGTAAATGTAATTTGAATATATGTAGGCAATACTGTAAGAGAAATTCAAGTTCTGGCAAATGAAGACTTTCTATTACTCTACTAAGTGGAAAATCAAAGTTACACACAAGAACATGAGGAAAAAAGCAGTCGTGCTGGCAGAAGTGTTGGGTTTTTTTAAGTATTTATTTTGACAAAAATTGCATTTAAACAGAAAAGGTTAATATAACATTATCTATGGTGCTGGTATTCTACCTGTATAATCAGCTTAATGCCTCTGAAGATATAAAGAATAGTGTAGCAATTATGTGATTGCGCTTTCATTCCAGCTTTAAAACAAAGGGAAAAAAATCACTTTAGCATGTCTCACAGAAACAAGTAATTGCTTTAAATCCCTCTTCCTTGAAAGCAAGCTGTAAGCTCTCCAGTTTCAAAACAGACAGAATAATCTTATGTGATTTGTCTGGTTTCTAATTGTTAAGATAATTCATAGTAAAAAGCAGTGGGGGGGGGGGAAGAATTAGGTGCTAGGGAAATATGTTTGGGCACACATCAACCACCAAAATGGATTGAGATCAGATGAAAAAGAGAGAACAGAATGGCTAATAAACTTCTGCACAGTCTTCACTGGGGCTGTTGTTATAAACTTTGAGTACAGCTGCACTTAATGAGTTTGTGTAAAAGCAGACATCATACAAATGGGAGAAAGTAGGAACTTCATCCAATTAGATAAGAGAGTTGGCCAGCAGCCTCAAATGAACTGAAAAGCTCTTCCAACTTTAGGGACGAGAGCTAATTATAGCTCTATTTCAGTGTGTGTGTGCGCGATGCTACTAAATTATTAAGAAATATTGTCCTGTCAAAAAAAATGTCATCTGCACTGACTTGATTATTAGAGATAGAGTATTTGCCAGAGACAGGGATGGAAAGTGTTTAGGCTTGATAACAAGAGAAATCATTCTGCCATCTAACTTCAGGGTGCAAATGGCTTCCCTTCTTGAATTTCTCCCCAAATCTGGGCAACAATGTGGAATGGCAAGAATTTGTGTTTCTTCCTCTTGGTAGCGAGGATGCAAGGAAGGCACGTTGACATAGATAGTTGTGTGTCTGTTCAAGAAAGGTAGTTCGAGAAGCATCCACTGTTGAAATTAAAGCACAAACTGGGGTATCATTTTCCCCTCTTTTTTTTTTCTCTAAACACACAATAAGATGAAGAATCAGAATAGAGCTAGGCATGAGTGGGCAGAAAGGTTCTCATGTTGCTGGATAACAGGGACTGGACTAAGCTACAGAGGAAACAAGGAAAAAAAAAAAGTTCCTTGTCCTCCTCCTCCGTCAACCCCAAGCATGCCTCCTTGGCAGACTGTGCTACAACTACTTAAGGTATGCAACTTCAAGCAGCCATTGCCCAAACAGCCTTCTTGGCCAAGCAGGTCCCCTAGACACCTTCAGGCAACACTGTCCATCAATTTTCAAGAAACAAATTGTGTTGGATGTAAGGAGAAAAAAGTGTGAGAGGGCACGTGCTCACTCTGTGAAACTGCATACTGAGGGAAGCAAGGAGGGGAAGTAAGAGTAGAGAATGTATTAATTAAATATTAGAAAGCAGGTTCATACTCTAGACCCTGCTACTTCATTTCACTTGTGTCTCCTTTGTAACAAGTGCTTACCACCACTGCCAAACAATGTTGCTCCTCATAGTCCGATTCCCAGGTTCTGTGCTCATTAACAACCCGTGCAGAGTATCATTATGAATATGAAGAGTAGCTTGGTTTTCTTTTTAGGACTCTTTTCAGGACAAGGTTTAACCACCAGGACTCCTTGAAAGAAGCCAGAAAAACATGGCAGAAAAACAAGAAGCTAGAGCAGGCAGAGCACACCACAAGGCTAAGATTGCCAATGGGACAGCTGTAAACAAGGATGAAAAACTCAAACACAGGATTAAGGAGGGCAGTGAGAAGAGTACAGAAGAGCTGTGTTTGAATACATCCAAGCCATGCTTCCAAACCAATATATCTTAATTTAATTATTCTGGAAGCAAATAAACTAATTAACTTAGATTTATATCATCAGTAAGACAACAGAGCGAGCAACATCTGAAGAGACTTACAGCAATCTTTTGAACTTTCAATGAAGGATACCAGTACAGCTCCTAAAACTAACACAGGCAAGAGAGGGGTTTAAGGCTTCTAAACACAGATTCAGCGTGACAATTTAGAAATGCTAAATGAAAGCAGTAGTGCCTTATTAAATGCAACGCAAATCACCAAGAAAGCAGCTTTCAGGGATAAGCTGAACTGCCACATTGTAGCGGCACAGAAAATTACCCAGCATTTTTTTCTGAACCAAGAAACACAAATCAGTTTTGCTCAGTGAATGCGTGAGCCAAACTCTTTATTGTGAGGGCTTCAATAGACGCTCAAATAACTTTGACAGCATGGAGGGGGAAGGGTGTCTCTGACCCAGTTTTTATATTACAGTGTCACTTGGGTGATGGTGGTATGATCGTTCACAGCAGAACCTCTTTTCTTTAATTTTCCTCTACTGCTTGCCCACCACCCCTTTGTTTACATAACTCACAGATGTTATCATGGACTCAAGAATAAGATTAATTGAGCTTAATGATTGCTGGTGACTTCTTATGTGCATTCAGCTGGTGATGTCTTCAGCACAAGAGGCCCTTTACACAGTGAGATAGGAAAATTTGCCTTTTTCTTTGGCTTTCTCATTTCACAGCGATTTCAAAAGTAGTGTTCTCATTTCTTTCTGACACCTTTGCCCAAAATCTCTTAACATTCCACAAGAAATTCTGAAGGCCAGACACTCTTCTTCCAGTGCAACCTAAATGATTTTTTTGTAGGCTTTCCACCAAGAAGTTTCTTGCTACTTCTCATGCCATTGATCTAGGAGAAAATGCAACTGCTCCATTTTATAGAACAAGACTCTACAGAGGCAGGGAACAGGACTACTGAGCAAGGGGATAAATGCCTGAAAGAAAGGCTCCATGTGCACAGGTGACAGGGAGACTAGGAGTCCATGTGTGCAGGCACGTAAGGGCAGTGCCCCTGCCAGGCACCCAGGCAAGGCATGTGACATATGAACTGGGATGAAAACACTGAAAATCTAAGTAAGACAGGCAAAACCTAAAGGACACACACGAGGATAAAATGACAGGTCCTTCCCACAACAAGGGCTGAAATACACATACAAGCCTGAATGTCCATGATAATAATTTTCCCTTTAAAAAGCCCTTACTGTTAGCCATGTTTCAATCTGGTTTTCAACAGATCTTGAATTACTATGAACCCTTGCTTGTCTGCTTTGATATGTAACAAGCCACTAACCTGACAGGTTTCTGGCAGACTTCCAAGCATCTTCAAAAAATACAAAACTGGCCTTGCTTCTAGCGCTTCCCCCACTTGCAGCTCCTAAAACAAAAATTCAGAGGCTTGAAAACAGTAGAATCAGAAATGGAGCTCACCAATGTCCTAATAAAGAAAGCTGAATCTAAGAATTTACACTGTCAAAAGTAACCAATAAAGGGGAAAAGCAGGAACAATTTTATGTTAGCTCATAGGCTGCACAGCAGTGTATGCCACAGCAGCAGTAACCAGCCCTTGAGAAGCACACAGATGATTCTACTATGCATACACTGGGATTACACCATATGACTCCCAGCTGCATGAATTTGGGGGCTACTGTGCTATCCAAACCCAAGCAGTGGAAGGAGATGAGCCAGCAAAACTTGGTACATTTCTTAGGGTTAAGGAGACTGGTCATTCTTGCATTAGTCAGAAGACAAAAAAAAACAAAACAAAACAAAAAAAACAAAAGAAAAACAAAAAAGACTAAGATTGGAGAGGGGAAAGCCTGAAGAAAAGATGCAATGTAGCTTTTACTTTTCCATTAACAACACATCTGTATACTCATTCCCTTTGAGAAACCAGGTCCATTTCTGGCTTCCTTCCTCAGAAGCTTTTCTTCCTTCTTTTTCCACTGGGGAAAAAAAGAGATCATCTGAAACATTTACATAATAAACCTGAATCCAACAGATTTTACTTCTCAAAACACACACATTTTCTTCAAACATTTTGTATCATTTGAAAACTCACATTTGTTAAGAAAATTGTGATTGTTAAAAAAGTTAACCATTTCTAGTGATTCCTCCTTCATGAGAATTGTAGCACTTTCCTGGAACATTTCATGCGCTAATTTGGAAATAGATGATCTTAAAGGTCCCTTCCAACCCAAAACATTCTATGATTCTATGTTAACTAAGACAACAGAAGCATAATTCCTTCTGCTACCACACACTTCCCTCTCGACTTTGGGCCACTCACTTTGCCTTTATACTTCTCAAATCCAGCTATAATGCAGGTATTATAGCAACTTGTACCTTACAGAAGTACCATGGGCTTAAAACCACCCATTATCGTGAGGCTCTTGTGTACTGTGGAGGTTAAAAATACAAAATAACCCACACAAATTAGGCTTCAGAAAGATGCTGCAGGGGACGATGAACTTGACTGAACTACGATGTGCAACAGAGAAAAGCAGTGTTATTTCCTGAATGGCCAAAGCCTTAAGACACTCTTACTCTTGCAAACAGTACCACAATATCTGTTTCGGGTTACAGATAGGCAGGTCTTCTGTTTTACATCTCAGCGAGAAGACAAGAATCATTCTGCTGCTCAGCAGGCTGAAAACGTGCAGCGATCTAAACAGATCAAAAGGGAAGGCAGCCAGTACCACAGAGTCAAGACGTATGGAATAAACACAATCACTACTAAAGCACTTTAGTTTTATCTACAGTTGGAAAGCCAGGCTCAGCCTTGCTTCGCTAATGGCATATGAAGGGTTCATTGTCTGACGTAGAATGCCTGCAACACTGCTTGAACGCTGGACATTTATAGCTCCCCTCTCACAACTCAAAGCTTGTTTTCTGAATGCAGCCTTAGCAAAAATCCTTACCTGACAAGAACTGATCTTATTTACTTGTTGGCCTTTAACATCCCTCCTCTAGATTCAGGGCAGTCTATCTGTCTTTCTCTGAAGACTTCCTCCCTTCACACGCTGGAGTTGAGCTGGATGTGGTGAGGCCAGTGGCATCCCACTGCAGACATGTGCTAACAGGGAAGGGCCAAGAGCCCCGTGCCCTCCTCTTCCACAGCCTATTAGCAGCAGTACCTGGTATTGGAGCTGGCAGGAAAGGAGAAAAAGAGAGAAAAAGGGAGAAAAGTGAATGAGATGATAAAGGAGTAAAGAATGGCAGATGAAACTATAAATAGCCCCCTCAGCAGTTGTAAAGGAAATTCGTTTGACAGGAGGCTGCTTCTTTTGTTGAGAGTGGTTTGTTATGCAAGAGACGATACCAACACCGGCTTTTCTTATCTCCGTTGTCAGTTTAACTGACAAAAAGGAGCATGGGTTAACATCACTGGAGCCACAGACAGTCTTAACTTTTGGTTGTTTTCATGCATGTGCATGTTTTAAGAGGCAGCCCAGGGATTAATACTGGCAAGAAACTGTGGAGCAAACTCAGTTAAGCAATTTCACAAAAATCTTAACTCACTTGTTATTAAAGGCAACAATTAAGCCCTTGCTCAGTGCTGGTTTTGTTCACTCACCTCTTGCTTCAGCCCTCCCAAGAAGGGATCGTGGTGACTTTCCTGCACAACAGAAAACTTAAAGCTCACGAATGCTTCCACACACAGGCAGCAGGAGCCAACCTTGCCCCTATTCTGGTTTGCCAATTCTCAAGGTAGATCCTCCAAAACACACAGAGCTGGAGCCTTCTGGATACAAGAAAATGCAAAATTAGAATGAATAAAGTTGTTTCATCTACCCTCTACTCCTTCCTGATGCTGAGTCTTCAAGAGCATTTACAGCTGTAAGTACAAAGGTAAAAAGTAGGAAGAGGCCTTAAAAACACCACCTTAATATCTCTTTTACAAACAAGAAGTTAGTGTAAAACTGAGATGAGAAGGAAAAATCATGCCATCAGCATCTTCCCTGACAACTGCCTGCAGGAGTGCAGGTGAGCCTATATGTTCCTCATTAACATGCCTTCCGGCACGCCTGCAAGCTTTTAAAGATCCTGGTGGTCACAGCTGCCAACATTTGCTGTTGAGGGGGTAAGCAAATCACAGTCAGTCCAAGTTCAACAAGTAAAGGCCAGGACTTTGAAAAACTCGAGACACACACGTACGCACACACATGCTGTGTGGGAGTGAGCACTTGAGTATGATGTAGGTGCAAGGGAAAACAACTCTTATTAGTCTTCTCTTCATCAAACTTTCCTGAAACTTTGACTTTTAGAACAAGTATGCCCCAGAAAAACGTGGGTTAGTTGAAAACAGGACACTCTCAGTTTCCCCTCTGTTCCTTTTTTTCTGAGGAAATGTGCAACAGGACAGAGACTGTAACACAGAAGTCCTGTCTCCTTGGTGGGTAACCGAAATAATCCTCTCCGTCCCAAACACCAAAGTGTTTGGCAGGAAAATAAGCAGCAGAACATAAGATAAATTGGTGGAAAGCCCCTGTTGAAAAACAGACAGCAGCTTTATACTTCAGATAGAAAACGTGCACTGGGATGAAATATTGTGGAATTCGTTTCTAAACTTCCTTAGAAATAACTTGATTCGTTTCCAGCCCAGTGTGGGAAGACCTCGGTGGTGGATTCTGCCCTCCACCAGACCCACCTGTCATGAACTGCTCGGGCCACAGGATGCCACTGTTGCATTTCTTTTTCAGGAGGTCAAAAGAACCAGTGACAAATCATTTGTGTGACCCGGACACCTAAATTTAATGCTTCTTTTCCCTTCTTAGCACATACAATTGCCAATGTTACAGATCCAGACAGAGAAAGCAGATGTAAATAGCTCAGAGCTGCATAAGATTATGTGTTTTGATCAGGAACAAAATGTTTGGATGCCTTTTAAGGCCAGATTACCGAACGCAGTAACTCCACGACTTCATAAATTTTATATGCACAAGAAACCTTTCCAATGACTGCCAGGAGTGTTGACTCCAGGCCTGATAGTTTTGACCACAAAACAATATCCCATTATTGGATTTTATCTACGTCCAGATGAGAAAAGAAAAACACTAGATGGGAAAGTAGATTAAATGAGAGAGAAGGCAGACTGCTCATAATTCCTACCTCTTGTAAAAGAGGCAAGAGCTTCTATCATGTTAATAAAACTTCATAAATATTTTAGTACTATAAAATGAAATGTTACATATTCATGCCAGGAGACAGGGAAGTGGTGCGAGCTCCCAGAGAGCTCCTCTTGCTGCAATTTTGTGCAAGCTACAAGCTAGTGAACAGATTGGTAAACCCAGGACTACTCAGATCTTTGGGTCAGTCAAGACACCTCACAGAGGTCCACCAGTGTGAAATTTAGAGCCGTCAAGGCTGCAAAGACCTGCACAGGGTCTAAATGTCCTCTGAAAGCAAATTTCAGTCCTGAAATACTTCTACATTTAATTGGTAAATTATTATAGAAAAACAAATATGGGACTGCAGATGGTTTCCAAGATTACTCAGAGAGGAGTTCCCCCAATTTCAGCACAACATAGATGGAATTTTTGGGAAGGAACTGACAAGAAACAAGGGAAAAATTTTAATGCTAACAGTTTCTCAAATTTCAAAAGCCACTTTGGTTTTGCTCATTGTTTCTGAAGGGGAAAAATGGCTTCAGCCTACTATAATTCTGCTTAAGAAATGGAAAAAAGAAAACGACTGATAAGGTTTCAGATATAGCTTGGGTGGCCAGCAACACAGAACTTGAGGAAAGTCAGCATGAAAATGACAGCTATGAGGATGCAGAGCAATACTGAGGCTGGTGTTACAGCTCCATACTTAAAGCTGATATAAATATGAGGGGGCCACAGTCTTTCAGGATTCAAGGCTTCAATAGAAAAATCCTCACTGTGTTCAGCCTGTTTTGGATGTGTCCCAGAGGCCAACTATTTCCCAGCCAAAGTCTAGATTCAGTGTGACAAAATCCCACTTTTCAGAAAACCATGTCAGAAGGTCTTTAAATTGGAACTAGGCAGTTGCTTAGAAGATGATGGGAAGGACTCAGCCTTTGAAAAGAAATAACTACCAACCAAACAATTAACAAGTTGGCAAAGACAAAAATAAAAGAAGCCTAAGGATGGTTTGCATTGCTTTTAAAAATAAGTATTGCAATAGCACACACTAAGGATACAATATTAACATTTAATCCCTGATCATTGTTTACATGTCTTTTACTGAAAAAATACTTTGTGTTCTGGTGGGTTTTTTCCACTAGGACAGATAAAATTGATCAACACATAACCAATTACTTAGTCCCCAAGCTCAACTCGCCTCCCACTGCAAAGCCCAGAGATTTCAAAATCTCTTTAAGAAAAGGAAAAAAAAGAAAAGAAAAGGAAGCCTTCAACACAAATTACTTTGTTGTTGTTTATAACAATAAACAACAGATTTCATGTAAAAGCAACACAAACAGAGCAAAAGAGTAAGGAAAAAAAAAATGTTCCAAAGCTAATTTTAGTCAGGCTGATCTCAGGAGCTTAGTATCAGACTGAACAGACTCCAGTGGTGCCCTGCCTGGATGGCTGGAGAAATCTGTCCCTGGAGGTCCATTTACAACGCCTTGTACTCTATACCTAGACTGGTTTTTTGAGGATTTTTTTCTTTTGTTTTCTAACACTGGAGCATTGATCTGTATTGACAAGACACAGATGTGACCTACTCAAGTAAATTACCAGGAAAAAAAACCCTCAAAATGGTACACACTTCGTTTTCTGCAAATCAGTTCCTCTGGACTTCAGCAGCTAACCAAAATTTGGTCTCAAAAGTTATTTTTATTAAAAGCAGAACTTGATGACAGATCAGACATATCTTTGATACAAAGTGATCTTCTCATATACAACACAGCATCCTTTTACCTCTAACAAGGTAAGAAAAAGCAATAGGACCTTTTTCCTTGATGGTTCTCATCCAAATTCAGCCAGCATCATACCCAATCCCTCCAGGAGCTCCTACTACTTTTTTTCTCCTCAGAGACACATTCCTACTGCTGTCTCTGGCTGTTTCTCCCTAACCCACATAATTTTCTGTGGCTCATTTCACTGGTTCTAATGTAATATATAGGCAACTCTAGCAATCCCTACCTTGATGCCTTGTGTTTTTCTTTATGAGTTCCCAGGCAAAATCCCTTTGGACATAGTTAAGTCTTTATTGTAGATCTCACTGGGTAATTCTGGGTCATTTGTGACCCTGTTATTCCAATTACCTGGTTCCATAATGACTTTAACCACTTTTTAAACACTTATCTTGCCCACCCACTGAATTTTCACCCAGTCCATAATTGTACCCCTTCAGCTCCACTCAATCTTCCATCAAACCAAAATCAGCACAGTCTCACCCTTTCAGCCCAGAAAGATCCACAAAAGAAAGAGAAACAGTTTAACAAATCTACTAGTCACACTGTAGGCAGTGGCTGTCTGGGTACTTCTATATTTCAGCCCCCCAGGTCTATTTCCAGCCACGTCTCCTTGTGATTATTCTATTGATTGCATGAAACCTGCCTACCTGAAGGGACCTGTGATTCCTCACACCTCCCATCAAAAGCAGACATTCTCTGCAGGATGCAAGTGAAGAATGTGTTTCCCAAATGTTTATAATCTAGACAGGAGAAGAGAATTCATGCAAGCGCTCTCTTCTTCAGGGCAAAAAGAAGCCAAACTAGCCAGTTTATTTAGCCAAACTTATCTGCCAAGCTAGCCTAAACTATCTTTAATTAGAAACAGCAAGAATTAGAAACAAACAGAACTATGGAGCAATAAAACACTCCTGCTGTTAGACTGCCTTTGCTAGCAGGATGACAGCCCCAAACTGAGAAGGCGTAGCAATTAACTGATGGGTAGTAGTGTCTCAAACTGCAACTTCACATTAAAGCTTCAGTTACATTCACCACTGACTGCTGCCAAGAGAGGTAGCACTCTCTCCCCATCCCTCCCCTAGTTTCTTCCCTGTGGGACAAGTTCTTCTGCCAAGTCCTTGCTCCAGCGCGCATTTGATTGCAGCACAAATCCAATTCAACTCACTAAAACAGCAAAAAGTAAATTGGTTTTGGCTGGAAAGCAAGCTGATTTGGCTTACTATGTGAGGGGTTGGTGCAAGACAGAGAGAAGACTAACTGCACAGCCGAAGGCAGGAACAGCAGAAGAAGTCTAGGGGAGGTGAGAATGGTAAACAGCAAAAGAAGCTGTTAACACAGCTCAGCCAGAGCAGGGAGTCACAGTCTTACCGAGCCCCAGCAATTTACAAAACACACGTTAAGTATTCGGTTTCTGTAGGTATTCTCCTGATTTCAGGCATAGCAGTTCTTCTGAGAAGCTCTGTGTTACTTAAAATGGATTTTGGATTTAGCCCTAGCATAGGACTGCAGTAACAGCTACATATCTTAAGCCGAAATTTAAGAGGCATCAGTACCTTAAGCATGCTGATATATATACCCTGGGAAGGAAAGGGAATTTTTTGGCCCCAGCTCCTGTGCAGGGTAGCGCCATGACCTGGGGAAACTTTCCAGGGGTCAAGATTAGCTGGGCATAGTGCCACACTAGCACTACCGTCCTGCTTCTCAGACATGGATTGTTTTTGTGCACAGGACTGCACAATGAACAACTCGTTCACTGCAGTGCCAGTTCATGGGTCTGCCCCAGGCTCTCTACAAATACAGATATATCCTCAACAGAAAGCATCCTGAGAGTACCAGCACATTGCTCCTCTGCAAGGGAAACAGCACAGACTGGCAGCCGGGGGAGAAAAAGCCCTTACAGATCCACCACAGGGAAGGTTTTCCACAGGACACTAAGAAATGAGAATGTATGCATTCGATTATCCAAAAAGTGGCTTTACACCAGAGGAGGGTTTACTTGCTTACCTACCTTTTCAACCCATCTACCATAAGACCCACTTGCTTCTAGAGGCATTTACCCCATTTTCTTTTGCCTTCTGTCTTCCATGTGTCTGTACTGCTGGGCTTCCCATCTACAGCACTGACAGTCAATGAAACCGGGTTTTTATTTTCAAAAACGGCAATCAGTGGGACCCTTAAATTTTCATACAACCATAGAATGGTTTGGGTTGGAAGGGACCTTAAAGACCATCCAGTTCCAACCCCCTGCTATGGGCTGGGACATCTTCCACTACACCAAGTTGCTCAAAGCCTCATTCAACTTAGTCTTGAACTCCTCCAGGGAGGGGGCATCCATAACTTCTCTGGGCCTTACCATCTTCACAGTAAAAAAAAAAAAAATCTTCCTAATACCTAACCTAACTCTCCCAGCTTAACAGCATTCCCTCTTGTCCTATCCCTGCACTCCCTGATAAAAAGCCCCTCCCCAGCTTTCCTGTAAGCCCTCTTGAAGTACTGGAAGGCTGCTAGAAGGGGCTGCTGCCCTCTCTGAAGCCTTCTCTTTTCTAGGCTGAACTAACCCAACTCTCTCAGCCAGTCCTTGTATGGGAGGTGCTCCAGCCCTCTGATCATCTCCACAGCCTCCTCTGGACTAGCTCTAGCAGATCTGTGTCCTTCCTGTGCTGAGGACTCCAGAGCTGGACACAATACTCCAGGTGAGGTCTCAGAAGAGCAGAGTAGCAGGGCAGAGTCGTCTCGTTCATCCTGCTGGTCACACTTCTTTTGATGCTGAGCAGGACATGGCTGGCTTTCTGGGCTGCAAGTGCACGTTGCTGGCTCATGTTGGGCTTCTGATCCACCAGCACCCCAGGTCCTTCTTTTCAGGGCTGCTCTCAATCCATTCTCTGCCCAGCCTGTATTTGTGCTTGGGATTGCATCAACCCAGGTGCGGGACCTTGTCGAACTTCATGAGGTTTGCACAGCCCCACCTCTCAAGGTCCCTCCAGACGGCGATTTCAATTTATTAACTTTCCAGTTTTATATCCTCTCAGGGCTCCATTTACGAGATTGCTCCTCAGCACCATGGCCCTCATTTTATTAAACTAAACAAAAGCTCAGGTGCCCCCCAGGGCCGGCAGGAGGGAGTCCAGGATCCCTTCCTTCCCCAGCAGGGCAGCACCTGGGCGGGGGCTGGGCCTGCGGGAGCTGGGATGCTGGGAAGGGGAGGAGGCTGGGAAGGGCTGCTCCCGGCAGCTGCTGCGGGGCGGGCAGGAGCTCGGAGCTCCCTGAGGTGAGGGATGGGGAGTGGAGGGTGGGAGGAAAGGGCAGGGTCGCTCCTGAGGGGAAAAGGAAGGCTCGATTCCGTGTTGGGAAATTGTTAAATGGGTCCTGCCCTCAGCTTCCCGAGGGGCTCTGCCTCTTGCCTCGGTGGCCGGAAGCAGGCGCTGATCTCTTCTCTCTGATGGCCAGTGATAGGATAAAAGGAAATGGCAGGAAGATGTGCCAGGGGAGGTTTAGATTTGATATTGGTAAAAGGTTCCTTACCCAGAGGGTGGTGGAGCACTGGAACAGGCTCCCCAGGGAAGCAGCCACCAAGCCTGACAACGTTCAAGAAGCGTTTGGACAATGCCGTCAGACCCATGGTGTGAATGTTGGGGTTGTCCTGTGCAGGGGCAGGAGCTGGGCTCAATGATCCTTGTGGGTCCTTTCCAGGACATTCTATCCATTGGTAACACCTCAGGGAGGTGGAAGGGAAGGCCCTCAGCAAGGCCTCCGCTTAATCAGTCAAAATTTTCATCAAATCATTAAGGCTGGAAAAGATCTAACGAATTTTATTTCTGTCCCTTCTAAATAGGGAGAGATTGGAGAAAAACAGGAACAACAGTCAGCCCAAGAGTCGTCCTCAGAGGCTGAACGGTTGTCCTTTGCAAAACCAGGAATTGGGGATCTAGTTAAATTATCTTGAACATAATAGAGGAGAATGCATTAATTGCACTGTGGAGAAAGAAGAAAAAAAAAGGGTTGTTAGGGTTTTTTTTTTGTCATATGTAGTGTAATAAAAGTAGTGTTTGAAAGCATAGCTATAAATTAAACCACGCTTCTTGGTAAAGCACTTCTCTGGACTTGTTTTTGCTGTTAGTTTTGAATGACTGGACACATAGACTGAAATTTGGTGGAAGGTGCATAACCACCAACAGATCATCCCTGTGCTCTCCAGGGACTGGAGAGAGGGAAGCGGCAGCTACAGATCTGTAATAGCCACGGAGATAATCCTTAGAGTGAAGCTGAGAATCTGGAGGGCACCAGCCCTCACCACAGCTCATAAAAAACTTCAGTCAACTGCAGGCACTTCTGCAGCAATGCTGAAGGGCTGTGGTAAAGGCAAATGAAAATAAAGATTGCTTAGATGCTTAAACTGTGTGTTCCTGTACTTTACAGGTTTCAGCTTAAGTGCGCTGCACTTGAAAGGGTAAAGATGCTTTCAGGAGCTAACATCCCTGTAATGTTTAATAGTGGGATGTAGCTTTTTGCCAACTTATTTTTGGCCCAGCACAGCTTTGCGCGTACCTAATATTTACCCAAATCATAGGCGGCGTTTGGTACTGCAGCTGTGTACAGCAGTGGGTGCCCTCCTTTTATAATAGGAATGTCTGGGACAAAGGGCACAGTGTGCGCTTTCTGGTTGTTGGTGGCAGCCGTGTGCATGCTCATGCAATGCACGGCTGCTTGCCAGGTGTAATACTTAACGTAACAGACAACATTATAGAAGCCAAGGTTCATCTTCTCAGTGGACACTATGCCTTGTCCTTGCAGTGAAGGTAGGAGAGTCCAAGCGGACCTAGTAAATAAGCTAAGTGTAGTCAATGTTGAATATAGAAATGTTGCAGTTACTTGATGAGTAGGAAGATGTAAAGAAAGTGTAAGGAAAATGTAAAGAGAAACTTCCTTCCATAGTCAAGTTACTTTACTTGTTGTTTAAAGGATTTTATTTCCTTCATTTCTTAAGGAAGTCTGTACTAAATCTTGAAGCAGCATGAAATGGATGTGAGTGCTAGTCAATGAATAACTTTTAAGTAGACCAATAAAATGAAGCAGTTTTATTTCTCTGGCTCAGGAAATTATTTTAGAAAGAAAGAATACATGTAAGAAACAAGATGTCTCATGCTGGGAAACGATACCAAGAAAAGCAATACAGGCACCATGAGAACCATGACTCTAACAGATACAAGGAAGACAGAAGAGCGACAAAACCATACCCATTCAATGCAAGGTATGTCTCTCTCACCTTAAAGAAATGCATCACAGCAGGTCTGTAACATCTTGTTATCTTATTTGTTTGCTTTTAAATACCTTCATATTGCAATATTAGGGAAGCGTTTACTCAGCCTTGAAATCATGAAGTATGAGCACACCACGTTTGCAATGTGGGGGGAGCTATTTTACACTTAGAAGTTTACCTGTTTTCTTTGTATTGAGCTTGGGAGGGGACAGAAGGGGACACAGGAGGAGATGTGTATTTCCTAGAGTTAACTGGATCCAGTTAGGTCACAACTAGGTGAAGCGTGGCCATGTGTCTTGGTACAGTTCCTAAAGAGTCTGGCCAGCAGGTGACAGCAAGCCAAGGCTTGCCAAATACACATTGCTTTAATGAGAATGTTATACATGACTGAGGCCAGCACAGGGACTTACTGAACTCTTGGATTGCTCTGGTTCAGCTGTGAATAAGTGCATATTAATTCAAACCAAAAATTAATTTAGGTAGTAGCAGTCAACAAATAAGTAGTTGAACATTTAAGTGTCTAAGGCTGTTTGCGGCACTTGATAGTGGGTCAGCCCTTATCAGCACAATAAGCAAATAATAGAAGGTTTGGAGTGATAGATAAACTCTTAGGATACTACACTTCTTTCAGTCTGGCTAACCTGCAGCATATTAGAAGTGAGCTTAGGCTGTTTTCCTTTGAGTGCATGCCAGTGACCACCTTGTAAAAGACAGGGCTGTAGCTCTAAGCGATGGTGGCAAATTGACTGTGGCAGTAAAGGTGTTCATCACTCCTGTTAAGTCTCTGGGGTCATGATTGTAGGGCATTTTAAGAGTAGAGGCAAAGAAGGAGAGGGAATAAATATAAATAAAATTATTGAAAAGTTAAAGTGCTGAAGTACTCTATGATAACATGCATTTTAGCAAGAAAACCAGGATGAGAATAAAAGCAGTGGTGAGGAGAACTGTTTGGACTAGAAGGACTACTTATGCCTAAATATAAAACATTTGGGTGGTGGTAATCCTATTGTATTATGAAAATAGATAATGAGTTTTTCTTCTGTCTCTCTTAAATCATGAAAAATTGGAGAGAAATGGGAACAACAGTCAGCCTAAGAGTCATCCTCAGAGGCTGAATGGTTGTCCTTAGCAAAAGCAGAGATCAGGATGGGATCTAGTTAAATTATCCTGAACATATTAGAAGTGTGAGCAGCAAATGGCAGGAATGCATTTATTGCACTTTGGAGAAAGACAAAAAGAAAATAAAGTGTTGTTGGGTTGGGTTTTTTTTTTTGTCATATGTAGCATAATAAAAGCGATGTTTGAAAGGATAGCTATAAATTAAACCATGCATCTTCATAAAGCACTTCTCTGTACTTTTTGGTTTTGCTGTTAGTTTTAAATCACTGGACATACAGACTGAGAATTGGTGGAAGGACTGTAAAGGCCAACAGACCGTCACTGTATCCACTGGGGAGAGGGAAGTGGCAGCTACAAATCTCTAATAGCCATGGAGGTAATCCTTAGAGTGAAGCTGAAAATCTGGGCGGCACCAGCTCTCACTACAGCTCATTGAAAAACTTTTCCATGAGTTGTTTTGATGGAGTTTGGATTAACCTAACAGCATTTCCCCTGCTTAGGTCCCACAACAAAACAAGCTGCTTTTGTAAGGAAATTTCAGTGTTTTGGTCAAGACTTAGACTGAAGGACCAAAAGACCTTCAGGTACTATAATGAAATAGGTGGGAAAGTTTTGTGGAAACTGTAATTTGGGCACCTAATGCTTTCCTCCCTTAGGAGCAAGACTTCCTAGCCAGAGTGTTTCTCTTTCCAAATGCATTTCTGTCTGAAACGCCTATTCAAAGCTTTCTGTCATTGTTGAGGAGAAAGAGTTTCATTATCCCAAACTGGAAAGTTCTGAAGGAAAACAGGAGCAAAGGTAGCCAGAATAGGCCATTTTGAGAAAAGGAAAAAAGCATCTAAGAGAAAGAATATTCTTTTTTCTTAATTGTACGCTGTTGCTGAACATGGGGGGGGGGGTGTTTGGGGGTTTTTTTGTTTTGTTTTCTGGCAAGTAGCAGGATAAAATAGAGAGAAGCAGCTGCATCAGAAGTACCAAAGGGATTGTTTTCAAGTTAACTGGAAGTCTTATAAATCACACAGCTTATTTAATTTATGTGACACAGCTGTGCAGGATGCTTTGGTGGTTGCACAAGACACAGGACAAAGGTCAGAAAAATCAGAAATGTTTCGTCCAAATAGAGCTGTTGGCAACTACACGTGGAGATGTTAGCATTGGTCTTGTTATTGAATGTCTTAATTAAAATGTAAAAACTACAAAGAGCATGATTTAATGGGGATGAATGAGATAATATTTGTAAGTTGGATTTGGAATTGGATGAAGATAAAGCTTGTTGAAGTGCAGGGATACTAGGAAACTACAGCTGAAAATGCTGATCTGTGGATAAGAAATTCAAGATAAAAAGTAAATAGGAAGAAGACTTTAAAAAAATAATGGTGCCGAATGAGACGTAAATACCCTTTAATAACTAAATTGTCCAGCTGTACCTTGAAAAAGGCAAGTTCCAGTTCTCCTTCAGATGAAGGAGAAAGTTTAGATTAGATCAGACACTTGCAAAACAATTTACAGCTGATATTTCTTTTAATTTGAGCATTAGCTTAGTTTAAAAAGGGGAAATTGCACTTCTTCTAGAGAATAATATAAACCCCACCAATCTTAAAATTCACTGAGCTTCAGATGTGGAGCTGTATGTCATTGCAACGAGGTGGACAATTGCATTGTGAAGCATACAAATGGAGAGTCTAACTGGAGACACAATAAATTGATTTATTTGGAGTTGATTTTAGATTCCTCTTCAAATATTATGAAAAACATTTTAAAAAGAGAAGTATTTAAACAGGCAGTTCCCCACACACACATTTTAAAATTTGTATCTATTTTTTTTAATAGCTTTCTTTCTTTTAAGAGGCATCTTTGTGAGACGTAGTAATTAGAAATGCAAACTTGACAAAACACCCATGAAGTAGTTGTGCTACTCTATACATTTACAATGTGAAAATTTTTCTCATTTTATTCCCTGCATTGTTATGGACTAGCTAAACATGTTTGGTTTTCATGAAAAAGTTACTTGTTTTTATGGGAACAGGAGCTCTCCCCACACCCTCCTCCTTGTTACCTTTTGCAATTAACCTAAATAATTCAGCCAGCCTACTCGGTGAGAAAACAGTTTTCCAAAATAACAATGATCTAGTGCAAATAAACTTGGGAACACAGATTTGTGCAAGTATTTGGGATATTTGCTTTCAAAACACACAAGTGAAAAAGGTTAGATAACTATGAAGCAGGCTAGCTGGTTCCACTGACAGGAGCATCCGCCAGTTTCTCATGTTCTGATATTCAGGAGAGAGCATGATCTAATTCATATACATTAGTCATTTACTCCATTGTAGATCAACAGAAGATGTCCGAGGTGGCCATCAATCAAGGACTTCCACTGTTTGCACAGACTCTTACTCTAAAACCTCAGGAACAGCGCAGGAATACTTTGGCCCACCACCAGAACATTATCCTCCCAAGGAAACCTTCTCAATGAAGTGTTCAAAGGTATGCACAACAAGAGGTATGTGAGATTATTACTTCCTGCCACCCACCTCTCTCCTTACAAAAACTCATCTCGGTTTTGGTTTCTGTTTTTAGAAGCACGACAAAGTAAAGCTAGAGGAACATTAAAAAACCAAACAAATGCTTAAAGTTAATGAACGGTGTAACTGCAGGTTACTAGCACTTTTTAGACAACTAAAGGCAAGATTTATAGAGATATTTAGGTACTCAAAAATGCGTCTTCAGAGTATGCATGCAGAGCATCAGAATGGGTCATGTATGTAATTAATCAGGTTGTGCAGCAAGAAGTTAACCTTTGGGATTTAGGAATAAAATGGATGTTTGCATCTGTAGGCAATTTAAAGATTCCTGTTGAAGCTTTGATGCTAGTTTATTACTGAAACATTCTTCTCAGACTTTTCATCATCTCTGGATTTAGTTTACTGATACATTTTTATAAAGCAACATTATGGGAGACAAAACTACTTGATGGACAAGAATCCTATAAAACAGCTCTTGAGGAATAACTTGTTTTTTTCATAGCTAGAAGGTGACTACAACAAGCAGAGAAATGAGCATTAATGTGGGAGGAAATCAGCCTTAACACTTAGTGAACTCATTCCTGTAAACTGGAAAATATGGTTCCAAAATATCCATTACTTCTTTAAAGCTTTCCCTCTTCCAGGATGAGCTTTCCCACCTTGTTTGTAAGAAAGGCCCACTGCAGTCTGAGTTGGATCTTGCAGCCAGGTGCAAAGTCTTTGGCCAAAGTGCATAAACAGCCTTTCAGTATCTTCCAGTAGAGAGATGAAGAGTTCAGTTGTTGAAAGTAAATTAAAATACATAATGTTAGATTATTTCTTTACTTCATGAAGGAAATTTAAAAAACACACAGTTTGCTCTTGATATTTCTCTGCTTGTGAATACGTGAACTGAATGAGCTGAACTATCTTCTGTTATAATTAGGTTCTGTATGTTTGTATGCAGTTTATTTTTCACCTTTAGGAGGTTTAACTACACAAGTTAGATGCATACTTAATGATACAGACCCAAACTGGTATTTTATCCCTGATAAAATTGTATTAGCATTTTCTTCTTCAGCAATTCTATATTTTTTAACTTGTCTGAGAAGCTCTAGAAATCTCCATGGCTTATTTAATCACAGCTTTAAAAAAATGGAGTGGCAAGTTAGTTTTAGGTTTCACTGGCTGTTTAAACTCATGGATAGCTTAATGTGAGTTGCTGGGTTTTTCTGACTTGCATTTGCTTCTCATTATGTCAGTGCATTAAAAATCATCAACATTCTCCAAATGTCCTAGTTTTGGATGCATTGGTTGATGATGATTTCATTCCCACCCCTCCCCCAGGTATTGCTCAGTATTTTCCAAAAATGTAATGTCTGAGCTTGCAGTGGAGGAAGGAAAGGTCGTGTAGAAAATAAACCCTTTTATTAGCAGTTCTACTTCAAAACATGAAGATATTGGAGGTTGATAAGCCCCTGTTTTAGTTTTTGAAAGCACCAAGATTTAGCAGAATTTTCTAGCACTGTTCTTTAGAATTCTGTATTCCCTGCAATCATAGTAAATGTTATAAACTAAAAGCTGTGTGAATTGTTTACTGAGAAGTCAGAATATGTGAGCTACAACTTCTTAAAGCATGAAAAGTTCCTGTAAATACTTCTTAACCATCTCTTTCTTTTGCCAATGATTTATCATCACTCTGGTGAAATTCCTCCTTCCTAGTCACCATAATTCTAAAATAAACTAGTATCAAACAAGGCTGGGAAATCAAGTCATGTGCCAGTCTTTTCCAAAGCATCATCTGAAAAATGAGCCTTAGTTTCTGATTATGCATCACTCTACTTTCCCCATATATTTTTTTTTATTTTTTTATTTTTTTTAATTTTTGTCCAGCAAATATACTCATGCTCTTTGTGCACATTGACCAGTTTGATGAACTAGTGAGGAATTCTAACACAACCACAACTCTGAAAAAAATATTTACTTCACTCAGATACTGCCCTCTTCATCCATGATTTTCACCAGCAATATCAAAAAAGCTGAAGTTGAGTTTCCAGAAATAGGCAGTTATTTTTGCAGCAATGATTTGAACATCTTAGCTACAAGCAGCAGCAGTAAAAAGGACACTGTCTTTGTTATTTCCACCTTTCTTCCCTAATTGTTGTCCCCTCTTTTACCACATTAAGACAATAAAACGAAGCTAAATATAATTAAAGAAACAACTGGTATTGACTGCCTTTGCCCGCAGGAACATTTGATACTGTCTAAGAAACTTTGAAACATTCTGTTCCTTTTTTATTTTTTTTCATCTTGAAAATAGGAGGAAAAAAGTCTGTTAAACTGTTATAAGAGCAATATCTATTGAAAGGCATTCAGGTAGGATCACGTGGATAGCAGTACTGGATCATGTGAGGCACTAAATTACTTGTCCTCTTGAGCAGTGTACAAGAGTGCAAATTTAGGAGGACCTTCAGGATTTGGACTAGTAGAGAGTGAGCTGCCCTCTGGAATACTCTTCGGATTGGTGGAATTTTCTGAACTGAAAAGCTTTATTCACTTCCATTATGCTTAATACCTCTTTACAGACCTATCAAATTTGTTTAATCCTTTTCTGAATCTCCTTTTGCATGTGTATGGCCTCCATATTATCTTACAACAAGGAGTTCTACAGTTTCTTTGTGCGACTTAAAGAAGTACTGCTTTGTTCCTTACATCATCTTAAAGAAGGTGTCTGTTTCTGGTGGTATTCAAAATACCTAATGAAAATCTTATATGTTCGCCTTCTCCGATATTTGTGGTTTTAGAGTGAAGCCTTCTCTTTCTCCCTGTCACTGTGTTCATACCATTTCTTCATAGAGTGAAGAATATTCGGGTTTGTCCTTATCAAGAGTGAATTCTTTCCACTTCTGGTTAGCCTGTCAGCCCAGTTCAGGCTGTACCTGGAGCTGAAATCATTTGTTTAGACACTCTCTGTGTGTTCTGCAGATGAGAGGGTGTTTGAGTACATGCATGAAATGTGAATTTGCTTACTAAACACTGAATTCATTAGTTTTTCATTCAAGAGCTTGAACTCTCAGCAGCCTCCCAGTTTTACAGATGGCAATCATGGAATAATTTTGTGTAATTATTACTAAACATACTTCACAATCTCACTATTCTTTTTTTTTTTTTTTTTTTTTTTTGAATCGCTAGACTGTGCATCTGCTTTAGTTTTTTGGTGTGTACTTCTCAGCTGAATCTCTTTGGAGCCTCCACTTACAGCTCTATGGGTCATGTTGCAGAGCAGTCTCAGGATGCAAGAACTATATTTCTTTCAGGTAAAACTAAATGAGAAGCTGACCTATAACTACTAGCAGGTGTTCTATTCTTTGAACCAAGCTAGAACTAGAATAAAGTACTTCTCTTTTCCCAGAAAATGCCTGTCATGTAGTTCCTAGGACTTAATCTCCAACTGTTTCACTCTGCAGATTGACTCATGTGGCACTGGTAACACAGACATAACCAGTGACAGGCGGCACAAAATTCTCCTTAAATCTATTTGTTTGAAAACTAGTTGTTTCCTCTTAGTCTTTATTTTATTTTAACCACTGCTAACCTGTGAGAGGATCTTCCCTTTTATCTCACCGGTGCTCCCATTAAACTTGCATTTAAGAGCATAACCACTTGGACTGCTTTTCTTCATATCTGCTGATTCTTATGGATTACTTCCTCCTAAAAAACTCTTGCTTCTTCCCTGCTACCTATCTTTAGGTCTACTTTATATAGTTTTGAGGGTTTTTTTCATAGGGACAGCACGCTGGTGGATCTGCAGATTACAGATGCAAAAGGCAACAGAAACACAGAAATCTGCCACCTTCCATTTCTGTAGTAGTGATGGAAACTTAAGGAACAGTTTATGGACTGGTATCAAGCTGTCTACACGCTCTATTGGAAATATACTGTTCCTGATTAAGACAAACCTTTAATCTACAAAGGAAATACTGCTTGCAATAACCGTTTCTTACAACTTACGGATGATAGTGCATGCCATTTAAAGCTGCACACAATGAAAACAACAAGAGGTTTTGGTGTGGGGATACTTGGAGCTGAAATTCTTTCAGAAAGCATTCAACTTGCTTTTCATACTGCAGGTAAAATTTCTGTAGTTCTATCCTCTGTGTAGAAAAACTAAATTAGTAATCATATTTGCTTTTCCTAAATTTTACTAAAATTCCTAATTTTACTAAATTAGTAATCATATTTCCTTTTAGAAGTACCCCCTCAGGTACTTGGAAAATATAACTTTAGTGTTTTTCGCTAGCAGAGGTATGAGAGAAGTATTCAAGGCTGGCTGCCATGCTGCTTCCTTCACCTTAGAGCAAAATCTGAGTTAAACTCAAGAGTGGACTGCTGATCTTGTATTGCTTATAGATACTTTGTCACTTGACCTGGAAATCTTTTCATTTTCTTTTTCATGTGTGTATTGGTGTGAAAGAGGTGGAGCAATGCAATTCCAGGATAATGCTTCCTTTAGTTTTTCTTAAACAGCAAAGGTAAACTAAGTTACTCCCATCTTCTGTCAGTATGTGACTCAGGAAATGCCTGCACTTTTGCCTTGTGTAGAATTGTACTGTGTTGGTTATAATTTCTTAGCTAAGTAACTTTTTTAGTTCTTCAACCTACTTGGCATTTAAGGGAGACAGCACTGAAAAGGTTAGAGAATGGTTTGTGGGGGAACAAGTATAATTGAATCCCTGTTCTTTGCTGCCATGAATACAGCTTAACGAGGCGCCAACGAATAGTGTCAGATTTCTTAAGCATATTGTAGGGGCTTCCAAACAATTATGCCTTTAGCCTACATTCTAACATCCATGATTGTTAAAACCTTCAGACCAATTTCCTGTCAGAAAAAGACAGCATTATGGTTTGTAACAATAAGAAAAGTCTTCCAATTTCAGGCATAGCCAGGAGTAAATATCAAATTAATTTATTCGGAGGAGGAAATAGAATTAGGGAGTAACAATGACTTTCTCCAGGATATATTCATGCATTAACAAGCCAACATTAATTCAAACATAAACATCCATAAGCTTTTGTTTTTACAAAACACAGTCCAATCTTTTTCCTGTAGCTATGCTTTCTGGCAAATGCTCATAGACTGGAAAAAATGCTGAGATGAAAAGTCACCCTAAACACAGGGTTCACAGTAGTAGACACTTGGTTTGAGTTACACTGTTGTTCATAGCCATTATACTACTGCTTTTATATTGTTTTGTTATGTCTTGACACCCTTCTTCTTGGAGGAAGACGTGGGAGTAGGAGGGGAACAATACTTTGCAGAGCACTTGTATCCCTTCCAGTGCTGCAGGGATGTTGGCAGAGAATAGTGATCTGCAACAGGCATTCAACTGAAGTAAAAGACCTTCTGTAGCTTCGGTTGTGTGTACTCATAAACACTGAGGGTCATTAAGTGCGCATAACGCAGGTGACTTTGTGGGTGAGAACAAGCATTTGACAAGTATGTTCAGCAGAACAGGTTAGACCTTCTCAGCAGTGGTCAGCAGGGTACTTAGATTTCTGTGGAGCCATCCAGTAGGATTAGACACTGATGTATTTTGTAGTCACTATCTTAACATTTTGCCCCTACAGTCTGCCATGCTTAGCTTCTTTAAATAGTCCTCAAAGCTGTCATCTGCTATTTCTGTGGCAGTTAATTTCTGCTGTAAGAAGGGAGCACTGAGGTCCTCCCTTATGGTCTGGTGTAATTAGATGGTTTCTCCATGGTTTCTCCTTCATATCTGTTACAAAGTATATTTTAAATATAGTGTGACTAGCAGACCGAATTTGCCTTCAAGTTTTTTTAATCTTGTAATTGTGAAGACAGGGGATATTAGTAGTGGGAATTGGACAGATCAGTACAGATTAAAATAATCCCAGTTATTCAAAATACCTAATTAAAATTGCACAGTAACAAGATACAACGGCAGAGCTTCAGGTAACCTTCCTGTTCTGAAGTTAAAGTATTTCACTTGGAGTTAGGTCCTGTTTGCTGTGAAATACAAACAGGCAGGAGCAGTTCCCTCTATAAAAACATGCAGGGGAGCTGCACTAGTTACAGATGCCAAATGTTACCTTTAGCAAATTGTTGCCCTGCCAATGTATGGGACTTGACTCTGCCCATGTCTTTATAGCATTTTTTTAATGCACCTTTTGGCATTGTTCTAATGTGTACAGCATTGGTTTTAGAGAGGGGAGAACTATAACTGAGACTCGCTTAATTTGGTAGGGGGAGGTACTGGCAAAGCTGATGTTAGCTGTTAGGTATGTGTTAACACTTTAGTCCATGCTTCCCTACTGGGAAATCTTAGTTAAGTCTACACTTTATGAGTATAGAACAGGAGTCGTACTATGGTTTTAGTACAGCTGCTGGGTTTGTCTTCCCCACATCTGACCCAAATTCTGGGAATCAAGAAAAGAACTCTCCTTTTTAAAACGTGGCTCCAAAAGCTAATTGATGCAACAGACTGACTCTGTATTTAAGGTAGCTGTATTTCTTGAGCGGGTGATATTGGCTTCCTTAAAGGAGACAAATCCACCCAGTCAAGAATGTTGCTCACCAGGTGTGACAACCCTCAGTTGGTAATGTGACTAAGAAGCTCATGTTCACAGGTGCTTCCAACCTGACCTACCTTCAGCCAGACAATGATAAATTAAAGAGCAATAACACCCCAGTCTTTGTACTTAATAAAGGCAGCTTGGTTTCTGTTCTAGCAGAGGGAGTGGCTATGGAAAGTTGGCATCAGGAACAAAGTATTTAATTGTTTTATGAACTCCTTTAAAAAAAAAAAAAAAAAAACTCCTGCAAGTTTGTTTCAGTACCAAGGTATTTGTTTACTATGTGAAAGAACTATGAGTACATTAGGAGAAAAAAGGCTGTTTCCTGAAATGCAGAATGAGATGACCGTGCAGAGACCCACCAATGTTACAAACACATGTACAGCCTCATACAGCCATTGTATTAAATCAGGATTGCCAAGTGCAACTGTTCAGTGCAAGACCTTTTGCTTCCCACCCTCTCCAAAATCGTGGGGGATGACTCACACTTGGTTAACAGGAGAGAAATCAGAAAACATGCTAGAAGTCATGCTTTAATGAACTACTGGGAACAAGTAAACCCAGGCAGGGGCTGGGCTGTAGTGAAACTGTCTTGATGGCAAGTAAATCTTAGTGTTGTACTGTGGTGGGAAACCGTATGGGAACAGAGGCTGATGCAGTAGTTCTACAAATTAAGTCCACCCTTTCCTGTGAAAATTGAACAGCACTGTTTAGAGGATGGGAGGGTATTAAGCAGAAGGAATAAAGCAGGTGGGACAGTTGTTTTTGTAAGGGAAGATGATACACAGAAAAAAAAAAAGACAATACGTTTGGATCTGAGCACTCCAATTGTGACTATAAAGCTTTTTGAGTTATTAAAAACAAGGCTGGTCATCCTGTGAGATTTCCTAATGGAGTGATTATCTTGACTAAAGAGGGACAACTTATTAAAAGATAATAATAATAATGCTTCTTTCTAGAGCACATAATCATTGCATTTTCCCAGATTTTAACTGTTTTTCCATTGATTTCCAGTAAGATTGATCTCTCAACTGAGCATAAATGTGTTGGGCACTTACACACCATTTAAATTGAGTTGGCTCTGAGCATTTTGTTCCCTTGGGTCCTTTGAAAAGCCAAGATTCTGTTGGTGTTACATTGCCTAACTCCTGTGTTTTAGGGTTGGGCTGTGATTTTTTTTCCGCCTTTGAACATTGCTCTATTAGGGAGATTTTAGCACAACTTAGTGAAAGCTCAATCCCACCACTGGCTGAAGAACAGAGACCTACAAGAACAATGGTGCTGTGGAGGCTTGGGGGGGGATGATATGTTTGTTTATGACAAAGCTGTGTATTACCCTGATCCTGCATCAGCGAAGTTGGTTGAATTCTTGTCTGTGGTTTCAGTAGGATCTTGCTTTGTATGGGTATGTTAAAGGGCAATAATACCATTAGCAAGATGTTTTTGTACTTTGCATCCAGATTTAGTATTTTTAATCTGTTGGAATTGTCGTCTCCATTTCATTTCCCTTGTTCATTTCTCCTCCACTGTTTTGGTTCCTCCCCACTTCTGTCAAGTTTTTATCCCCTTCCAAAATCAGAAGAAACCTCTTCTTTCCTTTGATGTTTTTTCCCCCCTTTTCTGTTCCTCCCGGCACTGACTCAGTTTAGCAGAGAGGTGACCAGAACTGTACGTTGAGCTGTGCCTTTACTCACTGAAGAATACTAAACCTGCACTGGCAAGAGACGTTCAGCATTTGAAATCCTTTTCAGGACTGACTGCTGCTTTTGTAAGTCACCATATATGGTCAAAATACTTGTCAGTTCCTTTGGGGGGGAAACAAAAAAAAAATTACCTCTGAGAAGTGGAAAGCTACCCAAACTGGGAAAAAACCCAAAAGACAACTTTCAGTGAGAAAGGCTGGGAGAATGATTTTTAGTCAATGTGTTATAACTTCTTGTTCCCTCTCCCCTTCTCCTGGAGTGACCTCTGATGGGATGTAACCCAGATACTACTGACCTGTGTGGCTACGAATGTGGGTTGGGTCACAGTGTCCAAGAGGGGCAGCCCAGCACCCCTGGGGCCGCCAGCTGAGTACCGCTGCTCCTGCCGGTACATAGCCTGCAATGGAAGTAGAGGGAGAAAGCCAGCCGGGCTGGAGAAGGTCAAACATAAAACATCTTAGAAGTACGCAGGGAAGTTAACTCAAGAGAAAAGAATGATATAGAGAGTTGGGTGAGAGAGTCCATGTGCAGTCAAGAGAGGGAAAAAGTGACTACTGTGCCAAGACAGTGGAAGGAGACACTTTGAAAGCCTCCTCTATTAGTCAGGCCCTCATGGGGCCAGGGGAGTCCAGCAGAAACAGCCAGAACTGACTGTCCTGCAGACTGAATCTTGTCAGCTTCAGAAACATAGAGGCAAACATGAATTCATCATTTTACTTCATATACATACATGCACACACACACTGTGATCCTGACACCTGAACATTGGGGCCATCCTGCTACACTGCCTAGATGAACAAGCTTCCTCCCAGCTTCCAGTACACGGGACTTGAGCACACAGTTGAGTTACTGGGTACCACAGTCAGCCAAAGTGTAGTTTTATGAGGCAGAGCATATAGATTTAACAGCTCACCTCACCTGAAAAGGAGAGTTTCTGGTCTCTCTCCAGTCCTAGCTGTGTTATTTCCCCTACTGAACTCGCACCAGCACCATTGATCATCAGATACACTGAGTCACTTTAAGTTGCTAAAGTTTCAGGAAAAAACAGCAGCGCACAAGAAAAGAGTTGAATTGTTTCCTGTTCTTTAAAATATATTAGAACAGCTCTTGGAAGAGCCTTATACTAGGCCAGAGTTATTACTGGGAAAGGGAGGAAAGTGGTGACTGCCCAGCTAAGGGTAATTGCCATAAATGTAAGGTCAGCTGCCTGTGGATCTGCACCTGCTTCATTGCATGTTTAAGCCCACCATTTGACAGAAGACAAAGTCATTGATTATGGGTTTAATACCATGACAGTAGCCAGCATGCACATGGTATAGAAAGGGAAGAAAAAGTGCATAGTAGGTTAATAGTATAAAGTGGAAGGCTGCTCACAGCAAAACCAGATTGGATTCAAACAAAGTTAACAAGTACAATACTTTGAGTTTGCATCCATTGCAGATTTAGATTTCATGGAATGAACAACACAATTCTCTGGAAAGCTTTGGCGACACCCACTGACTTTTAGATGCAGCCATTCTTGCTTTCAGTGCTGAAAAGCAGTGCAGGAAAGAAGCATGAGAAAGGAAATGGATATCAGGGAGCCCAAACTTGAGTCTCATTACTTGGACAGTACAGAGAAGGCCAGTTCCCAAAGCCAGCTCTGCACTGTGAAGATTTTAATACAAGTCAGTAGCATTTTAGATAGATCCCAAGAATTCGAACTTGAGAAATGAAAAAAAATAACCAAACCAGTGGAGTTAAGAGATTTTTCAGACCTCCTGTCATTTTACACTCAGGTCTTGCAGTGCATACATTATTGCATGGGGTTAAAGAATGGTTGTAAAGATAAGTAACTTCCCCTTAGGAAGACCTTTTAGCAGCCTAGTTTCTGGAACTGTAACTCTAAGATGACGTAGCTAACCGACCTGTGAAAGCAGGAATGACAGCACAGACTTAAAAGCATGGCTTTGAGTTCAGCCCTTTCTGCCTGCAGTACAGTGCTTGACAGAGAACACTGCTGATACATGTGTGCTAGCATACCTTGACACAGCTAAGATCCAAAATGTAACTGTCCTTTTATTCCTTATTTCTCAAGTGTGTCTATCCTGTTTATACTGTTGTTAATAGTACAGTAGATTGGGTATCAGCTTGTAACTGACCACAGATTAAGGTTTAATGAGGCTTTTGGGCATCCTGGGTCAAAATCTGAACATACTGCAGGGCTTAATATTTCCATCAAAGCCTTGATGATTGTACAAGGCTTAAAGGATTTCCACTAATTGTCTGCTACTTTCGCAAACCCTGCTGGCTGTCATTGTAGACCTGTAATTCACAGCTTCTTACTACATACTGCTCATCAGTTCAGGATTTTCTTAACTACAGGAGGCTTTGTTATTGCAATTTATTTTTTTTTAAGTTAATCTCTATGTTGCAAGTAACTGGTGGAGCTAACGAGTCTCTTTCCCTTGTTTAGTTACTCTAAACAATTCTACAGCAGGTGTGTGTGAAAACTGTACAGGTACATAGAAAATCTGTCTAACCCGAATGCTCTGTCCAAGGAATTTTTCAAGTGTGCCACTAAAGCATCTGCTGCTGCAGTTAAAAATACACTAGACCTACACTGTCATCCCATCAACAAAGAGTACTGTGGTACCATCAGTGAGCTTAGTGAAGTTAAGGGGTCGCATGCAGAATTTGTGTGAATACAGAAGAAGTTTTAGAGCAGCATCATTGAGGATTGGGTTAGTTATAAATGTGGAGAAGTTAGCAGCAGGTGCTGACTACTTTGACCCACTAAGCATCAACTTTTCCTGTACTTCACCTCACTGAGCTTTAGAAAAGGCAATTTTCTGTTGTCAAAGTGCCTCACCAGTCATAAGTAAAAAGGAAATTCTGAAGACAGCTGCAGGAGAAGGCTGACTGGTCATGAATTCCCATCTTCCAAGTTGCCAAACATATTTAAAATTTATGTTTCCCTTAATCAAATGGTCTTTCCTCCCTGTAGATTTATAAGAACCGCTTCCTGATGGAGCATCTACAAAATCAGTAGACAGCCCTTAAAAAAGGAAGTGGCTTTCTGCGTCCAACATGTCCAAGGGCCCTGAGAACCTAAGTTGACTCCCTGTATTTGAAAGGCATATTGTAGAGCTTAACTGAGTAGACAAAAAGTTTCTGATCCAGTTTCAAGCAATGTCCTGTACAGCTATTACTCTTTCAAAATATTTTGAACCGTCATAGCAAAAAATCTGTACCCCTTCAAAATAGTGAGTCTTTTGGTTGCATTGTTTGAATTTGGTACAAGGAGTTCCAAATCCTTTCTCTTGGATCAAGATTTAAATTTCTCTTTACATTTAGCCTCACAAATATTTCCTTTTAAATATTTGAAGCCTCCTGAACAGATGTGGTAACAAGCATGGTTATTGCTCTGCTTCACAGAAATGGTTGTGCAGAAGGGTCAAGGAGAAGGCATATTATCATGCAGAAATCAGCATCACCTCTGAAGAACACATGCATAGAACTGCATGCTTAGCTCCTCGTTGAATCACAGAATGTTTGGGTCAGGAAGGACCTTAAAGCCCATCCAATTCTAGCTCCCTGCCATGGACAGGGACACCTTCCACTAGATCAGGTTGCTCAAAGCTTCATCCAGCCAGGTCCTGAACACCTCCTGGGAGGGGACATCCACAACTTCTCTGGACAACCTCCTCAGCAAGAGTACTTTGTCTTCTCTGTCTGCTCTTACCCAATTCTTTTCAGGCTATGAAATCTGTATATGCATGCATGTGTGTACATATATATTTACACACAGAAACTGAAACATGGTGAGCCTCAGATATTCTGTTCCCAGGTACTACCGTCATTATCACCACTCCCTTTTGTCCTTCTGGCCACGATGTGAATGGGCTCAGTACCTACCTCGTGCTGCATTAGCAGAAGTGAGGGGACCTGTCTGGGTACAGGGGGAAGCAGCAACTCCTCAAGTGGCCAAAAGCACCTGTGAAGCCATCGCAAGCATCTTCCTGTGAAGAGCAAGTGGCAGCAGGAAGGTGCTCGTTACCTCAGCCCGTTGCATGAGGAATAAAAAGGGGAAGAATGGAAATATCCGATAATCTGTCATGGTGGATTGTCACTGGCTTTCTTCAGTTAGAAGCATCTGGCAGTACAAGAGACAAATTGGTCTAATTCTCTTGTGTGCTGCTTCAGCCCTTTCTTTTCAAGCCCATACAGCCTTGACAGCAACCGAGCCATTGCTGAAGAGGAAAAATGCTATGCTGATCAGCACTAGCAGCATAAAAGGAAAGTTAGTATGCAAGCCACAGATCCTGCAATACTTTAAAGACAAATATAGGACCGCTTTGTCGAGCATCTTATGTTCTTGGCTCTCAGACTACAATGGAATAATAAGATTCAGAATTCTGTAATTAACTTCAGAACTTGAGGAGAAACACACATGGTACGCTAGGGATTTTCATTTCCCAAATAGCAACTCCAGCTATGCTATGCTTCAACATCTGTCATGTTTACTAATCTCAGTCTGACCCCTAGCGAGCTGTCACAGAATAATGAGATTTATCTAACATGCTGCACCGTCCTGACAGACAACTACCACTAAAAGTAGTAAGTTAGCCACATTGTTTGAAGGTTTTTCCCTTAAAAAATCCAGGTTACCTTTATCAGTAGCGTAGCATAAGAAAAAGAAGTGTCAGCTCAGAAGTCATAAGGCTTTCTTCTGAAGATGGGGGAGTGGAACAGAACACATTACCTGGTATCAAATTCACTTAACTTACTTCTGCATGTAAGGAGTTTTTTTGCCTCTTTCCTCTCCTCCTTTTCCTTTTGTGTGCAATTAGGAACTGCTTCTCTAGATTTATGGAGAGATTTTTATCTCGGAAGGGGATGAAATGGAAGTTGCAGTTGGTTAGATAATAAGTTTAAATTAACAAAACAGACCAAATAAAAAGGTGTAAGTTAAAGCAATAAACACATTTTTAAAAGGACATAACTTGCACAATTTTTTAAGCCATTAGAAGCCTCTAGTTTTTGTCAGCTTTAACTCGGCATTTTGTTCATACTGGATATTTCTTGCTCAGTGTGTTTATGCCAAGTAGTTACAGGCCAAAATACAATCATTGTGTGCTTGCCTTGGCAATAACACAAGTACAGTAAGATTTTAATGGATTTCTTTCCCCGCATGAAGATCCATGTATCAAGCATGCTGACAAATTAAAAAAGAAATTTGCCCAGCCTCTGAAATGTACCCATGAGAGCTCGTACTTCTTTTTTTTTTTTTTAAAAGCAGCACTCTTCTGTCGCTGTAGCCAAAAGAATCATCTCAGCAATAGTGCTCTCTGTCTGTGGCTTTGGTGTAATTCTGTCACCCCCAGCTTGCACAAGACGTGATTCTGACACTTATTCTCATCTTTCTGCTCCTTACAGGCATTTTGAAGTTCGTGGAAATCACGGTTAACCTCCTGGTGCTGATTTGTGTGGGTGCTGCCCAAGCCTCCGTTGCAGGTTTCACGTCCCTTGGTGGCTTAGGCACAGGATCCTTTAACCTGAATTCAGCCTATAGCCCTTTTGAGGGCACGGAGCTCCGGGAGGTGAGGGAGCTAGACATGCAGTTCACCCAGATGAGAGCCCCTTGCGTGTATGGAGGAGTAGCCTTCAGCTTAACAGCAGCAGCACTTACCCTCGTCTTCCTTGTTGTGGGGGCAAAACCCATCCAGCAGCTCAGAATGGGGCTGCTGGCAGCTGAATGTGCCTTCAACCTGCTGGCTGGTGTGGCGTATATCACAGCTGTCGGCCTCTACCTGCATTTTGTCAGCCAAGTGAATTCCACAGAAGTTTGCAAGAGACGTGAGAGGCTGTATGCGCGCCGTGGTTACACCTCCATGAATTGTGTGGTCCAGGGTGGCGACGCGGCCGTTGGCCTTTTTGGTGTTGCAGCTGCCTGTTTGTACTTTGCTAGCTTTGTGGTCTGTATCCTTGCTATCCGAACTGTCCGTGCCTTCCAGAGTCACACAGCCAAGGCTCAGCGCAGCCCCAAAAGCAATATTAGAGACAGGAGCATCAGAAACCACCATGCCATCCACAGGACCTCTGAAAGCTCCCCCAATGTCCAGGCTCTTGCCACATTAGTGTGAAGTCAGTTCTGGGACTGTGCCAGAGAGCTGGAGCTTCAGCAACGGATGGACATGGTGTGTAGCATGCTGAGCGGGTGACCAGTCTACAGTGTATTGTCATGTGAGGTGCTGAAGTGCATTTTGAATCACGAAATCTAACAGTACTGCTATGACATGATGTAATAAAATTGATGTTGAGTGGATGTTTTAACAAGGGGTTTTGCATCAGACTCTCAAGCTGGACTTGTGCATTTCAAATGTGTTTGCTGATTGTAATGTTTTCATCCTGCACAGAGCACAGTCAAACAGCAATGGGCAGTTAACATGTTGCAACCGCAGCGCTGCCAAACTTGTGCTAACAAGCACTTCACTTCCTTTCCCATGATATAGGGAATAGAATACAGGGCTAGGATGGACAGCCTTCAACAGATCTTGTGCCTATCGATGCATCCTATTGCCTTATGCCACACTGGTCACAAAGCAAAGGACATTAGATTGCTTTTCTGAATCACAGCCAAAGCTACTCTTGTGATGTGTTTCGCCTGGGGTAGTGAAGTGTTTTACCTTTTGAGTCACAGGGTTTGACACATGCCAGTCATGTGCTCTCTGGGGAATGCTGCCAGGAGGAACTGGCTGCAATTTCAAAGGCTGTGTCTGGTTCTGCCTTCCATTCCCTACTCTGTTTTCCTCATCTTATTGAACATGGATGAGAACCTGAGAGACAGCACATTGGTCAGCTATTAGTCAACTTCGCAAAGATACTGCCTGATTCTGTAATCACCTAAATAAGGTGCCTAACTCCACAGCCAGTGCCTGAGTTGGGAACATGCTGAGTACCCTGGAGTTTTCCATGGGAATCCTGTAACAATGACAGAAAGTACACACGGCCTTCCAATATCAAAACACACAAAGCATGAGTGAGCAGCAGTAATTGTATGCCCCCAGGGCTAAGAAAATAAATTCAAGAAGACATCTTTCAAGAGGCCTTTGTTTGAGGCAGATGAAATAGATCACTGGTCTTCATAGATGAGGGAGAGATTAAAAAAAAGGCTGCTCTTGAAGTACATAAGATTTGTCAGCTTGAGAGAAGAGAGGAGGCAATTTTGGTTCTGGCTGTGCTCGCTCTTTTCAATTTTGTCTGGCTCCAAGTCATTGTCCAGATGAGGCTCTTTTGAACCATAGCAGAGCTTGTTTATGTACACTTCATGTATACACATACACACAGATTGCAAAGGATTATGTTTGAGGTAATATGAGCCAAATAGGAAACCATTATGGTTCTGATTAGAAGTGATTACATGAGCCTTTGCAATAAGTATCTGTTATTTATATAATGCCTTAAACATCTCATTAACAGTTCCAACATCAACAAGCTTCATAGCATTATGCTTATGAAGAGGCAGGAGTGAAGAGTTTTTCCAAACTTGTTGTGACTCTCAGTAGAGTCATGAAAATAAGACTTCAATTTCTAGCCCTTTGCACAATCCCAGTCCTCCACTGCTATGCTGTAATGACTGGAAAGTCAGTTGTGGGGATGTCTGGCAGGCAGCTAAAGCCACAGCTAACCGCTTTTTAGGCATTTGTGCCCACACACTTGTTCCTGCGCTACCTTATCTTGCACAGTTTGAATGCAGGCTTAGTTACGTGATGACATGCTTTTTAGCTTATACAAACAACAAAAAGCAGCGCCTTGAAGTGACACATTCAAAAGACTAGAAAAGCTTGTAGATAAGAATGTGTAAATCTTAACTCAGTCCTTAAATACACGTGCAATATGAATTTTAATCTCTGAGCTTCGTAGTCTGCCCCATTCATTTTTGAATGCTTGCCTGCCATGATTGTACAATAGCAACAGTCCTCTGTGAGCATCAGTTCTATCTCTTTTTAACTTGTGTGTGTGGTAAAGGCCTCATCAATTGCAAAGTAATTCAGTCCTCAGCAAAAGGCATACAGTGTTTCCCTTTGGACTTCTGCTGTAGCATTCTTCCTTTGGACACTTGAATTCCTAACAGTCAATCCATTTTGTGTCCCTTTCCTGTTAAAAGAAGTAATTTTATGCATTTTTATGAGGAAAATAAAAAAACCTAGCTGCTAGTTACAAATGCTCAGCTGGAGACTCCTGGGACCCACTCCAGCTCCAAGCACTGGGTTGGTCCTCACCAAGTTTTCTCAGCTCCTCACCCAGCTGCCTCCTTGCATTCACTGTCCCCTCCTGTTTCTAACCTCTGCAACCTCAGATTTATTCTTTTTATCTAAGATAAATCTACCCTCTTTTAGTTTAAAACTGTTACTCTTTGCCCTGTTACTAAAGTCTCTGGTAAAAAAAGTCTCTTTTCATATTTCTTACCAGTCCTTTTTTTATATTGAAAAGCCACAATAAGGTGTCCCCCTAGTCTTCTATTTTCTAGGTTGAACAACACACTCTCAGCCTTTCCTCATAGGATAGGCGTTCCCGTGCCCTGATCATTTTTGTGGTCCTCCTCTTGGCTCATTGCAACAGGTCCATGTACCGAGTTTCCCCAGGGAATTGTTTTCTTATCCACCAGCACCACCAAGTCCTTCTCCACAGTACTTCTCTCAATCCGTTCATCACCCAGTTTGTATTGGTACTGGTGACTGCCCCAACCCAAGTGCAGGACATTGCACTTGGCATTGTTAGAACTTTGTGAGGTTCACATGGGCCCACTCCTCAAGCCTTGAGATCCTGACAGGCCCCTCTGGACAGCATCCCTTCCCTCAAACATACCAATTGCACCCCTTGACTTGGTGTCATCCACAAATTTGCTGAGGTTCTGAAGCAGAGGGACCACAAAGAAAGCCAAAGCCCAGTGATTGCCTGCTTCTTCAAAGCTTTACGCTTCCAATTTGTTTCCTTTCCTGCCGCCATGAAGAAAGATCACTAGAAAATAATCACAAAGAGGGAATAATCATCAGTGCTGCTTCCTTGACTTGGTTTCACAGAGAGAAGTATAGAAGAGGAGAGGGGAAAATCCCAGAAATACTCCTCAGAGGACTAGGGCAGGGAAGAAGCAGCTTTCCTTATGCTCAGGGTGAAGGGTGAGCCACGTACCATCAAAACAATCCAAACAATCTTGCTTCCCAACTGTAACAAGACCATGCTTAGTATCCTGTAGCTGACTTGAAAAATATTTACCATGAAAGCTGGGAAGGTGTAATACAAGAGCAGAGATTTTCTGGCACACGCATACAACTAAGGCTGCGACAGGCTGTTATCCCCAGCTGCCTCTGCAGGTGGTCCTACCCTCCAGGGCTGATTAGCCTTCCCACCTTCTGCTGCAGATGGCTGTGCCCCACCATTACCTCTGCGCAACGACTGCCAGTTAGTATGGGATGGTAATCTGCATTTGGACCAGTAAGCAAAGGCATGGCAAATAGCTCCTGTCAGCCCTGTTGTTTCTTTTAGCCTCTCCCTGCTGCACACCGTGTGTACGCATGCACCTCCTGTGTGCAACTGTCAGGGTCAACACAAGATAAACTCACTTGCTTCTCTTTGCTGCTTTGGAGCAGCCCCTCACAGCCTGGTTTTACCTAGAACAGAACTGTCATCAATCTCACTCCCTCTTTGATGTGAGGGATCCTCAGGGTATACCTAGCTTGCCCACTGTGACCACCATCGGCTTATCCAGCTGCTGTGAAGGTAACAGTCATAGCAAAGGTCAAATCTGTGCTTTCCTAAGAAGTAGTCTTGTGGGTAGACTCTTTCAACCTAAAAACCTTGGGGCTCCCACCACGGTGCAGTAGGAAGCCTTCTGTCATGCCACGCTTATTCTGAACCTTCAAAAAGAGGAATGAAATGGCCACTATCCCGTTCCCTGGAGATGCGAAGGAATGGATGCATGTCGCAGGGTGAACTGGAGCTGCCTGATAAGAGAAAGGCCCCACCACAGAAGATGAGTCACTGGTACAAGGTGCTGGGATAAGTCGAGCAGCTCATTTATCTCAGTTACCTGTGAGACTTTCAGCCAGACCCTTTGGCCCCGAGCTGCCAATTTGCAGCTGTCTCTTTCAACACAGGAGCAAACAGCTTTAGTCTGTCTTGAGAGCAATCCTCCAGCTGAGCTCACCAGCCATTAACTCATACACAAAGGGACTCCCTCCCCACTGGAGAGCCTTGGAGAAAAATAATCTGACAAAATGTCTCCTTGTGCCCTAATTCTGAGAGGGAAACAAAGGACATAAGAGATTTAGGATGACTAGGTGAAAAAAAAAAAGATAATAAGAAAAGAATAAAAGAGAATAGAGAGAGAGAAGGGAAAAGAGAAAAAAGAAAATAAGAAAAAAAATACACCCCACACTTCCCAATTCTGTATCCCACTGCTAAGTAAACTGCCTTGAAGATTTCATCATGCTGGATTTTGTACCTTTGAGCACCAATTTTCCTGAATATCTCCTGTATTCAAATAACAGTTCATAAAAGTAGCTCAGTCTGGGAGAAATCTTGTTCAGAACAGAGCAAATCAGCATCTGGAGACACAGGCATCTTCTTTCAATGTAAAAAGCAAAATTACGGGGGGTGAGGCCAAAGGGGAGAGAGGATATTTATTCCTCCAAATACTCTTAACATAAGCCTACATTTACCAAATAATTCAGTTATCTGGAACTGTAAATCTGGTGCTGCTGGAAGATCCACATGTTAGGGCATTGCCCTCCTGCTGCTGACCAGCTGTAAGGAGGAGGAACCTTGGTAGCCATCTGCAGGAAGGAAATTTTCAGGTAAGTACAAACACTGAGTATTCCTGTTTTCTTAATGAGTTTTAAGAAAAATTTCCTAGAATATATTAAATTTCATCACAATTTGAGCTTTCCCCAGTAGTTCTTCAGAAGAATTTGAGTGTATCTGATGTGGAGAAGCAGCTAGGGACACAAACTGGTTATGCAACAACAGAAACTGAATTCAAGGCTTAGCATTAAGAAAAGCTGGGATCTCAGTTTACATGAGAAAATGCTTTAAAGTCATGAGAATACCTACAGGGATTAAAGTACCAAAACCTAGTCTGAATAGAAATAGTCATTTTGTAATCCAGGTATTTTACTCTCGCTGCAGATTTATCTTCATTGATGTTACTCTTCCAGTAATTTTCCACTACAACTTAGATTCACTGTAAGTTAAGTAAAGCAGACAGAGTCCAGTAACTCTGATCTCTCAGTTGTATCTACAGAACTTGTGTGTCTCCTTTTCTTTTTCAAGACTCAGGTATTGAAGGAGACTATGGCCACGTTGTTTATGACAGCTGTGACATTTGTCATCACTCATCTCTTTCACAACATCCATCTCAAGCAAAGGCGGTGCTCAGTGTACTGCATCAGCTTAATGCCAGTGCAGCATAAAAAAAAGTCACAGATGCTCACCATAACCCATCATAAATAAAACATGAGACTCCTTGCAAGGTCTGCAGGTTGTCAGGGCATTTGATAGAATTAGTTTTGGCATGCGACAATGCAAAACAGGCAAATCACAGGATGTCCTTCATTACTACAAATGGTCTATTGATTTCCAGCGGTGCCATTTGCACACAGACCCACATCTGCTACTGGACTTGCCAAAACTCTCAGGCTGTGCTGAAGAGCTCAAGTGAGTGAAATGCACATGTATGTTTTACAGGTAATTTTTCAGAACGGCACAGTGAGACAGATACAAATAGGTAAGGACTATATGTTTTAAACAGGCCTTCAATGCTCAGTAATGGTGTAGATACATTACTTTCAATACTACAAGAGAAACTGCATAATGGATGTGTTTGGGCATTTATAGATATAAGAAAACCTTGACTTTTTACTATCATGTGCTGACTTCCAATATAAACATGGATAATTAAAGTGCAGGAGGTAAAAAGGAGGCTTGAATTTACCCAGCTGTTTAGTGAAAATTGGAATTTCATCAGCTGTGAAGACGCTGTGTGCATTGCGTATGCATTACTCATAGGCTTCCCACCATGCTTAAATTTATAGAGGTAAGCATAGCCTTGTATTGTCATTTGCACACCCACACCGCTTCTCGCCCACACCGCAAGGGACCATGTCTGCAAGCATGAGGGACCCACCACAGTGACTTCCAAATATAGACTATTTTAGGGTAGGATTCTCAGCACAGAATGATGGAAACCGTGGGACACTGAAAGAGCTGGTGAAAGAAAATGAATGAGTTTATCTAGCATTCTAGAATGAGGTTATCCAGCATTCCTAGTTACCACAAGAGGGGCACAAGCAGTAAAACAAACAAACAAAAAAAAACCCTCACCAACAAGATGGCCTTATGCCCCTGAGCAACTTAAAGGAGATTCAGATTTTGATGCTGTTGTGGATCGGCTTTTATGGTGAAGACCAGGCAATTTATTGGTTCAAATAAATAAGGCATGCTCTGATCAAGATCTCATTGCCCATTCGCTAGGACTACTTGAGAGCTCGCCAAGCCTATCTTTTTACCTGGCAGCATTGCAAATGCTCTGCTGAGCAGTAGCAGGTCTAGCTTCCCTGGTTCCCTCTGCCCTGGCATCCTTGTTTAGACCCGAGGTAAAGACTCAGGAGGCTTTGTGGGGTGTGAGTGTCCTTGATATGTACAAAGCAGCTACCTGCTAATGCCTTGCTCGTCTGAAGGAAGGTTCCTCCAGACCATGTTGCCTCCGCATGGTTTCACACAATGGTGTACCCAAGGTTGAGAGATGCATTCATTTCGCTGACACCTCTGTGGATGAAGATGCAGAAATTCTGGTCCTGTCCTGCGGAGACACGAGGGGGAGCCCTTGCAGTTTCCAATTAGCCAAGACAGCGGCATCAGGCCTTTTCCTACCCCAATATAATACTCAGTTCGTGATTAGAAAAAAAATTAAGAGGACTGAAAGCTGTTTGTTATCTTCTTCACAAGGAGATTGCTTCTGGTTTGAACAAGTGCAAGCTCCAGATCACGAGGAGAAGGGCAGGTCACTTGCTATGGATCCCCACCCCAAGCATCCCCATTTCTGAAGAGGAGCCAGGATGGACTGGGGACGTATTTTCCCATGTTCTCATCTAATTTGTCATTTCAAGTCACTCCAAGAATGCCGAGGAAAGACTTTGCTGGTACCTGAGTTGACTCTGAATTTCCTTCTGGTCAAATTTTGCCTGATAGGAATGAGAGAACTCTTTACCCCTCATGAAATGACCCCTCCCCAGGTGACATGACAATGGGGCTCACAAAACCTTACTTTCGGGGAGATTTGCCACTATCAGGACAGCAGCTTTGGCTACTGGGGAACACACATCCTTTAGTTTTCATCTTCAAAAAACCACAGAAATTTTTGCTCTCCCTTGCCACCCAATTTTTAGTACATTTGAGCAGAGCACTTCACTATATATTCTAAGTAACAATACCTCGCTATATACTCCATAATTCTATTTCTATATTCTGTTTTTCAGGGACAGAATAAGCACTGACAAGTGCACCTACTGCAAGATATATATATATATATTTTTTTTTACGAACTGCTGGTGTCTCTTCTCCTTGCGATGGATTACAATGAAAAAGCATGTTATTCACAAGTCACCAACTCCCATACTTCAGCTATACCAGCCTTCCTTCATAGTTTGGCATCCTAATTTTATTTAAAGCACACAGCAGCACATGTTAAATTAGCAAAACAATTCCATCTGTTCTGTGAGTCAACACTGACAACTTTACTGTTAAAATACATGTAGTTCTCTTGGTGCAGCTGTGCTTAATCTGACAGGGGAAGAGAAGAACCTGCTGTGCTCAGAGCATTGTGCCCAGGTTCCCATTGCAGGGCTGCAGCTCAAACAACACCAGGAGCTCCCCAAGGCCTCTGCAGCCCCATCACTGGCCACTGGGACCCCGAAGTCACCTACACACCCTACACAAAGGTCTCTTCCACAGAACCACCGGTAAAACATTCCTGTTATAGTTGTTTGCTTAAGTTTTGACAAGTGACATTTCATCTCCAATGAAAACATGAAATAGGTCCCAGGGGTACCACAACATTGGAATGGAGTTCCTAATGGGGGATGGGGCAGTAAGAGCCAGCTAAGCCTCATCCACTAGCAGGCATCACCTCCCAAGACCTTGGTACTGCCAAGTTCATCTTCTCCCAGCCTGAGGTGCAGGAAACCACACTCTCTGGCTGGAAACCAGGCTCTCTGGTACTCCTGTAGCAGAAAGCCACAGGGGTTCATCTGCTCCTGGGTGTCCCTGCTGGGAGGCAGACCAGCCCCACCTGTCCCAGGTCTCTGTCACATTGCAGTTATTATACAACAGCTTCCCCACTGCCGCAGTGCCGTCATGCTCCTGGCAAGCTCTTGCAGATTAAATGTCTCCCTTCAGCTTACAATATTAAGAAAATACGGAAAAAGATGAGATAGTGTCTGCCCCGTTCAGATCCTGCCTCAGTCATAACCTAGAGGGCAAACTTAGCTCATTGCAAGAGATAAAACGTAAGACGAGGTATCCAAGTCAAGCGCAGGTGAATCCCAACTTGTCAGCCTGAGAAAGGGTGATCTAACGGATGAACTGTTGAACTCAACAGGAATAGAAGTATAAATAAAAGAGTCTAAGGAAAAGTAGGAACCAATCATATAAACCAGTGACTTTGAGCAAACAAAGAACATTTTTGCCCACTGATGTCCTAGATGAATTGTATACTGATTCTGACCCGGGGCTGCTGTTAATCCATTAAATAGTTAAGGTTTTTCCACCCCAACCTTTTGATTGAAAGGCTGTGAAGGGTTTTACTTGTTCTCAGGCAGTAGCTTAATTTTAACTTTCATCTTCCCATAAAAGCAGCAGTCTTGTTAGGTTCGACATTGGAATACTTACACCACCAGCATAGGACACAGCACATCCCTCACCAAAAAAGAGGCCATTAGGAGGAACATGTTGGTTCGTGCAGTGCTCTGTGAAATCCTCAGAGCAAGCAGCGCAAGCACACAGGTAACGAATCAATAAGAAACAAATCAGTAAGAAACAAATCAATTAATCCAACAACAGTGCAGTCAGTTGGCCCTGAAGCAATTGAATTTACAAAGCAGGACAGTAGAGCAGGTTAACAGGAAAAAAGTAAACATAGAGGCATTTAACAGACACTGAGATATCCTGGTTTCACCTGAGCCCAAAATAATATTTTTTTAGCAACTTCTGGCCACGCAGCTCCCCCTGCAGCCAAAGCTGTGAGTGACTTGGACCTACAGTATTGCTGAGAACTGCTCAGTTTATGACTTGAGTGCCTTTCTCCTCTTAGGAAAGCTCACAGAATCACAGAATAGTTTGGGTTGGAAGGGACCTTAAAGATCACCTACTTCCAACTCCCCTGCCACGGGCAGGGACACCCCACTAGATCAGGCTGCCCAAGGCCCCATCCAGCCTGACCTTGAACGCCTCCAGGGATGGGGCATCCACAGCTTCCCTGGGCAGCCTGTGCCAGTGCCTCACCACCCTCGTAGTGAAGAAATTCCTCCTTATGTCCTGCCCTTCTCCAGTTTATATCCATTGCCTCTAGTCCTAATCATCTCTTCATCAATAGCAGATAAATGTCCAGGGAAATCAGGTTGACCAGGCTGAAGTTATTTTTCCTGTTTACTTCTTTGAATGCTACTGCTCTGCTTAAATCAGTCCAAGCCCTCTTGCACCCAAGATCAGTAAACCATCCACTAGATTATCCCAGCCAATCCACTCAAGCGAACATTTGCAAGCCCTGACCCGCAAGGCTGACCTTGAAGGCCATCATCCAGGTCTAGCAGAGAGATGCTGGCAGAGGTGCAGGATCACTCAGGGACACTTCATATGTAGTTCTACTGAACTGTCACCTGGCAAAGCAAACTCTGGCCCGTTACAGAGTTAAGTAGAAGCCACTGTTCTCTCACGTAATTTTGTTAATTTCAGAACCCAGATTTTACTTCGTCTAGGCTAAATCAGTATTACCTTCCATTGTAAAGGTGATGGTGAGATGCAGCCACACTCTTCCCTGTTACTTTCACCTATTCAGGATTCACACTGTATGACTAAATAGGCATCTTCATCCACATGATGAAGTCTGAGAAGTCAATCATTCCTGTGAGTGAGGTTTTAGCTACACTGGTAGAAGAAAACACAATTATTTACAAACAAAACAGGAGGAGAAATGGTGGACTCAGTCTTCCATACAAACTCCAGTTATCACAGATGCCTTGGTGGGTCTGGCTGAAGTGATTCAGGGACTGTTCCTCCTAACACAGAAGAAAGGCCAGCTACTTAAACATCACTTAATAACAGCAGATTGCCAGTGGAATTCTTGGGAATTACCTCCAAAAGTGTGTGTGACGCTTCATTAACACCCACTCCCACCTGGATGTGCTTCCACAGCACTGAAGTCACTGAAGAAAATAAACACACACGATTTACTAGAAAATTAAGTGTATGAGTTGTAAGCACGATCAGGCTGAGATCGTTATGAAGAGACTACTTAAAGGGGAACACAGAGCATGACAGGAGCAGCACATTCTCTCGTAGCAAGGGAGACAACCACAACCAACGTGACCACGGTGCACTCCAAGAGCAGTAAGCCAGAGGAAGGCAATGCCACCACAGCACTGGTTACCAGAAAGAAGATGGTGCCATGCACTGAATGCACAAGCAGGAACACCAGTGGGGTGTTCATGCCCAACAAAACACATTGTGCTAGAGCACTATAGCAGAAAACAAGAAAAAGGGGTTTATGTGGGGGGAAAAAAAGGGCTCACATATACAACTGAGCACATAAGCAACTGAGTTACATCTTAATACCACCACAGCTTCCTATTTAAAGTTATTTTCCAGGAAATAATGTAAATATGCTCATTTTTCTGCCACCAGCCATCTACCTCCTCCTGCCCGTGCATTAATACTTGTCTCAGATATAGCTATCATCGGCCAGTTTCAAAGGACACAAAAGGTTTGCTTGTAAATCAAATATGGCTCTGTATTTTCCTCTGTTGACAGCCTTCACTTTCTATTTAGCCCCCAGCCTTTGCCCCTGCTACAGCTTTGTAAACAAATCCACTTCTGTATTTGAGTTGGGTAGCTCCTGGCCAAAATCGTGTGAAACATACCATGCACTTAACCATAAAAATCACATATGATAGTAATGCACCTAAATGAAATAAAGGACTTCAGCTTTAGCCCCCACAAGATAAGAATATAGTAACCCCCTTTTGTGAAAGGAGACAGAGATGTCCAGGAAAGTCAAGAGCTGCAAAAACTATATCTTGTCATCCAACCCAAGGTTAAAACCAAAACAAAATACCCTTTGTCCTTGTTTAAATATAAATGCTAGACTTTCCGAAGATGCTCCCAGACATCCAACCTACCCACCTAGTTCAGCACATTATGGAAGGTCCAGCACAAGGATGAAGAAGTCCTTATGAATCCTTCGCACAGAGTTGTTTAGACAGGCTACTAATGAAAATGTTTGCTTCAGGCAGATCAAAAATCAAAAGGTACAGCTCCTCAGCCCAAATCCCATCACTCTGCTCCTACAAAAGCTGTGACTCCAGAACGCCATCACGAACTTTACCAAAGGTACCATGCTGAAAGTGGCAGGCTTTGGTGGGCTGTCAGTTTTGACAATCTGTGCTTCAAGGCAAGGGCATAAGGAGAGAAAATGCATTATTGACTGTAAGGTGCTAATGCCACAGGGGCTGGCAAGTTCTTGAAGCCTTCAGATGAAGACTGGGGAAAGTTTTTATGAAGTCCACGTGCATTCTGATTAACACAAGAAAAGCGCATAGCATGGAGCATGAATTCTCACAGAATCACTCAGCACAAATTTTAGCTCACGTTAAATGGTTCCTCTTCCCCCCCTCCTCTGAACACTGCTTTTCTCTCCAGGGTACACGTTCAGCACAAAGGCACCTTATCATGAATAGAGACCACAGCAGCAGCAGCAAGATTACTCCTCCACCTGCAGTGGGTTCTATGCAGAAGAGAACTGCCTTTTTTTTTTTTAAGGGATCGAATACTTCCCAGTTGCTCAGGAAACCTAACTTCTAATCCCTTGCCCAGGCCATTATGGCCTCATTGCTAGTTATCACCTTCAGTCTCAAGCAACACCTAAAGAGAAGAAGGTAACACTTTCCAAGGATACCAAGGAAAATGAATCATTCAACAAAATTTGAAACATACAAACTGTTTACTAAAGGATACATAAGAGTTACCAGCCAATAAACCATAAACTTTTTTTTCTTTAAATACATTGTTTAATGGGTTTTCTTTAAGAAAGAGATATTTTGAAGCTCAAATTACAATAAAGTACAATCTTCTAGATCTACAGTAGGCAGTGCTATAAACATTTACCAGACCAGGTATTTTCATGTTTGCTCCTCTGCTGTTATTATTATTAAAGGAAAAAAAAAAAATCAAAAAATTTCAATCTTGTCCTAACTTGGCTATTTCACTCTAAAACAGAAAAAGGACAACAGCCTGTGACCACAGTCCTCCCCCAAAATACAAACCAAACGTCAAGCAGGAGCAAGACGCTGTTGTGATTGTGTACTAATTCAGCCTTTTAAAGAGTGACATATAAAACAGAGCAGTTGGTCGGAAGCAATATTGAAAATGAGTGTTGATCCCTTCCCACAGGAATCACAAAAAAAAAATCCCCTTCTGCTACCAAACTGCCTCACATTCATTCAACACATTCCAGTAACTCTGAGTCTACATAAGTAGCTTTCAGTTCACTTTTCCACACAGTCTTTATGTTCCCCCCTCTTCTCTCCATATCCTATGTTTTTTTCTTTCTTTTCTTAGCCTGCATTATCCCTTCACTATTTCTATCTCCAGTTATTTGGTCCCAGCAGGACAGAGCCAGAGCACCGCTCCTCTTCAGTCTTCCAGCATTGTCAATACTGTGGCAAAGGGCAAATCAATAGTGCTGAATTAGTACTGAGAATGAAAAAAAGAAACAGATCAATTCCTCGCAGAGTTGTTTCGTATCTTTTAAAGGCCATTTTAAGTGGCCTTTAAATTCTAAAAGTACACGTGAGCTTTTGCAGCGACTGTAAAAATGTGATCGAGCCGAAAAAGTGTCAACACTTTGTGGTTTAAGCTGAGCAGCGCACCGCTGAACCACAGCCAGCTACTGTTCCAAAGCTGCTGCTCAGCTATTCAGACATAAAAGCAGACATCAGGTGTAAATTTCATATTTATTATAACAAAAATTATGACATGTTCATTTGTGCATTCGGCTTTAATATAACTCTTGGTATGTAAATGTTCTACAGCAAATGAGCTCTATACAATCATGCTGGTTGTGGCAGCAGTAAGGAACACAAAACATGTCTGTAAAAGTAAGGAAAGAAAGAGACCAGGGGAAAAAGTGGGGTTTCTTTAAATGGTCTACACCATCTTGGCTCTAGCTAACTTGTACGTGGCCGCTCAGTCCGTTACACTCAATGACTGTGGCCCAAAGAGTTGCTTACAAAAAAAAGGTCAATTTTCAGGTTGTGTCCTTAATGCCAAGGCTACAAAACATGTAAGCATCACTATACAACACTGAGCTATTTACAGGAATTTCCCAATCAACTGTTCTCTCAGAGAAAATTAGTGAATCTCAGTGACTTAAGTCACCTGAAAGAGTAAAGCAACTCCTAGGAGTTAGTCTCCATATTCTACAAATGTCTATCATTTTCAAGACCAAAAAAAGCCTTTTCTCTCAAAGAAATACAGTATTACAATATTACTTAAATCATTTAGCACTGGCTACTGCCCTGCTTTTCAAACAAAACAAACAAGCCATTTTAAAAAATATTACATCATCATCTGTTTCTCAGCAATATATTAAACCTTTTTATTATTTTTTTATTACTTTTTTTGTTTTTACACTTGATATGTCAAGGGAAGGTTAACTATTTTAAACTTTACTGGTCAAGCGTCTCTAGAAGAAAAGTCAATGAATATTAAACCTAACAAACTGAAAAGCTGCAGTTATCTGTAGTGGCAAGATAAGGAAAAGGAAGTATATAAAGGAAAAGGATAAGGAAAACCCCTGCTGTAAATGTGAGCCCACTGGGTCCCACACTCAAGTCTCCTTGTTTGTTAGTTCATTTCTGAGCAGTAAATAGAGTGGGTCATAGCGGTGTATCGTAATAGTCTGCCAGGTGGTCCATCGGGTACTGTCGCTGTTGCTGCTGCTGCTGCTGTTGTTCCTGGTGCTGCTTCATAATCTCCTTGACTTCTTCTTCAAGCTCTGGTGGGATGATGAACTGGTCGTCAGGATCAGGCTGTGCTGGAGCAGCAAAGTAGCCCCCTGTTTTTCTGAGCGGTGCATCTGTTGCAACTTCAATTAAGTTATGGCTCCTCTCTTGCGGGGCCACAGAACCGTTGCCCCTCCGGCGCCCTATTGTGCCTGTGGCAGAATATTCAGCTTTCCTGGGAAGGCCGGGCTCATCTTCATTGGCACTGATGACAATGCCTTCATCATTGGCTTCCACCGGCACTTGAAGAAGCTGCTTCTCCTTTGCTCGGCTGCAGTGGATGTCCACCTCCACTTCCACACGGCTGCCATTGGTGAAAACTCCCTCAATGGGCTCCTCATCGTCGCTGTCAAGGCCATTGTCGGAGAAGGCGCTGGAGAAGGTGGCACTGGAGAGCTGCCGCTGGAAAGAATTGGACAGGCAGACAGGGTGCAACATGCAACGCTGCTCCCCTGGGTAGGCCGGACTGTTCTCATTCATGGCTACCTGGGGAGGCTCATCAGAGGCTGTGGACCCCACCTCACTGCTCATTTCAGAGGTGGAGATCTCACTGCTGATCTCCGAAGCCATGCCACTGCTTGAAGACGGCATCCCAAGCGCATCTGTTGGCCTGTCTTTGATGACCACATTGACAGACTGGGGGAAGATGCCTGGGCTGGGGGGTGGGACCCCATTAAGTTCACAGCAGCAGAAGCTGTCCTCTGTCACGTTGAGCTGAACCACAACAGCGCTGATACTGTCATTGCAGCCATAACTCTGGGCCAAAGTGCAAAGCTTCTTGGCAGCTGCCAGCGCGTCAGGCACGTTTCTGACTGCCTCCACTGCTTCATCCATTGAGAGGCTGTCCCACAGCCCCTTGCTCCCCAGAATGAAGAACTCATCTTGTGGAGTTAAGGTGATAGACTGGACATGAGGACGCGGCACAACGCTTGGGTGAAGGAAGGTGTACCCCAAGATTCTTGTTGAATCTGTCACACCGTTCACTTTGCCATCCTGAAATCAGAAAGAAAAGGAAGGTGGAAACAAAGCAGACGAGGATACATAGCACCGGCACCTCCTTGCATCTTACTGATGGTGGATTTTGGAGTACCCAACGCTACCATTTATAGACAAGAGAATGGAAAAGCAAAGTGACTTGCAAGGAGGTGACAGTGCTGGGACTAGAGCACAGCAATGGCTGGACTGCAATCCTGCACTATGCCTCCTGCACACCCCACTGATTTGTCATCAGCATCACCTATGCACAGACCAGCAAAGCAGAAGTCTGCAACAAAGAGCTGTCTATTCTGCTTCTGCAGCTGCAAAAGCCAACTGGACTAATGTTTTACCAGTGAGTCAGACTTATCCCTCCTCCACCCACGATATCTGGCTTTGTCCAGGGCAAAGCCACACACAGCTCCATTTGGTATTGGGGCAGGTCAGTCAGTTATGACTCTTTTTTTGCAGCTGTAACAATTGTAGCTTTCATCTTGGCTCATCACTTTGGAAACAAAAGCTCATTTAAAAAAAAACAACAAAAACAAACCAAACCAAACAAAACTGAAAAACTTTGCTTTAAATGAAGCATAGAAGTCAAATGCAGCACAGAGTAAGTCTGCATTTCTCAGTCAGCTGAGTTGCAGTGAAATATTTTATATGCCCCAATTACTTAGTACATTTCCACTTAGATACGACATTTCCACGGCGAGGAGGAATAATAGCTGAAGGGAAAACATCAGTAAAAACGGATGTATTTGAGAAGTAAATCCCATGCATGTCCAAATCCTGGGATCCTGTCCTGGTTAGAATCCAAGCTGCCGGAACAAGCAGAGCAAGCATCTGAAACAGCAAGCCTAGGTATTTGTCAGCCTACTGGGGATAGTGGTACCCTGCTAACTCCATGTTTGAGAAGAAAACAAAGGTGAGCATTTACACTCATTGATCCAGTTGATGGCTGCAGTGGTTATTATAAAGCAGATAAACACAGCAAAGTGAACCAAGACTGAAAAAACCCTTCCCCTTTAAAACCACTCAGCAAAAAAAACCTCACTAACTTCCCCATTAGAAGGCTGACAGCAGCGATAAGCCATCAATGTGCATGAAATCAGTGAGTCATCTTAAGAAACAGTGCAGGAATCTCTCTCCCTTCCTCCACAGAACACCGCAACAAGCGTGCCTTAGTGATGCACGCTATATTGGAGTGACTCCCTTCCAACTTGTCACATTTGAGATCCTGGTTGTCACCCGTCCCTGGCAAGATCAATAGGCACATGACTTAATTCCACCACCCTCCTGCCACACACGCACACCCTGCTCACAGGCACACAGCACTGAGTTTTCTACCCTTTCCTCCAGTATTTATCTGTTCCCATGCATATGTCACACAAGGCAAAGTAAAAGTGACAGCAGTGGCATCAAGCTTCTAAGAAGGGAACAAATAGTCTGCTCCACTCTCATGGTTCAGCTGAGCACAGGATGGGTTTTCCTTTTGGGCAAGTGCTTTCTTCAAGAGTTGCTTGTCAAAGGGCAGCTCTGGAAATGTAGGAGCTCAGACAGCAAAGTCAGCGTGCCAGGAGCAAGGAGTCTCCTAAGGGAAGGATGGCATTGCTCCAAATGCTCTGCCCTATGATCCTTTTCGATTGGAGAGGCTCTTTGTGACAGCTCCAACACAGCAATTCCTCTCCCCATCAGGAAGAGGGTGTCTGCTTTGCTTTTTCAACATAACATGCTCCCAAGTTGCTCATTTTCTAAAGTGAACAAAAATCCCACACGGCAATGGAAGAGAAAAACAACTTTCCTGCATGATGAATGATCTTGAAAGGAAAAATGCAACTCTGGAATCCATACTATTAACCCTACCTCTTAGAGGGTACTAATATCAACACGTAAATTCCTGCATTGCTGTGCAAATGCTCTCCAAGCAATCTGCAAGTTACAACAGTCCATAATTGTTCTCTAACCTCAGTGATAATGGCCTTATGCTGCTTAATTCTCTTTAGCTCTTCTTCACAACTCATCACATAACATCTGGACAAAGGCAGAGGTTTCCCATTCCGGCAGAGAACAGTTTGGCACTTCCCCACATTTGCTGAGGTTAGCGTGAAGCATCCACCAGGGTCCATGGGATCATGTTTTATATGGCAAAGGACAGCAGAGCCTCCAAGTTTTTGTCCAGCTGTTCCAAGTTTCCTGGAATTTAAACAAAACGATGATTGTTCTTTAATTGGAAAACAAGTGTTATGGGTACTAAGGAGAAACAGCCGCCGTTCTTCAACCACAAACACCCAGGGCATTGACTCTACTGGATCGCTGAGGCAGAAACAAATGTCTCCACTGAAGACTGTGACACTACGGCAGCACTGCAGAGAGGTTGCGTGCAGCTCTCAGGCAGTGTGTTATCTACACATGCAGATACAACAAAAATCTCTGCACTTTTAAGCACTGCACAGTTGTCTCTTCCTCTACATCTTAAAGATGTTTGTTTTAAAGCTCAGACTGAGGGAAAAAGAGAGGGTTAGAAAAGTACAGAGGGCTATTAAATGAGTATAGGTAAAGCTTGAAAAGGAGCTTCATATTATCCATCTGGTTCTTTGGCTTCTGAAGCTACAGATATTATTATAAAAATAATAATTGTAACTGTAAAATATCTATTTTTGAGCAAAACCAGAAGACAAAGGGTTCGCTGTTTGGCAATGTCTTCAGAATAATGCTCTTAAAATACCAAATAATGATCAAACAACTCACAGTGGCTGTTAACTCCACTGTAAGAAGACACACTTCTCATTTACCCCATCAGTTATTAACCTGCTAAATAGGTTCTTAGAAATATTTCAGCCTGCTGTTTTAGCAGTAGTCATAGTGAAAAAAACCTAATCTATGGGTAACCCGAGCCTTTCAGACTCCTGTCATTAGAATGCAAATTCATTTCAGTACTAGACTGTGTAAAACCATCCATTCTTCCCAGTACCTTGTCTATTATGGACTTCTCTTGTAGTAACTGGGAATTAGGGTAATTAAAAAGCCAATTATAAAGGTTACTAAAATGTAGGTATAGCTGGCAAGAACTTTTGATTCAAAATCATGGGGAGAGAACGCACAACTAAATTTGTAAGCAAGCTTCAATGTCCTTTTTATTTTATTTTTTAAAAATACATTTCAGGAGTGTTGCACATCATCTGCAATAATCCTCAATTAATGGGTCAATGCTACTGGAACAAACGCTATTTCTGGTTCTCAAATTGTGGTCAGCTTATTTTAACTTAAGGCAAAAAAAAAAAAACCCAAACCAAACAGAAAAAGCAGCTTTCTGTAGGAATGCCACATTCCTGGGAAATTGCATTAAACAAAACCACTTAAGCACTTTTGCTACTCAAGCTTGTTGTTATTTTTTTAATATTTTAGATATATGGCAACCACTTTCTCAGCACTGTCATAAGCAATTGTGGGAAGGAAGCCTTTTCTTGTCTATTTGTAAGGTTCAGCACCACCCTACTGTTTCTGTATCTTTCCCAATAGAACTTCAGCATTTTTCCTTTCCAAAGGTGTGGCAACTGAACAATAAGCAATGCTACTTTTAACTTGATCCATTTCCTTAGTCTCTAAGCTGCTTATTTGCTTTCTCCTTTGTTTCCCTGAACTCTTCATTCTTCTTTGTTCAATCTTCCCTTCGTACTCCTCCTTTGCTTGGTGCCTCCCCAGGCACAATTTCTTCTTCTGTCAAGAACAGCATGCACACAGAGTTTTGAAACCACTTCAGAGAACTACTATTACACTCAAAGCTATCACAATCTCTTTGGATGGATGGAAACAGCTCAAATAATATTCTAAGGCCAAAGGGATGACAGGATACAGACATTTCTAAGAAGTCAGACTACAAGTTTTAAATATTTGTGTAGCCTTAAATAACCTGAATTGGTACAGAGAAAGAGAAAAGATGAGCCCAGGCTTTGCAGCCAGCAGTAGTAAGGAAGTTTGATCAAGAAATTCATACCACTGACTTGGTTACAGACAATTGCGAATCAGAAGACATAATGAAGATACCAGAAAAGAGTAGAACCCCACCCACCACTTAAGTCAGGAGCATTTAGTAACTTTGCAGATGGCTTTTTTTGTTTGTTTGTTTGGGTGGGGAAGTGCTGGGGATTTTTCTCCCCACACCTGAAAGGAACGAAGGGCAATATTGACAGAACAAGCAATAAAGAAACCAACGATAGCCAGATGCCAAAGCTTTCTTCCCCTCTTGCATTATTTTGGAACAAGAGAAGAGCCGGTATCTGACCTGGGAACAAAAAAATGCCCTCTGAGCATACGCAAGGTAAAAAAGTTTTCAGATCCAAGACTTACCTCTGCATAACAATAAAGGTGTTGATCATGTATTCCTCCTCATTTTTTGTTTTCTGCAGCTCTTCTGCTAAGATGTCGCTCATGGTGCACTGCAGCAGATACGGTACTTCCACGTTGCGGTCACCATCAAACACACCATAAAGTGCTTCCCGGTTGTCGCAGAAGTTATTGGCTGAAAGTGCTGCCACACATAGCCTAGTGAAAAAACAAAGCAGGAGAACATCAAGGTTATTACCCACTACTAGTTTCTCACGTTGTCATTCTGAACAGAGAGATACAGCCTGGCCTGACAGCTTTTTTTGACTACCTGTGGTCACAAGCGTTTCAGGACTGCTTTTGGAGCAGTGAAGCCCATCCAACAGTGTTAAATGTGGGAAGAACTATACCAGAAGTTCAAGCCAAGGTCTAAGGATTCCTCCTTCTTTTCAGGATGTGAAGAAGCCCCTTAACTTGAGGAAACGGGGGAAAGTATCTCTGAAACAACCTCAGTTTAAACTGCATTTGCTCCTCCAAAAGCCATCCTTGTGATTTAACATGCCAATGACCAAGCTGTGTGTTAAAACAGTTACGAGTAAGTAAAGGCTTGCTGGCATTTGCTACGGAATCCTAGGTAGCAGAAGATTTCTAAAAAGGTATTTAAGGAACAAAGAAAGATTCATCACATTGCCAGCAACACAGAGACTAGCAGGCTCTTGGTACATTATTTGTCAAGTGCTGCCTTAGTCACAGGAGCTCTGCACACTATGAATATTCAGAGTTTTGGCCATTCTGTCTCTTCCTTTAGTATCTCTGATTCGCTTGGTAAACATCCTTTGGTTGAAGATAAAGAACCTTTGCAAAGAGGAAAATGCTTTAAAACACTCAGATCTTTTGCAAGTACCAGAGTCCTGCATAGACAAAATGTATTGGTTACACTTGTAGCTTAGCAACGTCCCTAACAAAGACTAAAGTTGAGAGCCAGGCAGGGGCCCAGTATACAAATATAAAATGCCCAAATGTCCTAAAAACTTCCACTGAAAAAAATGATTTCTTTGTATCGGCATAGAGGTGCCCTGCTGCTATGATGCTCGCAGAATAAAAACCACACCAGGTCATACTTGTTCTTAACGCCTGACGCTTCTGTGTAACCGTGACTCCACACTGCTGGTGCTCCTGAAGCATCTCCGGCCGATGGCTGGTCGATCTTGAAGCAACGGATATTACTGCAAAGAGAAGGGAAAGGGGAAAGATGCAGTAATTTGAAGTACTGACATGATCCAGCTTAAAATGTGAACACCTTTTTTTTTTTCCCCTCCATTCCTCTTTCTTAGTAAAACATTTAACAGAAGAAAATTAAGCAGGACATCTGAAGCAGTTACTTTTATGTGTTTGTATATAAATAACAAAAAAGCAGTAAATAACCAAGCCTCTGTGAGGGCATCAGCTGCACTGTTTTGCTTAGAGGCTTTTTCTTTCCCTGCCCTCACCCCTGAGCTATTTGTTTCAAACCTGGCCCAGTAGGAATACAAGGCAAATTTGTCACTAGCTTGATGAAAGCCAGTACAGGGGAGTGATACTTCAACTCATACACCTTTCCAATCCATTTTAACAACAAGCCTCTGTGCTCTTTTCATTGTACTCAGATGAAACCTCCTGTATGACCCACACCTTCCCCTAAATGAAAAATAAGAAGGAAAAAAAAAGATAAAAAGAAAAAATTCTTTAGAAACAGCAACACGTAGTAACAGCTTTCCATGAAAATACTCACAGGACAGAAACTTGCTCCATCCTGGTCCTGCGCCAACCTGCGAGAGCCAGCCTTACAGTCGGCACAACCCCTCTCTCTGCCTTCCCAACCATGCAGTCCAATTCTTACTTAGGTCCTTGATCCTCTACCCTCCAATATACTACCAACATAGCCTTTAGCCTGAATTTCAAATATCTCACACTGTGTAGTAAAGACTTGAAAAGGGCCCAGCCCTCTGGTTTTTTATACCCTTCTCTTCACAACCTTGCTTTGCTGGGGAGAGACGACCTCCCCCTGCTCCCTACTGCTCTCTTCCAAAGACAGGGAAAGCGAGCTCCCCACATGCTGCAGACACTTCAAAGGCACCCAAACCCTTCATGAAACAAATAAAAGGACACAAACAGAAAGGTCTAACTGTTCACTCTGAACATTCATTGTTCTCTATTCAAACCCCTACCTGACCCGAAAACACAGAACAGTCTTTTCAGCATTGCACAGCCTTCCTCAAATAACCTGAAGTACTGTCACATCCAGTTTGATTTCTTTTTAAACTAATAGTCAGAATGTACATCAGTAAGGGCAGATTAAAAGCAAACCAATTACATAAATAACGTTAGAACTAGTGGTGCTTTAAGGCCTTGGTTTTGCAGCCCTCTGTGTGACAAATAGGATGCAAACATCTTGCCACAAGCATTAGAAAAGATTATCTGACCTCAAATCAAACTGGAAGCCTGGATCTCTTCTGAAGTAGCAGAGATTTTAATTCTACCTGCACCTGCAAAATAAAAACTACACACATGTGCAAACACCCCTTCTTTGCAGACTTCACATACAAGGCACTTACCCTCCAGGGCAGAGGAACTTGGATCAAAAAGGTTTTTCTGTCCGTTCCTTTTTTCAACTCAGTCTACTGACCCCTGGGTTCCTAGGCAGGTCAAGGACCCAGAAGTTGTTTCGAAGCTTCCCAGCAGTGGTTAAAATAGCTACCTCAACACATTGCTCTCAGCTGCCTCAGCAGACCAAACAGACCATGGGCCCAGAAAGGAATGATATCCAGCAACACTTCCTATGCAGGGACTACGGGCTAAGGCTTCTGGACAGCACGGTTTATTTTTCCCCTAATTTGAAGTGACTGTTACAATTGAATTAGATGCTCTTTTCTAAAAGTCAGAGTAGCAGCACCTTTTTTCTTTCATTTTAATTGCTACTGAAAATTCTTACATCCATCGCTTGGCAACATCCTCCTAAGCATGCCAGCCTCCTTTAAGATCCCCATATGTATTAAAAAAGCAAGCATGCAGGACAGGACTCCTCTTCTTGCCAGCACTGAGAATAATTAACCTACTACCTGCTTGAATCCTGCCAGAGCACAGATGGAGAGCTGCCTTTCACATGCAGAAGGAATATAAAAAAAAAGTACCAAGTGCACAAGTATTTTTTGTGCCTGCCACAAAAAAAAAAAAAAAAAAGGGAAAGGAACACCTCCTCCCTCACAGTCCATTAGAGCAGTATACCATAAAAGTCAGTGTGGTACATCACTACAGGCACTAAGTAGCCGCTCAGGAGGCCTGAAACACCTGACTGTGGCGAATGAATATTAGGGAAGAGAATAGATCTGAGGTCTGAAGAATAATTTATCAAAAAAAAAAAAAAGAAACAACTCAAATAACCAAACAAAATGCACACACAAGAGGAAAAAAGCTTTCTGTGAATTGAAGACAGTGCCTATGCCAGTGAAAATACGGCATGTAACTGGGTCACATCACTCTTCTACTACCTAGCACTTAAATTTGTACAATACTGCACTAGGGCATGATGCCTGAATATTAAAGTGGCAAGAGACTGGCTTGTGCATCTTGACTGCTGGATTATATACAAGAAAAGCTGATCTTTCGATTTAAGTTTCAACTCCATTCAATTAGCTTTGTTACATATATTCTTCTTTCCTATGAACTAGAGCAACACAACACATTGCTTCTTCAGAAAGGTTTCCCGCATACAATAAAAGAGTTCTTAAAAATAAGGAAAGTTCCTTTTTTTCCACTGTCTGCTGTAGAACATGGATTCTTGTTTTCATCTGTGGAAACCTATCGTTATTCAAATTTCCATTTAAATATGGTTAATCAAGCAAAAAGCAAATTCACACTGTAGGTTTCCTTTCCTTTCACAACAGATGAGATTTACTACTCTTAACCATTTAAGAGCAAACAACACGAAGCAACTGCTCAACCCTTAAGAAGTACATCAACTCTTCTTGGAATCATTCAATATTTAAGGATCAAAGAGACTCAGAAGGAAACTTGGAGCTGATGCAGTTCTCTTCAGGACGTTAGAAAAGCTCAGGGCAGCACCACTGTCCACAGGCCATCTGGTTCTGTGCAACAGTTTGCCACCACACTACAGAAAGAGGCACAAGGCAAATTTCAGTTATGAATGACACCTAAGTCCCAGGGCAAGAAACAAACAGGTCGACAGGAGGGCAACAGACAGTCCCAAAGCAAGGGAACTAGCTTTGCTGCAAGCAGAGTGGGAGATTGAAGTCTTCAGGACAGGTTTAACTAGCAAATATATACATGTCTTTGGCAAAGACAGACTCAAGCAGATGAATGTAAGCAAAGAAATACAGTAGCAGTTACTGGCATCTCAATGATGGAATAAAATAAATATTTTGGTTGAATCTAATGTCAGGAATAAAATAAATATTTTGGTTGACTCTAATGTCAGAAATAAAATGGACATCAAACTGGCCCAACAGTGATTATAACAGACTAGCAGACCCCTTCAGAAGCCACAGTTAAAAGCAGTGGCACCGAAGTGGGTAAAGTCGTCCTCCTTAATGAAGCATCAATTTCTGACCTATCCACATAATCTGATACTTTCTGATCCACTGACAACAAAGAGCCATGATTCTTTAGAGATTTATACTTCTTTGTGTTGTGGTTTTGTCACATACCAGTGACAGGGGTCATTCTGCCCCTTCCCCACTATGTAAGGTAACTTACTTCAGCAGCTCTAGGGTTTTGTGATCCAGGGCTAATCTGGGATTTCCAGTCAGGTCCAGCTCTTGTAGTTTTGGAGGCAGGTTTTCAGGCAATGTGACTTCACTCAGTTCATTGCAGCTTAGGTCCACACACTGCAAAAGAAAAGAAGCCAAACAAGCAAGAGAATTCAGCTGTCATCAAGATCATACAAATTTTGATTAAATGTATTAGTGCATGTTTCATGAGCAAGACCATTCATGTAAGTAAGGGGTTCTTACTAGCGAAATTCATATGGCATTTAGCCATCTTGCCAGAGGTCTGGGTCACCTACAAATATATTCCCTCCGTTTCCATCTTTGGGCAGGAGTCACTTTATTACAAAAGCACTAAGTTTTGTCTGCTTTTCACAGAGACAAAGACAGTCAGTGTATTTTCAAGTACTTCAGATAAAAAAAAAGTTACTGATGAAACCAGTCTTTTCATAGATAAAAGAAACTGAAATAAATACAGTTGGGGCTTCTAAGCCACTGGCTCAGCAGTCCCTCCTGCGAAGTCAGTTTAAACCAGCACAAGCATAAGCAGACTCTCAGGAATTCAGTATTAACTGAGGGATATTAATATAAGCAGGGTTATGAATGCATTTGGAGGGGAGGAGGCATAGAAGGGGAAAGGGAAAAAATATTGGAGCAGTTTTAAACATGGTTTTAATTTGTCATCTTAGACGGATTAATGTTTAAGCACGAGGTCAATAAAATGAGTGCGAAAAATTAAAGCTTAAATATTTCAGAAAAAGTACAACAAAGAACAGCAGAGAAACTCACTGGCTCTCCACCAGCTAAGCACAAATTAGCTAGAACAAGTGCACCAGAATGAAAAATTCCCCAAGCATTGTTTAAAGCTGCATATCCAGATAAAAGTCAATACGCAGGGAAAAATATAGCATTTCTGAACAAAACCAACTTTTCAAACCCTATTACAGGATGACCAGTGTAGCATGCACCAAAATTTGCAAAAAAAAAAAGATAAAAATGTTTAGAGGACAGAGCACACTGGTACAGAAGAACTGTCCACATCTTTCAAAAAGACCATTTTCACCTTTCAATCTTCAAAAACTTTAATAAAACAGAAAGCTGAAAGGGGCAGAGGGAGGCTTTATGTAGCTGCACGTTTTGACCGTTATGTAATTCCCATTCATACAAGTGAGACACTTTCATTTTTGTAGGTATATTCAAAGAAATTGGACTGTGAGCTGGAAGAAGGCATAAGATAACCTAGTAAAATCTGGAAAAGAAAAATCTCCTAACGTTTCATTAAATACACGTGATGGAAATAATGAATTTCCAACTCAAATCTTGAATCTTGAGGTTGTCTGGTATGGATGCCCTATTATCTATGAAGAACAAACTGCTGACGTTATCTAAGCCTGATAAGGAAATAAGGGTTTAAATCTGTCACGCAAACAAAACAGTAGACAGCCTAACAGAACAGTTATTCCAGTGAGCTTTTTTGCTCTGCACAACACCTTGATGCTTCCAGACAGCCAGTAATTACTTTGCAGATTAAAGAAGCTGCCAGCAGATCTTGCTGTGTTCAGCACCTCAATGCCATTACAAATTTGATGGAAGAGCATGCTGGAATAACAAGTACAAAAATCAGTAATTTCACTGTTGTTATTAAACACCCAATACGCCAAAGGAAGCAGCACTCTACAACAGATTCCTTGGTCCCTAGGCATCAGTGAAGGCAGCTTATTTATCAGGTTAGCATTTCTTAGATTCTATTTGTACTGTTTGAAGAGGGACTTTCTGCATACCTATGTTAAATTTAGTCCTTATTCTACTCCCCAGGCAGGCAGGGAAGTGTATTTTCTAACTGATCCCAATTTCCTTGTGCATGATTTTAATGCAAGCTGGGTTAGACCCACCCATATGGCACCAGAAGAACAACCCCTACAATTGCACAGAGGATTTTTCACCTGATGGGCCATCTGGAAGACAGGCTTTAAATATTCAGCATTTGCTTACAGTACATTTATGTCTTTGTAACTGTTTATTTCAAGGCTGGAAGGGACTTGGCCTACCTCCAGTCGTGATTATAGATGGTCATACCAACACTAACCTATTTAATTAGAAAAGCTACCGAAGAGTTACATCTTTAAGATGCCACTGCTACTAGATCTCCACTGATTTTGGATATCAAGGTAATGCTCCTGTGAAAGACAAGTTTGACCAAGAAACCTTCATATCATCTTCACCGCAGCAGTCCAGCAAGACAATCATGAAAGAGAAGCCGCTCATTAGTCAACAAAAACTGCTTGATAAAGTAAAGCCAGGTCCCAGGTAGGAAAAGCAATCCTGGGTCACTGAGCTGTGCTCAAGCAGTAAGGTCTACTCAACTGTTTGAGAACGCATACCAGGATGCTGGGTAAGAATTAAAAACGTACCCTTTTTATTTTGCAAGGCAAGGAAACTGAAGTCAAACAATGCTGTAAGGAAAAGTCTGATGGGGCACTGACACACGTGTGTACTTTTGGCTGCTTGGCCATTTGCAGAAGACATTTCAGTGTGCACAGATAAACCTAAGTCTGACAGTATAAATAACTGTCATAAAATACAATAAAAACACTAAAAAAACGTATTGTATAATATATTTCAGAGACATCCAATGGGCTCTTTAACACAGAGGACAACACAACACCTGTAGTGGGTAAATAGGCTTAGAGGCAATTGTATCAGTAAACCGACCTTGTGTTTGGAAATCCCGGAGTTATTGCAAGTGTAAAAGCATCATCATTTATACTGCTTTCCTTCTCAAATTATTTCAGACAGCATAGTAACTGCTGCTAACTGTTCCAGTATCACTGATTCCAAAACCATAACATGTCAGCCTCTCAGGCTAATTAAATACAAAAGCAGCACAGCCATTAGGTAACAGTAACAGTATTTCCCAAGAAGTTTACAGCATTTTTAAATGCCACCTCAAATAATTTAACCACCAAGTATGACACAATCACAGAGGTGACATGAGACTATTCAACTTTGTGCTTTGCCACAGGCAAGATCATTTCACCAAATAACCAAATCCATACTTAAACAACACATTCTGAACTTACTTTGGCATGTTTTGAATGGTCTCATGTTCCTAAGGAGTTCTGGTTAAGATAAGTAATGGATACAAGCAGGCAGCACGAGCTTGACCTCCAAACTGACAAACACCAACCCTGACCGAAAGAAATCTCCAAGAGGCCAGAAGAACCACTATGTCCAACGAGGCACCTTTCCATCTGGCAACTAAATGAACTCATCTCATGCAAGTCAAAAACAGGCTTCAGTAGTGACCAGGGATTTTCTTTCCACAAAGGTGGAGCCTTAGAACACTGTGCCCCCTTAGGTGAAGTCATACACAATATCCCTGCAGTCCCAAAAGAGTTAGTGACGTCCATGCCGCATTCTTCTGCTAAAGAGAACTAAATAACCGCAGAGAACCGGCAGGAAGAAAGTGCCGGGTCTTCCAAGAGATTTTTCTAAGTGTTGCAGCAGAGCAGCACTTTAAATACCGACACTTTTATAAAACATTCAGCTTTCCACAAAACGCATGAACAAAAGAGAAAAGATGCTTGTTCCCTATCAGCATGTTTACATTGTCCTATTTATTATTTCGTTTTGTTAACACCACCCTTATATTTTTAAAGAAATGTTTACTGCACACAGCCTCGCTCCCCCACCCCAATTCTTCCTCTAAGAAAAAAGGCGTTGCTTGTGATTGATTCTAAATGGCCCTCCGCTTCCTCTGGCCATTGTTCCAAAGAGGGAGGAGTATTCAAAAAACCACAAGTTTGTTTGAGATTTCCTGGCTGAAACCACAAAGCTCATCTTTACATGCACTCACTGTCCAACAGAATTATTGCTCCTGCTGCTTTGCCTGACCCCAGACATTGAGGCACACACGGCAGTCTGGGAACTTAGCCTTCTGACTTTACAGAGCACCAGAAGGACACTTAAGTTGTTTCGAGTCCGTGAGTAGGCAATCAGTTCTCAGCCTTGGAAAACATCAGATTTTCTGCTGTACCACTAAGATTTGCACCCTGTGAGTCAACAGTCTCCCAGCTCTAGCCAGCAGAAACAGCATGCAGCACTAAATATTATGCGCTATAGCCAGGCGAGAAGCAGGAACTCAACTCACAAAAGATAAGCTGTAGTGCTCTTCAGTGTGGTCAAGCAAAGAATGCATCCCACAAAAAGAAGTGTCAAGAAAAGTACAGCATTACTTCTGAAAACACATACAAGAGACGGATTAAGCATTCCTCTGGTTGTGCAAAATATGACTGCAATTAGGAAAATTAAAGTAGCTTGCCTAAATACTCAAATCCTGCGCTCCTGGAATTTATCTTTGTCCCCAAGGCCTATCCTATTTTGCAGCTTCAGCAGTTTTACACACACTCTAAACAAAGTCTATTCCTACACAATCAATCAATTGCCAAGGCAGCAAGAGTTAATTACACATAGCCCTTGCCAAATGTTTAAGTCATATCATAACAGACTGTCACAGGAAGACAATTAACACTTATTTGGCAGAGAAGACAGACTCTAGAGAAGGTGAGTGTAAAATCAGATTTTGAGGCTGCTCTTCCATTCCACTCTGAGGCAGGACTAAGCAAATATTTTGCATATGACCTCACAGGAGAAAGCAGCTGTCAGATCTCTGTTATTACGGAGAATATAGTATCCTGTAGCAATGAGAGATACGAGGGGAGACTAGAATGGTAAAGTTGCATTGCTTCTTCCAGAGCACATTCATTCCTTACCTTTATTTCAGGAAGCTGCATGACTTCTGGGAAGACTTCAATGCAGTTGGAGTGAGCAATTACAGTATGCATACGTCTGCAGTTCATGATGGTTGTTGGAATGGCTTTCAGTTTGTTCCCACTAATATCAATTTCCTCCAGCTCTTCCAGCTTGGCCATTTTGCTATGAAAACAAGAGTTTGAGAATTTGTCTTTTAATAGACACACATAATGTATTTTGAAGTCATGATAAGAACAGTGGTTTTCATTATTTTAAGAAAATAAAATGACAGGCTTTGATCTTTGTTCACAGCAGTGCCTGTCACCTCTCCTCACATCAGACGCTAACACAGTTGTAGAACAAAATGTGTGCTACTTCTGTCAATGTTTTGTTATTGTTATTTTTCAAATGACTTGTTTTGCTTACATTCTCCTTGCTCACCAGGTCACTTTCACTCTTCTTTGTCCTTTCTTTCCCTTTCTATCAACCCTAGTTTCTCATTTCATCACAAATTTCCTTGTACATTCTAGCAGCCCACTCCCCTAACTCCTCCCCTTTCCTCCCCCTTGCCCTCTCGAAGCCCAGCTGCTCAGAACATCGCACAAGGACAAAGGACAGACATGTCTCTCCCTTTATTTATTGGTGTCTCTTTTCCAAGGTTGTACCCCATCAGCTTTACAGTGCATCTTACACTTGAAAGATTTCTGATTAAAATAGAGTGAATTGAAAGTACAGAAATTGCTGCCAAGGCAGAATCACCTTCTGGAGGGAGAGGATTTTCCCCAGTGGAGTTTCGTCTACTTCCAGAGGACATTTTCAGACTGTCATGATCACAAATCTCTTGTGAGAAGAAGCCCATCAAGTGTAAGCAAAGCGACCAAGCCAATAAAAACAGAAGACCCCCTGCTTGGCTTTGAAAGCATACTGCGGTTGTGCCGAATTAGTCCAGGTGCAATCCAAACACACCAACACGCAGCACTCACTTGTCTGCGTAATGTAAGAGAGGGTAGCAACATGCAAGACAGCATAGCAGGTGAATTCACTCTCTGTGGTATCACTGCATTCAAATCACAGCCTGTGCCACCACATTTCTGTGCTATTTAGTTCTTGCTGTGAAAATGTTTCATGATGCCCACCCATCCGTGGGCCAGAGGCAGTGAAACCAGTTACTTACCTTGCAGGGAAGCTCTGTAGGCGATTGTAAGCCATATGCAAGATTTTCAGGTGTGGATGGCCTGTTAACAAGGGTACGCACTTATCTGTGAGATTGTTATTGGTCAAATACAACTCCTGTAAAATGCTCTGGGTTTCTTCAGAAAGAGTGGCTGGAGGAAGCATTTCCAGTTTGTTGGCAGAGGCATTAAGAAATCTCAGGCTAGAAAGAGAAGTTGCATGAAGTTCAGTGAAACATCCTGCAGGTTTTGTCTAGAAGTATATAAAAAAAAAAATCTCTATTTTTAAGCATTAAGACAGTTACAAAGATAGTTACAGCAATGGACAGAAAGACCAAAAGTCTAGCATTATATGAACAAAACTTCTAAGCATGTTTTTAAATGAATGTACTTATTTGAACAAAACATCTGCCAAATGAGTATGCCAAAATGCCTCTATGCCCTTTATCAAGACCTTAGTACCTCCAATATTACTACAGATGTACCTCCAGGTAAGAGCAGTAACAAACCACATAATTTCCATATTCATTCCACACAAAAATGAATTCTAAATTCATCATCAATGTACTATAAGAGTATAGCTGCCCCTCAAGTGACCGAAAGAAGTAATTGGTAAAAAAAAAATAAAAGCCCATTTTTCAGCATTTGAAATACTGACTAGGGTACAGACAGTATTTTGTTTGAACCTGCAGGCCTGAAAGAAGCTACAAAATATTCAAAGCACTCTTTGAATATTTGGATAACTAAAGATGCACCAACCACAATAAAGACCCCTGAGACCAATCAGTAATTTACTTTTTAGATTTTAAAGGGAGACAGTGCTAACAGTAAATTAAATTTTAAAAGTTACACGCTTGCTGATCTTTGCAATGTATGTATGCATGTACGCATTCCCCTACTACCTAAAGCGGCAGAAGCCCCTGTTGATAGACATTTTCTGCAGTCCTACCACAAGCAGCAAGGACTGAAGAACAGAAATGAAGTTATTCCTTCTCCCTCAAAAGACTTTTTCCAAGCCCTTTTGAGGTATAGGCACTGCTCACTTCTGCTAGTCAAGTTCTGCAGGCAGAGGATTCATGTTTCTTTTGGGCAGTTTAGTGATCAGCAGCACTGGAGGAACACACACTGTAGGCATCTTGAGAGCTAGAATTCACACAAGCAATCCCAAAGAAGGGGAAAAATAAGGCTATTTATCCTTTAGCAACCAGCTCTGGCATGACTATGCCTTTTCAACAGAAATAAGGCCGCTCTCTTCCTTCCTCCCCTTTCAGAAAAGGATGCCTTGAAGAACTTGCAATACAGAAGAAGCGTGGGCCTGCCAGTGTGCAGTGACCACATGCAAACCAGGCTGTACTGCTCCCACCAACTAATGGGAACAGGCACCTGCAATAGGCAAAGTTGCATTCAAGAAAGGAAACTCAGGAATAAGCTGGCTGAAGTCTATAAAGCCAGTCATCGTCACACAAAAGGTAGGTGTGCTCCTGTTTTGATCTTAAGAGAACATAGTAAAGTATCGATAGCTTCTCCCACACACGGAAGAATCCACACCAACCTTTAAGGTCTATTAATGAATGAAACGGATTTGCAAGAGTTGCAGCTGGTTGAAACTTGCTCGGCAGCAAATAAAGGTCAGACATGCTAGAGAGAAGTCACATGGAATGCCAAAGGATTAGAACACTCACTATTTCCATTAGAAGCAAAAAATCTCAGCACTGCACAGAACTGAAACTAGGTTAGCTGTTTTACACAGACAAGAGAAATCCACTTTGGGGAAACACAGCTCAATCCTCAGGGTCATTCATTATTCACAAGGGTGGTAAAATTTCAGAGGAGGAAGAAAGGGAGAGAGGGAGGATTAATACAGAGGAGGGAATAAGCAACTAGACAGGATTTTAAAATTATTTATTTATTCTAAAAGGATGCTGGTTCATTGCTCTGCAGACTGAAAAGGAAAGACTCATCACATCAGGATTGATACCGGAGCTGAGTAAGGCAGCTCCATCTGCTCCCTGGATAACAACCAGTGCTACTAAGAAATGGCAATGGATGACAGTAGTGGGAGACTCTTCTGAGAGGTACAGAGGCACCGATTTGCTGACCTGACTCACACCGAGAGCTGTGCTGCCTACCTGGGGCTCATATCAGAGGTGTGACTGAGAGACCATGAAGCCTCATAAATTCCACTGACTACCACCCACTGCCGTTGTTTCACGTGAGCACCAGTGATACAGCCAGGGGAGGTCTAAGGGGTATCAAGAGGGATTACAGAGCTCTGGGAGCAGTGGTAAGGGACTCTGGAGTTTTTTCATCAATCCCCCCAGTCAAAAGGATAGGGTCTGAAAGGGCTAGCTGAGTGTGGCAAATCAAGAAATGGCTGCAGGACTGGCACCCCAGGCAGGCGTTTGGTTACTCAGACCGCAGGACTTGTTTCGAGAAACCTGGTCTACTGGGGCTTCCCAATAAAGAGGAAGTCAGAAAAAAATGCCAGGAGGCTTCCATAGATGAACAAGGAACCCCTGGACAAACTTAAACTCAAAAAAAAAAAGAAGAACCTTACACAGGTCAGAAGCAAGGACAGGCAGCCTGGGAGAAATACAGGGAAATTGTTTGAGCAGCCAGGGATCAGGTTAGGAAAGCTAAAGCCCTGACAGAACTAAATCTGGCCAAGGGTGTCAGAGGCAACAAAAAAAGTTTCTATAGGTACATTGGTGATAAAAATAAGACTAAGGAGAACGTGGACCCTCTCCAGAAGGAAAGGGAGACCTGGTTACCCAGGATATGGAGAAGGCTGAGGTACTCAACAACTTTCTTGCCTCAGTCTTCACTGGCAAGGGCTCAAGCCACACCACCAAAGTCACAGAAGGCAAAGGCAGTAACTGGGAGATCAAAGAACCACCCACTGTAGGAGAATATCAGGTTCAAGAACATCTAAGGAACCCGAAGATACACAAGTCCATGGGTCCTGACAGAACTGACTGATGAAGTTGTTAAGCCACTATCCATCATATCTGAGAAGTTGTGCCAGTCTGGTGAAATTCCCACTATAACTCCCATTTTAAAAAAGTCAAAAAAGATGACCTGGGGTACTACAGGCCAGTCAGTCTCACCTCTGTGCCCAGCAAGATCATGGAGCAGATCCTTCTGGAAACTCTGCTGAATCACATGGAAAATAAGGACGTGATTGGTGACAGCCAACATGGCTTCACTAAGGGCAAATTATGCCTGATGGAGTAACTGACATCATCTACCTGAACTTGAGCAAAGCGTTTGACACTGTACTGCACTATTTTCTTGTCTCTTAAATTGGAGAAACACGGATTTGATGGAGGGTTCACTCGGTGCATAAAGAATTGGCTTGATGGTCACAATGAAATAGTTGTGGTCTGTGGCACAATGTCCAGGTAGAGATCAGTGATGAGTGGGGTTCCCATGGGGACTGGTGTGGTTTAATATTTTTGTGAGAGACACGAACAGTCAGATTGATTGAGGGCACCCTCAGCAAGTTTGCCAATGACACCAAGCTGTGTAGTGCGGTCAACATGCTGGAGGGAAGTGATGCCATCCAGAGGGACCTTGACAGGCTTCAGAGTAGGCCCATGTGAACATCATGAAGTTCAACAAGGCCAAGCCAGAGTCCTGTATGTAGGCTAGGGCAAATCCCAAGCACAAACAAGGTTGGGCAGAGAATGGACTGAGAGCAGCCCTGCAGAGAAGGACTTGGAGTGCTGGTGGATGGGATGAGAAGCTCAACATGAGCCAGCAATGTGTGCTTGCAGCCCAGAAAGTATCCTGGGCTGCATCAAAAGAAGTATGGCCAGCAGGGTGAGGGAGGTGATTCTCCTCCTCTACTCCTCTGTCAGGAGATCCCACCTGGAGTACTGTGTTCACCTCTGGGGGCCCCGGTATAAAAAGAATATGGAAGTGTTGGATCAACTCCAGAGGAGAGCCACAAAAATGATGCAAGGGCTGGAGCACCTCTTCTATGAAGGCAGGCTGAGAGAGTTGGGCTTGTTCAGCCTGGAGAAGAGAAGGCTCCAGGGAGATCGTATAGCAGCCTTCCAGTACCTAAAGGGGGCCTACAAGAAAGATGGAGAGAGACTTTTTTACAAGGGCATGAAGTTACAGGACAAGAGGGAACAGTTTTAAGCTGAAAGAAGGGAGATTTAGAATAGATAATAACAAGAAATTTTTTCCTGTGAGGGTGGTGAGGGACTGAACAGGTTGTCCTGAATCCCCATCCCCAGAGGTCTTCAAAGGCCAGGTTGGATGAGGCTTTGAGCAAGTGGAAGGTGTCCCTGCCCATGGCAAGGGGTTGAACTGGATGATGTTTGAGGTACCTTCCAACCCAAACCATTCTATGATTCACGCTTCAGCTATAAACCAAAAATTATATTAAGCTCATTCAAAGTTGGCCTATTAAGCAGAAGCATACCACATCAACGGCTCCTGTACTTAAACACCAACAAGCACACCTATTGCTAAACTACAGACAACTATTAATTTGACAGCTTCAATCTAACATGCATAATAGTCTTCTCTCTCCACAAAAAAGCCACTTTGAATAACATTGATGTTGTACTATCTTGAGTACCACTCATAGTACAAAATGGTCTTCTTCAGCTCAGCCTGGAAAGTCTTCAGTAATAAAAAAGTTGAAAGCCACTGGGAAAACTGAACTTTCACAGGAATACGACAGAGATGAGGAAGCAGCAGCAAAACATTCCCCAAGAAAGGCATGTTCCACTATCTTCAAGAGGATTCTGTATATTACTGATGTTCTTGTAAGCTGCAGCAGAATAACCGGGAGTGTTTCACAAGTACCTTCTTTTAATAACCAAGAAGAGCCTAACAGACAACCTACAGAGCACCCTGTGGCTATGAAGTTCAGAAGAACATAAGTTCATTCAAGTACAGATAGCCCTAAACACAGCTGAAAGCTTTGCGTAAGAAAAGGTATGTTGCTTAGATAAAATTGAAATAAATAGTCTACTATACTGAAGCAATTTTAAATTCAAAAGAAAAATGCATCAAACAAAAGATCTTCTGTTTTCAATAACAGGTGGAATACAACATGAAATTTCAAGCTCTTTCCCTACTGATATTAAAAGTGGCCAGAATCTGCATATTCTTGGGAAGAAAAAAGTTTTTATGCATATCTTTTCCAACGGGGAAAGGACAAAGGAGAGCTGTTGCTGTTTGTCCCTCTACCCTTTTGCCAAATTTTCCAGAAAGCAATACAACAACATGACCTATAGGTTAGTGTCTTGATGTGAACAAGGTTTGGGTGGCTAGCAAATTTGTGCCAACAGTCTAGAATGGGAAACTTGTGGTAGAAGGATATTTTGCCTACCCCATACGTAACAACTTATGGCTGTGTAGCGCTCAGTCAGGTCCAGGACAGTCACATACCAATCTCTGATTATAGCTGACATCATTAGAATAAAATTAACTTCTTAGAAAAGAGCATGCTGCTTATTTACATGTAACAGCTGTTACATTAAAATAGTAAAAACATTGTTATTCTCAAATAATAATTCTTTGAAGATGTTCTCTGGATTTAGAAACAAAACAAAACAAAAAGGACACCATACTTCGGGCAGAGAACAGAACGAACCAGCAGATTGCTACTGTCAAAGCTTTGTCAATTCTGTGCTATAATCTTACATTAAAAAAAAAAAAAAAAATCATACTCGCCCATCAGGTTTTCCCTCACGCTGACTTAACACAGAAGCTCTCCTCCAGGTTATTTCTACTACCCCATTTCTTCATCCTCATGCAATGTGCCAGCTGCTACCATAGAAGGCACATCTTTAAAATGCCCTCTAAAGCAGCAGAAATTTATTTGGGCACAACTGTTCCCATCTCTCTTGTGCATGGACTTAAACTGATTCATGTTCCTTGAAGATACCTCACTCATACTGCTTATCAGATGGAAGCAGAATGTCAAGTATTAAAGCTTGGTCCAAAATTAATTTTTTCCCTTTCCAATTCCACCCACACGTTATACCACAAGCTCATGAAAAAAAGTACAGCATCACTACAAAACCCTGAATTCAGCAGCCTGCGCACATGCCAGAGTATAACATAGCAAGGAGAGCATGAATTAACAAGTCCCAAAAGAGTGTTGGAGATTAAGAAAGAACTGAAGGAGCTGGCAGGGAGATGTCAGAATCCTTCAGCTCTGACAAGGTGCAAATTTTGATCTGGGGTAATAATATAAACATTGATCTCCGGCTGGGGAGTAAGTCACCTTCATTTTTATAAGGTATTAAAGTTGCTGTATTTAACTTCTCCAAGAGACAAAACAGAAAAAAAGATTGTCCCAAAGAACAGACTACAATCAAGGACATGGATTGCATTCAATAATGCAGACCTAATATGTGTTCATATGCATTCCTCATTTAAACTCAGAGGATTCTGCTTCCAAAGGCAGAGGAAGAAAAGCTTCTACTGAAAACTGCAGAAGGTTTGACATTTTTTAACACCAATGCCTACCTCGAGCACACACAGAAGCTGAATATAGACCATCATGAGAATACCACATCTCCCAATTCCTCACCGTTTTCTGAGATAGCTTGGCAAACTTGGCTTGACTGTAAAGGCGCAGGCACCACTGAAAAAAATCTAAGGCCTCTGAAAAGCTTAGGAACGTTCAACATAGAAAGAAGCAACACCAACAACTGCATCCAATGGCCAAGCAGCAGCAAATCAAACCCACTGTACTTAGTCTGAAAGAACTGATAAGAGTTGGAAAGAACACTGCAGCTGCAAAAAGAGAATATGCAGAGAAATCAAGATCTCCAGTTTGGCCTGTGCCCCAAGATCTCCATCAGCACAAAGTAATTCAAATTTCTTCTTCAGTCCCTTCTGCTGCAGAGACATGCCCTCAATTTCTGATCAACTAATCCCAAAATAATTTATGATTGTGGTAGCAGCTGTGTCAGGAAGAATCCTGTAAGCTCAGTGTGTCTTGGGAGGGAGGGGAATCAAGCCGCTTTAGCCAGCCCATGCAAAAAAAGGGCAAAAGCATTCCAGTGAATCCCCTTCCTGTTGATGGACTGCCAAAAAAAAAAACCCACCTAACTGCTGCTGTTGTCTCAGCTCAAAGAAATAAATGCAACTAGGCATTTCTGCAACAGAAGTATGTGCATCACACACTCAGATAACTCCTTGCATTCATTTGACTTTGTTTCCTCCCTCACTTCTCCTGCATCCACAACAGGACTGAATAATTGCATCAAAAAGAAGCAGCAACAGTGGGTGGAAATGGCAAATATCAAACAAATCTGGGTCACCTTCCAGAACTCCAACCAAAAACCACAAACCAAAACAAATTAAATCAAATCAAAACAAACAAACAGAAAATCAAAACAGATAAGAACAGCTGAACAAAGCTGAAAACAAGATCCAGTCAGATGAGAGTCTAGATGTGTTCTGAATAGCTGACATTGGCTTAGCCACCACAGCTGGCCACTGCCAGACATGACAAAACAAAGCCCAAGGTTTAGGCTGTGCACATCACAGCTATACACAAAATCACAGAACCATAGAATAGTTTGGGTTGGAAAGGACTTTAAAGATCACCCAGTTCCAACCCCCCTGCCTTAAGCGGGGACACCTCCCACCAGATCAGGCTGCCCAAGGTCCCATCCAACCTGGCCTTGAACACCTCCAGGAATGGGGCACCCACAGCTTCCCTGGGCAACCTGTGCCAGTGCCTCACCACCCTCATTGTGAAGAATTTCTTCCTAATGTCTAATCTCAATCTTCACCCTTCCAATTTTAAGCCACACCCCACTCCCTCCCTTGTCTCCATCGCTCCATGCCCTTGTAAAACTTCCCTCCCCTGCTTTCCTGTAGCCCCTTTCAGGTCTTGGAAGGTTGCCATAAGGTCTCCTCGAAGCCTTCTCTTCTCCAGGCTGAACAGCCCCAACTCTTTCAGTCTGTCCTCATAGTGGAGGTGCTCCAGCCCTTGGATCATCTTCAATCATCTTCGCGGCCTTCCTCTGGACCCATTCCAACAGTTCCACATCCCTCTCATGTTGGAAATTCCAAAATTGGACACAATACTCCAGGTGAGGTCTCACAAGAGAGGAATAGAGGAGCAGAATCATCTCCCTCGCCCTGCTGGCCACACTTCTTTTGATGCAGCCCAGGATATGGTTAGCCTTCTGGGCTGCGAGTGCACATTGCCAGCTCACGTTGAGCTTCTCATCAATCAACACTTCCAAGTCCTTCTCTGTAGGGCTGCTCTCAATCACATCATCCCCCAGCCTGTACTGAAACCACAGATTACCCCACCCAGGTGCAGGACCTTGCACTTAGCCTTGTTGAACCTCATGAGGTTCACACAGGCCCACTTCCATTTAAATAGTTCAATAGCTGTTTTAATAGTTCAATAGCTATTTCAATAGCTAATTGGAAAGGAAGCTTAGGCAAGAGGCAGATCCTTGCTCTTCACCACTGCGTCTCCATTTTTAACATCCCTGACCACTGCCACTGCTTTTCTACCATACCCAGCTAGAGCTCTATAAAGCTTTCTCTTATAACGCAAAATGCATTTTGTACAACAGTTTTCATGCCACTGAAAGGTAGTTTTCTGCAAGCTGGTCAATGAAGGCAGTAAAAAGTCTGTACAAGAATTGGACAGAGTGGGAAAAGCATCGCAACAGATGTGACGGATGACAGAAATGAAAGGCTGCAGGAATGCAGGTGCATGGAAAAAAGTTCAGGACTCGGCTTGGGAGTTTTCCCATCAGTCGTAGCACTTGCATAGATTCTCTGTTTTTGCAGCATCTGGTAATAAGAAATGAAGAGATTATCTGGCTGCCTCTGTGGTGTTCATCTTGCCAAGAAAATCCCCACCCTAGAAGAGAAATCCTTGCTAACATGATCAAGATGTGCATATTTTCAGTGCAATAAACAGAATCAAGTTCTGTCATGGTCAAAGAAACATTTCATAGGTAGTCCTCAATTCCTCCTCAAGTAATAGTTTAAAATAGAAAATTAATTAAGTAGCAGACCAACAAAATGCCCCTAAAGTATACCCTTCAGCAGAGAATGACACCTTTTCATTGGTTTTTGAAGGACTAATGTAGAAAAACAGTGCTTGTTGATTCTTCTATGAAGTGAACAGAGTTTTTCTCAGTATTTTTCCCATTTTTCCAGCACAAATTTATATTCTCTCTTCATGTACCAATGCACCAATTTCCCTCCCTTCCTGATATGTTCTAGATGTCAAAGCCCACCAGTACTTGTGCTGAAGTTCACCCAAGGCATTTCACACCCACTTTGTCAAATATTCAGGATAGGGAAGGAGAAAGCATTTATAATTCACAGCATGAGGCTTCACATCCAGACAAGGTATCATCTGTCAGTTGCACAGACCTGAGTATCTTTCCACAAAAATCCCAATACCCTAATCGCTTCAAGGCTGCAAAGGTAAGTAATTTTATGGAGACATAAAGGTTTTGTAAGGTAAAGTAATTTGTCCAACACTACACGCTGTGCAGAGACCATGGCAGACTGCTCGGGAAACCCAGTTCTCTTGGCACAGCTGTTGGTACAGATTGTGCTTCCCAGGGAATGCTTGGAGAAGTGAAGCATCTTACCTTTTTCAAAACAAAACAAACCCTTGAACCCCTTTCCCTAGCTCAGACTAATTTCTGTTGATGCTTATCTGCTGACAGATGCTAACATTTGAAAATAAAATAAAAAATTTAAAGATGTTTCTTGTAGTGCAGTGGGTTGACTCTGGCTGGACACCAGCTGTCCACTGAAGCTGCTCTGCAACTCCCCCTCCTCAGCTAGACAGAGGAAAGAAAACATAACAAATTCATGGGCTGAAATAAGGATAGGGAGGGGCCATGGGCATACCAGACTTGACTTGTAGAATTTAGTTTAACTTATTACCAATTGAATTAGAGTAGGATAATGAGAAATAAACTGAAGTCTTAAAACATAAAACATCTTTCTCCCACCCTTTCCTTCTTCCTGGATTCAACTTCACTCCCAATTTTCTCTACTTCTTTTCCCTCATCAGAGCAGAGGGACAGGGAATTAGGGTCAGTTCATTACATATTGTCTCTGCTGCTTTTTCCTCCCGGTGGAAGACTCCTCACAATCTTCCTGTGCTGCAGCATGGGGTCCCTTCCCACAGAAGACAGTTCTCGAGGAACTTCAAAGTCTTCCTACAGGCGGCAGTTCTTCATGAACTGCTCCAGTGCAAGCCCCTTAACACTGCATGCAGTCCTTCAGAAACAGAATGCTTCAGCGGAGTCCCAAGTCCTGTCTGTTAATACCTGCAGAAGACTCTGAGAACACGTTCCCTGTACTGCTTGAAAGCTGCAGAAAAAAGCTTCAGAGGAGAAAAAATCCTCCATCAGCCATTTAATGCTGTTATTCAATATATTTTTCAATTCTACATCTTTTCAGCACACATTTAGCAGCTTCTGGAAATCTCCCCACAATTCTGGTTTTAGCCTGTACTTGTTCATTTTGGCATCATAAAAAAAAATAATGAAAAACTGTCTACAGTTTTGTAGCTTAGTTTAAAAAGATGAGCTGCAGTTCAAAAAAAAAAAATTATTCAGGTTCCCTCTTACCGCCAAAATTGCATGAATCTACATCCTAATCCTATAACCTGTTTCTAATATGAATTTTACAAAATTATTTCTCTCTTTGCTTTCAAAGATGCCGGTGGCTTTCTGAAAGTTAATAAAAGATTTATGTCCTTCCCAAGTTAACAGAAAGGAATTTCAACTTGAGACTTGTAAACAGGATTTTTTGATCGAGCAAATTTTACAACTTCCTGTACAAAAAAAAAAGCTTTTTACAAGGTTGCATTTCTGAAGTTCATAAAATCTCTTATGTACAATAGTTGGAAGTCATCCACAACACAATTATAGCTGCTGATATGAAACATCCTTGCCACATGAACAGCCTATGAATTTCACCACTTTTAAACAGAAATGTGCCAGATAATTGCAATTATTACAGTAGCAACGTTGCTAAGCTTCAATGCCTTGACTGCACTTTTACGTAAGGTGCAGACTGAAACAGTAAATTAACATCAAAATAACCTGGCTGATAATCAATTTAATCCAAAGTTAGTACTTTACACAGGCTTGAATGTGGACAGGTACACAATAATATTGTTAAAACAAAAAATTGAAGTACAACACAATGAATGTTCAAAAGTCAGTTATGTTAAGAGCTTATTTAGAAACCACTTCAACCACGAACCTAATTCTCCAACTCCCAGTCCTGTCAGTGCTCAGAAGTTTAACCAGAGGTTCATGACAGAACAGACAACAGCATACAAGTCTGGGTTTTGCAATACCCCTAACTGGGTGAGGAGCTCTGACAGTGAGATCACCACTTCTCATGCTTCTCCTCTGCTCAAGAAACCCAGGAGCTATGCATTCCTTTTGTCATAGGATCAGAAATAAAACCCCGCAGCACACAGTTGCATTACCTGTTAAATTAAGTATGGGTTGAACACACAGAAATCCCATGATTACTTGTGGAAGTACAAAGGTGCAAGGAACACTGACACCGAGAGGGTCGAGCCCATCACCATCCCCAGACTATGCTACCAACCTCTCACATTTCAACCACAGTGGCTTTACAGTGTATGTTCACACACAGGGAAAAAAAGATTATGAAGACTCTGAGACTAAAGAAACAGCAACATAAAAATAAGAATCTAGAAAGCAGATCAAGTAGTGACACCGGCTACATTAGTGACAAACATCTGAAAGGCATAAAAAATTCACGAAGCAAGGACAGAGGAATAACTGAGTTATTCTGACAGCCTTATGCACAGATTTTGTTTTGTTTGACAGGTATAAATAAGTTCTAGCCTCTAACTGAAGGGGGGGGAAAAAAGCTTTCACACTTCATCAAACAAGCCTAAGAAATATATATATAAAGAAACTGCCACTAACCCATCTGAGTGTAGGAAATAGAAAATAGCATGTGCTTCACTTTACAGCTAGATTTCAAGTAGTAGGTGTTCAGCAGGAGCTTGGTGGGGAAAAAAGAAGCAACCATATAAGGCAACAAAACCAGAATAAAAAGAATGTGTTTTGGTGAGTTGGACAGACATCTGTTCTTACCATACAAGGCTTGGCAACTTTCAAATTAGGGGAATCTCAGATTATCCTTTCATCTAGGAAGTAAAACATAAAGCAAACTTCCTCACGTGCAAATTGAGATGAAATTTCTTTATATTTACCTGTCTGCTTTCAAAAGCAGGTTAGATGGCAGTTCAAGGAGCTGGTTGTGTTGCACGTCCAGGACCTCCACTTGTGTTCGCTCAAGCCGATCTGGTAGCCTTCCTAACATATTATGTCCTGCCAGCAGCTTACGCAGGTTACTATTGTAAAACAACCTTGGAGGAATAATAAACATCAAAAATGAGAAAAATCTAAACTGAAGAGTTGCTTTGAGAATTTAAGTGCAGTATCACAGTTCATTACAGGAAAGTGATTCAGCCAACTGATTAGAGACATGGTATTAATTACGCACAGATCCCAGAATGTCTTCCCACTCTCCACCAACTTCTTAAAAACGTTGTTCAGAGACAGGGAAGGAGGTTTAAGGATGATTCAAGAGTAAGACAGTGAGAAAGGGTTATCTTATTGCACTGTATAAAACACAAATATAAAAGCATGACAGTGAAGGAGGTAATAGCTGACAATGCCTGCAGAAAACTGCACTTGCGGGATCCCCCTGGCTAATGGAAGAACTTCAGAAGTGTGGGTGAAACCACCAGTCACCCCACAAGCTGCATAGTGCTCTATTCATCAAGTGCTGACTCATAATCTAATGCAATTCCCCACCCCCTGTTTTCCTTTTCTGTTAATACCAGACTAACAGAAAGCCTCCTTTCCAGTTCTACAGCAAATGAAATTTATCTAATCGGCTTTACATTCTTGAGCTTCTACAAGCGATAGATGACCTGGAGTTCTATCCCCCTGCTCCACTTTTTGGGAGGCTGGAGGAGAAGCAAAGGGTAAGAACACAATGCAAAGAGACAAGAAATAAACAGCTGTTTTGATCAAATAATAAAACTAAAATTTGCAGTAGAAACAATGTAATAAGGAGTTCAAACTGCACACCTAAAGATCTCAAAAATGGAGCAACTCTCAATTTTCAATGGGAACCACTTTCAGCAAATTAAGAAAAAGAAGATTATTCTTCATCTGCCACCTGTCTTACATTCCCATCACCATACTGTTTAATCTGGCGAGCCTGTGCATCATGCTGACCTGTTTCAAAGACTCCCAAATTACTCAGCATTAAAGTAAAAATCTTCCCTCTGTTACAATGACCCAAATACACAAAGAGCCTCGCCACGTCCGCCCTCCCCTACAATACACCAGGTCATTGGATTATTGTGCCAAAATCATCACTGAAGTACGCTGAGTATTTTCCCCTTGACAGATATCGTCATACCCTGTATCTGTGCGCCAGTGTTAACAGTTATCTCAGTTGGCTGGATTGCCTGTGATATGACCACGGATACAAGTCAAACAGCCAGCTGTATCATTCCAGAAGGCTCAGCACAGGGTGAAAAGACTTAGCATACAGTGATAAGCATATATCCACTATGTTTCTCTCATTTAACTGTTTTTGTTTCACTTCACTACTACTTGAAAATATCTTATTTATGGATTTGTCTTTCAATTCTGTTTCCTTTCCTAATCAAGACTGGCCAGTATAATCGACGGTATAATATTACAGGAAAAAGCAGAATTGGGTGATACCACCTCCAAAAAAATAAATTGTCAGGGTTATTTTTGGATGGGTGGAGGCAGTGCCATATTAAACTAAAAAGAGTTCAAACAGTAGCAAAAAACTCAGCAATGAACTTTTCCTTGAAAATACATTTTATAAATAAATCTGAAGAACTAACTCTTTGAGGGGTTTCTTTCCCCCTTCTTTTTTGTGTGTGTGTGGTTTTTTTTTGTTTGTTTATTTTCCAAGTTACACAAGCACCAAAGGAACTGGGCTCCCTGAAGAGAGGTTGAATCACCAGTATTTAACTAAGCGAGCTCCTGATTAGCCTGAGCCACCTACTTCTCAAGCTGGGTGGGAAACCACTGGGACTGATCTTAGCTACGGGCAGCTTTCTTACCTGCCTGACTCTCACTGAAAGTTTTGACAAGATCAAAAGATTCTAAGGACAAGCCTAACACTCAGCATCGTCTGACAGAATAGGTTTGGTGAAAGCATTCAACCAATTCCTTTAATAAGTAACTGTTCAAGAGAACACAATGTTGAATACAAATAGATCATTTAAAAAGACAGACAAAAAGGAACTAAAGTACACATATTCACCGGTGGCAGCAGCCCTTAACTGAAGCATTTCCATTTTCTTTGAACAATCTTTGGCAATATCAGTTTTACAACAATGAATTTGTCCTGCATAGTTAAAACTAAGTACCATTTTTGTTATTTTTCTGTACTTTTAAAGCAGAAATGGCTGCATTACAGCCCAGTGTACATTGTCCCCATTTTCTTTAATTGAGACAAACATTAGTACACAGTCCTCTATCTCAATTGCCTCAACTCTTTGTCTTCAAGGATTATTTCTCTGTTTTGAAGCAAACGCACATAGCACCAACTATAGTTTGTTTAGATTAGGTGCAACCCTCAGCCTTCCTGGAAACTGCCTGTTGGTCAAGGCTCAAACATCTATGGTTAAGTTGCAAGCACCCTCCTAGATGGTCCTGCTTCCTCAGCTTCACAGGTTTTCAGAGTGCTAGTCTATGCAGAAGAAAAAACCACGCAGTGCACGTGAACACACTTTCTGGGCACTAGTATTTACCTGATACCTAACAGTAGATCTATATGCCCAAGACATTTGCATTTTAATCCAGACTCAAATTTCCCTAAAGTTTAACAGATGTTCAAAGCCTGTGTTTTGAACTTGGTCTCAAAACTGAGTTGACTTATTAGGAGCCAAGTTATCTAGACACACACAACAAAGAGGAGCCTTTAAAGATAAACTGTTTCCTGGGGTTAATGATAAGATGGCAGGAGAGACAAGTGGGATGTTGACTGTACCTAATTCCAGCTAATCATTAATCTCCTGAAGATATCCGGTATGCCTTGATAGTCTTTGCTGTTATGAAGTGCAAATGAAAGGCAAATGAACTTTTGCTCCCCCCACCTTCTGAGTAGGCATGGTTTCATTTCATGTGGAAAAAAATAGAGGTATTAATAGTCTGCACATTAGCCCGTTAGTTTTCTCAGTAAATCTCCTCCCATCATTTTCTGCCCACACTTCTGAAATCTATTCTCTTCCCATTTTTTACATTAAAATTGCCAGTTTACACCATATGGCACATTCATCTGACCCATACAAAACTATCCTTTTTTGATTTCTGATGCACTTCTAGGCTGTACAACTCTGTAAGGAAAATACCTAATAGCCTATCATATACTAGCTGTCTACAACATTCAATGGCTCTGCACACAACTTGGTCCTTTGTGCCTAGTAGGTTCTGCCTCTTTAACATCTTTTTTTGAAGTGTACAGAGCAGCAAAGAATGACAGGTCTCTTTCAGTGAAGTCAGGGACTTAAAAATTCTCAATACTAGCACCTGACCAGCATACACACCTGGAATAGGTATCTCTAGAAAAAAAAAACTAATAAAAGCCATTCATTATTTAAACTCATCTCCTTTTTACAGTTCTTCCTATTCACTTGCTTTCCCGCCATTTATATTTATTAAATTTAGACTCTTGAAATAGACATCAACTTTGTAGCAAAGGCGATTTCTATTTGCAGGAGTTTGTTTGCCTGATGAGATTCTACATTCTCCTCTCAATTACTTTCACTCAAACAGGGCTGTGAACTAGAGTCTCTTGCCACCACTGAAACTAAGTTACAAGTTCTGGATCTCTAAACTGTCATGCAAAATTATGGCTGTAAATATTTAATCTTCAGTATTAAAAATAAAGGGCTTTCCTGCCTGAACATCCACATGAACAGCTTCAAACCTTCCAAGTGGAGTTCAAAGGCACTGTTTTCTCTCCATAAAAGCAAAAGAAAAGCTGCATGGAAGCTCAAGGCTTGACGACACCCCACAAGGCAAAAATAAAATCAAACAAAAAGATAAAACGGGCTTGATAATCACTTGAACAAGCTTAACCTCGAATCAGCAATTATTTCTGAATTGCTTATTCTGTTCCACTTCGTGCAACTGGTTTGCAAGACTCACCGGGCAGGCAACTCACGTATCCGATTGTGGCCAACATCCAACACTTCCAGTTTCCTGCTGTCACATACCCACTCAGGCAGGTTTTCCAGGTGATTTCTATTAATAAACAACATAAAGAGGCATAATTAAATGATAATTGAGACGTAAAGGCAATGAAGAATACCGCCTCAAGAGAGATACAGATACCTGCAGGAAATATATCTGCTACATAGTATGTTTCCTATGAGATTTTATCACCCCTCCTTGTCTAAGGGCACTACCAGCACAGTAAAGTCTTGAGTGAGGGGACAGGAAAGCTAACAGCATCCTTAACCTCCCTAGATGTGCAGGCACCAATAAAATGGAAAAAGCTGCTTCCAAACTATCAGGGAAGAAGTATTAAGACCATCAGACTACTGAGGATGAAGAAGTCGCTCCATGTAGAAGAAAAGTTGTGAAATCTTCCCTCAGAAGACATTCACACTACACAGTTGAAACACACCTCTTCGATGCCCTAGAAATTCAGTCCTGAAATCCACGCTACCACTCCAGCTATCTTGCTGAACAGAGCAAAATTTTTTCTTTTGGGTATCTTTAAAGTCAAGCATTTTGCTTTTCTTGCATTTGCCTGCACAAAACCTAATTCTTCTAAAAACCAAGTTGTTAGAGTTACATGTTTCCAAATACTGCACTGAAAGCACACAGCTACGCATAGTGGGGCACCCAGGCCTTAAAAACAAAAATTAACAGCACAAAATACACAGAAGAAATTGTGCGTTTAAGTATCCACATAGCCACTACTTCAGTTAGCACACACAAATGCAAAACTGGGCATCACACAATATTCAGGCACTCGCAGACTTGAAGTTCAGAATAGGATCCTTACACAGCATGAACATAAACGAATGTTCACGCTCATTCATGTCCTATAGATTACTCACGCAATTGACTTTTACCAAAGTATGCGATAGCAACCCCAACCCCTCTTATACTCAAATAGCTTCCTTTTCAATCTCAGATTTCCCAAATTCCAAGCAAGCCAAGAAGCTGAAGACACCCTATCAATTTAGTTACAATGCCATCACTGAAATGAGTCACAAAAAGAGTTTTGTGATCAAAATCACACACTCTGCACCAATTTTGTGTACGTCTAAACGGAGAACACAGCTCTATAAAAGGATGCTTTTCAAGAAATTACACTTAGTCACATCTGCATGTTACATTTAGGTGCACAGTGCGAGCAACTCATAGTTGAAATTTTGAGGTTGATCACCACTTGTCTAGGTTAATTGACTAATTGTTACGATCACCCTCAACAGCTTCAGAGTGCTTTAAGCAGGCTTTTTAATGAATGAGATCACCACTTCAATCCGCGGATGAGTAATTCCTTAAATAAGATAGGCATTAAGAATATGTATAAAGTGTTTTCCTGATTCAGTCCTTAAGTTCTAAAGCAAGCTAAAACAACCCATTTGTCATTTCTTTCCTTATGGTACTTCTCTTGTTAAGGTGAGATTTATGGATGCATTCAAATGGCAACTGCAGGCACCCCTGCAGCAGCTAGGGCTGTGAAGAACAATGATGAGCTGCAGGAGCTGCTGAACTGATGAGTAAACTATCAAACTGTCACCTACGCCGGGCTTGTGACACAGACATATCCAGAAAGGAAATTTCTGTACATGTCTCATACTGGTGCACAACTGAATCACTGTGTGTATCTCCATAAGATATGAAATCTTTAAATCAGTGAAACTTTCCTTAACTACAAAGGCACATTTTGCTTTTAGCACTAAGAAAAAATTAAAAAGTAAATCTATAAAAAGGAAACAGGGAAGAACTAGCCAGTAGAGAAAAGCCTGTCCTTTAACTCTGAGAATCAGTTCTCAAATCTTAAGTCCAATCTTGCTGCCACTCCCTCCCAGTTAAACATCAGTTAACATCATTTCTCCACAAACCACACAGATGTATATTTTAGAGGCCCAAGAAAAAAAAAAAAATACTCTTACCTAGAAATATCCATATAGGTCAGGCAATTGGGAACTGGATACACATCAAGGTGAACAAGTTCTAGTGGGAAAAATAAATAAAAACGAAAGTGGTCATGTAGATTTGCACCTAAATGGCTGTTACGTAAGAGTTACTTTAAGCAGCTAACACCAAGAGATTTCAGAACAAGTCAGTAACTTAATAAACTTCCAAGGATCTGGACCTGTGTGAACCAAGATTTGTTACTTGAGTATGTCTGAGTACATTTGCTGTTATTACATTGTACTTGCTATGACAGACACTGCATAACTGATCAGGAAGGAAAAACTGGAGGATTTTAAGTTTCATGGCCATTTCTCATTTTTTTTACTTTTGTCCCACAGCTGTGACTTCACCTTCACCATACTCTACACAGAACAGTCAGTCATGAACCTGCTCCACTTTTTTCCACTGGTCACTAGTGGTACAGGCACAGAAGGGAAACACCCCACTCTGGAACAGCAAGCTACAGAAAACCCCAGTACCCTCCAGGTCATGGCAAGATCCAGAGTATTTTTCAACACATTACATAAGCCTTTGCATCCCTGTGGAATTCCTGGTTCAGGAAGCCTTACAGACCCTTCACAGTGTCTCAACTACTGATAATAATGTTGTATTTCGATTGCTTCAATAATATTTCATATTCTAAGGTTTTCAGGTAGCTAATGCTTAGCAATACAGGTTGAAACAAAACCAGCAGACATTTATTTAACTCTACAGAAATTCCACTAAAGTGAAAATGTAACAAACATCACTGTTCCTTTGGAAGACGAGACTAAAACAAGGTATCTGAAGAGTACAAAGAGGATAGCCAGGAGGAACAGCAAGACCAAACAGGCAGCTGATTGTGAGATACGGGTTGACTTCTGTTCTCAGCTCACATTGCACAGCACATGCTCAGATTGTTAACTTTTCGCAGCTACAAAGATCCTGGCATGAATATTTAATGAAGGCACAGGCTGGGATATCATTAAGGTGACAGCCTTTTAAAGGCAGTGCAGGCTGTTCAGCAAATTCACAGCTTTTTGAGCTTGCATTTTGCTTACTCCATACTAAACTATTCCAAACAATAAAAATGGTGCTGAAAACTGAGTATTTTAAGTAACAGCAGCTTCCAGAGACAGATCAAATAAATCCTATTCATGGAACACAGGAGTTAGTCAATTGGAAAATGCAGCATTATTTTTATTATTGAACACAAATGAAATTACTTATTATAGATTTTGTAGCTTTCTGGCCAAAGTAAGCACCTAGAGGCAGTAGCAAATTATATATTGTTCTAGTTTGTCTCATAAACAGCAACTTGTTTAAACTTTCTCAACTCTGGGGAAAAGCAATAAATTCCCTGTTTGCCTTGGTAAAGCAACACATTAATACAACCCAAAGAACTGCCAACTTCAAGAGCCCTTCCAGCTGCGAGAGATGAACTTCAGCCCATATCTTAAGTTTTTAACAGCTTTGAAACCTCAAAATCAGTAGCCCAGTGTTATTTCACAGTCACTTCTAAGCTTTGAATTGGCAGTAGCATGACATGGCATACGTGAAACCTTTTCATTCATGGGTCACGTCAAGAACCTTGTGGATTACATGCACTGCACTCCACAAGCATCCCATGGAGAACTGGGTATGAAAACCCTGAAAGTGCACTTACCATTTGAGGAAGCGTACAGCACTTTGAGAAAATATCCGCTGATTTTGAGGGTTACCAGTTGATTCCGTTCACAGTGTAACACTTCGACATTGTTAAAAATGGTTGCATCCAGCTCCCCGAGCTTGTTGTCTCTGAGATCCAGTTGGGTCACATGATGCAGAAAATCTATTTCACTGGCCTCCAATCTCCTAATTGAATTCAATCTTGTAGACAAAAAAGGAGATTAAGTGTATTTATATGGCAGACCCCCACTGACAAACCAATGCCCACTCTACAATCAGTTGAGCTGGATTAAACCAGCACGCCTCCAGGTTCTGATCAAGGTTGATTTTAAGTATTTTCCCCTTTGTTACAGTATTTTAAAACCAGGATGGATCACCTCTGTTGGTCTATCCATCATGACGAAGGATGACACCAAGTTTCTTTCTAAACTACTGATAAAAAGCTCTGCAAGAATGTAAGTATTACTGTTATTGTGTCTATAAAAATAAAACATGATCTGGCTGTTATTTGTGCCTGATAAGTCTGGAAAAGAACAAAACATCTACAGTTCCTGCTGGCCTATCTGAGCATCTGCTGTAAAAGCTTTGCAGATACGAGTAAGAGGCTCCAATATCTGCAGGTTGTCTTACTGAAAGGCCAAACTGAGATCTATGAATTCCCATATTTGCCTCTTACTTTGCCATGTACCACAGAGGCCAAATTCAGAGGCCTGAAAATGGGTGTTGAAAGAAAAAGCAAAAACTCAAGATGAGTGGGTCTGTCAGATAACAGAGAATGGGTTTTATCACATCTTCACTGCAGTGTACTGCCAACACCCAGCAACTTCCCGACATTACAACTGATATAACATTACTTATAACCCAGCAACACTTGAGATGTTACAGCACCCCAAAGAATTCAGTTTCAAATTCTCACCTCTGACCAGAACACTAAAATCTGTATAATAATGGCCCATTAAGCCTCCTTTAGTGAGGACAATGGCATATACATGCAGTTTTCTTGTTACTTTTGCTTTCAAAGAGTTGCCCTCTGTGTAACAGCTGTGTTTTCAGAGTAGCTACATTGTCCAATTAAAAGAAAAGGTGTAATATGCCCCCCTCCCATACCACAGCTTACTTTTGCTGTTTTCAGTTTACCAGCAGTGCTTCCTTCTGATTTCACTGAAGCAAAGCACTCCACTGTGCAGCCAAGTACAGTTTACAAACCCATTTGACATTTACCATTCCAGGCAGCATTACAAAGCAGGAAGGATGCAGCAGACAATGAGAGGGCTGGAACTGCACCATTAGAACTCAGCTCAGCCACAGCACCCCTACACCAATGCTGGTTTATTTATTTGCTTTTAACATACATACAAACACACACAGAGACATATTTTAACCCCACCATACACACTTCAGAATTCATCCATCTATTCTAGCTGTTCTCCTAACTTGTGCTGGCCCTTCCTTGATTGCAAAGTCTGTTGGACACACAGCAACGTGGTATGCCAAGTTTTAGCTTGGAGAGTTTAATTTAACAAAATGTTTCTAAAATTGTTATTTGGACCTCATGGTCTGGGGTCTGAATTAAGCCTTGTGCAGCTGATTGCAGAAGTTGGCTTCTGCAAACACCGAAAGAATAAAGAACCACCTCACACCACAGCCATTTTGCAATAAAGATCTCTTTAGATCGATGACGACATCAATAAAATCATGCTACTCATGGTAGACTAGGCTTTTGAACATACCAAGAAATACTAGAATATCTATTTTTGTCCTCTCACCTTCACTACCCTTTTCTCCATCTTACATATCTGTAAGATTTCAGATGGAAGCTTTTCGAGTCAAGCACTATAATTTATATTACATTAACACTGCTCCAACTAGAACTGCAGGAGTCACCAGTGTGACTCCTTTTGTTTGGTTTTTTTTTTTATAAACACTAACTTCCTTCACTCATTTTCCTAGCTATTGATCCTCCTAAATGCTACTTCTTCCTCAAAGAAGAGTGCTAAAGCACAGCAAGTGCCGTGAGTTTCATAATACTGCCAGAAATACAGTTGAGTGGACTAACACAATGGATTCATACTTGGGGGCTACTCTGATGACCAAAGAGAAACTGCTTCAATATCAGTAATTTAGACCCACTTTTTTTCACCCTTTTTCAAATACCTACCTTAGATCCACATGCTTGATGTGAGGCATCCTTTTTAACACCTGTAGGTTCAGGGTCTCCATGCAGTTTCCTGACATACAGAGCTTATCCATGCCCGAGAGCTTCTCCAGCACCCCTGGAATGTCGGTGAACTCATTGAAGGACAGACTGACATAGCTGAGCTGATGCATATGCTCCAGCTCATCAGGAAGGGACTGGAGAAAGTTGCCATCCAGCAAAAATGTCTGTAAGCTATTAAAAGCCAGGGAGGGGAAGAGAGAGTGAAGAAAGTGAGTGACCTGTTAAAGCACATTTCTTTCCTATAAACACACAACATCTGCTGCAGTTACAGTGAAATAAATATACAAAAGGGCAGAAGAAAGAAAAGTGTTACGGAATTACACTAACATCTGCTATACCAACCAAATTAAAAGCCTTGCAACTATGAAATGCAGGCTGTGCTGGACAGTTTTGTAATACCTTCAAACATCTCCAGAACTGTGACTTGTGTAATTGACAGATGAAGCATGTAACCAAAGGGGTTTAAAGATTTTCATCATGAAGGTGGCCCTTGTGTCAAATACTGGGGGCCAGAAGAGCTTCAAGACACAAAGGGTTTTTCCCCTCCACACGCAGTTCACAAATGCTTCCATACAGATCTACAAGCTCGTCGGCTCTGACAAAACCCTGTAGGTTCAAACTGTTTCTCGAGATTATGTACAGAGTCATGAAACTGCTTGTTGTCTATATTATCAGTCTGTGTACATTAAATTTTAAGAAAGTACTTGCTTGTGCATCTCGCCTACAACTGCTGGAACACTTCTGAGGGCATTACAGGACACGTTGAGTTCAGTCAGGGTTGGGATACTGCAGACTGCCAGTGGGAAGTCTCCTAAATTATTATTGGAAAGGTTAAGGCTCTTCAACTTGGTGAATCTGCAGCAAGAAAAAATAAAATTAAAGAAAAATAATAAAGGAGACAAATAAAAGGAGCATAAACAATGCCAACTTCCCTTGCAATAATCAAAACAAGGTAAGTTTGGTTATGTAAATGTACATCACAGGCATTTTTAGTTTATGCACTCAGAACAACCAGGGAAACTACTAGACACTCAGGTTCAATACCACTTACAAGAGTTCACTTACTTTAAGCTGGCATAGAGAAACACACACTCCTGAACAACACGCTAAATAATATTTTCCCATGAATGTAAAAAGAACAAACCCCCTTCTAATTCATTCTAATTCTAAGTCGTTCCTTCTGTGGCACCTCATCCTGTACTAGAGCAAAGCAATTTTTCTGAACTTATTTCTTGCTACTAAGAGTTCCCTAATGACACTGACTACAATGTGCAGAAAATTCTCAGCCTATGTGAACACTAAATTTTTGCGATGCAGCTCAGCTCCATTCACGTGAGTAGTGATACTGCCTTTCAAACAAAAATTCTCATTAGAATAGTCTGGTTTGAATACAACTGGGGAACGAGCTGAATTAGAGCAGAATTTAGCAAGACTTCTGTAGTGGCAAAGGCAAATTCTTATGCTCTCGATTAAGCATGACGTCAAAGCTCACACAGTTTGCAAAATTCTGCCCTTGATGTGTCGCAGAACTCTTAAAACCAAGGGGCTTTTATCACATCAGCCAGCAAAGCAAGTTGCATATGCTTGCCTTCTTAAAGGCGACCAAGACTCTTTGTACAAAAAAAAAAAAAATCCAAGAAAGGGGCAATCCAATTAGCCAGCCTGCATGTTCAGCAACATTATTATGGTTGCCTAACAACCACTGGGAGGTATGCCTAAAGGCAAGTAAAAGGATGAATGAAAAGATCTGTGTCAGATTCCGATAGATGGGAGGAAGTTTCTTTTCTGGCATGGTTTACGCCAGGACATTTTATTTGGACTTCATTTTCCATTCGTTAAGGCTCAAGTCCTTTATTTATGCGAGGAGGCTTTTATATAATATGGCAATGGAAGCAAAACTGCACCTGCGAATGCTGCTATTCCACATTAAAGTGATCTCCAATAGCATGTGCCAGTGCATCTATAGCCTCTGCACTGGGCAAGCGCATTCTTACCTCAAAGCACTTTGTCCTCCCCCAACCAGAAAACACAGATAGAAAACACATCGAGCATTAAACAGGTTAAAAAGTTTTAAATGCTAAACAACTCTTAGCAATCCTCACCCACTGAGGATGCTGGTATGTACCTTTAGTCTTGCCTAAATCAAACTAACCTCAACTAACTGGAACTCAACATGAAAATATAAGTCGTGCCTTCGTATCATATTTCAATGGGGGTTGTAAATGAAGTGTGGATTTTACCCCAAAACTCAGGCTTTAAATACATTTAAGTTCACAAACACACTTAACACTTACAAAGGCTTGCAGCAAATGAGGGAATGCTGTGTCCTCTATTGGTATTTTAGTGCTAATATGGCAGAAAAAAAAAAAAAGCAAAAAATCATGGCCAGAGCCATCACAGATTTTGAACACTCTGCGCCATGCTGGAGGCAGAAGTTTGGAACAGAGTTAGATGGAGACGAAATGAAATCTTGCAACCAAATTACTGCTGCAGGGAAAATATGCTACTGTGCTGACTAATGTATCTCTAGAGGGAGAACTGTAAAATAAAAAGGAGGCTAGGGTAAGCTAGCTGATGTTAACAAGGGCTGCTAGCCAGAAAAAAAAAGCACATTTTAAGCACTATACCTTGCTATTCCTCTTTTTTGAGAGAAAGGCTTAAAAATCTTGAAGCTGGAACTGAAACCCACAGCCCTGCATTTATCTTGAAGATAACCATAGATTTAGATAGACTGCATTGAAATTTGGGGTGATTCTGTGGTGGGACAGCTGTTTCACTTCTCAAAGTCAACTGCAAATACAAACAAGCGTGCTCTAAGTAACAGACTCTGAGGCCTTCAGAAATTACTTTTTTTTTTCCCCTCAGTTTTTAGGCAAGAGCAAAAATAGTAACGAAGACAGGAAGATAAGTCAAAATAACTAAGCTGAGGGAGAAACGTCAAAATGCAACCGTTCCAATTTTCAAGTCAACCATGAAAAAAGAATTAACTTATTTTATAATCAACACTAAGGCTACATACACCCTTTGTCCTTTTAAGACTCCAGAGTGGTACAGATAGTCTCAGGGCTTTTGCACACTAAACAAGTGAAAACTACAATCTACCAGAAGACCCCAAACACAACCTTGAGATAAAATTACAGAAGATTAAGCTAATACACAGTGAAAAGAGGACTGGGGCAGAGGGTGTGGAGGTGAAGGAAGCTAAGAAACACATTAACTAATTCAAATGCAGTGTCCAGGTTCAAGGTTTTCTGCATACAGTCTTGTGTATAATTGTCCCACGTCAAACAGGAGGGTAAGTGGGGAATTCAACACTCTTCTCCGCCTCACAAAACGTATTTGGGCTTACATTTCTAATGTATGCTTTAATACGCGTCTGTTACGGGTCTCCTAATTACTAAGGACACAAACTGAGCTAGTTAACAGATCCATAGAATGTGCAAGGGAAGACGAGTAGCACATCCAGCATTAGACATACTCATACAGAAGCCGAAAATGCACATGTAAGTGTATGTCAAATAATCCACAAAGAGTTCAGTGTTAAATCACGTTTAAAGAAAAAATGAAAGACAGACACGATAAGCTTGGTTAGTGTTAAAAGATTAATTTAAGACAACTGGCAGGAAAGATATATTTTCCTCCTTTGTAAACACGTTCATTTACAAAATGCTCAAGTTGCATTTTTCCTCATGAAGCACTATCAAGTACAAAACGTTGTTAAGCCAAACTAGCACACATTTGCTCAAAGTTAAGATTTAAGTCTACCTCTAATCTTTGTCCACTCACTTCCCCACTATCCACATGGCAAATGGGTTGGTGCAGTGCCACGCTGCATATTGTTATGGTGTTGAGTCTCAGCAGGCAACTAAGAACCTCAAAGCCACTTGCTCACCCCTCCCTGTTCTGAGTCCTCGCTGGGAGGATAATCGAAAGAAATAGAGGCAAAATTCATGGGTCAAGATAAGGACAGGGAGAGATTATTCAGCAGTTACCGTCATGGGCAAACCAGAATAATCTCAAGGGGAAAAAAAATAATCAATCTCATTTATTACCAATCATATCAGAACAAGATACTGAGAAACAAAACCAAATCCCTAAAAGAACACCTTTTCCCCCACTCCTCCCTTCTTCACAGGCTTAACTCTACTAATTTTCTCTACCTCCTCCCTCTCAGTAGCACAGGGAGACTAAGAATGGGGGTCAGCACCAGTTCATCCCGCATTGTCCTTGCCGCTCCTTCTTCCTTAGGGGGAGGACTCCTGACACTTCTCCCTGGCTCTAGCACAGGGTCCCTCCCACAGGAGACATTCCTCCATTATTTTCTCCAACACAGGTCCTTCCCATCGGCTGCAGTTCTTCACAACCTGCTTCAATGGGGTTTTCCATGGGGTCCCAACCTTCTTCAGGGACCTCCACCTGTTCCAGTGTGGCACCCTCCACAGCCTGCAGATGGACATCCACCAGGACATGGGCTGCAGGTGGACCACCTGCTCAATCAATCTTCTCCATGGACTGTAGGAGAATCTGTACTCCTTCCCCTCCCTCTTCACTGACCTTGGTGTTCTCTGCAGTGCTATTTTTCTCACATCTGATGTCTGCATAGTTGTTTCTCTCACATCTGTTGTCTACAAAACAGTTTCTCCCACATCTCACTTCTCTTTTTCTCCCCACCGCATCACACCAGACTGGCCTGAGTGGTTCAACGAGCCCCAGCACCCTGGCCCAGCCCCTCCCTCCTTCCACTGCTGCCCCCTTAATATTACTTCCCCTTTATTAAATGTTATCACAGAGGTGTTACCACCATTGCTGGTGGGCTCAGCCTTGGCCAGAGGTGACCAAGCTCCAGAGCTGGCCAAACTCAGCTTCTAGCAGTTTCTCACAGCAGCTGTCCCTGTATAGACCCCACCTTCCAATCCTGCCACACAAACCCAACACACACATTTCAAGGCCTGCATTGTTCATAGTGCTTCTTGCATCTATACAGATTTACAGTCAGTAGCACCTACAGCATCAATATAAAAAAAGATAAAAGTAATTTACAGACTCAAGTTTTCTGTTGCTGCTGAGTTTGCACAGAGCTGGGCTTTAAATGAACTACATCTGAACATCCTTGACATTTTCTCATACCCATGGGATTGTTGGAAAGAAGAAAAGGCACAACATTGCTTGATTGAGGCATGACAGTGCAATAACCTCCTATCGAGTCCATACATATGCTTTCCTTCCTCTTTTCCCTCCTTCTCTGGTTCTACACTTTATCTGTTAAAAAAAGAAATCTACTTGAAGAACAGCATCTCTCAACGCACTAAGTTCAGTTAGCTTACTAAGTTTTCTATTCTAATGACCAGTACACAAACATTCACTTTTCTGACCAAAAATAATTCTACCTCAAGCTAGAGCAGAATGTTGACATGTCAAACCTTGAGTTTAAACATGCAATATGACTGAACACTAATTGCCATAATTGAGCCAAAAAGTGCCCCCTTGTGTAATCCTGAAGCTGCCACTTCAGGAGTGGGTTTAGTTTGACATAAGCAAAAGGAGGAGAGGGACTAACAAGAGAAGCTTATAACATGGCAAAGCAATGAACCGACATGCTAATTTCAAATTGAGATCTACCCAATGTGCACAGCAGAGGAATTTCCATTACACAGTACAGCATTTGTGTTCCATTACGTTTGTAAGTGGGGGAATACTGTATCTGAATTGGCCATACACAATCACTGAAATACAGGCATAACAGACTCGTCTGACAAAACCAGTCTTGCCCTACTCTTACCAAAAGCAATTAAAAAGCAGTATTTTACTACACCTAAATTCAGAAAACATGGCTTAATAAGGGACTCAGCTTAAGGAAAACAATCATTTTTCCAACACTGCCTCTGGTATTTGGGCTGTCTCATGACTATGCTGTGGTTGCAGCTGAACATCATTTCAAGCAGCAGCACAACCGTACCTCAGCTCTAGCACCATTTCTGAGCAGACTGATGCACAGTGGCAGGTGTTGGCACTGAACTAAAACTTGCCACCTTTATGAATGCCTGCGTCTTTGGCCACTAACTTAATTGTGAAGAGAATTTCCATATAAACCTGACCAACTGATTTCCTCCCCGGAAATAAATGTTCCAATTTACTGCCTTTTTGCAGTTGTGTCAAAGTTGCCCATCCGTAGCCTTATTACCTCAGAGAGCAGCCAGCCTAGTGCCAGAAACAGAGTCATAACATTTCCCTTCCCAGAGTGGTGTCATTAAAAAAGCCTTCAATTATTTAGACAATTAAAATGAGCTATTCCAGCCCTCTTGCCCTGCTAAATTTGTCAAGACAGCCAAGTAGAGCTAGACTCTTTCTGCAACAGCTAGAAGAGTCACTTGGATACTGCAGGTGAAGGCTGTGCCTAACCCAGGTCAATAACAGCCCTCCCCAGCTGGGGAACTGAAGAGTTTCCAAAGGATAACAGAGAGAGAAGGAAGGAGGAACTCTGCTGGTGTTTTCCCCTTTGTTTCTCTAGACAAGACTCACGTTCATCCAGAAGTTAAGTAGCTTATGTCACACCAGACAAAAACAGACGGAGTAAAGTTATCTCAGGAAAGAAGGTCACTTAGTTTGAGAACAAAGATTGATTCTGTTTGAGTCAGAAGAGACTTAATTTTTATTTCCTTCCCCCTTTCTTAAATTCCATTAGAGGGGACGGAGAGAGAGGGACAGAGAGAGAGGGACAGAGAGAGAGGGACAGAGAGAGAGGGACAGAGAGAGAGGGACAGAGAGAGAGGGACAGAGAGAGAGGGACAGAGAGAGAGGGACAGAGAGAGAGGGACAGAGAGAGAGGGACAGAGAGAGAGGGACAGAGAGAGAGGGACAGAGAGAGAGGGACAGAGAGAGAGGGACAGAGAGAGAGGGACAGAGAGAGAGGGACAGAGAGAGAGGGACAGAGAGAGAGGGACAGAGAGAAGCAAGCAGACTGGTAGCTATCTTCATTACTCTTCACGCCAACACACCAGGAACAGTCATCCTGATATCTCTCCCCTCTACTCGCATTTAAATCTATAAAAGGCACAACAATTCTGGCATACAGATTTGTGTCAATATGCCAAAATTAATTGGTAGATAGTATTAAAAAAAAAGAGAGAAGAGGAAAATAACCTTCAATCTCAGCAGTTATTTTTCAAAACACATAAATAATGACAGATGTTAAGTCAAATTCAGACTATCTCCAACCTTAAGACAATAATAAACCCTTTATTCTATTACATAGCTGGTGAGAAGACCATAAAGACAAGAAAAAACAAATTAATGTTTTGTTAGTGGAAATAATCTGAACCTACACTACTGTACTTTGCTGTTCTCAATTTCTACACATACTTAGTGAACACTACTTCACTGGCAGGGAAAACTATCTCTCAAATGAAGAATGAAATTCCTAGGAAAAAGTGAAAATATTTTCTCCTTCTCTATATTGGAAATTTATATTTGAAATATGAAAACATTAGCTTTTGGCCTTCCAAACTGAAACATGAAAAGAAAACCTTTACTTGGGAAGCCATATCAGAATGCGACAGAAACATAAATCAGAGTAGGCTGATACACAATAACTGGATTCCATAAATATGATCACTACTTTTTGAAGCATTACTTGGAAGAGATACAGCTGTACTTAGCCTAATAGTTCCACTACACTGAATCCAATTAACATCTGCAATTTGTACTTTTAGACTACTGTATCTTTAAAAATGCTATTTTATAGCATATTTTTCTTAGTGCAATCTGTTTTACTCCTACGACTATTAAGGAGTTCACCATTCCAATTTAAACAATAAAAAAAACCCCAACTTTTTCTCAAACATTGAACCAATTTTACAATCTTCCCTGCTTAGTCACTCGTACACGAGGGTACTTTCTTGAGTTTGGAAAGGTACACAGGAGCTACGTATAACACTACCAGTCATGAAGATTTGGAAAGATGCACTAACAGAACCAAATTCTTTCTTAAATGTATTTACAAGCTGAATACAACAAAAGCAGTGAAGTTACATAAACAACATATTCCAAGTGTCTTCTAAAGTATTACAAATAGCAAAAAAAGTATTCCGAGGCTACAGAGCCAAGAAAAGAACTGCAGCACCAGAACAAAGCAAATGTTGGATGGAGTTTGTGAGTAGTAGACTTCTGGTTGTCCATATCACCCTAACTTCTCCTTCTTGCCCTACTGCTTTAGATGGCTACACTTTAGTCTTTGGCTTCAAGTAGATGAGGAGAAACAAGAATAGAAGTAAGGCTACCTGGCTCTAAGGCCATAACAGTGTGAAAGAAAGTGGGGAAGACCCACACCATGGAGCATGCAATGCCACTCCATTCCTTGCAGTAGGTCACTCCTCATGTTAGCTGGATTTGTGTAAGTAACTTCAATAAATGTGTACACTTAAAAGCAAATGCTTTTCCAGAGAAGCATCCACAGTGGGGTCGGAGAGAAAAAAAAAAAAAAAGGGAGAAAACTCAAATCTCTTCCAGTGCATTTACTGGCAGTGTGCCCTGTGGGGCCTGGCAAGGGGGAGATGTATATTTGGCACGTCACACCTCCATCCAACTCTTTTTTGCCAATCTCTTTTTCATACACCAAATGCAATAATCACATAATAAGTTGGAGACTTTCTTCTCTGCTCCTCAATCTCTGAGGACAAGCTAGGATCAAACTACATCGCATGCCGACTTCTGGCAAGTTTGTCTGCTGGGTTCACACCAGCTTAGTCACTAATACTGTTCCTCTATCTTGCTGTCTGAGAACCTAAGCATTCTCTGAGTAACAATGGCATTTCAAATTATCTACTCAATGGGTTTGTAAGGACAGTTTAGCTTGAGGACTCCCTCAAACTCTGGGTTTTCAGGTAAAAAACAGCTATCCTAGAGTTGGCAGTAAGGGATTTCAGAAACACTTCCATCAATATCTCAGAGTTCTCTAGCTGCCTCATACCCTATAGATACAACTTCAGGTTACTGCCACTAGCTCAGAGGAGTTTCAGCTGAGATGCCTGAGAAGACAGTTGATTTCTAAAAAGGCTCTGGGAGAGAAAAATGCCAATAGATCTTAAGATAAAAATCCATTTAATCACTGTTAATAATTAACAACAATCATAACAATAACTTGTACTTCAGATAAAATTGGCAAGCATCATTTTGTTTATCGGTAAAACAAACTTTGTGGCTTATTACAGCCTCCTCTCTTTCTTTTTCTTTTTTTTTTTTTTAATCTACCACAGGCTTATATAAAAAAATCCACATACTGACAACTTCCTTTTCAATCTTAACAAGCAAACAATATTCTTGATGCCAACAGTTTTTTTTCCAACTGCACTGACTGAAACAATTACAATTATGTATAAATGTAAAGCGTGCTTAGCCCAGTGAAGCAGAGCAACAGTAAATAAAGACCACGGTTTATTTATTTGCTTCAAACTTGGCGCAAGAGTACTTCATAAAACTAGTAAGCATTAACTCTTTTTTCACATTTCAGAACAAGAGCTGTGAAGTTGCATCACAGACAAGGGGAAAATGAGGTTTGGGAACACATCATGTGTGTGTGTGTGTGCGTGTATATATATAAATAAATCTCAACGTTATGCTTAAAAAAAAGAATCCAACAACCAACAATAAAAGAGCCTAAGCAATAAAAATTGCGACAACTTAAAACAACAGAATGTCTTCAGTCGTTCCACTTGCAGTGTACAGGAGGTAAAACACCAAGAGCTTTAAGTCAAATTCTGACTTAACGGGGATATAAGTCACTTCTAATACTGCAAAAGCTGGGGAATCTCCTCTCCCCTCAAAAGAAAAACACTCTTTCCTATCATTTTAAAAAAGCTACTCTGAGGGAGAACAAGTTCCAACATGAACTGGTGTTTTTTCTTTTTTTTTAACAGATGAATTTCAGATTCCCTGATTTTATACGTAGTATGAAGTATGGATTCTCCACTAATCAGGAAAAAAATACAGGTAGCTGTATACAGCTTTCAACATTCAGATGTTTCAGTTGCAGAAGTTCACAGCTGCAGACTATCTACAGCAACAGAACTTAAAGTTTCAGTAAGCAGTAAAGCCAATGAAAGTGTAGCTACTAGGGGAAAAAAGCACATCTACACCTCTGTAAACTTCTACATGCTACCAGCAATTTAGTTCCCAAGATAGATTTTTCACTTATGCCATGCACTGAACAGGACTAAGCATCCTATTCAGAAGTGCAATAAATTACATTATTTTAACAACTGAAAGAAGTAACTGCATAAGCAAAAGGAGAAATTCTTGGTTTCTTCCCAGTCCATTCCTGACTGTACCTCCCAAGTCAGTGCAGCATCTCATTACTATGACCCATCTGCTTGTAGGTCTACTCAGTGGGTAGCTGAAAAGTTCGTATTTTCTTCTGTTTGTAACATAACTCTTGTTTCGAAATCCAGCATCTATGAGCATTTCTTGAAAAGGACCAACTAGTACTAAGAGCTGCTTACAGCAAGACATATTTTCCTAGGCTGCCTTGCTAACCAGATTTTAATCAAAAATTGTACAAGGAAGGGTAGGTATATAAATGCCAATGCGTTTTGTTCACAATAAACAAGCACATGGTTATTTTGGAGCCTTACATACTTCTGGGCTTGATTTACTGGTGCTGTGCCCTGTGTGCGGCTGTACTTTAGCAATTAAGAATTTGGTATAAAAGCCAACATTACCAAATCAGAACAGCAGAGATTTTGTACTTGCTTTGCAGTGGTTGGAAAGAACATAGGAGAACAAAAAAAGACTTTTGGTTATTCCAGTCAAGTTTTACCTCGTGTAACCCCCAAAAGATCTGAAAGTGGTTCTATGAAATTATATTAAATAGAAAAAGTCAGACAAAAAAAACTTGCCTTCCCAGGAATGACTGAGCTTCCCTTCCTTTGCACATGCCTTCATACTGAAGTTCACTAATAATCTCAAAAAGATAATGTTCCCTCCTTGCTAGATACTTGAGTATTTACTCACTACAGAAAAGCAGACTTACAGTAGCAGTCAAACTGGCTCAAAGCTTTTTGGCAGCACAAATAGAACTCAAGTTTTCCCACCCTAAGGAGGAGAAGGCAGCACTATTTCTTAGGACAGGAAGAAGCATGGCTTTGGGAGAGCACACCAGGACCAGAGGCTCATGCTTTTGATGCTGTTGGGAGGCAAAAGATAAACAATGGGGCACTGCTCTTCCTAACCCTCAGCAGGAACTACCACCGCTCACAGCTCTTTCCACTGGCACAGCAATGGAAACAGTGGCAGCAGCTTCCACCTAATCACTGCCTGGGTGATGCCACCTGTATTGGATGAAGGAAAGGCTGAAGGACATCAGCAGTGGTAGAGAGAAGGTCAGGGTCACGGGGCAGGAGTTCATGAGACACTGGCTCCGATTCACTGAAACAGTGCTGTGTAACCTTCACTCATTTTTATGTTTTCTCCAAAAGGTCTCAGAACTTCTCATGCCTTTTTGGCAAGATCAAAGCAGTGGAGGCAGAGCAGACTATTCTTCACTAACAGAACAGAACCAGCTCTCAAAACAATGAGATCCTCGATCAGTTTTGCACCACTTCAGGTATATGCCACTTCTCCAGACTTTCCTGATGCGGAGTCTCAGAAAACAGGGAGAGTTATATTTGGTCATCTGAACTCTGTCAGTTTTGCATGTTCAGATCTACATCAGCAAGGAAAATTCTAACACTTTTTTAACTTTCAGCGAGGTTCTTCAGCCAGCTGTTCCTACAACTGCAGCACCAATAGAACATTAAACGAGAACTCCCCATCACATTATTTATTATTATAAATGCATTCTAATCGCTGACAGAATTAGCTGTAGGTAGATGGACAAAATAGAATCAAGTATCTCCTGTAGACTTCCTGATATTTAAAAGAAAAAATACAAAAAGAATTATTAAATCAAAATCACTCATTATCTGTCCATGTTCATCACCTAACTTATGCTAAAATTCCACTTGCTATCTGGATATCTGTACTGACATACACAGAATATTTAATCCAGTATTCCTCACCAGACTGTGTTCATAAGCTCTTGGAATCACTGCCTATTTTGTTTGTGAAGCAGACCTACTGGGTTCATTCAACTTCCACTATGCCAAATTTTTGGAGTTTTTTTCAGAACGGATTGGAATTCTATAAAAATACAACATCCCACACAATCCATCTTGTATTTTTCACTTGTTTTTCAAAGATGAAGGGATCTGGAAATGTGGTCTAACACCTTTTGTTTGAACAGGACCATCCACAAATATAAATCTGAGGCACTCTGCAATTCAGGTACCACTGAAATTAAAATCACTGTTTTATATTCAGTACAGAAACACTCATCTTTCTGAATACGGAAAGCCTGCTGATTCCACAGATCTGGAACACATACATTAAATCATTCACATCACTGATCGTGCTGCTGTCTACCCATTTGTTACATTCTTGGATGAGCTGCAGTGCAAAGAACAACTGGAAGGTCACACTTACTAGGAAAGAAGAATTATGGCTGAGCAGAATAGAAAGAGGGCAGGAATCAGGCTGAATGTATTAAATCAAGGCTTTCTTTGTTTGGAGGGTTAACAAAAAGACCTTTAAGTAAAGTCACATGCAGTACTATCCCTGCCTCGATGCACCCCTTCAATGGGCAGCTCACCAACTCATGTTCACCCACGGGAGTCAAAGATCCAAGAACTACAGTCTGGCCTCAGTGGGTAGGTGGAAAACAACACATTCTGTAAATTGCATTTTAGACTGAAAATAATCTTGTATTTACAAGAAAAACATTAAGTGTTTTATGAAAGCTAGTCTGTTTCCAACACACAGATTTAACCAACTTGTGAAGCCTGACAGCCTGGCCACAAAAGGATGTAGTAATTTTTTAAATGAGCTTAAGTTCAGGAAAGTTCCTGCAGACCAGGGATCACTTGGCTCCAAGGGTACAGGAAAACCAGAAGAACAATATCACTTTACCTTTGTAATTCACTAAGCGCTCTATTTGTGGATGGGCTAGGGTTTAGCCTCAGGAAGTTCTGCTTTAAATTGAGATGAGTGAGGTCTTGGCTATAAAACAGGTTGGCAGGCAGATGCTCCAGGCTGCAGCATGAAAGATCCACTGAGCTTATGCGTTGTGATGCAACCTGGAAGTCAAGAGGTACATCAAGATGTTAATATTGTCATAAGAACACTTACTTCACCCCTATTAGCATAGGCAAAATTGGTTTTAAGCACAGCAGAAGTCAGTGTTAGCATATATAGTTGATATAACACAGTTTACATCATTGCTGCAAGTTATGCCATGATGTCTTGCTTTGCCTCAGGTACACAGGTTGGCAAAAGTTTGTCAAACTAATAAGTGAAATGGATTCATTTTTATCAATGAAGTTATGTGATACTCCATGACCAGAAAAAAAGATAAGAGATTTGATATAAACTTCAGTGTAATCCTTTAGTTAGGAAGCAACATCAGCAATAATATAGTACAGAAGTCTTCTCTATTGCTTTGTGGCCTGTTAGTATACCCAAATGAGTGGAGGCAAGAGGCTGTCACCACCCCGTCTCGGTTTCAAGGGTCAAAAGCAGTTATTAAATGGCAGAAGAAAGAGTAATCCCATTTATATCTTGCCATTACCATGGCAGCAGCAGGAAAGCACTGAGCACTCATCTCTTATTGAGTTAGAAAACTGTTCAAGTGCGATAAATTAAGACAAAACCAAAACTGAGATCTGGAGGTTTAACACTGCTTTCTAGAAAGGGGAAAGCAAAACACAGGTTAGAGAAGCTAAAGAAATCATACCACCTAGCACTACATACAGGTAGCACCGTACCACAGAAATCTACAGGCAACAAATTCAAGTAACAGCAACTCTGCCCCTTAAGAAATCTCTGAGATACAGCTGGGTGAGCTACATCCTGCTGCTTTACTTATTTACTAGGCTGTCTTAAGCACCACCACTCCACCCACCCTCAACACTGCAACACAGAATCCACATATTTTCAGTCCAATACTATTAAAAATATCCTTTCATAAAGCAGAGTTATGGAGCTAGTTACATGACAAAGCACCACCACGCAGTAGTACAAGGCAGCGAGAACAGTGGGCAAGGAGGAGGGGTCAGATGCTAGGATGATGAGAGGCATTTTTGGAGCAAGTATGACTTAGATCAAAGAAGGAGAAGCAAACAACTTAACCACCATTTTAGACTTCTGGGACTCCACAAACAGTACTTAAAGGGTTACACGTTCTGTTAGCTGCTCACTGCAAGAGAAGCAACCATTTCATTTTGTCATTGGCACTTTTACTGGCCTCACATGCCAGGATTCTGGAAGTACTAACACCGCATCTAAAGGTCAAAAAGAAGAAAAAAAAAAAAAAAGCAACAACTCATAATCAAACCTCAGTGACAGTCTGTAAGAGCTTCTGAACTCTGATGAGGGAGACACTACCTCACCTTCCACCCTTACCATAAAGTACCCTGAACCTAAAGACAACAGGTTTTGCTGGCATAACCTAAGCAGCTTGCCAGTGAAAGAAAGGCCAGGCAGGTTTGTGTCTTCCTTTTTTTCCTCTCCAATGCAAGCTACACAGGCGTCTGGATCAGTGGTGTCTATTATAAACACACATCCATAAGCTTCAAGAGGAACAGACGGTGCTGTGTTTTTCTCTAATGCGACCGTTAATAATCCAGTCCTCCCACATCCATTAAAATGCTTGAATTTTTGTTACTCAATTAATTCAGACCTTTTATTACTGTAGCTACTATTTTTCTTCTCCTTGTAGTACTAGACAAAAATTATTCACAGGCTATTCTGAGCAGTCATTTCTGAAAGCCAGGTATTCAGTCTGTTTATGGCACCAGAACCTGTCTGGTATGGTACAGTTCTCATCACACTGGAAGTACAATAGATGAAAAAAATGCTGATACGCATTAAACTAAAAAGAAGAACATGTAATTTCAGGTACAATTTTTACATACCTCGTTGCTACTGCTACTTATTTGAAATGTGATATGAACTGTAGTAAGAAACCCACCAATGCTTAGTAAGGCACATTTCTCCCAAAATATCTAAAGTACCAAAACTGGTAAATCTGAATGTGAACCATGACAAAAGCAGCCAAAAAAAAAAGCCAATTCTACTCTCATCTCAAAAAAGGATGCAAATCCTTTCACAAAATCATCGAGCCCTGTGAAAAAAATCATGTTAAAAATAATTTTGGTTTTACAAGTTGTATGTTCTGCTTATTTTTTTGTTTGCTTGTTTGCATTTTGCTTTTAAAGGAATCACTTTGTTATACGAAGAATTTAGATAAGATTTTCATGCAATTCACATATACTGAATGATGCCTCTACCACAGTGATAGCTGTAGAAACCAAAACCATATTTTAAAAGGTATTAGTTCTGGAATCAACTGTAATTTTATTAAAGCCTTTTTGTTAGCAAAATAGAACCGTAAGAATTAACTTCTCAGTTGTTACAAGGAATACTCATATAAACAAACACAGTTATTCTCACAGGCAGGGATAAAGACTTTTCTCCTTTTGTTGCTCAATACTCTTCTGCAACAAATTCCTAGAGAATAAAGGAACAAGATGAAAAATGAAGAAGAGTGGCAAGGGAGAACAACATCTTAACAATACTTTCTTTGGTTCACCAGAAACTTTCATCAGTTGTTTCGAAGTTGAACACTGAAATTCTGAAATTAAGTTGTCCCCAAACTGAACAATAAAGGGATATTTCAATCTCACAGTCATCTTCAATTGACTTGAGTGCAGTAAGACTGTGCATATGTGTGTTTGCTCTTGTTCATTAAGAACAAAATATTTTTTTTATAAAGTGATACAATCTTTAAGAAAGCATTGAGTTTCCTTCATTCACTGTGGGGAATCACTGCAGAGATACACTGATAAAGGGTAAGAAAACACTGACTAGCACATCCCTCACAGACAAAGACTAAAGCATCCAGAGGAAGGGAAGCTAACTGCACAAAGCAGGGTTTCCACAAGAAGAAAAAAAACCCCAAACAAACAACAAACCCGGACATTCCTCTGAAGATAAATACCTCAACAAGTTATCTGGGCTGGATTCAAGAGACCCATGCTCCCACAAAAACAGTGAAGAGTCAGTGTGGTAGCAACACTAGTGGGAAAGGCTTTCTACACGTGGAATCTGCATCAAAGCACTCATTATCACTAGTGTGTTGTTTTCTTCTAGAAAACTAAAAAGTATAACTGTCTTACATGCTTACATACGTATATAAAAACAAAACCACAAGCAGCACAGGTCACAACTCCCCAGGCAGAAGATCAACCCCTCTGGAACATCTTCTCATCACACCCTAAACTGCATACACATCCTTAACATCTGTTTTCATGCAAAAACCTTGCACTTTTGCAGCTGGAATAATGACCTTCTCTGAAGACAGTATGTGACACTTCTCAGTTACTGCAGCTACAGTATAAGCTGTAGAGTCAACACTTGTTTTTGCCAGGGAAGCAAGGCATACAACACTGACAGCACTGCAGCTGAAGTGCATGGCAAGATCTGTGCTTCTGAAGTACCACTTTTCAGTTAGGATTCTGGGTCATGAAAAATACAAAGAAACAAGACGAAACACACTACCTTCTCCATTCCCTGCACACAATTGGCAAACATTTTGAAGTCAATAATTTTACTGCAACGTCTTCAACTGCAATACCGGAGCAGCTGTAACATGGCAAGTCCAAATGCAACTTTGCACATCAAACCACAACATCCAATGGAACACTTTTTTTCTCGAGTTCCTGTTGTAACCTCAGTTATGCAGCCCTGGCCTACAGGGGGTTTAAGATTTATTTCTTGGTCTCCATGCAAGTACGGCATACTAAAGCGCACTTTCAAAGAAGTAGGATACAACAATAGCACATGTACTACAAAGAGCCCTGTATCTATCCAGTGCAAATAGCAAAAAGTTGTCATTAAGCTTTTAATTCTCCCTTGCAGCAGTAAAACACAGCTTTATTCTGTGAATACCACCAGATATTACACTGCCAGAGAGATCTCTCCTTCCCTCTGGCAGCACACCTTCTGCTGTTCCCCACCTGAGAACCACACACATAGCAAAGAACTAGGAGTCTCTCAAATATGAAACCTCCTTTATAGACACAGGTTACTTTTGCCAATATAGTACTTGCAAGTGTACACAATAATTCACAAAAGCCAGCAGTACCTTAAAGAAAAAAAGACTGAACTGCTTTGATTTTTTAAAAAAATTATTATTATTCTTTTAAAAAAGACAACAGTATTGCAAGACAGGTAAAAGTGTTATATGGGTTCACTGTAAATCTTTAGCAGCTAGCAATAAAAACAGAGAAAAAAATACTTGCATCAACCAATATTCTTGCCTATTCTTGCTACACAGGGCTAAAAAACCACTTTGCTTTGTCCATCAGTATAATGCCACCTCTGTCACTGAGCTATGCAACAAGACTGATTATGTCTTTGTTTTAAAATCTTGGCTATACTACAAAAATGATCTGTTGCTGACAATGGATGTCAGCAATGAACACAGCTGAACCCAGCTGTATGGACAAACACGAGCCTTGTTTACACAAGGACATCTTTTAGTGTGACCTGTGGTGTGAATTTAAACTAACGTAATTACGTCTTTTTCCTGTTTACCCTTACTGCATTCCCTATAGCTCTATTCAGATAAGAAATTACTATTTAGGACTTCAACAGAAGACAATTAAAATAACTAAACAGCCCACACTGCACAGGCAGCCAAATTCCCAGTCTGTTTGAACTGAGTAGATGATGTTAAATTACACCTGCTGTAGACATGCTAATGCAAAGGCAGTGTAATTTTTCTCCTTTAGGATTTGTATTTAAACAGTTTGATAATCATCACATCCCACCAATGCCTGCATAAGGCTTAACTAAATCATGATACATATGCTTGAAATAGCTAAACTAACTGCTCAGAGCAAACAGGTTCTCCTTGCCTCAGAACTAACCTTGCTTTAAATCCTAATCCTCCTTTCTATTCAAACATCAAAGCCCCACTCGGCTGAGAGGCCTCCCTCTGCTGAGCTGAACTCCACAGCCAGGAAACACATCAGTGTTCTCAGTCACAGCCAAGAGACAAGGAACTGTTCAGACTGGTAAACAAGCGAATGCCAAAAACCTTAATGAAGGGGGTGGGAGAGGAAATATATTATATAAAGGTTTTCTTTTTCTTCAAAGCCACATAGTTTCATTTTTAAATGACAAATTTTAAAATGGGTGCAGTCCAAAAGGTGAAAATATAATGGCTTTTCTGGCCTCTCTTTTTTGTTTTCTTCCAGACTTTAAATTAGCTTTCTAACTCAAGCTAAGGGCCCTGCAAAGAAAAGATAAAATTCAGCAGAGGCTGGAGAATAGGTCCGTTGGACTTACAAACCCAACAGGCAATGCCACAGGCAAAAGCCGTAATTGCCTACTGAGACAAAGGGCAGGAGCACACGCGAGTGTGGCAGCATTCACAGGGCACATGCTTCTTGCCCCATCTCTCCTCCACAGGCGACGCAGTCAAAAGCCTCTGGTACAAACATCTCAGGCCAGTAAGACTCAGGGGCACGAAGATTAGTTAACTTGCCCCTGCTCTCCTCTCCTTAGCTCTCAACAAAGACTTAGACAGTATGCAGAATAGCTCACTTCTACTTTTGGCTCTTGTGCAAAGCTGTAACTACTTAACTGAAAACAGTAGCCACAAACACCTGTGGGGAGGGCAAAACATGGACACAACGGAGCAAAAGCTGCACGTCTTTACCCTTCACAATGGGAATCCAGAGAAAATTTCATAGATATGGACGTCAGCATCCCAGGTGTCGTGTCAACATCTTGGAAGTGAGATTTGGTCAAAAAAGTGACATTTGTCACCTGTCACTTGGAAACATGTGGCACTATCTGAAGTCATTACCAGAACACAACCAGAATACATCTATTTTTGTTCCTCCAGGAGGAAAAATGCTCTTCCTTCAGAGATCAGGTACTGGTATCAGTATTACACGGAGAGTGATATCAACACTGTTACCTTGGTGGTAAGTCACGCTGGAATGTTCACACTGTTAAGAGCCCTGCAAGGACAAGGCTTAAGATGCAACCTGGAGTTAAGGGACAGTAATTAGCTGTAGCAATAAGCTACTTATAATTCAGACGTGTGAATCTCCATTTGGTGGAGCAAGGAATACTAACATCCTCGAAACAGCTTGACTGAAAACAATTGGTAAATATTGCAAAACCAGTGACAGTCTCACAAAAATTGAAGAATACCCCATTTTCTTCTTAGAACTTAGTCTTAGACTTAATTTTTAACAAACTGCTGTACTGCCAGCAAGCAGGCTTCATAATGAGCAGTCCTCCAGCAAAAACTCTGTTCAGCATTTACAAGACTCTTGCCAGTGAAACTTCCAATAGCTGTTCACTTGTCTGAATCTCCCCAGTCCCACTAGTGGGTTGTGGGATTTTGTTTGTTTTAAATAAGAGGTTTCTTATTCAGTTTCTGACCTAGGTTCTAACACAACTCCATCATATGGATTAACTCTAAAGTGAAATGAACTCTCTTCATGCCACTATTTCATAGTGACTCAGAAAGGCCTGCTGACCCAAAGATTTTATAATACAAACAATCATGAATATAGCTTTCCTGGCCCAAGGCCTAAAACTGGTCTCCAGCACTACTTCCCTCTTATCCCTGGAGACCTCCCTCCTCCTCCCACTGACTACAGAAAAAGCCTAAGGATACCAAACATCCCTAAAAGTAGTTTTTGCTAATAATACCTCTCCTTTTTTCCTCCCTGCTAGACTTTGCTTGGAAAGGCTCTAAGTGTCACAGCCATTCAGTCTGAAGACTGACTCAGTTATCACCTTATACATTCTGAAGTACTGTGCTATAGTACAAAAGCCTCTCCAGTCTCATAGGATCTGTTCAGAGACAATTAGTTCCCTTGTGCTTCATTAAGAGAAAAGGTACATTCCCCCACTCATTCGCACCCCTCTATCCCCATAGATTACTGAAAACACTGGGATCCTCCTGGATTGAACACACCTTAAAAGGCAATATCTGCAACACCTCAGTGAGCTTCTAGCTGTGAGCCACAGTGATGCTTCCCTTGCATGCATTTATGCAAGAACTGCTTCAATAATATCAGAACCTGATTTAGAGGCTTCAAAAGACATTACTTGAAAGCTATTCCAGATGTGTGGGCGACATGTAGTTTTCCATTCTCACTCCTGGCTCTACTCTATTATTAACTGAAGGCAGCAAGTCCAAAACAAGGATCACAGACTCTTTGAATTTCGGCAAGGAAAAAGAAAAAATTAAAATAGTGAAACAATAATTTAGCTAGAACAGAAATTAAGAGAAAAGCTTGAAGTTACCTATTACACCACATCAGAATTGGATGAACTGCTTTGAGATGGAAGACTAACCACTGAGCCAAAACACCAAGGTTTCCTCCTGAACCACCCAGAGAGAAGCTACAATGAAACACACTGGGAAGTTCATTTCCAAAACATCAACTAACCTCTAACAACAAAAGGCACAAAAGAATAGGTTTTGTGGGGAAAGAGGAGGAGGAACACCTTGAACGGCTACCATCAAAAGAGAAACAAAACTGGCTTCAAGTTCGCTTTGCCCAATCATATGCTTTCCAACTTGAGAAGACAAGAAGCCACCCACAGCAAGAATGACCAGATCTGACTGCAGAGCAAAGGTCCCAAGTATTGCAGATTTCACATGCACACAAAAAAGGAAGTCAAGTTCCGCACGGAAGCCAGAGGTTTGTTTACGTTCAAATGCTTGTAATCACTGCTAAAAGGAAGCTGTGGGTTTATTTTTAGGGATCTATTTTTAGATAAAGCATTATCTCAATATTGTCATTTTCTAGTACTAAAGGAAAAAATGGTTTCCTTGTACTAAACTTAGAATCATTATGTTTCCTGTAAGTAAGGATCAGCTCAAGAAAAGCCCTACTGAAAAATGAAGAAATCATTCAGAGTTCCTCATTTTCACTAGACATTGAATCAACAGTTGCAAACAAGCTAATGGTGCTTCTTAGTCTCACAAATGTGAAGAAACCTGGACAGTTGTTATCCTCAGAGAAAACAAGCTTTTGCAGAGCCCTGGATAGAGTTAAATACTATTTTCAAAAGATGCCACTGATGTTGGCACTATGCTAAACTCATTTTTAGGTTGTACTAGTATAGTGACTCATTTTGAAGCCTCCAAGTGCTACTAGCATAAGAAACAAACCGACTGCTGCATGGTTCACCCTCTCAGCAACCACCATGTTCCTGACCTCCAACCTGTCCCCAACACAAACACGACAGCCCCGAATCACAATGGTACATTCAAACACATGGACTAAGAATACAAAGCTGTAAAGCAATGTCAGAAACTCCTAAATGCAACACAAATAGTGTGTTTGTTGCACACAACAATTCTCTGTAGAATCACCAATGGTAAAACCAAATATACTCATCTGGAAACTCAGATCTCATGGAAACTAAGATAAAGTTACCTAGTTTTCCTCCAGAAGAGGAATACCGATTGTTTAGGAGGCTAAACAGACACTTGGAGAGGAGATACTGCATCCAGTGACTCTAAGGTATAAATCTGCAGCACTTTAACAAGTCACAATCCAGACTACTTTATACCCGTACGTGATTTTTCTATATACTTGCCCTTGGCATTGCTCTGTGGTCAAGGCTTTGGAAAAAGGGATTCTGAGCTGGTTCTGACCTGACCAGTAAGCAATAGAAAAAGCTTGTTGTTAACACCTGTAGAGACCACTGAGGTTTGACAATAACAATCCCTGCAACGTTGAACTCTACAAAGACATTACAGCACATTATAGTATCTAGAAACACAAAAAAAAAGATCATTTGGCCAGTGGGCAAGCCAGGGTAAATACAATGTAGGACTAATTTAACCATGAGACTAGTGGCTTCAAGTTCTTTACTGGCTGAAGGCTGTATGTCATACTAAAGAGCTCTGCAAAGTCTCAGTTCTACACTGAAGTTGGAATCTATACCTTAGCCTTTCTCCTGGCTGACCGCGCCTGATAGAAGAAAAATCAGATGTTGGCATCTGACAGTGTCTGAAATGAAGATGAAGCTATACATACAAATGAATATGGCTTATTTAATTAACAAGCAAAATCTTCTGTGCTGAAGGAAAAGTAGATGATTCTCTTTCACTAGCTTCAAGGTGGATGAAGCTGAAAAGCAGCTAAGCATCTCTAGCAATTACACCCAATTGTTGCTCACTGCATTTCCTCAGCACCATTCCTGTAAAACACTTGCTAGCACACACTGAACATTTCAGTCTCCTAGTTTGGAAATACATTTGCAGAACTGAAATCGAGTTCAGGAATTCATTTTTAAATTCCACAGAACTTATTTATATAAATGTGGTTTGTAACACCAAGCTTGTGTGCAACCAGAACTCAGACCTTTTTTGCTCAGCAGAAATAAAAATAGCGTTTCTGAAGTCATAGATCAACTTCATCCTCTTCACACAGCTCAAACTCACCTTTCACAACATAGTCTCCAAACAGAATTGTTGAACTTGTACTGAAAAAAGAGCTAGAAGACTGAGGCACTCAGTCAGAACTGGGTAACTTTAGAGAAAACAAAGCTAAAAAGTTATTTTTGCACTGCTACTTCAAGTCGGTCTCTACACAAGTTGAGGCAAGATTGAAACTCTTGCTGCAGAGGCTCCTGCATTACTTACATTTATAATCTAAACTCAATTCAAATCTGTTGTAATTTTCTGCTAGTTTCACGGTGCAAATGTAGGAAGAGAGCATTCTGCACTGACACGAAAAGAATAACAGCAATATGGCAGCATGCCCTTCTCCCTTCAATTAATTATTCTTGCTATTTTTAGCACTTCTTAAATGTAAAGTACACTGACATCATTATTTAGTCTCCTCTTTTTCACAGGAGGCTAGGGTTGTCTGGAACGACACATGCATTTCCACTGAAGAAAAAGGTGACTGAAACACGGAAGGGAAAATACAAAGGTAGGCAGGAGAAAACTCTTAAGGTTGAGGGCTTTTAAATCAAGGGTCTATTTTTTTGATATTTCTAGTCTTTTAAACAGGAGGGTTCTTTTTGAGATAGTTGCAGATCCACCCTGGCACCTCATCCCCACACAACAGCTTATTTGCCACTAAACACACAGTCACTACAGCCACAGCTGTAGTGCAACTCAGCCTGGGAAGTGGCCCATTTTGTGCATGCACACACGGCTGCGTGCCTGTACACCTCCACCTACCTACATGTATAGTGCAGCCACGCACAGACAGCCTACATGAGGCAGTCATGCATTATTTATAGCACTCGTCTCTCATCACCTCTCTTCCTCTACCTGCCTGGTTGAACCGAGCACTAAAGCAGGAAACAATTGTCGCTTGAAGCTGTCGACACACTTCCTGCTCTTCTAAAGCGGAGAGGGGAGAAGTTCTGTGGGGTCAGATAATCTGTCTCAGCATGCACAGTGATGCAAGCTATTTCAAAAAAGATAATATTCTGTAATTCATCCCTGCTTAAGCTCTGCAACACTTAATTTCTGAGGTAGACATTAACACCCCATTTCAATTGTATGACTTGGAACACGGAGGACTGATAACCCTTTTTACTTCAGCCAAACCACACATATCATGAGTTGTGTGGTAGTCAACAGTTACACAGCAAATTCAATGCTGAAAAACACTAAGCTAAATTCAGCTGTTATAAGTGCCACACAGCAGGAGCTCATCACCGCACCCCTAAAAATTGGAGCCTCTTAACAGCAACTTCCATCACTCAGAAACACCTTACCAATACCACCTCTCTCTCTTCTGCTACTTTAGGGTGTAGCTTTATAGATTTGGAAGTAGCAAATAAGGAAAGCCTTCATCGTGTCTTCACTGTTACTGTTAACTGCACATTCTTTGCCCATCCTTTGGCATTTGACATTCAAGTTGTAAACGGTGGCATATTAGAATCACTCTGCAAGTAATTGTGTGGGTTCCAGAAGCATTATATCAACTTCATGCAGACAAAATTCTTTAAAGCCACGAAGATGTCCTTTTTCTTCCCCTGCCGCTCCTCCTCCCAGTTGCATAAGCCTATTTTTCAACATTTGGCAAGAGAACGAACATATTAGATCACAAAGGACCAAATTTGTTGTTGTTTTCCTTTTGAGCTTCCTTAATTAGGACTCCAGTACTTGGGAAGTAAAAGGAAAGAAATGCACTGTGGTATAGAACTATCAATATTAACGAACAAGGCACATTTCCAGCTTTTAAAAATATTCTGTTTGAGGCTAAATCAGCATATCTAAAAGTGACCTATTTGGAGTAAGTATGCCACCAAGTTTGATATTTAGGTCAGTATTTGTGCAATAATTCCAGTCCGTCCTGAAAACAGGAGTTCTGTTCACCTCAGGACACACACGTACAAGAAAATTCAATCCGAACACCTATTAACAACCCCCTTCCAAAAATTTATCAGGGCAGAGCATGAGAGCTGTCTTGGCTAAGATACATTTCAGTGTGAGAACGAATCAGATTATACAGAAGCGATGCTCGTTTTTAATTAAGTTGAGCCCCAATCTCTGCAGACAAATTCAAATCTTATCTAGCACACATGTATTTATTGCAGGAGTAATGCGTTAGGATTTGCCTCATTCTGGAACACCATTGCCAGTATTCTGTGTGGATAAAGACTGCAGAGCAAGCATTCTTCATGAAGTCTCCTTTCGAGATTAAGCTTGTTATTGCAAAGTTAAAATAACATCATCTTTAACTCTTTTGAAGTATACAGAAAACAGATTTTTTTTTCACACTTAAAAAAATGAATTCAGCAATTTTAGTGAAGTATATTAACAAGGATCTCCTCCTACATCTATAATTAAACATTTAATTACACTTGTAAGTATCGGGAGCCTCAGTTTTCAGGAGCACGCATGAAAGACTGCAGAAAAACTACCGCTGAACATAAGTTAGCATGAATGTCAGGTTCAAAACAAATACCATTAATAACATCAATACTTAAAAAATACAGTGTTAAATTATTATCCATAATAATTCACAAAAGTGAAACCACTATGATTAAAGATGACTCTCTAAGCATCATGTGACTTAGCCCATAACAAACAACCAGAACCTCAAAGTTAAGAGGGCCATAACACTTCTCTTCCTAAATTTGCTTGCGTTTAGTCACACAGTGCTTTATTTTCTTGGTTAGCAATAATATTTCAACTTCTTTGAATCTGAGTAGGTTCCAAACACCTGAGGCAGGGCACCTTATATAAATGTTTTTGTTTTACTGTGTGAGAACACTAGCTTGCCTGAACTACAGAGCTGAAGATGAAACTTTCTTATTTATTTGTACATGTAAATCAGGGATGATGCACCTTACAACTAAGCTCTTTGGCACAAACAGCATTAGCTGGAGGAAATCTGAGATACTTTTGCAACATTCCTAGTTCCTCTGTTTCTGTTCTTCAGAAGAAGTGTTACTGCACAGCACTTCCCACACAACTGCCTTGCATACAATCATGCTTGTCTTATTTTTCAGTCTGAGGATAGAAAACCCAAACATCTGAAAAATCAACTTGAAGTGGCAAAGTACTATTTCAAAACCCATTAACCCAGAATGGCAACTTTCTGGTTTTGGGGCTGGGGAGTGGAGAGTTGGGGAAAACGAAGATTCATTTTTCCCTTGAAGCATGTTTTACCCACAAAAAGAACAGCATAAGGAGTTTCTTCAGTTCTGACAGTCTGAAAAGACGTTTTAAACTATGTATTTTCTTTCTACTCTTACATAAGAAAAATGGAAGGGTATCATGAGCGCATGGGGCTATGTTCTCATGCTGGCTACCATCCCAATACTGTTAGTCATTTGGGTGAACCAGAGAGAAAGAGAAGCACAGCATGGCACAGAACAAGCTTATGCTGCCAGTAACTCAGAGGGCCTTTCTGGCCATTTATCTCTACTTCTGAAGTTCATTGTTTTCCAGTGTTTTTCTCACTCATTAGATTTGCCTTTCATTTCTCTGATGTCAATCCCTCTGGAGATGAAAGAGCACTACTCTCCCAGGGAGAGCCACAAAGCTGCAAGGACTCAGAAACCTGACAGACCATGCCTGACCGTCTCATAAAACATGCCTTGGAGATTTCCACCTTGAGGCTTAACAGACCTGAGCAGTGATGCCAGAACAGTGTCTTTAAAGAGAATTTTAAAACTTACTAGGAATGAAACAAAGGATATTTTAAATAATGCATGCATTGGGAGGTGCAGTAGTTACCGCTCAAAGAAAGTTTGATATAATAATCAAACCTCTTAAAAACCACAGCCCACACCGTACCACTGGCACTAGGCTGGATAATACATTATTGCAATTTGAAAACACAGAACAGATCTAGCGTGCCATAAATATCTCTAAGTAGTACTACACAAAACCAAGTGGCTTTACATAATAAAGAGCATGAACAGACAGCCCTATCAAGGATAAAACTAATGGACAGTTTAGGCTCAAACAGAAAACCAAAGAGAGATTGCTGGCAGCACAGCGAAAGGACTTTGATGTTGAAAATAAATATCAGTGGTTCAAGATAAATTACTTTAGAGAGGATTTATCAAAAAAAGTGGCAAGGATTAAGAGATTATTAAAACAGATAATTGCAAACACAATCTTTCAGCAGCACAAAGAGGAACTGAAGAGTAAAATGAAATAATGAAGGACCTAAATTCCCATAATAAATTGTGCTCTAAGCACAGTACAAAATTTGATATACAAAGGCTTTACTTGGTAATTTTTTTTTTACTGACATAACATTGTTTCTTATTTTAAAAAAAATCAAAAATTTATAAAACTGAAGAGAGATTCAGCAACTTCTCCAAGCAAGAAAAAAATTCCTTAATTCTAGCAATTTAATCTTTAGTGTAAACAACAAATCAGAAAACTCCAACAATATTCTAGATCTTATTAACATTGAAACAAAGCTTTTTAAGCTGAAATTTTGACAGATATATATGTCATCGTTTTTGTTCTTATAACCACACTCATCCATCCAGCTGGATCAACATGAGAAAAGGGAGGAAGTCCAGCACAGCACTTCACTTACACAACCAGGTTAGAAAGAAGTCCTAGTATAAATGCACAAAAAATCCCTACTGCCTGTTACCAAGAGCTCTCAAATTGGTTAACATCAGCAGTTAAGGACAATGAACTCGGTAGAGAGACTTATCTCTCCTACACGGAGAAGACAGAACTGGAGCAAACACTACAAACATCCCATTCAGGCAGGAATTAGCACTGTTCTCACCTTCGATGCTTGTCGAAGCCATCGCAAATATTCAGTGAAGTTATCAAAACAAATGTAGTAGGTCTGGCTTTGAGGTCCAGAGGAGCTAAATGCTAAACAGTGCTGGTGCTTTTTCACTTCTTCCACCTACAGTAGAGACACAAAACTGTTAGTGAACAAGAATCAAACACAACTCCCCAGGACAAAGTTAAAGCATGCCAAAGAGCAGCTCTTCAAGCAGAGTTGGCGTAGCCCTCTCAAGCACTCGAGCAGGACCTTGGCTGTCAAATATTCATGAAATCTACACAAACAAGGAATGAAAACAGAAGAATGAAGGAATCAAGTGAGAAAAACACCAAGAACGTCAACGTTTTAAGAGAGACCGAGCACCATAAAAGGCTCCTAGTGAAACACATTTAAGGCTGCCTTTGCACAACCTAAATATGTACAATTCATACTCTTGATTATTAAGAAATAGTTTAACAAAATGCTTCTCTTACAGCCCAATTAAATTCTTTGGCATTTCTCAACTTGCTAAAAAACACCCAGAATACATCATTCTGCTACCATACACGAGAAGTCCCACACAACTTATGGTCTCAATGTCTCAGCACCGCATTCTGGAAAGCCTTTGCAAACCAGGAAGTGCAGGGTATTTATGGGGCTGAGGAAGAATATTTTTCGAGCAATAATTTTAAAAACACTTAGTTCTGTGCCAAGCATCCTCCTCCCAAGCTTTGTCAGCAGAAGCCCTCAGTACATTTCTCTCTGCTTGATTCTCTTTTTCTTTTAAAATTTTTTGTTAACTTACTGCCTAACACAGTCTGCACAATGTACATTACATGAGGCATTTATGTCCAAAATCAACTCAAATTCCATGTTAAGCAATTTTTAAAAAAGTACACAATCTTCCCATTTGGAATGAAAACAAAATAAATTAAATCTTTTTTGTCTCAAAGAGAAGGCTGATGGGGAATACTGTCTTCCTCAGTGTGCTACCGCCAAGAATACAATTCACTGTCAGAGTTCATCCACTGCTGCTGAAAGAGGAAAGTATCTCCACTTCAGTAGCTCTGGGGAAGATCTGAAACTTGTTTCTCTCCCAATGACTCTTAAGAATCAAACTTATCAGTATTCAAGGTAAAAGTGCATTATTTCAGGTGTAAGTCATCTTCAAGCTAATGATTTTCTTCCCATTATCTTGGCTAATCAAGCCAAAACCAGAGTTCTAAAGCACTATTTAGACTGAGATAGTAATGTTGCAATCTTACTGCTTTCACTAAAGTTTCACAGAGTCACAGAACAGTCAAGGTGCGAAAGGACCTCCAGAGGTCATCTGGTCCAACTCCCCATTCAAGAAGAGCCACCAGCACTCAGCTCACCAGGACTACATCCAAATGGCTTTTGAATATCCCCAAGGATGAAGACTCCACTCTCTCTGGGCAACCTGTACCAGTGAAATGTCATCCTCATAGTGAAATGAATTTATCCTTGTGTTCAGATTGGACCTCCTGTGCTTCAGATGCAAGCAATCAGAAAGAAGTTCAGTTCCAGCTTTTTGCAAGTAAAAATGTTTGTTGCTGTTATCTTAAATTAGACTGCTACTCATATAATCCTGAACAGTCAGAAAAAAAACAGTGTCGAAATAAGCCCAAGGTTAATTTTCATATCTTAAGAGTAACCCAGCATGGATAAAAACTGGATGAAGAGGCATAGTACAGATCATTCATAATAGAGCTGCATGTATCTTTTGGCTATCTACTATTGCCCATGTAAAACATTTAACACTGCTCACACAAACAGGAAGCTGAAAGTGTTTCCCTTGCTCTTCTGTAGCATTTTAATCCAAATGTTGTAAATTGTTGGATATTAATCTGTCCATAATCAAAAGTCATTTATATTCTTTGATAACACCATTCACAGAAAAAAGCTTTTCGGAGACTAGCAATCATCATAATTGAATGCAATCTTCTCTGCCTAAAGAGATAAGGGTTAAGCAATCAAATACATAAAATGAAATATCTTACTTTTCCACCAATTAAAGGGAGGACATGCATCTTTCCAGTCTGGCTTTCTTTTACTGATGAGACAATCAGGCATGTTCCGCAAAGGATAGCTTGGCGTCTTGTCCATCTGTTGACTGGCAAATGTATTTTCCCTTTTCGAACATTGTACATTCCTGAGAGCTGAATCCGTTCAGAGCTGCCAATGCTGTGGGGCTTTCCTGAAATAGAAACAAAAGCATCCACTTAATCACGGAAAATCTTTGCCTCTTTCACTCAAATAATCCTGAGACTTTATCAGCAAGTTTTCAAGCCACAGACCACAGCGTAACAAATGAAACACAGCTTCAAAACCACACAAGCAAGAAATTTAGTATCAGCTTCAGTACAGGCTTCTTTCATAGGTAGAAGCGCATTACAGGTTGGCATCATGGAGAGCAGACCACATTACACCGTGGTACATTAAAGATCTGCAACAGTTACGTAAGTACCAATTAATGGTACCGGTCTTCTCCACGGGACCTGGAAATCAAATGTTCATAGAATCATTAAGATTGGAGAAGACCTTAAAGACCACCATGTCCAACGGTCAGCCCAACACCACCATGCCTATTAAACCATGTTCCAAAGTGACATGTCTACATGTTTTTTGAACACCTACAGGGATGGTGACTCCACCAGTTCCCTGGGCAGCCTGTTCCAACACTTCAGCACTCTTTCAGTAACTTTTTTCCAATATCCAATCTAAATCTCTGACACAACTTGAAGCCATTTCCTCTTGTCATATCATTTGTCACTTAAAAGAGACCAACACGCACCTTGCTATAACCTTCTTTCAGGTAGCTGTAGAGAACAATAAGGTCTCCCCTCAGCCTCCTCTTCTCCAGGTTAGACAATCCCAGCTCCCTCAGCTGCCCCTCATGAGACTTGTGCTCCAAACCCTTCACCAGCTTTGTTGCCCTTCTCTGGACATGCTCCAGCCCCTCAATGTCCTTCTTGTAGTGAGGGACCCAAAACTGAACACAGTATTTGAGGTGCTGCCTCACCAGTGCTGAGTAGAGGGGCAGAATCACTTTCCTACTCCTGCTGGCCACACCATTTCTGATACAAGCCAGGACGCTGTGGGCCACCTTGACCACTTGGGCACAGTGCTGGCTCATGTTCAGCCGTCTGTCAACTAACAACCCCAGGTCCTTTTCTGGTGGGCAGCTTTCCAGCCACTCTTCCCAGGTCTGTAGCATTGTATGGGGGTTTTGTGACCCAAGTGCAGGACACAGCACTCAGCCCTGTTGAATCTCATATAACTGGCCTCGGTCTATTGGTCCAGCCTGTCCAGGTCCCTCTGCAGAACTTTCCTACCCTCAAGCAGATCAAGACTCCTGCCCAACTTGACGTCATCTGCAAACTAACCAAGAGTGCACTTGATCTTCTCATCCAGATCACTGATAAAGAATGACCCCAACGCTGAGCCCTGGTGAGCACTGCTCGTGACCAGCAACTGGATTTAACTCCATTCACCACAACTCACGGTTAGGTGAAACTCCTGGTTACTGTTGGGTTATCATTCACTGTTCTTGTAACCACAAAAAGGGGCGATGTACTGTTTGATGACCCACACCTTTGCACTTTCATGTCTCTCCAGGCATCCTTAAGGTCATGCTTTGAATAGCTTCAACACTTCCCCCAAAGAATACAATTCCTACTCTCTCCAGCCCGCTGTGTTCCATCCAAACCCCACACCATAGGTAGTACACTCAACCACAATGTAAACAAGATGCAACCTAGACAAAACCCTTCAAAAACCCTGCTTCAGTCCCAGTAAAGCCTTTGGAAAGAGTGAAGGCTTTTTCATCTATATTGCAATTAATTTTCTATTTATAATAATTTAGATTATTAGCAAGACAACCAATTAGACCAAATCTTCTAAATCATTTTAAATAGCTCAGGCTCTACTAATCTAATCTATTAATAAGATTCTACTCTACAGAAAACATCATTAACAACGGCAACACAAAACCAACTCTCTTGTCTGCTCTTACAGGACCCCATTTTTTAAGGCGATAAATGGGAAGAAGCACAATTTGCTCATTCTAATCCGAAGTATCTATTCACACCAAGTTACCCTATCAAACCTTAAACACCCCAGCCCAGATCACAGTCATCCACGCATACTAAGTCTTCTGCAAGCAGAGACAAGAGGCAGTCATGTTCAAGTTAAATCAGTTGAAATTTCTAGAAGAATATCAGTGTTTGTGAAACTTTGAAGGAGAGCTCCCCCATGGACAAACCAACTGTAGGCTACGTTAATACCACATTACTTCCCCATCATGATAAAAGATAAATCACTCATTTTCTTACACTAGTCTTCACCAAAATTCTCCAAAATTAAGGAATTAGTAACTACTTAGGACTCCAGAAAAGGAGAGAGTTGATCCCATCTTCTGACCCTGATATTTCAGACCAGTGCCAATTAAACTGCAGCAACAACTGCTGCACATTATTGCTCCACCGTGCTAGTACCCCTGCTTATACAACAGCTCATTTATCTAAATGAGTCTGTTCTTGCCTTCAAATTATGTATGTTAAGACAGAAGACACCTACCACATGGCCTACCCACTGCCATTCCCTTACCCTTGCCTACCCCTGCGCCAATTCTTGTCCTTATCTTTAAAAGCAGCCTTCGTGAATCTTCCTGCCGGTTTAATGAGCCAAGACTTGGCACAGTTACCCTAAAGCCTTGCTCTGCTCTAATAAACACTACATTTAGGCTACTGATATCTGCCAGTTTGGATCTGCAGGAACATCGCCGTTGCTTGAAGCTAAAAGACTGAAAAAACTTTAATGCCCACAGGGTATCAGCATCTAATACAAAAATAGGTGCCCCAAGAAAGCAGTAATTTCCCGGCCAAGCAAATTCAAATCCAAGAGAAGCTGTGGATAAACACTTTTCCCAACAGAATAGACGGGAACAGGGGATATCCATTTACACAAAGCTATGGAAAGACTGATAGGGAATACAAATGAGTAAAACAGAGCAACTCAGCCTTAATTAAACACAAAAGCTGAATCAAACTCTACATTTGGAATATGAAAAATGTGGTTGCTAAAGTAACTGACAATTTATCTAGCTTGTGCAGAACAATGGATACATGCTGCAAAGCACTGATTAAAGAATTAACCACACAGAGAAACTATAAAATCTTTGTAATGGAATAAAAAGTGCCTGGAAAACATTAATAGCACAGTTGTGCAAGGAATAGTTGTTGCATGTGTGGGCAGCTTCACCTCAAAAATGTCATTTTATGGTCATCTTCCAGGGCCTGTTTCTGGCTGTACCCTCTCTAACTTCACTGTAAAAGCACAACCCACTGCTGATTGAACCATTTAGGACTGCAAAGCACAGCCTCAATCCCTTGGGAAGCCAAGGCCATTTAGCAACATGTATTCTAATATAGCTCAAAGCAACTTTACCCATCCAGGAACAGAGGACATCATTCACACTTAATACGAGCAGACTTGTGTCCTGGAAAACACCGTATCCCAGTAGTTCTTCAGGATTATGTGGATAACAAATAGGACGAGCTGCTACAGTGCTACGGCCAAGAGGCTTGGCAGGAAACACAACAGCATTCAGGAGCAATAGAGAAGCAACATTACCCTGCCTGGTCCAGTGGTAAAACAACTACTGCACTGGTCGCTTACACGTCACAAAGAGTGCTGAAATATTAGTCTTGAGAAAAGTTTCAGGACGGGATAAAAATCAGGAGCTCAAGGAACCTGCTTCCTAGGACCGGACTAAACAACTCACTCCCTTGGACTAGCTGCATGAAGCGAGGCACAGCTGGACCTGTAAAACTACTTAGAAGTCTGTAAAAGGAGATTCTTCAAATCTTATCTAAATACACAGAGGTTCTAAGTCACAAGTCACAGTAACAATTAGTACCATCAGTAAATGCTTACTAGGAGGGCCAGAAAAGAGCTATCACTAAAAGCATTCATGCTAGGTATGAACTGAGCTTTCTCTCAAATTTCAGATTCAATGGGAAAACTACCAGAGTAAGAATCTTCAGTTATTCCTATGATTATAAAAGAAATAAACGGCCCCTTCATACTCTTAGGATTTAAGGTGCCTTTCCCCAGCAAGTACTACCCCTTGCTACGTGAAAGCTAGAAGGTTCCTGATGGGAACAGACAGAAATAAAATACTGAGCCTATTTCATAAAAGCAAATGGTTTCTGTCTTCCTATTCTTGTCTACCTCACTACACAGCCAACCATCTGGTTGGATCAGATGATCTTTTGAGGTCCTTTCCAACCTGGGCTCTTCTATGAGTCTATGATTCTATAACTTGCAAACCCCATGTTTAATATTGGATCACATGTTGTTGCCTGAGATGCAATCTGCTCACTTATCATTCAGTTTCCTCCCTGCTAAACGGCTGTAATCACCGAGACTAAAGAGTATCACTACTATCATGCAAGAAAAAGAAGTAAAAGTCAAAAGCCACTAGCTTATCTTGATTTTAAGCACAGGTTATTCAAGGACATCCCAACTAAACATGGAATCAGATCCCTAAATCCACAGAACGTTTGCAAGTAACTGGAGCAAAAGCCATTTGACAAGAACCAGCCTTGCCTACTGAAAGGTAAGCTTGGACAGATCACAGCTTTAAAGAGCTCAGATATTTGCTGCCAGGAGAGCATAAAAGCAGGAAAAGTTTAAATGACAGCAAACTGCCACAACAGAAGCAGGATGAGACTTGGAATCAGAGTTAAGCAATCCTAATGCTGGCTACTCCTCACTTCAGGGGGGAAAGCACCGGGTGGCAGAGACTCACGCTGCCCCACAGTGCGGTTCCTGCAAGAGTTGGTTCATTCCCAACATGGTCAGGAGCAGAGGGCCAGGAAAGGGCCGAGAAACATACCTCCCTTTTCTATGGCCTGGAAAATAATCAAATGAGAAGGCAAATGATCTTTTCTTCCAAGTTTACAGGAGGGATGGGGTAATTTGGGCTTTGATCCTTAGCCTAAAGGCGTTCTGGTAAAGACCACAAATTATGGTAATCGTACCATCACCACCAAAAATCAGTTGGCTTTGAGGTAACCCAGTGCCAGCAAATGTACAGTTTTTAGTACAAGCATCAGCAGTTCTGCAGTTACCTTCCTCAATCAATCGTAAACCTCCTGTTTGAGATCCAGAAGACAGCACAGGATTCATATTCAGATTTTTCTTCAGTTTTAACTGTACCCAAAGAGAGCAAATGAGTTTTCACAGGGGTCTGTGATATTGAACTGAACCTAACAGTTGTGGAGATAAAATGGTAATGATGATCCTTTGTGACTTGAAACACAAATTTGCATCCTGCCAAAAACTTACTGCTGCCTCCACCAGAGTGAAGGCAAATATGCCAGAATATCTTGAAGAATCACATGCCAGAAAATGTTTTTCAAATACTAAGTCCAACCAGAGCAGCTTGAGTATTTTAGCAAGAAACCATTAAAAGATTATTTTTCATTCCTGTCAGGACTCCAAGACTACAGCAACTGCAAAGCACCCCCACAAGGGGACTTCTGTTCCGCATGAGGCATTAGAGGAGATGCCTCAAGGAATTATAAGCAGACCAGTCATTTGGCTATCTTGACATTCATGGTTGAATTCCTCTCGGTTTTAGCTTGTCCCAAGTCCTGGAGGGAAAGCTGTGGTATTTAGAACAAGGACAGAGAAAAGCAGAGAATTTGACTGAAACATCAGGACTGCTGTTGGAGCCATGAACCCAATTCTGCTTCACAGAGAGCACAGATGGGACACTAGAGATCTTTTCATGATGTTAAAAACTAAGTCCTCACCATAAGCAGTTCATGGAAGCTCTGGGTATACAACACACTGACATCCCACCCAGTGCAAAGACTTAAAACCTTATTAAATAAATACCCATAGCCACTTGCTTTGAATTCCGGAGAAAAGCTCTTTATCCCAGTGATGGAAGGCATATGGAATACATTACCATCAGAAGATATAAAATACCAGCTCATTATGGGACATAAAAGTACTTGAGGAAAAAAAAAAACCTCTCTGCAGCTATACGGCTGATTAGGTTGCAAGTACTTATTGTTCCTCCCTGTTTGAAAAGTACAGCCAATAAAGTCTGCCACTAAAGAACAATTTAAGTCATTACCAAAATAAGACCAGGGAAAAGTGTTGACATAAGAAATGCATTCACTTCTGTGCAGCGAGTCTTATTTTTATTACTAATATTGGTCTGATGGAATGAAAACTAAAAATTCCCTGAGACCTGCATGGCACAGCCAGCCAGGGCAGCTGAAGAGACTGCCCTCACCAAGCCATCTTGGGTACCACTGGCAGTAAAAGCAGCTCAGTTATTCTGCAGGAATAACATCTAAGTTTGAGGCTTTTCAGAAGTGACTGAACGGCTCCGAGTACCTAATTTAGGGCTGTCCTTTTCCTGCTGCAGCTAGGCCAGCACGACAGAGGTCATCATCCTCATCTGCCTGCTGTTGAGCCCCTGGCCCAAGGCCAACATTGCATCAACCTTGCTGCATCAGCCGCTCCTGATAAGCTGTCCCAGAGCCCTTCAGACAAAACAGGCTGCTTTAATTTTCTTCCATCTTTTTTTGACTGAGAGGCCTTAGGGACAGCTCACGGTGAGCGGTTCAGCTTGGAGAGTAGAAGAATGGCATGTAAGGGGCCAGAGTAGCTGCTGCTGGAGGGGATTCGTAATTAAACCCACCCATGGCTTTCAGCAAGCCATTTCAGAATATTTCACATGCTAGCACTCTGTGAACATCAAGTCCTGTATGCATTGGTGATAAAAAAAACAACCCCAAACCACCAGTTAGTTTGAAGACTTTGGTCTGAACCCTCTAAGAAAGGTGTGCTATTTCCTAGCTGACTGGGTAAAATCAGCAGGGTGGGTGGCACCTTCCCCCCACCATCCCTCAGAACTGAAATCGGGGACACTTCATACCCTCCTCGCCTGCAAACCTGCAGACTGAGGCTCAGCACTGGCTGTGCCTAAATATAAGTACAAAGAGGCCTCAATTAGCAAAAAACATTGAAAGCCCTTGAGTGTCTTTGCCCACCCTTTGGGAAACTGTGCCACAAGAGCTGTTACTGAACCCTTATTGCCAGATCCCTCTGCACATTTCTACTTTTGCCCAAAATCCTCTCATTAAATACAGACAAAGCTCCTGCTTGCTATGTTTTTGAAGCTTCTCAGTCATTTAAGGCTTCTCCCCCTTGCATTCTTGTCAAACTAAGGACAGTGATGATGACTTCAGGCAAGGCCCAACGCAACGACATGTGTAAAAATAAAGCAGCAAGTTGGATTAAAAAAAGAAAAAAGGAGGGCAGCAAAGGAAGCAGAAAAGCACAAGTAAAAATTCAGAAACTACTGTACTGCTCATTTTTATTTTAAACTTCTGAAGAAAGCCTACACACAGTTACATGCTTATTAGAAGTATTTTTCCTTATGAAGGTCCACACTGTCATAATTTAAGAACTAGGGCACAGAATTAGCAGGTTTTATATTTAACCAAGACCAAGGATGCACTTTGTGGTCTCTACTGGCAATCAGCTGAGGATGATTTTGTGAAGGTAACAGAGCAAAAAAATAGAGCAAAGTTTCACCTGGCAAACCAGCAGTTGAACTTTTGCACTCAAATCTACTTAGACTCTTAAAAATCCCTGTAAGATTTAACAAAAGGCTTCTGATTGATTATGTACTGCTCTGTGGAAGAGGGATTCAGTCACTATTATTCTGTTCTGGGCACATAACTATTAGCATAGGCTTTACTCATACTCCTCATTTTGCTGTGCTCTATACTAAAATAGGGGCTGGGGGAAGCTCTGAAGTGGTTAAATTAGGAATCAGCAGTTCAAGCTCTACTATTTGAAGGCTGTTACCTTTTCACCTGAGAAACAAAAACTAGATGACAACTGTTGGATTTTACTCATCTTTTTCTTTACAGAAACATTCACTATGAGACAAAACTGGCAGAGTAGAAGTCAGACGAGCCTTCAGTCTTTGTGAAATACATCTCTGCTTTACAGGAAGATCATCCTTAAAGATGAGCATTACTCGCTATATGGTGTGATACAATAACACATAGTTACTGGTTTTATAGCAATAATCCTGCCTCCCACTTGTATTAAGTCCTCACTGGAGGAATGGTTTGTATGAATTTTATAATGCAGAGAACATCTCTCCCTTCTCTTTTTTCCCCACTGAGACAGAGTTCAATATTTGTTCACTTGATCACTCCCCAGATCTTGTTCTCACAAGACTCCCCACCTCCACACAGAAGCCACAAAACCATGATATCAATACTTAAAAAGATACCATAGGCAAAACTAAAAAAAAAAAAAAAGCTTTTTCTTAAAAGTAATTCTATTAAGTGTGACATATTTATGAGTGGAAAATGGCTGCAATAGCTTTGCTGTCCAAAGCTAAATATTAACGTGCGTAAGCCAAAAGCTTCTAAAGAAAACCCTAACAGACGTTCAATCAGAATTCATTTAAGAGTCATTGTTAACCAGCACAACTTCTACACTAGGTTGACTTAATAAAGGCACCAGGGTAAAGTAGGATACACAGCTGTGACTGGGATGCTACTTGCCATTAAAAGCAAGCAAGCACAGTGGAAGTTCGTATAGAGGCAGCAAACCTAGAGCCCTAGAATCCAATTGTTCTGTCTGTAACAAATGAATTCTAGAGCTACCTGCTCCAGTGTGTTTTGACAACCCGTATAAGCAAAACCTCCAAAACACACCCCTCCCAACCAAACTGAAATCCCACCTGTTCTTAAGCTCTTCATCCCATCTATCCCTACAGAGGACTCCTGCAGCTGAAACACGGGTTTGTAACATTCAAGCTCTCAGCCCTGTGTATCCCCACCTGCCTCACTCATTTGCAGGCAATTCAAGTAAGTTACAGGCAGGTAGGTTTGTTTATTTCAGCAAAACAATGAGGCTCTCAAGGCACCCCTGATGTTCTGGCTTCTGCTTGCATTAGAAACACCATGGAGTGCAGGTCAAATTCTGTCATGTCCAAATACTTCAGTTTGAAGAAAGGTCATAAAGGGGAGGGGCACCTGGTCTTCAGCAGCAAAACTCAATACCAATTCCTTTGGGAAAGCACCATATGCCATCTACGAAAGGAAAAATAAACGAAATACCCTGAGAAGGAACCATCAAGAAAAAATGTCATGTCATCTTCCTCTTGTGCTTCAACAAAGCTGTAAAAAGCTGCAGTATTGATCTAGAGTCTTCAAGGAAGTACTATCTAAAACAACTTTCACATCTTGAACTTAGCATTCATCTAAAGAAGTTATTAAAGTTCTTCAATGAGATCAACCACCAAATCCTTTTGCTCAAAGTGAATTTAGACCACAATTAGTCTTATACTGAGAGGATCTGTGCTAGCGTCTGATCAAATCCCTTACATGTATTTCTTGAAAACAATACTTCAGCAACACATTTTAAATTATCCCTTACTAAGATGGCCACAAGCAACTCCACTTTCTGAACAGTTTTGCAACTGCATGCACTAATATTAAAAAGACGAAACTGAATATACGGGGCCAAAAAGCTAAGCCTTACAAACTTGCCAGTAGCACCATGACTTGTGTAAGAGCAAGTAGAGCTTCAGTAGGATAAGACCCCATAACTGCTCAAATGATCTTTTCCCTTCCTCCTCAACTCAGCCCCCATAAAGCACAGCTGAACAGAATGCTGGAAGTGTACATATATTTTTGTGAAGTCATGCAAAATTGAATTCTACTTGTTATACCCAATGCACAATAAAGCCACAAGCACAATAAAATCCCTGGTATCCCAAAGGATACTTACCCTGTCTAAAGCAATTGCTGTATTGGCAAAAGCTCTGAGGTAACCAACTGTTTTAGGCAAAGCTGGAGCCTTGATGGAACTCAAGAGCAAAACTGCACTGATGATTCCACTGAAGTTAACAGTGGCTTTCAGGTTTTATCAGTGTTAGATGAAGCACAAATAACTACTTGAACGCATACTCTTCTGAGAAGAAACAATGACAGCCCCTGGCAGAAGTTCATCTGTACATCTTAGTACTCTGACAGAAAGATAGAAACCCATGCTCCTTAATAGCTAAAGTTGAGCAAAGCCCCCGACACCCCTGCACTTACCTGCCTCGCCCTGAGGAGGGAAGATGTGGATAGTCAAATGTTTTTAAAAAACCACAGAGGAACAAACATGCACAATAGGTTTGAGGATTCTTCCATGTGAACTTCAGGTATAACACAAATGCCATCTTTCAATACATTCTAGACTAAAATTCCACCAACAGCAAGACGACAGAACTGCTTTGCACATTAAATGTATTCAAGTTCCAACTACAATCATTTTCTCAACGGTCTTTCAACAGAAGAAAGAAGTCTGGTATTCTACAACATATCTAAAAGCATGTAGTAATCTAAACCCTTGTGAAGGTAAAACATTTTAAGTATAACACTTCCCACAACAGACCACTGTACCGGCATTACCATATAGACCAAAATCTAAACTCAAGTTTTATCATAGGACCCAGCTGATAAGCAGCTTATGTGAAAATAATTCGGTACAGTACCGCAAGGCTATTACTAGCACATGTCAATTCGGTCTAGTTTTAAAAAAAAATCCCAAATAATGGTACTATGGAGCAATATTTAAAAATTTGCATTTATTTTTTATGGCACTGCAAAAAAGGCCAGAATGCCAGATTTGGAATTGCCACACCTACAATCAAAAGCTTCCAGTACCTAACAAATAACAATACAAAAAGGAACTAGCAGGTAAAAACTGGTCAGTTGCACAAAGACAGAAAAATACAAAACCCAGAAGAAACAGCATGAGCCCATTAGTCTGACAGAATTACCAGTCAGTCTTAAACACCAAACCTTTCAAATTCACCTTCATTAATGTGAGATTTCCATGCTATGACTAGAAGGAATTCTGGCTGGGCAACGTGTGTATAAGCCAATCTTACTCCATCATATCAGCCCGTCTACTCATAACTTGCTAGGTTAGCTCAGGTCATACATTTGGTGTCTACACCTTGGCTGCTTTCCCCACATAACAGCAGCCAATATTTGTGCATGCGCGCGATTTTATGCAGTATGTTTATACAAATCTTTTTCTTCAAACAGCTAGTTAAAGCACGAGCCATTTTGGTTTGCAGCTTTGAGTTCAGTAAGTGGCAAAGAGTAGATCTTCAGCTGAAAGTGAGAGCCTGACACAAGCCATGAGGACTCGCTTTGGTTGCCTCTCTCCTGCCACTCCATAGTTAGAGGCTGTTCCTTGTAAACCTCTAACAGCCCTTCTTTTTCTCATCTCTCTTATCAGCAAAGGCAGCTTCAAAGAATCACAGAGAAGCCTGGATGATGGAAAAGAAGCGACAGGATCAGCAGCTACACTCTTGGAAAGTTTCACTACTCTGATTTCTGCCTGCTTATAACTGGCACCCTTGTTTTGTGTCTAAAGAACACACACTCTTTGATTCGCTCTAAATCAACTTCCTTCATTGAAGCGTTTGCTTTTTTCACAATTTACATGACAAAGGTTGGATTATGTTGACATACATTAAAGTTGTATGTCAATGCATGAAAACACACAGCAGTAAAAGGCAACTTGTATCAGAACTCTATTTCAGAAGGCATTCCTGAGAAAAAACAAAGACAAGAGAAGGAAAGCTGATTTTATAAAGTTAGAAGAAGGAAATAGTGGGGAGTGAGAGATACATATCATGAAGAAACATGAAAGGGAACATTTTCCCAATGCCTTTCTACCCTTTGGAACAGGTGCAGAGAAGATTTATCACATGCCCACAGATATCAGGTTTGACACAGTTTCTCCTCTTTTCTACCACAGAGACTAGAGGTAACTGGATAGCATATGGGAATTGTCTAGAAGTGCACGTCATACGATTTCATTACAAAGGAGAGGAAAAAAAAATAAAAGAAGACAGTGGCTTTTTCCATTCCCTTTTAAAATTAAATCAACTATCGCACATCTGAGTCATCCCTAAACCCATCAGTTTTCTGTCCAAAGCACACCAAGGGTCTACGAAAGGAGAATCACAAGTGCTAGCTCATAAGGCTGGCTACACTCTAACATTTCTTCTTTCATGCTACACATCCCTATGAGAAAAACATTGAACATTTTCACACCCACAACAAGAGGAGGAAAAGCCTGTACGAAGGTCCAGTTTTACAAGTACGTATTCTGATTTAGAGCTCCTAAAGCCTCTTTTAAGTCAGGAAGTTATCTGAGAAATCAAAACAAGTTTATAAATTCAGCTTTGACAGGGAAGTGAGTGGGCTAAAAACAACCCCAGGAATTCCAAAATTCATCAGACCACCACTAACTCTGGTTCATGATAAGTCTAGAAATGGATCCATAAATAAGTACCGTCAAAGTTTTCTCCTCCTAGTGAAAATACCTAGAAGATGCTGAAGTGCCTACATGTATCTGAGAAGCCCATCCTGAAAGCTGAACACTTTCTTCATTGGTATTTGAATGCAAGACCTCTCAATACCAGGAGGCAAGAGTAGCTCATTTGGACACTGGTCAGTATAATACGCAGCACAAGAAAGTCTGTTTAAGCATGCTGATCATGGTCAGACCATAATAGCAGTTAATTTTCCTGCCATGGAAATGAATGCTTTTTCTACCATCAGAAAAATAATGTGGCTACAGAGACACCGTATTTAAACTGTTTATTTGGAAAAAAAACCAGAACCTCTAACTGTTCCACTCTCCTTCCATGTCCGATCTAAAATCTACTATCTAAAACCAAATAAAAATACCAACAAAAACAAAACTACGGCCCTCCAATGCATATAAAGTTTGGCACATCTTAATATTATTAAAACTTGTATTGAAAACTCCACCCTGTAATCGGGGAGAAAACCTAAAACATGCATGATCTTATTTAATCAGGCTCTCTTATTTTGATGCACCCACTCTGATGAATTGTCTTCAGTGCCTGTGTCCTTACAATGGAACAGATCACATCACATTTGTTTCTGTGAAAGCCATTTTGCAAGTCCATGCAGAGGAATGCAAATGGCAGGGACTTTATGACCACTCACCCTAATGGAAGAAACCCTCACCTATGCCATTCTCAGCAACTGCTTTACTAACCTGAACAGACAGGAGGAACAAGAGAAGGTGAGTCAGAATCCCCTGCTTTGCCTCCTTTTTCCAGAGACCTACTGCATGACTTGACACTGCAATATGTCCACAACACAAAGGCATCCTTCAGAGATGACTGCTAGAGCTGACCTCTCTAAAACATGCATAAAGCTTCATTATCAGAAAAAAACACAGGAAAAGTTCGTGATGCTCTCTCATTCACAAACATTTGCAGAATAAGTTTGAAAAGCATTTGGATAAGTTTTTAAAAAGAATCCTTCCAAAATACTCTCTGTTTGATTCCTCTGCCTGCTCACTCTCCTTTGAGGTCAAACCAAGTCTCTTGAATTTTTTTTTTTATACTATCTGCTTATGTTCCAAATATCTTCCTCTCCACCCTAGTAAGAAAGGGAAGGAAGAGGCCCAAGGATATATTCAACTTGCAAGCTGTTTTTTTAATCCTCTGTGAATTGTCAGCACTTTAGTTCATTATAAAATTGCAGGACAAAAAGTTTGTTCAGTGAAATGTATTATTAGGAGTAAAACATCTTAGATTTAAATCACAACTGAACTTTTTACTTTGCACAATGGAGAGTGTGCTGAGCACAAAAGTCCCAAACATTGCCCATACTTCAACCGATTTAATTTTATTCTACTTAAGCTCAACAGCATTCATATAGATTTTTTTTTTAAATGGAAGTTTCACATATTGTACTGCCAAGTTAACCAATTTAATAGATACTTTACTTTCTAGGCAAATTAAGTAGTAGAAGATTTCTGCATAACTAGACGGATGACATCTTGGTATATAAAAGACAAGGAAACTTAAGCTGGAACACCACAGAACTATTCAATGCAAACTTTTTTACCAAAAATAGTAAAAGACAGCAATTGGATTTATTTTCTTGTATATTTCATTATTATTCTGGACACGCACAAACCTAAAAGGAAGTATACATACTTGAAAACATTAAATCCCTTAAATCTTAATGAAAAAACAAGCAGGAAAAGAAGAAAACCATATACTGCCTAGCATACTAAGTGTGAAGGCATATGCAAAGAGGTGGTGGTCTTAGGAGAGGATGCTGGAAGAACAGGAATCAGACATATTAGGAGGAAATAGTTTACTGTGGAGGTGGTGAGGTGATGGAACAGGCTGTCCAGAGCAGTTGAGGATGCCCCATCCCTGCAGGTGCTCAAGACCAGGCTGGATGAGGCTTTGAGCAACCTGATCAGGTAGAAAGTGTCCCTGCCCATAGCAGAAGTGTTGGAACTGGATGATCTTTAAGGACCCCTTCCAACCCAAACCATTCCATGATTCTCTGAAAATTGTTTTAATCAGCAACAATTTAAATTAAGCCTGTTGTTCAACAGCTGATGAAACTCATGGCACTCTACAGGATACAGGTGACTTGGGCAAGTTCCCAGAAGGTGTCCAGTACTCCGCCCACACAGGAAACTCACAAACCTGAACTCATGTTAGTAAACACATCTCAGGGCATCAGGCAAAAGCCCGAATTTGCTGAATCCCTTCCCCTCTGTCCCCAATGCCAGTTCTCCAAGGAAAATGGGGGCAGCTGTTCAGCCAGCTATCACTGCCCCAATAACTGAACCTGTACTCTCTTATAACCAAATTGGGAGCTGCTGCTGTGACTGTCACATGGATCTGTGTATTTACATCTGCACTTGCACTCGTGCATGCATACAGCGGGAGGGGTGAAACCGTAAAGGCAGGTGTTTTCCAGCTAAGAACCCATATTGATACCACCAGCAGAAGCATCCCTCCAACAACTTGGGGAACCAACTGCTCCACGTCACAGGGAAAAAGCAACCATGGTCATCAACAACTGCTTTCAGCTTCAAGGGACACAGGCATCAGTATTTTGGTTTTGATGATGAGGGGATGGTTTTATGAACAGTCATATGCTAGGGCAACACCTGCAAAAGTTTAATGGGAAGCAGAGGTGAGAGGGCGAACTGCCTCTCCCAGGCAGGAAAGTGAAAACAGTTTCCCTTTGTTGCCCTGCTTTGCCTTGCTCCAAGTCTTTCTCATAAATCCAAATTTTTGTAGTGGCCTCCTGCTGGGTTTTGAAGCAAAATAAGCCGGTGATCTGGAATGTAATTAAGGGAAAGGAACTGTGTGGTTTACCTCATCCAATTTGCATTTTGCATACTATCTCATAGTATAAAAAGCTGTTTAGACAGACTTTCTCTTGCTGCTCTAATTGAACTATTTGTCATTAAGAGTTGTTAATATAAGGTGAGGAACCCACGAGGTTAGTTTAAAAACGTTTTGATTCACTTTTAACATATTGTCTTTTTCCTATAGAACAGTACAGTTGACTTGACTGTTGATAAACAGAGAGGCTAGTAAGCAAGCAAAGTAGCTGCACTCAATATTTTATACAACTTAGCATTTCACCAGTTTCCTTGGCCTCTGTTCTCTGGAAGAACAGAACCTTTTTTTCTATAGTCACTGTTAGTTATACTTTCCCCTCAGCTCTTTGAAATACTTTCACTTTCTTTTGCCTCAGGTTTTGTATCTTTCCAGGGCAGAAACAGTCACTGTCTCCACAAGCTGACTCCAGCAGTTCATGTATTCCACAAGGGAAGAGATAAATAACTGAATCTTGTTAGGAAAGGCTTGTCGTGTACACCAGGATCAAGTTACTTACACCGTATGGGTTTGTTTTCCTAAAGGCACCTTAAATCTAAGGTAACAAACATACAAAGCACATTATTAGACCAATGCTCAACCACGAATGCCACATCGTCAGTCACAGAGGCATTACATTTCTAAATTTGAAAACAATCATATTGAGGCTTGTCATCACAAGCTTTGGGAAAAAGAGTGTTCAGATTTGTAAGACAGTCTGAGGAAAGCTGTATAGTATATTCTAATACTCTGAAATACACACAGCAAGCCAACCAGAACTCGCTATGAGTCAAAACCGACACTTCTCAAAAAAAAATGTACTTTGTCTGAATTTTTGACTTGGAAATTTCAGCTCCAAGGAGGGGATGAAATAACAGCTGTCACTGAGGTTTTGTCTTACTGAATGGTGAAGTAGAGTCCACAAACTTCATGCAGTTTCAAAATCCTCTGACTATCCTTGGAAAGTGAACTTGAGTCTGCCACAGAACCTGATCACTAAAGGAAATACAAAACTTGTTTTGGATTAACTTCTTTGCTTCTTAAGTGAGAAAGCTGCTTCTTCAAAGTCTAAGCTGAAAGAGAAACTGGTCTTATCAGTTCAATTTGAAACAGACCAAATCTACATAGGTTTAGTATTTTAAGAAAGTGATTGCAGGCAACCTCTGAAAAATTGTACAGGCAATTTTCTTCTAGAAGCAGCTACTCAGTTATGAACATGAAGGTGCTCTTTTCCAAGACACTTCAAGGTAATGCAAAAAGACATTTTGAACGCACATGTGGTATTAAGTTTTCACCACACAGGATTCAATGCATGGAAAGGAAATTCTCCTGTTCCCTCAGTAAAGTTGACTTGTGGAACATGGGAACGATCTGACAGCACTATGCTAGGCCTCAGGATACTGCATTGAAATGCAAAATTCTATTCCTTGCTTTTCTTGCCTTCTAAATTTTATGCTTTGTTTATCATTTCAGGGGAAAAGAAAAAAATTAAAAAAGGAAGGAAAAAAGCACACACACAGAATTACTTTTAAAGTTTTCTATGCAGGCTGCAAGCAAAGCAGCTGTGTTCATTCAACTCTTATTAGAGAAAAAAATGAGTTTGAGAGCAAAGTAAATAGAATTCAATTCACCATGTCAGACTTTCTTCAAAGTCCATTTGCAAACTTCATAGTCCTAACTGGGTAGTGTCACAATGATAATCCCAGTACAGTAGCTCAGGACTGCTCCGACATTTCTTGGAAATAGTTGCAACAGATAAGTTTCCCCATGACTAAATATAAATGCCCCAGAGATGCAGACGGGGTCACAACTCTTCTGTAAAGGAAGTCTGCTGAAAGGTAAAAATATGACAGCAGCAGTTTTAGAAACAGATCTGGCCAAAAGATCGCAATGATGAAAATAAGCACATTCAGGAAACCTGTCCTTTCAAATTACAGGACTCCTATCAAGTCATTCAGCTTTATCCACACAACTCTTATTCAACAAGCATCTTTCTATTTGCTTACGGCTGTTATTTGGTGTACCCTTCCGAATTCCTCTTTGGGCTTAAGGACAGCAATGCTCCAAGGGATTACTAAATTTATTATTTAATAAAAACAGAAGAGGAACAAAACACATTTAAGATGCATTTCTCCGAATTATATTACTGAACAATAAAAGATGCTATCAAGGACAAGACTTATCTAGCACAGCACAGACAGCTTCTTCCTGCACATTCACCCCTGACAAAAAACAAGGCCATACCACGGTGGAAAACAGGGAATACCACAGGCTTCGATGCTGCTGCATGCTTCCCACCTAACCAGGATGTCTGCCTTTACTGTCTTGTTTACAAAAACTACCTAGCTTCAACGGAAGGAACAAAGTACCAATACCATTCTTACTGACAAAAGGCAGCTTCAACTGATTAAAATTATATAGCTATTGCCAACTTCCATACTTGATATAGTAAGTAAGCCAGTTGATTTACTGTCTCCTCTCCTTCAGAGCTGGCCAGTACTGCAGGACAGCACATCAGAAGTAAGATTTTTTTAAAGCGGACAAGCCAACGGCATTACACCAGTCTGTGGAGAAAAAGAGGGCACTCAGTCTAACCATCATTATAGATTCAGTCTTCCATGTTATGTGCTGTGCTAAATGAACAGTACCAGAAGTACAAGCTGAGAAAGGTAAAAGGTACCTGTGAATCTACCAAATACAAGAACTCTCATCCAACAGACTGCTCTTCCTAGAGCTAACACAATTCTATCTACATAGTCTGTGAAAACCCAAGTACACTGAAAACTTAAAGGTTTTTCTTTATTTAATTCCTTAGTTTATGGGTAAATTATGAAACATCTAAACGTTATTTGATGTGAAAGCTGAAAACTTTCTATAGGAGGCCATTAGCAGTTCCCATTCTCCCCTCTTCTGTATCCACAGATGATACAAATAATATTTTGCAGGCTGCAATTACAAGAAATTTAAATCGATTTTTTTTCTTTTTTCTTTTTTTTTTTTCCTTTTTAAATAATGCACTGCCTCAAGACTTGTCATCCCACTGCTCTGGAACAAAAATAGTACAACTTCTGAAGAGAACCTAGCCACTCGTTCTTATAAAAAGATTATCATGTCAGAACAAAGGTTGTTGTTTCTAACAGAGTTACTCAAGCATCCTGCAATAAGCCATTCAGAAGTTCATCGTTACTTGTCCAAATAGATTAGTCATATTAGTGCTGATGTGATGGCATTATGTAAAAGGCTGCTTCTCTCTGATCTGCTTCATTAGCTCCAACTCATATTTACAAAATGCAACATGCTACTTCAGCATGTCTGCAGCAAACAGCAGTTAAAAACAATTTCTTCTATCTCCATGATATATGAACACATGGGTGGCCAAAGTATAGCCCACGGGTGCTAGACTCACACAACTGCCTGCTCACTTAAGAGAACAAAAGGTAGAGCCCACGGAGATCAGGAACTGTACTTCTCATTGCTTATCTCCGTGTTCATGGTTTATGCAGAGAGGTAGCCATAGACAAAGGCAGCAACAGTGAGATGCTCCATTTTCTAGAAATTGTGGGTCATTTATATCTGCTGATGAAACCGAGCCATTCGCCAGTGGACAGAATTTAGATATTTATTCAACCTGACAGAAATCAAGCTATTTAGACAATGGGGGGAGAGCAGGGATGAAAATAAATGGAACTAGGATGTTATGAAGTAGAGGAGAGGTAGAATAAATACTGACATATCCCATTGTAAGTCTTGAGCCGACATTATTGAGTCAGCCTTTGGAAACTAGGACAAGTGATCTGAATCATGACAAAAAGGCTTTCAAATATACACTGTCTGCTCTTTTGTTTGGATTTGAAGAAAGCAAGCAGCTTTCCTGAGCTAGTGAGTACATTCTCACAGCTCTTCTGTTGAGAATCATTTTCAATTTACCTATTTAAAGTGGAAAGTTTTCCACAGAAAACAGCAACCTTTTTCTACCCTTGCTGCCACGTGAAACTACTTTCCACATGCCACAGGACAGAGCCCTAGCACCTGGAATACAAAATGGGTCATATGATAACAAGACCAAAAAAAAGTTATATTACACCCAAACTAATCACAGTGCCATCGACCCTTTCTTACTATGGTCTCCTTCTGTTTCCTTATTTTCATTTGCCTAGCACTAACATGAATTTCCAAGGTCAGTCACCTCAGTGTGAAGTATCATACAGCTGTCAGGGCTTTAAGATGCTCAAGGTAGATCTAATCTATGGCTATTACTTCAGATTTCTAAGTGTTTGTCAAGTTTCTATGTATATGGCTTGCATGAGCTTATTTTTTTCTCCTCTTCTTACTCCATCTCCTGTACAGCATAAGTTGAGCTGTCTAAGATTATGTTGCCACTGTCCTACAGAGATCACCAGGAGGGCACAAAGCTCTTTAAGAGTGAAGGAGCCAGCAATTCTTCACCATGCATGATGGGAATTGCACACCACGATGAGAGAAGTGGCACCTAGACAACAGATAATGACATCCACATAATTTCAGCTATCAAAAAACATACAGATGAAGACCTATTTGCAGACTCTTCTCTATGCAGCATACTTATGTGTTACTTCATTCTTCAAGCATACAGAAGTAGGAATTAAACTCCTACAAGCAGGTGAGAAAATGAGAAGTCACCTGCTTCAAGATAAAGTTTGAGACCCATTGCTAAATCCTCTTGGAAGGCCTACACAAAAAGACAGAACTACACAAAACTAGAAAAGGCTACAGTCAGTTTGCCCATGTTCATTTCTCAACCAGGAAATGCAAGGAACAGTTTCCTAAACCTTACTTCATGCTTACTGTTCTACTTGCTCTAGAAATGCCAGTGAAAGACAGAAGCATTAACAAAACAGCTCCGTGCTCGGATGAAAAGATCTCTTTACTTCAGATAACATGGATGAAGATTCCACAGCACATCTTGTGGTTTTGAGAAACAGAAAAGCAAAATCTGTCACATGGAGACAGAGTAAGCCCATCTTCTGAAAGGCCTTGATGCGAACAAACCTCTGCACTAAAAATCCAGCTGAGATAATGTTTCTTTTCCTGAAGTAAGCCATCTCAACATTTAGCATGAAGTATGCCTGCAACAGAACTTCAAAGAGCTATATAAAAAATTAGAAATAAATCATATTTCTGTAGCAAAAACAGCCTGTATGCAGGGCTCACAGTTTAGATGAAAAGCAGAGATAGCCCAACTCATCCCTCAGTTTAGGGATTACATAAGAGTACAATCCCAAAGTTTGGGGCACACTATTTTATTACGGACTACATAAATAAAGCTATTTTAGTTTTGACATAAAATTAAACTGATTCAGTAAGCACCAAAAAAAAAGGCAGCACCCGTAGATTTTTAAGTGTTTCAAGTATTTTCAAATATACTTTGTCTATGGCTTCCTGGAGAATTCACTAACCATCATTTTGTCCCTAAATCCCTGTACATTCTTAAGCCAGAAAAAGAGTAATGAGTCACAGCCGTAACTTAAAACAAAATTCCTAAAACTATGCTGGCAACTTCAAAGCAGTGATCAGCTTCACACCTTAAAAAGGGAGAAAAAAAGCCCAAAGCTGAACACTGTTGGTGTTCAATATTTTCAGAGCCACCTTAGAAGTGGCATGAGCAAACGTTGCCTACACAGAAGTAGCCGACCCACTCAGCAACAGAGGAAGCAGAGCTCTCAGATGAGCAGACGTGACAATATTGCTCCTCAAAAATATCACTTGAAGTAACACCTATTGCAGCTGGAGATTATATGGTTTTGAATACATATCGTCTTTGATTATGTCCCAACTGAATGCTCTGCATCGGGAAATAAGCTACTCTGAAGTAAATACAACTAATATTTTGTTGGGTTTGGGTTGCTGATGTCCATTTAACTTCTGTTTGGCATCCTTCCTCAACAACTTCAGCTTAATTTCAATACTGGGTTTGATGACAAAGATAATATAGCTTTCATGGACTGAAAATATATTAGATGCTGTTTTCAAATGACATGAAATTCCACCCAATTCCCATAGCCCGTTTCCTTTTTACAGTCTAAATCCCACAGTGAAGCCCCATGATTAGAGGACAGCTTGAAGATTTTTTTTCCTCCGAGATTTCTCAGGCTTCGTTATTAAAGAAACAAAAGCACTACTGCATGCAAGGACATTAAGTGTCATACTCACATCACATAAAGGGTACAGGACAGCGGGAACAACTTGGGGTGAAAACAAAATCTCACAACTGCAGCTCAGCTGCAATTCACTATTTATCTAAATTTAAAGTGGGGTTTAAAACACAAGTCCTGCTCTCCTCCTGTCTCAGCCTTCCTACCAAAGACCTGCCACGTGAATGATTACAGTGTCTTTTCTTCATTTTTCTTCCACATCTCCCACTAAGGAATGCAGACAGAAGTAACTCTACACAAGTACCACTAACACATACAGCATCAGTGGCGTTACAAAGACGCAAAGATCAGAAACAATAGTGCCAGTAAAAAAACTCTTCAGGTACAAGGTGGGAAAGTCGATATGCTTTGTAAATAAGTATCAAAGTCTAGGTAGATTTAGCAAGGGTTAGCCAAATTACATAAGAAGAGAAAAAAAATTCTTCCTTCTATTTCGTCAGTGATTAAGAAACAATGGAAAGAGAACTGCGAGGAAAAAGTTTATTTCTGCCTTGTCATATAAATTGCAAGCTTACAGAAAAACCACGAGTAAATGGCTACAGGAGACAGTAGTAAAATATAAAGTGGAACAGTAAAGTGGGCTAATTTACAACTACCAAAAAATAAAAATTCTGCAGTGTTAGCAGTTGTCCTCCTTTGTATCTTTTTGTTTTAGAGTCCTAAAAAAGTTTAGCAGTTGTAGGTATCAAATTGCCTCCTTTTTGCTCTCTGCAGATTGAAATTTGCCTATTTAATTCCCAAGGGCTGTAAACTTTCTGAGCCCCCATTTCTTCTAAATAAAACTGCAATAGATTACGCATGCTTAGGATTACAACAGCATTTCTGCAACACACCATACAACATCTTGCAGCAATGAACCACAACACCGCCTCCCTTGAACAGAAAGAAGTCACTTTCACTGGGGTATGGGGAGAGTTAAAAATCTGTGTCTGATTATGAACTATCAATGTAGCAACCTAATAAATTTTTACAGTACAGTCAATCTAAATCATCTTCCTACGTATGGGAAGAAATTATTTTAGAAATGACAAGCTCTTAACACTTTGGAAGACAATTTCTGAAGTAGGCAATTAATACTTTAAGTAGTTTCACATTAATGCAATAGACAGGGAAGTCACTCTTAGAACTCCTAGTAGGGATAAGCATTTGAGCTAGAGCAGGCAGAACAGAAAGTATGCTAGTTACTCAGTACAACATACTTTTCATATTCTAGGAAGAATCAGCATATGTTCATGCTGTTGCATGCATTAGGCAGTCTAGGTTGCTCTGCTGCTGCTATGGGGCTGTTTTGTCAACAATAATGAAGCATTATATTAATTTTATCATAGTATTTCAACAGTGAAGCACGTAAGCTACATCTCAGTAGAGCAGCATTGACAATGTTAATGTGAGTTTTGGAAATAGCTGCAGCCACTTGTCTTTACACCCAAGCAAGCACTTTAAATTGTTTCATCACAGGGTTACTATCTTCCAAATTCACCTCTGAAACGTTTCTTCCCCCCCCCCCCCCTCCCCCCAAAGGATTGCTGAGTGGTTGCTTTTCCTTACTTGTGTCTGATCTCTCCATGAAATGCCCAGAAACACAGCGCTTACTAATGACTGAAAATTTGAAGGCAATGGTTAACTTTACCAATACTGAAACTGAACGAGCACTAACAAAAAATAAAACAAAAAAAAACAAAAAAACCCCAAAAAAAAAAACCAAAAAAAAACCAAAAAAAAAAAACCCCAAACAACCAAACATTCTGTCAATTCGCTCACTACACAACCACCTCACATACTGTCTCCTACACTATGAATTCAAGAGGGTTAGCACTCCCTTTAGAGTTCCTCCTCAGACCACAGTTCCATGACACCATCTGTTCAGTTCGGCAGCAGGATCATCTTGAGATACTCTCTTCTACCCCTGTTTCTGAAGTTCATTTCCAGTGTTCCTTTTCTGTACCACCCACAGCTACAACACTGCACTTGTTTGTGGGAACAGGCAGTTAGTCAGACCATGAAATTATCTGGCTACAAAATAGCTTTCTCTTTTGAGTTTTTCTAAGCTACTATTTATCGCTGGTTGAATCCTTTTACAATCCAATACCTCACCCATCTCCTTCCCACCTTGTAATTTCCACGCCTGCTGTTTGCAAGTGACTTCCCCAACATGCAAAAATTCAGATACATAACAACAGGTCAGTTGGCAATCTTATGAACTGAATACTTTCAACCTAAATCCCCAAATCGTAATCACTACAAAGTTTCATTCCAACCCTCCCACCACACAAAATTACAACATTGCAATCAGTCCCCTGAAGTGATGGTAAATGTGTTGGTTTAAGTCACAACACTAGGAGAAGACAGAGGAAAAGTTTCCGTGAAACAGGAATGCAGCAGCAAAACAGTCCAGCAAGAAGTTCTGGAGCTACATGTGATTAGTCACATGGTCATCTCAATTAGTCACATTTGCATCTCAATATCCAAATCCCAACCTTCTATAGCTGAAGTAATCTTTAAGATCTGGGAACAAATGCAAAAAAAGTAAAGAATAACAATCAGTTGCGTATAATGTATCCAAACCACCCAGGCTAAATCTGAATCTTTCACAAGCCAAAACATGGCTTAGGGCATGAACAAAGCACATGGTGGTCTCCAAGCTACAGCAAGGCAAACTCACAAGCACTTCGACGAAAGACATTTTATGTTAAAATTAGCTATGTATAAAAGAGGATCACAAAACCTACATGAGATAGTGTTTCAAAATGGAAGAAATCAACCATAAGTTTTCATTTTATTATAGGTTGTATTTATTTGAGAAAATTTCTTCAACAAGATGTTTGCCTATGGAACAAGGCATCACTGAATGCAGTAGCATTAAAGCTAGCACATTCCAGACCACAATTCCAATGCAGGTCTCTATTCCTTAGGAATAAAAGCCTCCATATTACTCTTTTCAAACAAACAACCCTCCCAGCGAATACACTACACCATAGCTTGCTGATCTCAATATGTGTCAAACCATTCTTTGAAGCAGAAAGGTTGCCAAGCTGAGAGGCCAGTCTGATGAAGTGAAAAGCAATGCAGAAAGTTACACTACATGAGGCTCATGTCTTACATTTTGAATGCTTTACGGGCTCTCTGCCCACAGGTTTAGTGCCCTGAGAAACGCCACGCCAGAAAAGTATGCTATTATATTAATTGACTAGGAGGAAAAACAGCAACAGCTAGAAAAGTCACTGACAAGCAAGGTCAAGGAAGTTGACTGTAACAGCTTAGCATCTCCATCAGATAGCTCACAGCAGTCTGACACCAGTTGGCTCTTTCCGGTTAAGTTTCAGATATTTGAACTTCAGTGTATATTGGATTAATAAACACACAGATTAACAGATAAAGTTTCTATTGTCCACGCAAGACTGATATTAAGGGAGAGTTGTGCAAATATTCCTACCCAGGCAATACACATCCTGTTGAGTTATTTGTAAGCTCCTGTAAACAGACACATTCCATTCCACCTGCAGGGTCAGTGGCAGCACCTCTGTGCTCCCTGGTTCATTTGTTTCTCTTCTAAATTCCCTCTAAGTTGGCTTTTGCTTTAAGTGCTTTGCAAAGAGTTTAGAGCTTATTGGTCTCAGCACAGAAAGTGATGCCAGAGAAAAAGCAGCAGTCAGATTTCATGGTGTAGTATCCCCGCCCCCCAAAAAAAAGACACTTTGCACTGTAGGTTCAGCATTGGGGGTTTTGTTGGTTTGGCTTAGTTGTGATTTTTAGGTTTTTAAATTTATTTATTAAAGTAATCTAGGAGCAACCTTTACAGTCTGCAATTCTGTTTAGCAAACTAACATTGAAAGAACAGTGGCAAGTTTGCAATATGTGTTTGAGTCCAGTTTTCACAATCTGGAGACATGTTATGCTAGGTGTGTATGATATTGCGTGGTCCTCCCACAAAGAAAAGACAAAAGCTGACCAAGAACAGAAAAACAATAGCAAAAATAATAAATTCATTATTTTTCCTGTAACCCCCAAATGGTTTCCTTATTCTTATCTGAGTGGCTGGGTGATCAGAGTTTTCATGGAAATTAAATACAGATAACATCTTGAGGATTCCCCTCCCTTTGTACACCCCGCCACACTCGGTGTTTCCTATTCAGAGTCAATCAATTTACAGAGCCTTTTAAAACATACAAGTTTTTGGAGTTGAATATTGCACAAAAATAAATGAATTCAAGCATATCTGCAGTTCATTGTGTTTACTGCCCTTTTTTTGTCTCCTTCTTTTAAACCTTGAAACATTTGATGAAACAAGTGCTCCCTTCTCTTCCATACAGGCCACAAAACCATGATATCCGACAACGTGTCCTTGAAAATCCAAATGAAGGCTTGCTCTTTCACTTAACTCCTTTGTCAGACTGCTGGGATTATAGGATAAAATTTTATAATTGTCCCCCCAACCCATAACAAGGTGTCAAAAATGTTTATTAAAAATTTAAGAAACTCTAAACCCACTATCTACAGAAAAGCCAGGCTTTCGTTCATACTAGCATGCTTCAAGCATGTTCGCTGCCTTACCCCAACACTCACAAAACTCTAAAAATATCACTTCTCAACTTGCAATTTCTAGCTTGAGCCCCCAGGCTGCTCACTCTCAAACTTCTTCTTTGAGCACTAGAATTAATTTGAAAAGTCAGATGGAACAGACACAGCTAGATAGACAGTGGTCTATCCCATTCTTGGTTGGTTGTTTTTTAATATTTATCCTAGTACCAACGGCGCAACACAACACAGATTGCTTTACTTGCAGCTAGTCTTGGGCCAGTTATAGTCTTGTAACCTCTTCCAATGAGCACAGACTTACCTACAGAAAACAGAGTGAATTAAAGGAAAAAATATGGTAACATGCTTAACAGTGTTTTCCCCATCAGAGACTCTGGTAACCTTTACGCACTAAAAGACCTACAGCATTGATTACAATGCCCTTTTTTCCCCTGCAGCAATCCTGCTTTAGTAGAGCCACAGAACACTTCAGTTCTCCAAGATGGAGGTGAAACCAATTTCCCCAAAGACAATATCCTTCAAAAAAATCCTCTCATCCACCCACAGATTTGTTCACTGCCCTCCCATCATAAGGGATGAGCATGAGGAGTAAAAGAAAACTGCAAAACTACCAAGGCTCCGAGATCAACAGCTTTGATAGACAAGACCCTTGCTTCTTCTCAGCACTAAGGTGCTACCTATAGCATTAGTGTCATATTTTGGACCACCAGAGAGTGTTTGAAACAGCCTTTTGTCTTCCATCACTGATCAAAGAGAGACAATACAACCAAAACACAATACAATATACAGACACTTGCAAGACTGTAAGGTTACACACAGCAGCGTGCTCAATCCACTACACAGTGGAAGAGAAGGTATTTCTCCCAGAAGCAACAAAACATGGGGTAGGTACTTCTCAGTCATTTCAGAGATGGAAATACTTAATAAGCTCACTGCATCTACACTAAAATCATTCTGCCGGCTAGGAAGAAGGTTCCTCTTCAGAGACGAATTAATTGTCTTTGCCCTCTAATAACAGTGAAATGTGTCCCAGAACTTACCTCGCTTCCCACTAGATTTGGAATGACAGTAAAGCCTAGGACACAGAAAAATTAATCAAAAACCAAGAGGAAGAGGCTTGACTGAACTTAGGAAAAGGTCTCCATGTTGTCTTGGTTTGTTTCTCAAGCACCAAATATAAACAGGAATGGCAGTCACATTGCAGGTGCCCTGCAAAAGCCAATTTCAAACACTGCTTTAAACCACAATCAGTAGCATAAACATTGATGACTTTCTATTCTGGGGAAAAAATAAGGGTCACAAGGATATGTAGCAAGAAATCTGCCATCTCCAAGCTATTGATGGATACTATTACTGGAGACAGACCTTAAATTCCATAGTTTGAGACATGCTCAATTTACAATCATCATCTTGCCCCTGAGAAATAAAGGCTCCAACTTCACCTCCCATCAGAAGCATGTGCATGCCACAGTCATATAAAGAGAGAGAAACATCATGCTTGACCTACAGAAAAGCAAATGACACCAATTATTCTGGCTACTCTCAACAGTTACATTCTTAGTTAAAAAAAAACGCCAGACTCTGGCTGTTAAGAGCCTGACACAGAGCAGGAAGGCTTAACTCCTCTGAAGTTTGTGGCATTTGCAACTATAGCAAGTGATTTCTGTCAAAATAGATACATTGCAAGCTACAGATGACAAATATCAGCATCACTTTTAGAATAAATAAGTTAAATTAGAAAATTACCTTAAGACATTTCAACAGCAATTAGCTAAGATGTTAGTGACTCATCTTATTACAGTAAATCACAGGACACCGGTGTTGCATCATTAGGAAGGCAATAATGATTCACAGCCACCACAAAAGGGACAACTGTGATGCAGAGGTAGGCGCCTTAAAAGAAGGGAGGCTCCAGGGATATCTCCATGCCCTGCAGAGCACTGGCATTGGTACTTCCAGGTTCACTGCTGGTAAGGTGGGAGATGATAGGTGGCAAAGAAGGGAAAACTGTTTCTCTTCCTTTCACACATCATATTGATCAGCCTCTCTCAGTCTAAGCAAGCTCTTCAGAAACATCCTTGCCACTAGGCAGTCCTTTGTAAAACAGGCAGAGGGAGAAGGTATTTGTTTTCCAAATAACAAAGAACCAGGGAATGGAGAAAGGGTTGAGGGAGAAACCACACACAACAAACAATTGCTTTTCATCGCACCAGGAGGTGCACAAGGACAACTTGTAAGTGCTATAATCACTGCCTCCACCTCTCATAAAAGGATTAATTTTTCTAATTATTGCAAATATTTTTATTGCCACAAGCTCATACTCAAGAGTAAACAAAGCTGGGGAAACAGATCTCAGTCCAAAGGACAGAAAGGAGAGCATCTCCTAGTGCAGTCATTTCAGACTGTGGAGAAAGTTATGGCCTCAAGAGTTAGCTTCACCGTCCGCTTCCATCTTCCTCCATCCAGCCCTCCCTCTGGCAGACTGAGAGGCTACAGCTTGGTTCTCAATGCCAGACACGATTTCTTCCCCCACTCCATCAAATCGAGCTCCTACATAACAGATTGCAATGCTACTCCCGCCCTTCTCTGCTGCTCCTCTGCAACTTGCCTTAACCTCTTTACATTTAGTTAATCTGCACTTAATGAAGACCAGAAAGCAAAGCAGCTGCCTAACAAACACTCTTGCCCCACTACATTTACCACATTGCTTGTTCATGCTGGCTTGAACTACCTTGGTTTTGTCTTGCCTATACACACATCTCAAGGGCAGGAATTAATATTTTGTACGATGCCCAACATTGCAGGAACCCAATCCCAATTACTCACAAGCACTTCTGTAGCATATGTTATTAAATGTCAGCTTGCCTATGTACCAATTTTATTGCTATTAACAGTTCAGCAAAAGTAGCATTCCCGACTCCAGTTACTGCAAAAGCCAGCTTAAAAATAAAGATGGGAAAACAAGGAAGAAAAAGGAAAAAAAAACCCAAAACACTTCCCCATCCAAAAAAAAAAAAAAAAAAACCTCAAAAATCCCACCACCATGCAAAAAAAAACCCCCCACACAAACGAAAAAATCCACACCGTTTTCCTCCTCTAAAAAAATTAACACCCTTGCTCTGAAGGTTCTCCCACCTCACTCCCAATATTACAGTCTATTGCTTATTTCAATGCTATCGGAATTAGAAGAAGCTGAAAGAAAAAAAAACAACGTACAACAAACAGGAAAAGCTCTGTGGCAGTGGAAGAAAGTCATGCTTTTACTTAAGTGAACCTTCTAGGCTGAAACAGTCTCCCAAACATACTGTTTGATGAGATGGCAAAATAAGACCATTCATACCAAATCAACATGTTTTAAATGAAAAATCAATATAAGCCCCTCCCCCTAGGAACACTGATCTGTTGCAAGTATAGTTGGGAAAGGTAATTATGCTGAAGTAAGACTTCCAGCAGGTTTCTGATAGGAAGCTTCTTCACTCCATGCAGTAACACAGTACCTAATCAACTGGTCAGCAGGCCATAGAGATGCAGAAAACTCAAGGTTAGCAAGCCTAGTGAGGGCCAGCCGTGATGGTTTCGGTGACTAGAATAAGAGAAGTTGAAGCGAGTAGCAAGTAACTAAAAGGAATGGTTATTAATACAGGGTCAACTGGATTAGGTGCGGACTAACACACAAACATGCAGAATATAACTGCAGTAGCCAACAGAGGAACATGGTGGTCTTGACAACAGGTCAGACTTGACATCCCTGTACAACAGTTTTAGGCACCCGAGTCTGGTCTGTTTTCCCACCTCAATCAGAAAAGCTCCATGCTGCTAGGTCAACAGCACTGACTTTATCCTTGAGAATATAAATAGACAATAGCAAATAGGATTAGAAGTGTTGTATTACTGGTACAACTGCTAGTGAAGATGACCAGGTCTGAAATCCACAGCTTAAAGACCAGAATGAGATCTGATTCAAGAAAAAAAATGCAAAAATAAAAATTGAAGATCCACTTCTAAATTAAATTCATGAATATTTTCATCTATTTAGTCTATCAAAAGGCAAAAGGGGCAACTCAATCTTCAAGTCTACTCTATGCCAAAGGAAAAATTCAGGAACTATCTTCCAGTCTGGGAAATTACATAACATCAGTGATGAAAGTTGAAATTATACATGTTTAGACTATAAGACAAAGCAAAATATGTGCTTTCTTAATCGTGAAATTCCTCAAAATCCCCACAAGAATCCTAAGGAAGACAGAAGTACATTTTCCACACACTCACACATGCTACAATTTTGATTGGGTACTAGCAACTTCGAAAAGACTTTTTCTTTTAGAAAACAAAACTTCATGTAAAGGAGTAGTACAGCTTAAACAAGAACCTAGACCAGTTCATAGAAATTTCCTTCCATCATGCAGCTGATGATTAGTTCCTGCAGTCTCACTGCAGAGAACCTTGCTTATCAGCAGGGAGGTTAAAGCAAGCATGGTGTTCAAGTCCAGGTGCTCTACATATCTCAAAGGCTGAGGTCTCAAAAACATCATCTTAACCTAGCAGTCATTATCAACCAAAGCAACAGCTGAAATTTTTACAATGATTTCTAACACAGATGAAAAAAAGATACACTGTATAGAGAAGTACATTCTCGCAGGCACCTAATGTCATAACACCAAAACAGCCAATTCTTCTAACAACTTTAGAATCAGAGAATCACCAGCTTGGAAAAGACCTCTGAGATCACTGAGGATCCAGATGTGCTTTGCTAGTAAATGTTTCCTTTTCAAGAATCTACACTATTTGAAACTCTAATGAAAACAGTAGGTAGTTATCACTTAAAGCAGCTGAAACCAACCACTCCAGGACATTATTCTGAAATATGGTATCTGTCCAAGCTGCATGGCTGATTCTGATTTTGGAATTCAAAATGATTTTCCCCTACACTCAGATTTGAACTTAATATTCCACCTACATAAGAAGCTGGTATCAATTTTTAATGTTTCACTCTTTCATTTTTTTAAAAAAATATACAGATGAAAATCTTCATGGACAAGATAACACACACAGCTATGTTGTTATAATTTAAAAGACTTACTCTCCTTATCAACCTTCTTATCTAGGCAGCATACCGTGCCCCTTCTGTTTCTTGCTCCAACAAGCAAGAGACAGCAGTATCCCCTCTGCTTTCATACCAGACCGGACCACTGCAAGAACAAACCCAGTCCCTTCCACATACCAGCAAAGCACTCTTTTATTTTTTCAAGTGAAGGTCGATGCAGAGGAGCAGGATACCACACAGATTCCCTTTTATTTTTTGAGAATCCAAATCAGAAAAAAAAAAAAACCCAAACCAGCCTTAAAGAGCAGAGAAAAACGGAGCAGCAGAGCCAGGTAACCCAGACAATGTACAGGTAGCGCTGTAGCTGTCGTCAGCCATTACAGACATTCCAGGTAACAATTAATTCATAGTTACTATATTGCCTTCCCTTACCACCATGGAGCCTAGGTTCAGTCTCCCCTCCTTATAGCAAGAACGCTGCAAGTTAAGAGCATGCAAGAAGGCCAGGAACCTAAAAGAAACCCAAACAGCTCACGATAAGTCTTACACCTTTCAGAAAGCTAAGAAACACCACTCTTTGCCACAGGGACTGAACACCATTGATTTTCTTTATATGGACAGACCATTCTTGCTGTGATTGTGAAAGAAGGCCAATATGGTTTAGAAGGGCTTATCTTCTATACGCAGAATTCCAGAGAATTAAGTGACTTTAAATGAGTCGTTGCAGCCCAGTTCAGAACTCTTCTGATCTCTTGAGAGAAGCAAAAGAAGAAAAAAGCCACATACTAGCAAAATACAATTGAAAATATTTCACTACTCTTATACACTGTGCTCTCGCCACATTGCTGGTGTCTCCTCTGTTCTGAGCAATTCTCATCTAAGCCATCTGTTTCAACTGTTTTTATGTACTCACTGCACTTTGTAACACCTAGGAATGCTTATCATAGCACAGGAACCCACTAAGCTAGGTGATATCTAAATAAAGGTAGCAAACTTACACCCACAAAACCAAAAAGACCCAAGGCACATGTGCACACACAAAATACTAGCCTGTCCCAAACAGCTTATTTCTGAGGCCACCTCTTCCCTGAATGCCTCCATGATGCTGTGAAGCACATGACAAACTTGGGATCTTCACGTATAATGCAATTAGCAGACTAACTGTAAGACAAAGCGAATCTAGTTAGACCTCTTAAAGGTCTTTTCTAACTGAACAATTCTACAATTCTATGCAGTGCTTAGAGACACGGTTTAGCAGTGGCTTGGCAGTGCTAGGTTAAGGATTGGACTCTTATGGTCTTAAAGGTCTTTTCCAACCTAAACAATTCTATAAGTCTATTCTATGATTCTACTGTTTTTACACCCCTCTGACCTCAGTCACACTCCAAATGCACTCTGAGAAATCCAGAGTGGAAGGGAAGCTCACAACCCATTTCACTTTCCACTACATTACATTACAAACACCGTCCTTCGTGTGTTCTCAGAAAACAAGACTTTTTTCCAAACAACTACAACTTTCTGTATTTGCTAAGGAGGAGATCTTGGCATGACTAAATCCCTTTTCTAGGATCTAGAAGTAGGATTCATATGAGGAATATACTATGAAGCTGCTGTGGACTACTACCTGTCATCAGTTACTTGTTTCTCTGAAAACATTAATTTTAATTTCTGGTCAGAGCACTGTAATGAGAATGGCAAAAGCAGCAGCTCCTAAAAAGTTCTAGAGCAACTCTGTGAATGCTAAGATCAACTGCAAGGAAAAGGTTCCCTACTACCCAGATGTCAAGAGGACTCAATACATGAAGAAGTAGTAAGGCTCTTCTCACCATGCCTCACATGTGGCATACAGTTTCTTCCTTCACAAGCATTATAGGCACCATCTCCCATTATTCAACCATCTTACTGCGCTAAACGCTCAGTGAGAGCTCACCAGCTCAAGCTTGCTTGAAAGTTTTGCTAAGTATCAACAGTAGCTGCTGGACTTGCAAATAGGGCCCTGAAATTTCAAGTTAAAATCCACATGCTATATTGAGCAGTAAACGTATTGAGGCTGCATTAGTCAGGACTTCAAAGTTCTTAAAATTATCAGCTAAAACACAAGTACACAAAGCAGAGATCACAAAAGTAAGGCTGCACTGCAAATGTGAAAGAGCATTCTTTCACACCTCTGAAAGAGGGGGCTTACTTGTGTAAAGGATTAACCTCAGAAAAGGGGGACCTTGCTCAGGAAGTAAGGCTAAATCATTTTATCATCTTCTAGTTCGTAGCCTCCGCCTTATTCACTCCTCAGATGCACTGAACACTTCATTTCTCCAATACCACATTAAGTGTCTCACATGCTACCAATTACTACCACGAGACAAGTACCATCTTCATCATTGTGCAGATGGTTAAGATGAGAGACAGCCTTGCCTCAGGCCACAATGAGTCAGTGGCAGGAGCAGGATCTCATCTCTCATTCCTCAGCTCTTGCCCTCAGACAGCAAAGTTTTACTATTCCCACTATCTTAAGAACTGATATCTTTACTTGCTAAAGTGCATCTAATTAAAAAGAAAGATATAGAAAGCAAGAAACAAATACCTACCAAAAACTCTGTAAGTGCCTTGCTAGAAAATAAGAATATAAACCAGTTTGTTTCTATGAAGCTAACTACAAAGCCATCCTCTTGCCTGCGGTCCCAGCTTTAGCTGTCATTGCATCTCTAAATTCTATCACAAACAAAGCATCAACCCAACAAACTGTCCCCTTGATGTTACAAGCCTCATTTGTGCAGAGACATCTATACTGCCAGCAAAAGGTGGACAATCTCAATGCACTCACATCACAAAAATTATTAGCTTCCACTTCAGCTTTCCAAGTGCTGACTGTAACAGTATTATTTTTAGTATAATTTATGTAATAACTGGATGAAACTTGGGCATTTCAGGACTCAGTGACAATAATGGTTTCTTTCTGGTGACAATTTACATGCAAGTCTGTTTATGCAGTTCTTGAATCTGTACAACTCATTTGCAGTGGAGAAACAAGAGACTAAAAAGCAAAGCAACAAAGCCTAGCTCTAGACAACACTACACATTTCAAATTAAGTTTCCTTTTTAAAAATGTAGAGCATGCTATTATTGAAAAAAAACTTTCAACTCTTCCGAGATGACACTCCAACATACATTAACATGGCAACTGCTTTGCATATGACTAGGCTGACAAGGCTTGCAGTATTGATGCAGCACTATATCTTTCACTGACTGATTTACAGCTTTGATGTGGCTCATCAGACTTCATAAGCTACCCTGGCACATCGCAACAATGTCTCTGCTGACAGAAATAGCAAGAGTCCCTCCAGCTGCAGACTTTGGCTGGTCCATTTCAAACTGCAGTCTTTACGGCAGGATCTCCTGATCAGACTGTTCTGCTGGCAGCAACAGAAGTGCTTAAAGGGGATATCATACATAATATTTAAAGCAGCGCACACTGGACTACTTCCCTTTTGAAACGAGAGTCGAAAATAAGTAACACTTGCTTTCACTGTCTCCAGAATAAGAGGAGAAAGGCTTTATCTGTTTTCCTCACCAAGCAGAATACTGCAAATTAGATAACAAGCCAAATCAAAACAGTATTAATAAATACTGCCTTGAAATAGTCTTTGTGGCTCCTGTGCTATGGGAATTACATATGTTCAGTGCAGACAGAGGAAAAGAAGAAACACACCAAAACAAACCAAAAAATAGGTGGCAACTCTCAGCCATTTGTATGCTTAGGCATATTTCTCCTTTCATCTCTCCTGTCTGTTTTCTTCCATGCCCTACACTGCAGTTTTTCTGCTTTCTAGAGCCGAACTGATATGAGAGAAACACAAGAAGTTACCTTAGTCTTCCAGATACGACTGTCAACCTTTGTTTTCCCCAGCTGCTATCAGTACAGCACCCTGTGCACTAGAGAACATTGATCGTCTTAGAGAACGCTTAGAGAAGTAACAGGAGTCTCAAGTCAAACATAGATGTTTGATATGTGCAACAGATGAAGTCAAACCATACACGTTTATAAGCAAGTAAGATACACAAGAGTCAGCTGAATTGCTCCAATATCGATTTGCCTTTATATACAGGCTATTAAGGTTTTCCTTCATTAAAAGCTTCCCTATGAGACACAGCAGGCATACCAGTCACAATTTCACATTGGGCTGAAAGCATTGTGTTTGTTTCTCTCAGCTTTGCCCATGATGATACGTGTGCCCTCACTCACAGCTCAAGTGCAAACACAGCTCTTCTATTTGCCAAAAGTCAGCCCAGCCCTGCACATAAAGCCCATGGTGTAATGCTGATCAGCATGCTCTTCACTAAGTGGGATTTGTGTAGAAGTAATTAAAGCTTGGCTACTCCAGGATTCCAGATGAAAACTGCTCAAAGAGGGGTGTGGGCCAATAGAGAGGAGACTCCCCAGATCAGTAAATACCACTAGTAGTTACTTCATACTGTCCCTTGAAAGTCTGGGGATCATTCCAAAAGCACGTGCCACATGCTACTGGTCACTTTCATAATTATGAAAACCTTCGTGCTATTACTTTAAGAGTGTGTAGGTGACATTCAGACTGAAGCCTTTTACAGAAGACTGCAGAAGGTTTCCTGCTAACCCATTTCCTTCCTTACATGTAAAAATATCTGTCACTCAATCAAGCAATCCAGATGGATTACCAGAGGAGAGAAGCCTCTATTAAAAGTCAGCAATAGAAATGTCAACTAGAGACCCACCGCTGAATAATTCAAAGCAAGAAAAGGTCTCTTTCACTTCTTGTCACCTGCTTTCAGCAATCCTTCAGTAAGGTGTAACAATCGGTTCCAGCAAACGATGGCTAGGCTGAATACAGAATGAAGAAGCATGTAGAAAACTTTAGACAAAAAAAAAAAATTCAAAAGAAAAAAGAAAAAAAAGGAAAGTTAAGCTTAGTTGCACGCAGCTTATGAACTCTATGGCTTGAACCAAAGGATGCTGTCTAACCACTGTGTCTGAAAAACTGCTTGTACAACTCGAAGAAGTTGAGCAAACAGCACAATTTTCCACCTCCACAATGTTCCTTCACCTTACTAAAGTAGTTCAAAGTTTTAGAAATGAGAATTTAACAGTTTGGGTTTGGTTTTTTTTTTAGACAAAAGTAGAGTTTGCTCAGAACAAGCAAGCAAGCTCCAGCATATTTTCATCATCCCTTCTACCTATACATGAAATGCATCTGGCATTCCTCTTTCACTTTACAGCTATAAGCATTTGTGTCTCAACATTTTCAGGCTTGAAAAGAAGTTATTCTTCCAACTTTCCAATCCTGGTCAGCTAACTATAGGGTGTTTTTTTTTTTTTCCTTCACTGTATCAACAGTCTTCCCAGTAAGTAACAGAAAACAAAACAAGAAGCAACTTAACAATTAGCCCAATAATGGCTTAGTCACGTTGGCAAGTTCAGTGAATTCTGGTCTTCGTATTGTCTCACGACAAAAGTTGAAGCAAGTATTTGATATAGAATGAAAATTGATCTTACATCTAACAGGGAGCAAACTAGGAGGAGTGCTTTCAAATTTTCTCCACTCTGTTAAACATTTTGATGAGAACTATCCAAGTTTCTCCCACCCGCCTCATAAAACACAATCTTGAAGACTCTCTGTATAGCAGTCAAGACGTCATTGTTGGCAAAACTTCATCTTGTATGAGAGAAACCACTATCCCAGCAGCTCGTGGTACTAATGAGTTCTTTAAGAACATTCAGACGTGGGCTTGCAATTAAATTTAAAAACCTATCATCAGTCTTTGCAAGCCTAAGTAGGAAACGTAGCAATTACTAGAACTCCTTATTATTCTGTATACTGCTAATCTAGCAAGGGCACGCACTAGTAAGAATTCCCTGGGACACTAAATACCATTCTTTTCTCACTGAAGAGCTACAGAGAAAACTGAAAGGAGTGATTTTTCCCTGCATTCCTTCATTTTTCCATGATTTCATAACTCAATTTCTCAAAGCAACCCTATTCCATTTTTTTAATTCTAGCAGCTACATCCGATTAGAAACTACACAATTATTTAACAAAACCAAAACCATATAATCCGTTCATTTTGCATGTCATGAGGAGAGCAGTTATGTTCTGAAGTTTTATTCACTCACTCTGTGGTTAAGACACTAGAATTTTTCCAGGTTTGCAAACAAGGAAAATTACTTCTGGAAGCTCTGCTGAGTAGTATGCTATAAACAACACAGAAGAAAACCACACTTATATCTTCATCAGGCCCACCTTTCTTAAAGAGGTTTGGAATCAACTGCTCTGTGCCTGAACTGCTAAATTGTTTGAAAAATTTGAGATGGCAAGACAATTCCTCCTCTTCAAGATGCTTTTACAATTTAAATATCTCTGCAGGAGATTCTTTAGATATAAATGAAGGGCCTCAATTTCAAACTCCAGCACTGATACAAACTCAGGAATGGGCTAACTGAAGCAGTCTAAACTTCGGAAAAAGCCTTTTTAAAAATTCATTCATTGGAAGCCTGCAACTGACTTACTTTTTTTTTTTGTGGTAAAGAAAACTAGACTTAAACTCCACTCTTCAATAATAAATATCAGAGGAGCCTCTCCCACAATAAACACATATCAAGATCACTCGTTTTGTAAGACTGCACTAAGTATTTGGCCAGAAAACATGCTGGGATGACTCCTTGTTTTAGGATGAACCATCCACTACTCTACAGAGCACAACAGCCATGGCATGAGAAAGAGTTTCACTGACAAACCATCTGAAGCCTGAATGAAGCATATGTCATTTCCTAAACCTAAAATATGCATTAAAGTTAATGAGATTCCAATACGGGCAAAACACAGCACTGAAGAAACTTCATCCGATGAAATTCATTAAACCTCAAAGCCTTTGCTTAATATTCAAGTTAAGATGAAAATGCAGGAATAGGGCATACACATCTGGGAAATGAAGACATACAACCTGCCAAACAGTCTGGCAATGGAACATCAGCCACAGAAATATGTGTGCCTAAAAGCCTTAGAAATACCAAGATGGTTTCTCATTCCCTTTTGCAAGCAAGTCAAACTTGTAACTCTCCGTACTGCCTTTAAAAGTTGGTGCTGTTTGTTTGGGTTTTTTAATAAAGGAAGAGGGTATCCTTGTTTTCACTTGCATCCTATGCAAAAGCAGCACTTTTTGTATCCTGTAGGTAACTGAAGATGTTCTCTTAGCATCACGGAGGGAGAAGAAGCTCAATGTTTCAGACAGCTGCTGTGTTCCAAGAACACAGTTTCCAAACTACATTTCCTCCAAGTATGTGTAGGATTAGATTTTCAGTGCTTGAAAAGCAATATAGAAGTTTGAAAATTTTCAGTGAAAGAGTAAAGCACATACTGTCTGGCAAATTTTTATTTACCCAGAATAAAGAACTGCTAAAGATGTTAATGCTCCTCCCCTCATCATACACTCATACAGCCCTACCTCTTGTTCCAACACAGGAAAAAAAAATAATTGCCTTAATCTTTCCTGAAAGTAGTTTAGATGTTTTTCTGGAGGTTTTCTAAAAATATTGCAGAATAAAGCAGATGATCTGTATGGAAAATATAAGCCCAGTTTGACAAACAAATGTAGAATCACCACCAGTTTTGTACTGTACATAACATAAAATGGAAAGTCCTTTAATTGCTTCAAAGACTCGTTTTTTCTCTTTGCTGCTTTAGCTACTCGCTACAGAGGATGTAAATCTAAACATCATGGTCTGTGTTTTATTAAAAATCCTTCTCCATTTCTTTTTTCAACTTATAACATGAAATAAATCAAACCAGAAAACAGTACTTAAGAATCATATGCCCTAAAAAGAGAGCTGGCCTTTAACTACCTAAAATAAAAGCAGGAACATTTTTAGAGACAATTGAAGCTCATACAAACCAGTAATACTACGGACATCTCAGCTGCCTCTAACACTGATCACAAAGAGCTGAGCAGCACCATCTCTACAGAAGAGATCAGAAAGGAACTGCCCTAACATGACACCCCCCAACTCCCCTCAGAAAGGGCTTCAAACAACTCAGCAGTGCCAGCCGATGGGAAGGGAATAGACTTTATCCAGCACTGACCCCTCCAGTCTCCATCAGGGCTCTTTTGCAGCGCTCAGTGTCAGGGAGAACACCCTACAGTGCCTGTTCCTGTCAGTACCTCATATGAATGACAGTAACAATGGTGCCCTGAGCTTGGATGTCCGGAAAAAGTAGGGACCTATGTAGAAAAAACGGCTGTTCCAATCAAACCTTGCATTTCCCCCGTTTGAAAAGGAAGGCAGAAGAAAACATTCTGAAGGACCAGAGGACTCACTTGAGGGTCTATGACCATTTATCAAAACAGTCTAATTTTGCAAGGCTTCAAATCCCCTACCGGTGGCGACCAGAAATTCTTTCAACCCTTCTTTGCTAAAACTGCATCTATTTCTTAAGGAACAGGACTAATCCCATGGCCAGTAACTTCTCAGGATAACTCATCAGCATTTCAGTGCTTCTGTGATTACAGACCACAGCCAGGGAGTGTACTCTCAGGTTTTTCACCCTATCACAAAGCAGTCCGATAGGGAAGATGTTGTTTATTTCCAGGAACATTTCAGGATGAAAAAAAAAATCCAAACAACTAAGCAAATTTAAAAACAAACAACAAAGCCCACCACAATAAACTCCTTTTAGCTTCAAATTTGCTGCTAGATTGCTAAAGCCTGCAAATAATGAACATCCAAAACCTAAGAAGTGAGGTTAGATATTCACAGCAACTATGTCTCATTTTAGAATCAGATCCACAGCATATCTTCACTGCCCCAGACCAGCAAGGGAAAACTAGATTACTCCAGGCTGTCAGCTACAGAGTCTGAAGCCCAGGTTCTTTCTCCCTCAAGGAGACAAACATTTGGAAGCCGCGATATTCCCAGGAAGCTGAGCTGCTTGCTGCTTAGTAGACTACACATTATCTTTTGGAAGGTGTGATGAAATATTCATTTCTGGTCTGTGTAAGGCATCCGTCATGCCATCTGGATGTCCATTAGTTCTCACACAGAGTAACAGCTAAGTAAAAAAAACATAGCACTGGCATAAAGAAATCCAAATTCCTAGATATTACATAGCTGTTGTGGATGCTATAAAGAACCGTTCTTCTCCTCCCCCCATACCACACTCACGATCTTTGAGCTCAAAGCAGTATCCAAATGAATGCTCAAGATTTAAGCTAACACATGCATATACTGAACACCTTGACTGCTTCTGGGAAGATATATCCATCATGCTTTTTACACAGAGTTACTAAGGAAATAGGGACTAGCAATATCTATCGAGTATCAGGAGCCAAAGGTCTTGATGCTCAATTGTCCCAATGCAGAATTCTTCCAGATGAAACAACATACCAATAAGGAAGGCACAGGGATAAAATTGTTCAGACAGGAATATGTAGTCAGTCAGTCCCAGGCCACAGCAGGAGTTAAAATACAGCTTAATACATAAAATACATAAAACTACATAAGAATACGGGCATGTTACATGCCACTTTCCCCTTACATCCACACATCAAAACATAAACCTGCATGAAGTCCAATTACATTAAAATCTCTGCTAGACAAACTGAGAAGAGTAGATGGGAATAAACCTGCATCATACTCTTCTGCATGAAGTGATACACAAGCTCTCTCTGCAGCCTGCATGACTGTTACTGAGGAAAGCAGCAGAAAATGGCTTACTTTAAGAACTCAAGTGTCCTCCTTTACCCCAGTAATTACAGAACACAGCAGACATTCATGCTGGAGAGCAGAGTACAATAGCTGTTTGTTACCATCCATGTTACAATCTAGCATTTATCTAAGCCTATCACATGCAGAACAGACACCGCAGAAATGCTCAAGTCAGAACTCAAGGAGTACCATCCATAAGAAATTACAGGCAAAAAAACCAAGCACCAAGACTAAGGCTTGGCCCATAATTCACCACTGAACCACCTAGGAATCTAGCACATATTTATCCAGGCCTTACCTAAGAAGCACGAGGCACAGCTGTTCAAAGAGTAAGCTTGAGAAAAAAGTTTAAATGTTCGTAATCTACTGTTAGTACAGAAAGTTGCACCTGACAGAAGAGGCACAGGCCTGGTAAAGAGTGCCTACACGTTTATCATTAGAAATACATTATTGTTATGAACTCAGAAGTCCATAATCAACAGAATGAAGTTGTATTTGCACAAGAACATTTTTTCTGCTCAGGTACCTCACAAGTACAGATTCCTTTTCTCCCCATTCATCCTGTGAAAATCCACAGCAGTGCCAATCCAGACTTTCTTAAATCACAGACTTTCACACACTCACATAAATGTTGCCCCAACATCCATTTTGTTTTAAAAATACCACTAGATTCACCTACACTGGAGTTCATATTGAGAAAACTGTTATTCGTCATTGCCAGGCAGGATTTTAAAAAGCATCAGGCTCAACTCTAAAACAGCATGTAGCTTTTTAAAAGCTACTTTATGGGAGGAGCAAGATAGAAAAGCCATACTTAGACTGGTGTGAGCCGCCAGATCCCTCATTGCTTGCATGCCTAAGTTTCTGCAAAGGAGAGCACTACAGCACCCGTGTCGGGGCAATCCCTGATTTCAGTACACAAGGGGGGATGATGTGATTGAGAGCAGCCCTGCAGAGAATGACTTGGGGGTGCTGGTCAATGAGAAGCTCAACATGAGCCAGCAATGTGTGCTCGCAGCAGAGAAGGCCAACCGTATCCTGGGCTGCATCAAAAGAAGCGTGGCCAGCAGGTCGAGGGAGGTGATTCTGCCCCTCTAGTCCTCTCTTGTGAGACCTCATCTGGAGTATTGTGTCCAGTTCTGGAATCCTCAATGTAAGAAGGATATGGAACTGTTGGAACGGGTCCAGAGGAGGGTTACAAAGATGATCAGAGGGCTGGAGCACCTCCCATACAAGGACACGCTGAGACAGTTGGGGCTGTTCAGCCTGGAGAAGAGAAGGCTCCAAGGAGACCTTACAGCAACCTTCCAGTACCTGAAAGGGGCTACAAGAAAGCTGGGGAGGGACTGTTTTCAAAGGCTTGTCATGATAGGACTAGGAGCAATAGGTATAAACCGGAGAGGGGCAGATTTAGACTAGGCACAAGGAAGAATTTCTTCACTATGAGAGTGGTAAGGCAGTGGAACTGGTTGCTCAGGGAAGCTGTGGATGCTCCATCCCTGGAGATGTTGAAGCCCAGGTTGGATGGGACTTTGGGCAGCCTGATCTAGAGGGAGGTGTCCCTGCCCATGGCAGGGGGGTTGGAACTGCACGGGCTTTAAGGTCCCTTCCAACCCAAACTATCTATGATTCTTATAACACCACCAAAATATAGCATGGGAAACATGAAAACCCAATATCTATCCAATGTGACAAAGATCCCTGTCCCATCTTCAGAGGGCAACAGAACAACAGGATGTTAGAAATACCTACTCATTCCATCCCTGAGTAGACCCTTCCAACACGAGAGTTAGTAAGAACTTAAATAAATATTAATGAATATTTCGCCCTTTCCTCTATTTACAGAAAAATGCATAAAATCCATAAGCATTATTCTTAACATATTCTGCTCCAAATGAGGAGACTAACTGTTCTACCTAATTTACTATAGTAAATATATTTAAGTGTTTAATTTTTATTTTTAAAAGATCGCCCACTGGCTGAATGAATGCAGTCAGCTGAATTCAAATCCTTGTTCGGACTCTTACAGAACAGCAACATATACTTTTCCAAAAGGGTGCACTGGACTGAACATGTAATTAATACAAACTCAACCATAAGAGCAGAAATATAGACTAAACAAGCGCTGTTTCAAGTTACCCACGCTCAACTTGAAATTTTGACCCCTGAAGCCAGAATTACATTCACAAAGGAGAACAAAATTTTTCTAAGCCATCAGAAATATAAACACAAGTCTAAGAAGCTTACAAACCTGAATAATCAAAATCAGAGTACCTGTAGTCAAGGCTAATTTCTCCAACTCAGAAGTTTCTGCTCAGGCATAGGGAAAAGAAAAAAGGAAGCTGCATTTCCTTTCAAGTGCTTATACTTTTCAATAAACTACTGTAATACCTGCACCAGTAAGACAATTATTCCATTTTATCTGCACACTAAAAATATATTTTATTTTTAAATAGAAGTCAGATTTCCCCAGTGAGTTCCCTTCCTGCAAAAATCCCAAGATCTCGTAACTCTCCTCTCTCACAACTTTTCTGCCAGAGACACTCATAGCTTCAGGAGACAATTGTCTGTACTTTGTTTCTTCCTATAAAGAAATACACTAAGAGCCAAACCACCTGCAGTCTACAGCTCTCACTAAACCTTCTGCAAAACAGGTACATTTTCATATTGTATTGTATCTGGGACAAGCTAGCATTTGCAGCTCTATAAAAATATAAAAGATCTTTAATCAAGTCCACTATCTATATGTTTTATTGCAGGTTCTAAACAAACTACTACTGCGCTTAGCAATAATTCAGCTCCAGAAGTTTTATGAGAGAACTGTGACTCCATACTAAATCTCTGCAATTTTTATCTCCCCAGTGAACCAAACACTGCTAAGATTGTAATGTCCAAGACAAGAGTTCTGCTACCCTGGGGTCAGTTCTCAGAAAAAAAATATGCCTAAAAAAAAGGTCTAAGTAAGGCACCACACACAACGTAATGTGCAGATCTGGAGGCTAGAAAGGCCAGTTCTTCAGATGTTCTAGGTGTCAGCAGCATAAACCTGCAACATGCAGTCAGTTTTCAGGTTCATGGGCACCCCTGCTGGAGTACAATCACAGACCGCTGGTTAGGGCAAAAGCTCTGGAGGTCACCAGCCTCATTGTCCTCTTTGGATAGTAAATATCTTGCCTGTCTGCAAGAAGATCTGAGGTCAGTCAGCACAACCCAAGTCACTACAGAGCCAATCCTCCTGGAAGCCACTTCTGGGCATGTGAAGGACAAGGACGTGACAAGGAATGGCTGGCATGAGGTTAGGCTGCACCCAATCAACCTGACTGTGTTCTGGGACATGAGGAGTGTCTGTAAAGGGAGAGCAGTGGATGATTTTTACTGCAGTTTTGGCAAAGACTAATTTGCTTGGTCACCTATGGCATCCTCAGTTAGTTTGGTGACATATAGATTGAATAAGAGGACAGTACCACCAGGCTCACTGCTTGAGATCAGTATCACGAGGTTAAGCCGCAGGTTGTCCCATTTCCATGGTAATAATTCCAAACTTCACTGGGCAAAACCTTGAACAACCTGACTTAACCAGACACAACCCACTCTGAATGGGAACTAGGACCACCGGAGGCCCAGGAGGTCCCTTCTCACCTAAGTTATTCCATGTTCCCATGATATCTTCTTTGTTTCTTAATAAATAAAAACAAAAGGTCTTTTGCAATCCGAGCTTGTTTTAGGTCACCCTTGTGCCACCCTGCTGGTTTCAGCAGGTAAAATGGACTAAAAGCCACAACAGAAAAAGAAGTATTGTAGAAAAGATCAGTAAATGCTCTGCCTAAAAGATTCACAGGTCATTCTGAAACAAGCCTCAATATTGTATCCTGAGGTCAAAAATACCACAAGTTGGTTCCTAGTAGGGACTAACAGCAACAACAACAAAATCCCAAACAAAACCCACAAAGACCCCAGCCCCACTCTCCTGCAGCTGAAACGGTTTATAGAGGAGAAAGCACTAAAGTTCTCACACTCGATTTTGTTAAATATGTTATTTATGTTCAATATGTTTAACATATTTATGTTATTATGTTAAATATATGTTATTTAGACTGGAAAAATAAAAATACAGCCTGGTTTGCAGTCAAGACCCGACAGTAGTAGAAATGTCTCAAAAAGAGTTGATGCATAAAAACAAAACCCAAAATCGAACACACAAAAACCCCACCCTTGACTGCTTGCATACCCAACAGAGATAAGTAAGGATCTGAGAGCACAGAGATAAAAACAAGTTTCCATGCTATGCTTTAAGCTGACAGCAATGTCTTATCAAGGCAGCTAAAAACTGACAGAACCATTTCATTCCTTGCTCCCCTCTGTTTGCATTAATTCCCTCAGAAGGACTCCAGTATAAGATTTTAAGCACCACAAACAAGAGAAGTCACGGCATCATTTGCTGGACAGAGGCCAGGATCTCACGTATCCACTCAAGCTTGTATCTCTGGAGACACTGTTTGTTCCTACCATAATTGAGTTATGTTCTGTGCAATGAGAAGGTGAATCAATTATGTTCACCGCTAAACAGACAAGCTTAAGTATTCTCTCAAGAGTTTAAAATTTGTGCAATGACACCTTCACAACACTGTTTGTATCAAAGTACTGTTCTTTATTTAAAAAAGAAGAACAATCTCCTCTTTCCTGGAAATTCTCAAGACCACAAACCAATGAAGTGCACTCAATTTTAATGACATTAGGGTCAGGCAGCTGGCCCTACTTTAAGTTTACAGTAAGTTTCTGATGGAGTAATCTAGTTAAAGGCAGCATCAGACGAAACTGACATCTAAGCCTTTGCTAAGGCATTAATGAAATTGAAGCAGCAAACAATCATAACCTCAGACATGAGAATCTCATTTAAAAGAAATATTTTCATCACATGCATAAAAGACAAATATTCATGGTGTAAATTCAATGGATTTATATATTTTAGAGCTTACTGTTTTGTTTGCTGCACTATTGTCTCACTAATTTGGGACATACCTACAAATTGAATCAAACCACTGCAGCAGGACTTTAGGTGGCTTTCTGCTCTTTTGTACTTCTTCAAAGGGGATGCACAGGTTATTCTTACTTGGAAAACAAATTAAAAAGCCAGATTAAAGACAGATTTCTGTACTTAGTAAAAAAATCACAATTCAAATCAATTTCTTAAGTTTAGCCACAAGGAACCAGAGAGCATCGGCCTCTGAGTGTTTTCTAACAGTCCCTACAGATGTAAAGTCAAGTCATCCGCACTGCAAGACCTGCAAGGTAGGCATGTTTTTAGGCCAACTCCTTCGCTAGAGAAGGGAGGCACACAAGCCCTTCAAGCTATGCATTTTCAAGTGTTAGGTTTTTTTGTAAATAAAGGCTGAATTTCACCCTCTACTTAGATTAAACTCATTACTATCAAAACTATCAAAACAAAGACAGGAGCATTTCTACTGCAGTGAATACCCAGTTTTGGAAACTGATAGAAACACAACAGGTTTATCCAGATACAATTACCACAGCTCACCAAGGAGAGTGCAGTTAGTCATGCTGTCCAAGGTAAGATAAACCCTAGACAGGTCCTTCTAAAGATTAAATAAGTCCTTATTAAGAGCTGTGTAAGCTGTTCTAAAGAATATACAGAACATTTGTAAGCAAAAACAAAGGCTTACTACTGGGAAGGAAATAGAAACTACAGTCTCTGTCCATACTGATTTAAGCTCCATTTCTGACAAGGATACTACTCACAGAACTGAAAGTCATCACAATAAGTGACAATTCCCTACTAATCTTACATATTAAAAAGTATCTGACCAAGGTCATCTAGAGCAGTCATGTCGGACGCAGTGCCTTCTGTGAGAATGCCAAGTTACTTGCCTAGATTTTCCAGTTGAAGCTTCTGCTATTATAAAATATACACGGGAGATAGGGTTAAGTAGTAAAACGGAGAACTAGATCTCTGCTGCTGCGGATAAAGCCATGGTGAACTTCAGTATACAAATGACTCACTGCATACCTCTCCAACTCCCTTACTCCAATAAAACAGCTGCAGAATGTGTGAGGACCTAGAACAGTCATGAGCTGGAGAGTGAGCCCTGCAGTTCAAATTATTGCTGCAAAAAGCAGCAAAATGCTTTTGCAGTTTTGCCAATTGTTCCCACCAAGTTATTTCAAATCTCTCTGGGGTACTTGTTCTTAAATTCTGAAATAGTTAATCTCTTTAAAGGCAGAACACTATGGTCTAAAAATACAAATAAATGAATCCACTAACATAGAAAGTTTTGATTAAAACAGCTTGAAAGACATTTTGCACAAACACATACGTACTAACTTGGTCAAGGAAACACATTTCCCTACAGAAATGCTAATGAATCTTAACTTTTAATTCACAAGAAACTTAATTTGCAATACAAACATTAGTAACCTGAAAAGAGATTTTTGTCTCTAACATGCAGCTTTCACAATCTAAGTTAAGAGTTTTCTTTTAATTATTACACAGCACTTACATGATAAAACCAAGGCAGAAGCCTCACCATTGGCCAGTACTTCTCAGAACTCTAAGGACGTCTCATAGCTAGATCTGCTTAATTCAGCATCCCTTTTTCCCTCAGCTCCACATATACAAATGGTATTCCTCTTGCTTTCTATTCTTGGAAGAGCCTCAAAACAGTCTGTTCAAATCTTTCTCCAATTCTTGCTGCACTACATTCGGCCAACTTCCACATACACACACAGCTCATTTGCAAGGAGCCAGCTGAGAAATAAGTTTGTTTTCAAAAAGCCAAGTATCATGCCTATTTGCTTTTAGCATACAGGACCACTTTATATAACCTTTGATTAGAACAATTTACTTTCTTCCAACTCCTGAGCTTTTTCAGGCAGCCTCTACATAGCAAACTCATTGGCTGACCAAAGTAATCACTCATTCACCAATCAATTTCCTCTGCCTTAGAATAATCTTTAATGAAAATAACAGAAATTTACAATCCAGTTGGAAGAATTCCTGAGCCCACACCTGAAGTGACTGCCTTAAGTGTGGAAGCTGTTTTGTCACGCTTGTAACCAAGGACATCATTTTCAGCATCCAGCAGAAACAAGACAGTAAAATGCATTTCACCTTACTCCATCTTTGAACAAAAAAAAAAAAACAAACAAAAAAAACAAGAGCCTCTCTAGAGAGAAGTTTACTGCAAGATATCTGCCAGCTGCAGCTATACTTGCAACTATCCAGAGATCCTTAGAAGCCTTGTAGATTATTTTACCTTTCCAGAAGAGTATCCAGGCACCCTCCTCACCTTCCTATCATGACGACTCAGGGCAGACAAGAGGATTGAAACAGTCCTAGACATTTTTCCTGCAACTGAGATTTTAAGGCAAGATCCAACCCTTGCTCGAAGATCCCAAGTCCCATAGGCAGCCCAGCTTCCCCAGCTAAGCTACACAAAGCTCAGGCACTCTGTTCACAGCACTACAGAAGTACGGAATCCTATGGCATTAAGACTTTAGGATCAGCAAAAAAATGAAGAGCAAAAAGAGAGCCTGCTTATTCCTCATGAAAGAAACACACAAGTTCAACTAATAGCGATAAAGCATCAAGTAACCTCTGCTTGAAAACAAGCAGAAAGGCATAGTTAGCCCATGAAACAAAGCAGGCCTGGCTCATGAGAACAAGGACCTAAAGACTTTTTTTCGTTCTCCACAGCCCTGCCTTCTTGCAGCACACCATTTTCTGCACTTAAAGAGCCTCTGCCAGAGTATTTTCCTCCAACAAGCGTCTGAAGCATCCAGGCTAAAAATAAACAAGCTTCCATAAGAAGGAAGCATTTGGTCCTTGACTAGCTTGAAAGGAAAAAGGCAAAGAACGTTCTGCGTGATGATACACAAATCCTGATGCTGTCAAGTGTCTGACTCACCACAAAACGCAACACAGAAAGAGGACAGAAGAAATTGAGTCAAGAAAGTACTTCCAGCTTTGCTAAACCAGTTTGATGCCATGCATTATCTGAAGATTCTGGTCTGGCACTGCTCCATTCCCTGAATTAAGTCCATTCCCTTCTGCACTGGCCTGAGACAGTAGAACCTTCACCTGTTTTCAGAAGACACATAAGGCTGTGTATCTATAGACAACATATTATTTGTCTACGTCACCAAACTATTACCTTCTACAGATAGCAGACACCTAGATAAAAAAGGTAAAAGACACCAGACAAATCGTGGTATAAAATAAAGCCAGAAACCATGAAGTATTATTAACGCGTAGACTTACAGAAGTCAATCTACAATATCAGCAAGGACTTAAAGAGAAATATTCTGCAAGCAAATCTAACACTGAAATGCTTTCAGTGCTGTTTCTTCAAACCAGAATATTAGAAACAGCCACAAATGATATCTGACTACCCAGGTTCAGTCGCTACAGGGACGGTTCAATCAACACACTGCTATCATTTACCCGCTTGATCTGCTGTTCACCAAAAAGGAGCTGACTGGGCTTATAGTGATCAACAGCAACTGTGGTAGTGGTGACCATGAAACACTGGAGTTGAAGATCCTGAAGGGAGCAAGGAAGGAGAGCAGCAGAGTACAGATTCTGGACTTCCCAAAAGCAGACTGACTTATTCAAGAAGCCAGTAGGTAGAACCCGTGGCAAGCAACTCTGAAGGGCAGAACAGCTCAGGAAAGCTGGCAGGGCTTTAACAGCAGCACCCACCAAGCATAAGCACAGTCCATCCCCACACTTAGGAAAACAAGCAGACATTAAAAAAAAACGTGGGGTGAGAGGCATGATTAAGGAAGGAAGTCCTGAATTAACCTCCAAAGTAGCAATTTATCAACACTGTCCAGGGCTTGTAGGGACGGTCTTAGGAAAGCCAAAGCCAAACTGGAATTGAGGTTGCAAGGGACATCAAGGACAATACAGTTTTTAGCACTAAACTCACAAAAGAACAACCAAGAAAAAATGTGGGCTTATAGCTGACCAGAGCAGGCGATTTAGCAGCAGCACAAAGATACAGCTGAGGTAGCCTGTATCCCAGTGCCTTTGCTTCACATGTGGAGGTACCAGACTAATGCGCTTGGCAAAGAACGTACTCCACTGAAGAAAGTCTTCTACTGAAGAAACAGTTTGCTAATTCCTACATGATAATCAAGCTGCATTTAATGGGGTAAAACTCATCCCGCTGACAGCAGAGTAGCATCAAATTCATTTCTCACTGAAACCCATGTTTTAAAAAGGCAAAGATCTTAAATGCTAAGTAGTGCTGAGAAAGGGAGTTAACATCTACTAGAGAGCATAATATGCTCAACTAACATCTGCTTTTCTCCTGCACAGCTCATTTGTCTCTAAGGCAGGCTAATTCTGAAAAAAAAACTCATTACACGAAGCAGCTGTGAAACTTTTGAGACAGAGACTCCTAACAAATCTTCACTTTCCAAATCAAATCACATTCATTTTGCTTACAAGTCAGTTCAGTTCACAGTTCAGAGATGGCTGAAACAACATTGCGTTGATGGGAGGAAAGCACTAATTTTTGCATTGTGTTCAAGCCTAAGCACCTAGGTTTAGATCAAATCCTCCCCAATCTCTATTTTGCTAGCATCTTAAGTAACTCCCCCACCACCTTTGTAAATTCCTTTCTTGATTACCTCAAGCATTCCTTTTCTATGATAGTCACTCACATTCAAGGAGAAGGACCCTGAACTAGTAGTAGATGCAGTAATTTGAGGGGATCAGTACAATACGTTTCTTTTCCCCTATTGTACATAAACACCTTAACCAATACTGCCTTAGGAGATTGTTTCCTTCTAGTCTTTGCAATAGAGCTCATAATGGAGATGAATGAGAATAAAAGGACAACATAACACACACATCCTTCCCCCCAACAGATCTTCATCCCTTTATCCTTAAACATTTTTCCTTTTTAGCACTAGAACTAAGAGGTAACAGTCACCAATTCATTTTGGCTACAATTTGAAGGCGACTTTCAGGGAGGGCAATAAAGTTCTAGAGCAATGCTTTAAACAAATCAACCCAGCTTCTTTCAAAACAGTGTCTGATTACATACAATTCTCCTTCAAAAATAGCTCCCCCAGCTACCCTGTTGCCCTGTTAACCAAGTAGGCTGTTCTAACCACGCTTTTGAGAGAACACACAGCATAAAAGTATATCGAACAGTGCTTGTACAAGTACCCCAACAAATTTCCAACTACAATGCAGACAGAGAAAGAAGAAAAAAACATCTTGAATCTTTCAGGGTACATCTAAATTTGAGCAAGCACATCTGATTAGTACAACAACGTGTTTTAATCTGTGTTTTAAAACTGTATTTGACAGCCAACTCTTCCTACTCTGGAAGTCAACTCACTCTTGAGTATTTCCTTTGCATGTCAACAAAACTGCTGCAAAAGGGGTTACACAACCGTTTTATACAGCAACACCACTCAGTAACTGGCCAATTTACACAAGCTGATTAATTTTAGATAAATCTCAGCAAGGTGATACTGACCAAAACAAGGGCCTTTTAATCCATCCAAAAAAAATCTGTGCCACAAATACCACCCAGATGCCTAGCTGAAATATGGAACTCTGAAAGATCTAACAAAGATGACTTCTCTTCATGCAGAAGAACTTTCTGTCTCATGCTCTAGTTTCTTCTTCAGCAAGCCAGGCCAAAAGAAACTTTCTCAAGAGGTCTCACAGGAAAAAACAAATGCACACTACAAAGCAAAAGGACTCCTTAGAAACATTTTGGCCTTCTGCACACTGGAGGAACTAAACAAAAACAACAAGTACCAATATTGGTACTCAACCTCCTAATGTCACACGAGTTTTTCCTACCTTTGAGTCTTTTTCACTGACCTCTGGATCTAGAGGATGCCAGTAGATATGCCAACATGATACTACCACTACTGCATAACTCACATTAAAGCAATTCTCTAGTCTGCATCAGTGCTGCACTTCTAAACGCAAAAATTGAAGGTTAAGCTGGATGCCTTAACTTGCAAGTTTGAAAGACTTAGGCTCCAGGCATTAACAAAACAATTCATTCTGCTCTTCTCCATAGTTGCACAAGAATCCAACAACTGCTAGGAATAAAGGGAAACTCCTCACTTAACATACTTCAAAAACGAGAATTTTAAGAAGTTTTAAAAATTATGCCACATCAGTACCATCAGATTTTACACAAGATTTGTACAGAAACTTTTTAACAACAAAATGCACGTGCACAAGAGGGCAGTTAGACATCACTAGGCCCTGTTCAGCTATGCAAAAAGATATCCACAAGCGCACGTCATAGAATCATATCACAGAATGACAGAATGGTTTGAGTTGGAAGGGACCTGAAAGATCATCTAGTTTCAACCACCCTGCCATAGTGAGCAGCATCAGCATTACAAACATGTAAGATCAACTGCACCAAGCTCAACAACAGGCACCACTTCTAGGCAACTCCAAAGCAAGGTCTTGTTACCGCAACTAAAAAAAGGAAATAAAGGAAAACAAAAACAAAAAGAAACAGGAAAAAAAAGATTCCTTGATAAAAAAATCTGGTATCATCCATTATAAAGATTGGTCAATCTTGGGGGGAAAAAAAATACTGCATACTAGTCCACAGTGAGGAGTTAAAAAAAAGACTATGGTAATACAGAATTAGTACATGCACCACCACAGTAAAAATCAAGCCAGCCACATACACCCACCTCGCAGACAAAGCAAGATCCCTCTTTCAGAAGGCTTATCTCACTCCTGTGTATTTCTATTGGCCAAAAGAAATAAACAATAACAAGATTCTTCAAGTCACAGACCACATACATTTTACTTAACCATGCACAGCAGTCCACCAAGCACAAGACAGCGCGTTCTCCTTTTAACTCACATCCAGAAGAGCTGAGCAAAAAGCCCCACCTAAACCCAGGTCTTTGGAAAGCAATAGCTTCAAGAAGTTCTCTAGAAGAAAATGTAACAGAGCACTCTCTGTAGTTCAGAAAACCCTTGAAAGGAAACAGATTCCATTCTCCTTCTGCACAGCACAGCCCTTTGGCACTCACAGGTCAGATTTCCCAGGCACTCTGCAAACCCTGACAGGCTCCCCAGAGCCTCTAAGAGCAGCGGTTCAGCACAGCACACAAGATCTCTTCAGAAACAATTGGGAAGTAAAAACATCAAGAACCCTTCCTTTGCTGTAACTCTAGCTGCATTATTAAAAATAAGTATTATCTGATCTTTTATTTAATTAAAAATGAGTGATTTTTAACAGGCAACAGAGGTGGCAGAGGAGTCTGCACTGCCTCCCCCTTCCACAGGGAGCTCTGTATCTGCTCTCTGCATACCCCCTTGTCTGCCCTGAAAACTACTACACAGGCAATGCCGTTGCCTATGATTATGTTTTTTTCTTCTGCAGTAGAAAGTACATACAGCCAAAAAAAGGCTGAGGTAAAACTCCAACAATCACAAATATTTAATCTCAGTAATCTAGATAATTGCCTGAGCTTGAAAGCAATGCTCTGAAGTCTGATTACGGTTTAAAGTGTACAAAAATTAGAACAACATACTTGATCAGTAGTGTTTACCCTACTCTGTTATGAAAGGCAGGCAATAATAAAGTTTAAAGACGCTAAAAAAGGACGTTTTCTTTCTGTTTTATTAGGGACCTGAAGCAATTTCTGCCTTTCAAAACCTTCCTGCCTTTTCCATCTTTTTCTTTGAAATTTTATATTTAGAATCTTTAAGTTCCCAAATCCAAACTTTTTTTTCCAGGCAGAAGTGAAGGGCAAGGAAAAGCTGTCTTTCAAGCAACAACTTGATTCCTCAGCAAACTATAATAAATGCATTCCAATGATTTCCTGCAACTCATCACACACTGGATTAGAAGCTAACGGGAGTTTTTATTAAAACAAGAGATGTGCAGTCACTGAAGTTTGAGATGATTTAGCGTAGCAACTTGCTCATGCAAACTATTATAATTTCCACCATCAGGGCCACATCAAACATCTGCATTAATACTCGCAACCTAAAGGCATCTCTGGACAGAGGTCAGTGAAAACAGAATTCCTGACTGCTTTAAACAACCATGCAGCTGCACAGCATAGCGCCCAGCCCAGTTGTTGGAAGGTTTCCTCGGAAGACAGGTGAACGCTGTTGCTTGCAGCACTGCCCACCCACACACTGCAGAAACTAAAAAGCTGCTCCTTTCATGACTCCCTGTTAGGTCAGTGTCATATTGAGTTAAGGAGGGGTGAGAAAGAGAATAAAAATCTCCACCTAGCAAGTGTTTGCTGCCCCAACTTCCAAGATAGAACTCCAGACAGGAAGGACACAAGTCCAGAGGTTTCTTCATGGGCTGCAGAAAACCCCAGCCTGGAGAAGCCTGGGGAGAGGTTGGGGGCAGCAGGAGCAGTAATGCAACAAGCAACTGCACAGAACGTGACCAAAGCATGCCCCCACCCCTCCCCCCCTATGCAAATACTCCTTGCAAAGAGCAAGTCAGCTGAGGACCTACTACAGGTTTTCCTCTTTTTTATGTACAACATGTACGTTAAGTTTTCTCTTAGTATTCTTGTGACTTGCAGGAATCCTTGTACTAGATGCAGAAAGACGTGTCATAGATACATGGCGTGAAAAGCTTCAGCACAGAATGAATTTTGCACTCAAGCACTCTTTGGACAAAGGATTTGCAGGAATCAAACTTGAACAGTGTGTATAGCCTAGAGAGACTGTTCTCACATTGCACTCGTGCTTGACCAAAGCCATTTGAAATCTACCTTGCTTGTGGCTGCCACTGCTCTGTCATGCCATTGTGTTTCTTCTTTCATAGGCAGCCATTGAAAAACACTACCTTGTCATCTCATTTTTTTGTACTGTTCAATTGCTGAAGAAGATAGCATGACCTCTTTTTTATCTTGAGGAATGTCTAGTGCTAGAGATTAAATAACAAAATTAAAGCAAAGAGAGAAAAAAAAAAAGGCAATTTGCCATTCCCCCCTGGTCCCACTGCTTCAAGATGAGACTTATATAAGAAATGTATATGCTAAGCCCATGTTGCTCACAATTTTCAGAAAGATGGTGGGGAAAAGACCAGGGACCACAAATTTCACCACCTAGCCCAAAGCTCTCCTAAATAATTTCACATCTCAAAATACTTCAGCAAGAGGTAAAAATATTTTTTAAAAATAGAAATAAAAGCAGATCACATGGTGCATCCACTAGAGTTGCCTACACAGTTTTCCTACTCCACAGAAACACGTACAAGGTCAGACATAAAAAAACCCCAAGACTAACCCTATAGTTCAGGAACAAAGAGTGTGAGGAAAGAGACAAGGAGATAGTTATAGAACATGTTCTAACCTGTCACAGTAAGACAAGGCTCAGCTCAATCATTTCACTCAGTATGAGTGGACACATGTTAAATACAGATGTTTTCTTATCCTCTGTTGGAAAACCTCCATGTACATCAGCCCACAGTGCTTAGTGTGTGAAGCAGTTTTTTAGATAATAACATCACCGTGCTTGAGTACTCACCGTGTTCACTAGACCTGGCTCCCTCTTCCCAAAGATCAAGTCATTGCTCAAAGGAAGCCATTTTTTGTCAGCATAAGATGTGAAAGTAAATACAACAGAGATCCTCAACAGCCTTTCAGAGAATGATCCGTGGAATTGCTTTGAACGCTGGCAGATGCATGCAGCAGTGTGTCAGCTCAGAAGGGAGCTATTTTGAAGGTGATCAGAGTTGACTTACTTAATTTATTAAATAAGAAGAGTTATAGGCACAGTCTCAGGGGGGGTTTATGTCATACTCTGTAGACCAAAACAAGAACACAGCATTGTTGTTTCAGTAACATACAGCTAAGTCTTATCCTGTACAGACAACAGGAACCCTAAGAGAAGTTAAGAGACCCACCTAAATCAGTGTCTTTTATAGCCATTATAAAACACAATCACTGAAGACCAGTGAATGAATACATGCTTGTAATACTGCTCTTTCCAACTTTCAAGGTTTGAAGTAAAAATACTAAAACATTTTCAAGAAAGGTGCTATACAACCACCACAACAGTTTTTAAACTCGCAAGGAAACTGAAGAAATTATGGAAACTTGCCAGATGACAGAACTTAACAGCATAACCTCCATCTGACTGTCCTGATCTGCACCAACTGCTACTGGCTTGCAGATTACGCTCTTGCAAAGGACAGTGCAACACTGACATTAAAACAATGGCAGATAAGCATTATCACCATAATAAAAGTGTGTTTAAGAGTTGCCTAAATTAAAACAGGACCAGAGGGAAATTCCAGAGCCTAATTTCATCCTCTTAAGTATCTAGATATATAGACATGTTTGCAGAAATATTTTCCATTCACATGATGGCCATAGCATTAATTACTATCTTACAACATTCTGCTAAACACACTCACACTGACAAGTTTAATCTTACACAGGCATATGTTTCAACAGAGCAAATTCTACACCACTGGTGGTGGGGAAAGAAGATGTGTATGAAGTGGCTTTCATTATAAAACAAAACATTTTTATAAGTAAAGCTCACCCACACACTAAGTCTTTACTAGTTTACCTGTGGGAGGGAGTCCGTAATGTCAGTTAGAAAGGCAGAGGGAACAACACAATCCTATGGAAACTGTTGCTTAGAGGTGGTAGTATCTTGGGTGAAGCATCTTGTGGCAAATGCTCAAATTACTTATATAAGCCAGAAGCCAAACAAAAAGACTTGGCATTACAGGAGAAAAGGTGACTCGAGCATTCATCTACTCACAAATCTAACAGCTAGGAGGGGCAACAGTATTATCACATGTATTCAAACACCCCGTTTTGTAACAGCCATCATTAACTCATCATAACATGCTATAACAACAAAAAAGGGAATGAAATTGCCCTTCCAGTGTAGTCCAGCTCTCATCTTACTCAGAAGACAGTCAGACTTCCAAAGATAGTTACCTTCTCTTTATTATTTTGTATTCTGAAAGCAGAAACAAGCTAATTTAAAAACAGTCAAGTTTCTCTTCATCTTCTCTATTTCTCCAGCATCAACCCTGCTCCAACATCAACCCATAATTTGCTCTCACTTCCGAGTGATGCCAACTCATTTCTTGGGCTGCCTGGCAACAGGAGTTATAACTTGTAAACCTTCCCTCAACTGACATACTCCCCTCCTCCACTACTCAAGAACGTGTGGAATAGCTGATGCTATTTATCTTCGTTTTGCTAAAGACTTTCACAAGCTGTTAAAAAACACCAGAAAACCAACCTTGAAGCAAATGTGTTCTTCCATATGCTTTTTAGTCTTATTATGAAATTAGGTTCCCAAAATAATTTTAAGCAATGACCTTCTAAACTCTGAAGATATTAAAAAACAGATACATTATATAAGTTTATACATATAGGAAAGCAGTAGGTTTTTAATACAAATCTGTAGAAAGCAAAGCTGTTGCAGTACTCTTACAGCTTAAAATGGTAAACTGTTTCAAAAGGAAAAAGCTGCCATAGATATTCAACACCATCACTTGTAATGCAAAACAGAAATCAAACCTCATGGTTCTAAAGTAAAGGGGGGGGAAAAAGAGCAATATGAAGGGGTTATCCAATGGCAGTAATTTTACACTCCTTGTTTCCTTGTTACTGCTAGAACAATGCACACATTTGGCATTACTTTCACACAGTTGCACGTGTAGTAACATGTGCCATAATCCATACGTAAATGTTCTAAGCAGGCCAGGATTCCAGAAACTATGGCACCTTAAGAAAACTTCTTTATTCACAACACTTAATCTCATGAACAGGAATTCAGACTGATCTCTAAAACTTACAAGCTAGAAGATGGAAAGGAAAAAGGGCAAAAAGAGCCCAAATACTCCCTTGTCAGAGTGTAAGAGCAATGCTTTTCCTTATAGGAATTATAAAGGAAAGGAATGTAACCCAAAAACCTATTTCAGTTTTCAAGAGAACTGGAAGTTGTAGGACAACATCACAATCGCAAATTAAATCTCATAGCAGGGGAATCACGAAGCCCTATGCACGCCAGAATCCTAGTAAAAGTGGAATCTTATAAAAGGTAATCACTTAGCCTTAAGATAACCTAAGTTTAAACCATTATTTTTAAGGTACATCAGCTTGCAAGTTTTATATTCCAGCATAAAAATGCATATTTCAGTACATCCTATGAGCTACAGATATGAACTTTGGGTTCCCCGCCTCCAATTCAGTTTCCAGATGGAACATATTAGATATAACTCACCCTGTCTACATAAAAAGGCTTTCAGCTATAGACTTTTCTGCTAATTCACATTTACCAAGTGATGCATGCCCACTGTTCCGTCAAGCACTTCTCTTTCCATTTTGCAACAGAAGATCCAGACACAGAAGTTTACAAAGATCATATCTGCAGGAGAGTCTGTACTGGCCCAATTCTGTTTGTTTGGGTGAGAATGCAACTTGAGGAATACCTGCCTTACTCGCCTTAGCTAGCCACCTACTTTCCACAATGCATCAGCTGCACCACTGGAAAACTCACACTGAGAAGTCATTTTCCTTTCTCCTATGTACTTTACACAGGTCAATTATGCCTATCACCATGGTATCTAGTTATAAAGATTAGATACCACAGATTAGAGACATGGGACAGTTCCTGGGAAGTGAAGTGAATGCTTAAGTGTGCAAAACATTGTGTGTTTCCTGCCTACTCGCTTTGATTTACTCATTGCTTTCTCAGTTTTGTTTCACCCGCTTGTCCTCTCTATCTCTACCCTTCCCATGAACCAAAGAAAAGTCTGTTACCAGCTAATCCTTCACCAGGCAGCATATACACTCCCTTACTCCCTCCTCAAGATGGTAACAGTCTATAAAAGATAACGTACATATTGGCTAGAGCAACAAAACTTGAGTTAGAGAAAGAATTATTTAACTCGAGCAAGTTAAGTATACACTGGCACACGGTGCTGCTTAAAAGTTTTCCTCATCAAACTCACTGCTTATCACAGAATACATAAGATTAGATGCGCCAACAAAAAAGTACTGGTCTGCCCGTGTTCAGACAAATCCTAGCATACCGAAGCATGCAGCTGTCCTGGGGCTGTGGATTGTGAACTTCTCACGATTCTTTGCTCTTTCTCAAGAGCTGTCATGTGTATAAACTGTTCCCATTATTTACTCACAGATTAACAGTTGGTAAATTGATCCCAGAGATCCACTGAAGAATTTTGCTTATAACCATTTCCCTAGCTTTAAAAAAAAAAAAAAAAGAAAAAGAAAAAAAAAAAAAGGCCAACCCCACAACACCTCCCACCCCCTCATTCCCCCATCCCTGAATGAATGTGAGAACTTCCTGCGTTCAGAACAGCATGAATAGACCTGGCAGGCAGTCAGGGAGATAGTACAGGCCAATGAATGCTCTGAATTCAGTTCTGTGCTGCCGCTAAATTAAAGGAATTCAGGAGCCTCACAAAAGCTTGGTTATTTAATTATATTATAAAATAAAAGCCTGAATCTATTAGACAGCATAGGAAAGAAGCCCTTTCCCGAGTGCCTGTGCAGAACAAGCAGCCCCAGTGACTGCCCTACTGTGCCCCTCTCCTGGGGCTGATGTCACCACCCCTCTCCTGCCAGCACCCAGCGGGGCTGGTAACGGGGCACAATGCTGCTCAACCTGTAGCAGGCAACAGTCTTCACCAGCCAGTCCGCAGTCAAACTGGGCTTCTTTATCGTCTCAGGATTTCTACCTTTGCTCTGCATTCACTGGGAAACTAGTGACACTTGCAAGTATGCTACAACTGTATTTACTGCTGTACCTTCAACCCCTGACCAGATGCACACACATCAGCATTCAAATCCTCGTTTTACTTCAACTACCTTCAATGAAAATTAAAGCGCACAGATTAATAAGAGTACCTACTGCTAACAAACAGCAAGACGACAAAACCTCTACTTCCTTCCAATCATGCTAACCTACCTTTATAACTAGCAAGGAACAAACGCACAAAGCAATTTCATAGAACCATAGAATGCTTTGGGTTGGAAAGGACCTATACAGGTCACCTAGTCCAACCCCCTGCAGGAGCAGGGACACCTTCCACTTGATCGGGTTGCTTAGAACCCCACCCAATCTGACCTCGAATGTTCACAGAGATGAGGTCTCCACCACCACTCTGGGCAACTTGTACCAGTGTTACACCACTCTCCTTGTAAAAAATTTCTTCCTTATACCCAGTCTAAATCTACCTTCCCTTAGTTTAAAACCATTACTCCTTGTCCTGTCACAACAGGCCTCGCTAAAATGTCTGTTCCCAGCTTTCCTGTAACCCCTCTTTAAGTACTGGAAGGCTGCGATAAGGTTTCCCCAGAGCCTTCCCTTCTCTAGGCTGAACCATCCCAGCTCTCTCAGTCTGTCCTCATACGGGAGGTGCTCCAGCCCTCAGATCATCTTCGAGTCCCTCCTCTGAACTTGCTCTAACACATGCACATCCTTCCTGTGCCAAGGACTCCAGAGCTGGACACAATACTCCAGATGAGGTCTCACAAGAACAGAGCAGAGGGGCAGAACCACCACCCTCAACCTGCTGGTCACACTTGTGATGCAGTCCAGGATATGGTTGGGTTTCTCGGCTGTGACTGCACATTGTTGGCTCATGTCCAGCTCTTCTTTCATCAGTACCTTGATTTCCCTTACAGGTCATTAGGAAACAAAATCAAAGCAGCTTCCCCTTATTGAGAATTCTGCTGTTAATCAGATCTTTCAACAACCTCACATTCATGCAAAAAAATGGACAAGGTGAGAATAACACCTACTACAAAAGATTGAAGTAAAACACAGCACAGCATGCTCATTTTTGCAGTTCACTCAGTCCTGCTTACTACTGGGGAACTCAGCCTATTACACATGACAGCTCTCCCAGTACCAGCACCTCAGTCTTGCACCTTGCCAGAAAGGTGACAGCCCTCCATCAACTCAAATTACAGTGAAATGCTCAGGCAAGTGGCTATGCTGACATGGCTCAATGAAACTCATAACCAGCCACCACCATGGTTTTCACTAACAAGAAGGGCAGCAACAAATATTTGCACTCAAAGCAAAGCAGTCGGGCACGTCTGCCTGTAGACAGTCCCATGGGGGTACATCCCCCTAAGCACCAGCTGCCAGAAGGACAACAGTAACTCCATCACAGAGAAGCAAATGCTCAAAAGAATCCAAAAAGACAAACCAGGATGTTTATGTTTAAATGAGAAGACAAGGTTTGCTAATTTTTCATCGGGGAAACAGGGGTACTAAGCTATGTCCTTAATACTATGGATGAAGACATCACTATGTTCAGGAATTTCTTCTATGGAAAAGGTTAGTGGGTATCAATTTTATGTCACAGCATCTGGTCTCGTACGGGCAGAATCCGTATTAAGCATTAAGTTTAGATAGTATTCTCTCACCACCTTCAAACAACTACACATTTTGCTGCAAAGCAGTACAGGCATCTCTTTGGAGAAAGGTTCAAAGGATTTTCAACTTAGTACTTGTCCTACATGTTTGGAAAAATTAGTGAATTTGAGCAATGAAGAGCCAAGCAAAAGTGAAACCTGAATGTGAAAAAAGCCAGTGTCACCAAACCCCCACAGAGTGGTGGCACAATAGTCAAAGGAGCTACCAAAGAGACTGTCAAATAACATCTCTGATTAAGGCTTGCCAATACATACGGCATCTGAACAAACTTGAAGTAACAATATACATCTGGAAAGGCAATTCACCAATTTAAGTGCAATGGGGTCAAGAACCTCACAGAATGAAGGCAGCATACAGGCACGATAACAATGCACCCCTATCCAAATTACAGCTGTTCTTGCATTTCACAGGGACAAGTATGCATATGCAGTCCTCTCCTGGACAGAGGTCTGCACACCGAGTTCCCAGAACCTGCTTAGAGGGAATTCTTCCTTTTTCAGGGCTACAAAAGGAAACTAGACTTGCCCTATACCATATTCCTTCACAATTCAGAAAGGACAATGATTGCTAACTGTCTTTTTTGCTTTCGAACCTGCCCAGTGGATGATGCCTAGCACAGCTGGCGATAGCAAGGAAGAGAACAGTGCCAAAATCTGAATCTCCTTCATGTTTGCTGTACACATTCCTAAAAGCATAAGCCTTATGGATGTGCTGCATGTAATACCACTGGTTTACAAGTCAGCCTAATGTGAAAGATTCAGTACATCCAAGTTTACATTCAAAGGCTACCGAGCATAACTCTTCTACTGTCAGCCATAATGCTTACAATTCAAGATTAGCCTTTTTGCTTTCTTTCATAACCAGTTTACAAACTCTTATTATAGACAAGCACTTTGAGAACATTATGCAGGCCACAACCTTTGCCTCTTAAAATCCTACATTTGTGAGAGATGTGCTGCTAGGTGAAGAACATACACGACACAGGATTTTTTATCTAAACAAAAAAAAAAAGAAAGTTTTCATATGTTTGTTTCTGTAACTTAAAGGTACAATACACCTTAAACCCTTTTAAGGCTCTGCTCTTTTTATCTCTTTTAACTACATCATTGCCCAATTCAACATTGTTGACATACACAGATACAACAAATTGCTGTGCCTATGTGCTGTGGTTTTCTGGAGAGAATTTTTCTTTTTTTTTTCTTGCAGCCCTGTGTTAGCCACGCTAGAATGAATGTTTTTGTCCACAAATAATGTGATGGTGCTATTTTATACATAGCCTTACAAATACAGGGCAGGAAGAACACAAAGAGCTGCATTGATAAATGAGCACTGTGGAGAAAACCCCTAAAATCTTCAAAAGGGTAAGTAAAAATGTACAAAATGGGTGAGTTGGCAAATGCAGCCAAGTATGCCCAAAACTTCCTTAGGACAGAAAAAAAGAGCAGACGGAAAAAAAAAAAAAGAAAGGGAGAAAAAAAAAAAGGCTGTGTATTCTAGGCTAAAAGGACCTACAGTTGATCTATGCTTTTTGATTTGCTGACAGTCTCAGACAGTGCTGTTCACAACTAAGGTGATAAAACTGCATTCCCCCATTTCCACAGCATAAGTAATATCAGTTATTTGCCAGGAGCTCAAAACAGACCTCCTATTAATTCAAAACTGAAGCAGCAAGAGGTGCTGAAACTGCTCACACTCCCCTAGAGCACTACACAAAGGATCACATCCCACCTGCTGCTGCAAATTAAATAGAATGCATACCCCAGGCTACAGTAGACCATTTTCTCCAGAGCAACACTTACTCTGACACTGACAGAGGGAATATGACTTAGTCCACTGCAGGCTACAAAGCCTCTTAATCTTTGTACTACATTATCCAGTAACACCAATCAACATATTTTTGTTCTAGGTTTCAATTATAATGGAAAAAGCTGGAAGTTACAAAATAAACTAGGATCTTTTATCACATGAATTCAGAAAAGAAACATTCCAAAACATTCTTTTTATAAGAGATGCTTCCAAGACGGAACGTTTAAAGCAAAATAAAATCATGTAATTTACTGTACTCTTCTCGTATTAGCAGGAATTAAAGTTGTCATTTTATTAAGAAGATTAAAGAGACAAACCAAGCAGTTCTCAGTGCTATAGTCTAATCATAAAGGGAATTAATATACAGATTATACTATTGTTCTGAAGTTATGAAATGGAAACACTTTCTGTATTTAATAGTCTGAAATGTATCACATTAATCTTTGGCTTATTCAAAGAGAATATAAAGACTACAGAATCTATTTCGGTTGATACAGACAAGGGACATTATCTTTATGCCACCAGAAAAAAGATAAGATACATCCACAGCCACTTCACAGAACTTGGACACTTCGAAGAGTTCACATTCTCGTTTTCAGCTAGTCCTTTTTTTTTTATTATTAGCTAGGACACCCAAGACAAAACAAGTTAACTACTTGCTCTGAAAGGATATAAACTCAGATCTACTAACCATTGAAATTTTAATGTACACAAGGACACTACGCATTCCATGCTTTTGCCAAGACAGTACATTAAAAATCCTCAACTCTAGGACTGAAATGGGGAAAAGCATCCTTTTGTATAATTACAGCTTTCAACAAGCTCCTGTTGGTATTTCTGAAACGTTAAATTGCATCTCCCACACATGTGATTAACTCCACTTTGAGAAACATGCCGTTTGCAATCTGCAAACTATCTTGCCTTCATGTTTTGTAGCCACGTGATACCAGGAGAAACCAAGAGCTCCTAGCCTGTTAACCTCAGTACATTGGTAGCCTTTTTCCAGATGCTCCACTTCATTCAAAACAGGTTTTGTCATTAACCTTTTTATTCCAACAGGCAAGCTTTAAAGCATTAAAGCAAATATAAGCAGAAAGACAATAGAGACATAGAATATTGGTTGTCTCAGATATAATTAAGTTTCATAAATAAAATGCCTGCTAATGGAAATGGTTTTCCCCTAGAGGTCTGTCTGTCCCACTAAGTAACACACAGTAGATGGAAAAATACCTTACTCCATCACTTCTAATTTGACTCAAACCATAAAATAACTAGTGATATGAAGTCACTAGTAGGGCTGATCAACCATCTCTTGGGCAAGCAGATTGTAAATATAGCCAGCTTTCCTGCTTGCAGGACTCTGTCACAAATCCAATGCTACTATTTATTATCTGGTCCTATTAGGTAGGACCAGAAAGAAGGAAAAAAAGCAAGAGTTGGAGAGAAACAAAATGTCATTGTTCACCATTCCAATCAGAAAACTCACTGTCCACTTAAAAACACACTAGTTTTCAAGGTAGCTTGATGAGAGCTTTTGATAAAGACCATCTATGGCTTATATAAAAGCAAAATCATTGCTAGTAAGAACCACAAGCTTTTCTGTACCTTTTATTTTAAGCAAATAATAAGCTGAACTAGGCATAGTTATTGTTTAAAGAAGCATGTACCTTTTTCAAAGGAACGGAGTTGGTATTATTCTCATCAGCTGAAGATGCCTGAATCACAGGTTTTGTTCTACACTTAATGCTGCATCTAAGATTCTCTCCTCACCAGAGCATGCATTCAGAAAAGGAGCGGCCTGCTACTTATCTTAATTACACATCTTACTACCTCTTTCTCTTTGGACACAAAGATTCATAAATCGAACAAACAGGAAGAGAAACTGCATTCAGATTACATAATGAGGTTTATGTAAATTGCACCTACAGCCTGGGGTCCTGGACTTCAAAGGCATTCCAGCTCCTTGTTACCCCTTGGACCAAAGCCCATTGTTTTGTCTTTATTTAAATAAGTTGGCATGGCACTTGGAGTGCTCGAATTTGAGAGGAACCGGTTCATGCAGCTATTAAGGGGTTTTGAAAATTATGAGTACAATTCAGACCCTAGTGAAGTTAGTTTGAAGATTCCTGTTGCCATTGGACAAGACCAGATACAATTAATATCCTGCAAAGGGCCAAATTTACCTCTGGCTCACAAAAAATGTCAAGTAAAAACTTCAAAAATCTTCTCTGCTTATACAATTTCATTTGCCCTCCACATCAAGAACTAAGCTGGATAAAACTGGAGAGATAAATCCCCTGAAACTCAGTATTTTACATCAGTATGTAAATAGTTATTCTTAGCTGTCAAATCGAGGAACACACAGTTAGTTGGGCAATGAGTATTTTCAGCATCCCTCCAAATAAGTAAAAGCCAGCTGGAAGAAATTTTACTTCCGTTATCGACAGAAAGATTTAAAAAATAGTATGCTATGACTTTTCACTCCAGGAGATTCTTTCTTCTGATTTAACAGTTGTAATTTTTAAACAAAATCATCTTTGAAGAACAAATTTTGCCCCCTAAATAACGCGAAGGACACAAAACCCCCTAAGAGGTTCTGCAATATTCCCATTCTTGCATATATTTTAACGACAACCACAGGAGCAGAAAGTTACAGCCATCACACCCAAAGAATCAGGACCAGTCAGTTTGCTAACGAGGTATGCAAGACGAATCCTGATTGTGACAAGTGGCATGAAGTATTTGGATTATGAACTTGGTTAACTCAATGATTTCAAATAACAGTAGCAGAGGTACAGAGGGGTGACCACAGCTATGGTACCTTACAGATAGGTCTCTAAAAGGCAATTACTAAAAATGCCTTTTTTTAAAAAAAAATAGCAAGCACCAAAGTGCATGTTCCAGCATGGACATCATAGAAAATTTATTTTACTATATATTAATTATGCCTACATGATATCCTGAACAGAATTTCAGTGGGATAGAATATTTTCATTTACAACCCACATACACCCCTCCATACTGTTAGGGCAGCTGCTGCATTCCAACAGGCAAGTGATGTCTATTCTTTGCATGCAACATTTTATCATATAGCATACATGATAATAAGTAAATTAAGAATCAATTAAAATATATCATAAACAAAAAGCCTTAAGTCTTAAATTCTCCAGTATCTAAGATGGCTTCAGTACTTAACAGCAGTAAGTGGAAAAATGCTCAATTAGAATTTGAAACTAGCTATTTTTGGAAAATGGCATGTATGTTAAGATAACATACTGGACAAATAACAGCCTAATTGGAAAAAAAAAAACCCCACAAAAACATTTCTACAGCAAATACAAGCTATTTTATAGTTAAAAATATAAAAATTATTCTCTCAAAGAAGGTGATGCTGCAGATAACTCTACTGTCCAAAAAAAAAAAAATTCTATTTAAAGGGCAGAATTTTAGAACCATAGAATCACTAGGTTGGAAGGGACCCACTGGGTCAATCGAGTCCAACCATTCCTAACACTCCCTAAACCATGCCCCTCAGCACCTCATCCACCTGTCCTTTAAATACCTCCAGGGAAGGTGACTCAACCACCTCCCTGGGCAGCCTGTTCCAGTGCTCAATGACCCTTTCCATGAAAATTTTTTTCCTGATGTCCAGCCTGAACCTCCCCTGGTGGAGCTTGAGGCCATTCCCCTTTGTCCTGTCCCCTGTCACTTGGGAGAAGAGGCCAGCTCCCTCCTCTCCACAACCTCCTTTAGGTAGTTGTACAGAGTAATAAGGTCTCCCCCCTCAGCCTCCTCTTCTCCAGGCTAAACAACCCCAGCTCTCTCAGCTGCTCCTCATAGGACTTGTTCTCCAGCCCCCTCACCACCTTCATTGCTCTTCTCTGGACACTCTCCAGAGCCTCAACATCCTTCTTGTGATGAGGGGCCCAGAACTGAATACAGAGGGAGAATAACCTCCCTGGACCTGCTGGTCACACCATTTCTGATACAAGCCAAGATGCCATTGGCCTTCTTGGCCACCTGGGCACACTGCTGGCTCATGTTCAGTTGGCTGTCAACCAACACCCCCAGGTTCTTCTCCTCCAGGCATCTTTCTAGCCAGACTTCTCCTAATCTGTAGCACTGCATAGGGTTGTTGTGCCCCAAGTGCAGGACCAGGCATTTGGCCTTGTTAAACCTCAGAAATAACCTGTAGGGCTATTTCAGACCTACAGCTTCCCAGAGTGCTAATCCAAGCAAAAGTTCTAAAATAGAGCAATATAATTGAGTCAAGGGAAGTTGAAAACAAGTATATGTGCAGATTTATCTGATCTAAAATGCCACTGTGCCCGAGCAGTGAAATAATGCAACACTGAAGACTAAGTCAAAGCATCTTTGGTTCTACTGTCCAAGGCAAACAGAAAGTCAGTCTTTGGTTTCCTTTTTTATCTTCCCCTATATCAAGATACTGATAGCTTAAACAATTCAAAATTACCATCCCTTAAATGCAGAGCAAAATACAGCTGCCACAATGTAAGGTACAGGTTCCCTCCAAATTAAAGAGCTAAGCATAACAAGTAGCACTCTTTAGGATTTCTCTATGTAAGCTTCTATTCTATGAATCCTGTATGCATATACCGTTCAAACTGACTCTCAGACATGGTGTTTTACACTTTCTTTTCTTCTAGGGAATCAACAAAGAAATCTCTCTTTATATTATTTTATCAAACCACAAAATACTCTTCAGTAGTTAAGAAGCCCATACCAGTTGCTAATGCTGTTTCGAACAAATGTTTCTGTTTTGTACTATTAATCAACTAGTATCTTCCAAAGAAGCATGTAGTGGTATAGATGCAGAGCAGTCTGTCAGCATCCTAACAGAACAGATGGATATTTTAATTGCACAAGGGCTTTTAGGTGTATCAGCAGTTCCATCATCAAGGGGATGTTTATGCAGTTTAAAAAATATAAAAACATGTAAGGAATTAGCTGGTGAAATATGGAAAGAGAGATAGTATCAAAATAGATAACAAGGTGGGGAGGAGAGAGAATGCTGCATTCTATGCTGCAGTGATGAGGAAATTCAGCTCTTGAATGTACCAGTTATACAGTACAACATACTTAGTATATATAGTAACTCTTATGTACATCACACTGAAATCTCCCATGTTGGTACTTCACACGTACTTAAATTATGGATGCCAGCCAGGAGTACAACATAATTTGAAAGTTGCAAAAACCATTGTACTTAACAGCTGTCACATACCAAAGCTCAGCTGCAGTTTCACCAGCATTCCAGCATTATCTCCATGGCTCCTCCTGCACAAGAGGAGAGGCTGCTGTGCCCTCAGAGCCCCTGAGCCTCGCCTCTCAAAGTTGCCTACCTTAGAAAGACCTCATTCCAACTGCAAAGAGATAAGCACACAGCTATCCACGCAGACAGGTGGAGCAATCCAATGGCACTGCAGTCATTAGAAATTTTACTACTTTGATCCCACCAAGGAACCAAGCTTGGATTTAAACACAATCTGTCATCAAAATGAGATAGTTTCCCAAAGTGGCAAGTTTAGGTATTACTGCTCTTTGCAGGAGATGCCAACACATAAAATGATTATGAGGGGAAAAAAAACATATATCCAAGTTATACTAGGAAGAAGACAAAAATCAAGATCATGGCAGCCTTAGGCAGAGGTGTTTTTTCCTTTTGATTTCAGACAGGTTGAGAGATCTCCCCTTTCCAATTACATCTGTAAAAAGTCATCTCTTAGCATTACTGTGAATTAATTTATTTCATATTAGGATACCAGATTTCAGAACTAAGACAGCGTCCAAAGGCAGAAGCTCTTTACAGCACAGCTGTTCTCCCACCCTGAGTTAAGAAACACGTTTGTTTTCAGCACATTGTTCCCCCCTTAAATGGCACTTAATCATCTTAAATCGAGCTCCTCAATGTATTAAATAGCTGAACTGAGTTATTCACCAAGTAGCACAACAAGCAGCTAGTGATTCAATACCTGTCACATTCCACAAAGCTCAGCACTGCCAAGCCTGTCGTGTATTCATCTAAGAGTAAGCATCTAAAACCATGTTTCCATCTATATAGCTGGAAGTCTTACTGTGACCCCAACTCCTAAGTGAGGTTTTTTTAACCAAACTGCTTAGATCACTACCACTGATCCTAACACCGGATCTTCCCACCCCTACCTTCATGCTGGCCAAACCAACGTTTCTTGTAAGGAACTTTAAGACAAAGATCAATTTGTTTCTCCCTACGACTTTCTAAAAGGTCACATAAGCAAAAAGTGTCTCTTCCAAACAAAATCTGACAGCCAGTTGCAAAGAAGTCTCCTAATTACACGTAGCATGTCTTAGTATTCCACCTATAGGCAATCATCTACTGAAAAAGTAATATATTTGATGACACGAGCAGGTGCAGAAGCCCTATGGCACATCAAAGAGCAGAGAATTTAATGGTGGCCAAGTGCCAGAATCACAAATAACATCACCTTTCATCAGTAAAACAAAAAAGCCTTGAACATCCATTGTACTGAACCAGTCTTCAAGACCAAGATCATGTTACTCACACTCCTTGTCATGCAGATGCTCCAGAAGACAGCACTGCATGCGATTCCATGCTTAATTTTGAGCTAAACTCTCAAAACAAACAAGCAGTTTTGCAGTTTTCAAATGACAAGATTGGGGTATTAGTCTAGTTTTCCTTCTACATGCAAATTATAGAGAAACCAAGGCCACTGGGACACCTTGTGTTTTTCAAAAAATATTTTTCCAGAGTAATAAGGAATACTATAACTTGTTTGTGAGAAGACTGATGGATCACAGCCATTCTTATGGTTCTAGGAGTAGCTTAGTAAGGCTGACCTAATCACTCTCCCAGCGACAATATCATGATTGCAATTGCACTACGAATTCTTACACAGTTCCATCGCTCGGTCATGTAATATCTCATCAGAAAGCTATTTAACTGTATCCTTTTGTTAAGTATTTCAAATTTGAGAAGAGTATCTTTTGTTAAGATAGATTTCAAGAGAGAGAAAAGTTGAAATGCATAATCAGTCACTAATGCCCAATTCTGCTCAAACAGATGCTACAGGGAGTAGGTGTCACCTGTTTAATGCTCAGAGTCAAGAGACCAGAGAAATCAACCACATTCACACTCTAAGAGAGGAGATACTGAAACAAAGATGCACTAACCACATTTGGAAACAAACCAAAGCAATGTACAGGAAGCACTTTCACTTTCTTGGGGTGGTGTTTCACTTTGAGGGGCTTTTAGATTTGGAATTCTGCATTTAAAGAACACATTTCATTTTCAGAGCATCTGTGGACACCACTTATTAAGAAAGCTTTTTTTTGTCATAGGGAAAAATCCTGATCCTCTGCAGTTCTCTTCACTTTTTTTTTTTTTTTAAGAACAGGTGTTTTCCAGGTTCTACAAGCAGAAACATTAACAGCTTACAGTAAGCACTAAAATCAGTGGTTATATCATTTTATCTTATTTGGAATTTGTCACGTTAAGTGTCAGTATAGTAATCTTCCAGTCTTAAAACTGTCTCTCACCAGAAAGCCCCAAAATCACAACCCTGTCCTCTTCTTCTCTCCCTACTCCAAAGGTACTAGGTGAAAAAAATTCTTTATAGAAGCAAAGTAATAAATCCAACCTAGGTTTATGCCATTTTACATCAATACAACACTAGGATCACCAAATCCTACCGAGATAGCTTGCAGGAAATTACAGGGATAGAGATGCTAGTGGTTCTCTATCCACTGGGACAAGCCAGGCTGCTTAAACCAATAAGTCCCAGGCAAACAGGAAATCACTGTTTTAAAGTATTCCTTACCGTACGATCTTAGAGGATCATTTAGAGAAAAGGTACTTCGCCTAAGCAAAATGATGGAACTTCAGGGCAAAAACCCACTCCCCTTTCCAGTTTAACTTGATGTGCATTCTTTTTAAGTCTCTCTCCCCTTCCCTCCCTTTATCTTGGGGGAAGGATAAAAAATAAGGAAGCAGAGACAACCTGCCAAGACAGTTACATTAAATCAGCATGATGATATGCCAGTAATATTTTCCTAGCAGTTTTCAGCTGGTCTGGTACATTCTGCTACAAGCACCTGATCACAGGTGCTTTAGATGTTGATCACAGATCCCCTCAAAGAGATAAGGATTTCAAAAAACCACTGCACTTTTGAAGTACAGAGGCATACTTCTTAGCATATGAACTTGTGTAAGAAATTTGCATTTATTTAATCCTATATATCCTGTCAGAAATACATTTCTATTTAGCAGTTTTGCACAAGGAAGTCCAAAATGCATGAACTATGTTAGCAATCGAGTTGAGACAATGAAATAAAACAGAGTTGAAACATCTGCATTTAACATATCAAATTAATCATTTAATGCATAAAAAACTACATGCAAACAGCACTGAGTGTAAAACTTGATTACATTTTCTGATTGTGTTTTCTTTTGAACACATCCTACCGGGAAAGGAGGCACACGACCAGCCCATTTCAAAATGAGTCTGTGAATCCCCATTTAATGGTGGGACGGGAAATAAAGGAAGCAACATCCCTTCCAGCATCACCTGCTGACTTCCACCCTCAACAGCGCAGCGAAGAAACACACAGATCGCTATAATCACCTGAAAAAAATACCATAGCTCCTCTCTGACCCAAAGATATCTAACCTAGTTCTGTCAATTCCTGGAATGAATATTACTTCTGCACTCCTTATCCCGGGGTCATTAAACAACTGACCAAGAAATTTGAAGAAAAGCTGAACAGACCGCTAGCCACCACTCCCACATTCTCTCCTGAACAAAGCAGGGCACTTATCTAGTGTGCCGCTCTCCTTCCCACCCTGCCATTACCGCCTCTATTTGACATTCTGCAGAATTCACTCGGGAAAAGAATCCCTGTGTTTTTCAGAGTTAAAGCACTAAATTTTCACAGTTCAGTGAAGGACCACTCTGCTCAGCCAACCCAGCAAGAGGATGGATGGCATTTGCTACTTTGCTAGCATGACCTTATCTTTGGATACCACATTTACCGATTTCACAAGAAAACTTACTGGGTATTTTAACACTCACTTGACATTAAACAATTTCTCCTCCTTGGAGAAATAGACAGGATGGTTAAAACCTAGGGAGTTCCAAGATTACCCTGAATATTTTATGCAAACCAATTCAACTGACACAAAAGGCATTTTTAAATCTCTCCAGAACTGCAGAAGGTTGTGTAATTACAATGTGGGAGCTAACTTTTCCACTCAAGACTCCCTAAATTCTGTACTGTAAGTTGTGACAACAAAAAAAAAATTAAAAACCTTCTGCCTAGTCATTATAAAGGTTTTGACTACCCTGTTTTCCAACACTATGTTCTGTATCACTCTCAAGGTTTTGCCTACCCTGTTTATGCCCCGTATTTGAGTATTTTCCTTTCTCACCACCTATGAGTGATGCCCTACTACTCTAAGAAACGGGGGGGGGGGGGGGGGGGGGGGCGAAATCGATTGGAAGCGCTGACAACATGGAAAGCTAAGTCCAGGATTTTGTTTGCGGGAAGGCAGCGTTCTCAGCTTGGGAATCTGGGCACCCTGCACAGCCACAACCTGTTTCAGGAGCAGAAGGACTGCATGCAGCTCTTTTCTCTGGGACATGGGGCCCCGTTATCTGGCAGCCCCAGCCAGGAGGGAGCACACGGCTCACCCAGAGCGGTGTGGGAGCCGACAGCATCCCTCAAACACCTGGAGCAACCTTCGGCCTTCCACCCCGATCCAGCGGCACCAATGCATTTCTCGTCACTAGGGAAAGCGGCAGATTACGGCCGATTTAACCACGGGAAACGGAAAGCAACAAGAACGGCGACCTCCCTACCCTGCCTTGGAGGGAGGGGAGGCTGCCCGGGCAGAGGCAGCTCTGGGGCAGCCTGGGGCTCCTCGCAACCCGGCTTCACCGGCTCGGGGCTGCCCTGACCGCGGCCGGGACCTCCCCGTGCAGGGACACCTCCTTCCCTTCCCCGTGCCGGGGAACACCTCACCTCCTTCCATCTCATTCCTTCCCCGTGCTGGGGACACCCCCTCCCTTCCCTTTTCATCCCTTCCCCTCCCCGTGCAGGGGGACACCTCCTTCCATCTCATCTCTTCCCTTCCTTTCTCCGAAAGGGGGACACACACACACACCTCCTTCCATTCTCATCTCTTTCCTTCCCTTCCCCCTGGGGAGGAAAACACACCTTCTTCCCTTTCCATCCCTTCCCTTATTTTCCCGTGCGGGGAGGACACACACCTCCTTCCCTTCTCATCCCTTTCCACCCCTCCTTCCCTTCCACTTGCTGGGGTGGGGGGACACCTCCTACCCTTCTCAGTCCTTTCCTTCCCTTCCCCCTGGGGGGAGGGAAACACACCTCCTTCCCTTCTCTTCTCATCTCTTTCCACCCCTCCTTCCCTTCCACTTGCTGGGGTGGGGGGGACACCTCCTTCCCTTCTCATCCCTTTCCTTCCCTTCCCCCTGGGGGGGGTAAAACACACCTCCTTCCCTTCTCACCCCTTTCCACCCTTCCTTCCCTTCCACTTGCTGGGGTGGGGGGACACCTCCTTCCTTATCATCCCTTTCCTTCCCTTCCCCCTGGGGGTGGAAAACACACCTTCTTCCTTTCCCATCTCTTCCCTTATTTTCCCCGTGCGGGGGGGGACACCTCCTTCCCTTCTCATCCCCTTCCTTCCCTTCCCCCTGGGGGGGAAAAACACACCTTCTTCCCTTCCCATCTCTTCCCTTATTTTCCCCGTGCCGGGGGGGGACACCTACTTCCCTTCTCATCCCCTTCCTTCCCCGTGCAGGGGGAGACGACACCTCCCTCCCTTCTCATCCCTTCCCTTTCCACCCCTTCCTTTCTCATCCCTTCCCTTTCCACCCCTTTCCTCCCCCATGCAGGGGGGACACCTCTTTCCTTTCCTTACTCATCCCTCTCCTCCCCTTCCCCATGTGAGGGACACCTCCTTCCCTTTCTATGCCTCCCCCATGCAGGGGGGCACCTCCTTCCCGCCCGTCCTATCCCCTTCTCTACCCCCGGCGGGGACACAGCCCCGGGGCAGGTCCCTGCCCGCCCCCCACCCCGGTCCCGGGGCTCTGGGAAGGGATTCGAGGTGCGCGGTCCCGTTCCCGCCCCCCGGCCCGCTCACCGGCGTAGAAGCGTATGAGGCAGCCAGTCTCGGCGTCCATGCCCTCCTCCTGCACCCGCCACAGGTCCCGGAATCCCAGCTGGGAGAGGTAGTCGTTCTGGATCTGCAGCGGCTTCTCGTGCGGCTGCAGCCGCCGGCTGGTCTCGCCGTGCAGCTGCACGTAGAGCGCGGGCGGCCCCGCAGCCTCCCGCCCCGCTTCCACCGGCGGCACCGGCTCCACCTCCAGCTCCTCGGAGGAGGAGGACGAGCCGGAGCCGCTGTAGGGGTCCAGGCGGTCGGAAGAGACGCTGTCGGCGCTGGGGCTGAAGCTCTCGGTGTCGGAGCCGCCCGGCCCCAGCTCGCCCAGCAGCGACGGGCAGGACAGGGGCGGCCCCGCCAGGTACAGCTCGGCGGGCGGTGCCGAGGGGCTCGCCGGGTCCCCCGCGGGTCTCTCCGCCGCCCCGCCGCTGCCCCGGCGCCTCCTGGGCGGCTCCTCGGCCGCAGGCTGGGCGGCGGGCGGCGGCGCCTTGCCCGGCACCCGCACAACGCCGGTGCCGCCGCGGTGCCCGAGCTGCCGCAGGCGGGCGGCCAGCTCCGCCGCCGCCGTGTCCAGCGTGCAGAGCACGGGCCGCGGCGCGCAGCCCGCCGGGCGCTCGTAGACGTGCACGCAGCCCCGCCGCAGGTCCCGCCGCACCCAGTCCCGCTCCGGCGGCGGCAGCGGCTGCGGCTGCCGCGGCGGCTTAGCCAGCAGCGCTTTCCGATCCAGGCTGCGGGTGCCCAGCGACCCGCCGCCGCCCGACAGGTTCCTCTTCAGCCTCCCGCGGCGCAGCAGCAGCGAGTTGGCGGCGCCGGGAGCCGCGGGGGGAGCGAAGCCGCCGCCGGGCCGCCTCCGCTCGTCGTTCCCGCCCGGGGAACCGCCGCCCGCCGCTGCTTCTCTCGCTCGCTGCTGCGCGGGATCCATGGCCCGCGGGTGCCGCCGCCCTGCCGGGACGAGGAGGAGGAAGGAGTAGAACGGGGTTTAAGCGGAGCAGCAGCGGCGCCGGGAGGGCTCAGGCAGGACGCATTCCGGCGGTACCCGCTCGCCCGGCTCAGCCCCGCGCCCCGGCTGCCGCCGGCGCCATTAGCGAGGAGCGACTGAGCCGCCCGCGCGCCCGCCCGCGCCAGCCTCATGAATATTAAGCAGCTGCCCCCCCCGTTTCCCCGCCGCCGCCGCTGCTGCTGACGAGGGGAGCCGGGGGGGAGGTGCGCCGATGGTGACGTCACCGCTCGCACGGCGGGGCGGGGCTGGGGCTCGCCGATAAACACAGCGCCACCGCCCCTGCCTGGGGGGGACGCGCGGGCTGCTGGGGAATGTAGTCCTGAGGCAACTCCGCCTCTAACTACGGGTGCCGGCCGGCGCCACCCACCCCCTTATGCCCAGGAGGCAGCGAGGAGATGCTGCGTGTCGGGGACCGGCTGTCTGCCCGCTCTCCTTTCTTCTCCCTTTTCCCTCCCTCCCTTCCTCCCGCCTTCCCTTCCTCCCTCTCTCCCTGCTCTCTCTGCCTCTTCTTCTTCCCCCTCTCCCTCTATTCCCTGCTGAGCATTCCAACGGAATGTGCTGGAAGTCAGGGTGCTTCCCCTCGCTGACCCCGAGGAGGCGCAGAATGCACAGCTCCTCATGGCAGCAAGACAAATCTTTTTTCACGTGATTCCAGGACATTGTGCTACGCCTGGTGGTTACACGCTGGCACAGGTTGCCCAGGGATATTATGGAAGCCCCATTCCTGGAGATGTTCAAGGCCAAGCTGGCTGCGGGTTTGAGCAGCCTGGTCTGGTGGAAGGTTTCCCTGCCCATGGTGTTGGAACATGATGATGTTCTAGGTCCCTTCCAACCCAAACCACTCTATGATTCCATGATTCCTTAAGTCTTACAAGAGGCTTTACAGAAATGGCTGATCAAGGGAAACCGTGCAGCGCTGATAATGGGACCTGTGTACAGTCACCTTTGTGCTGTGCCTCGTGCGGAATGTTGGCACTGAGTGGTAATTGCTGGCTCACAGCCACCTGGCAGCGTGCACGGAATGATTGTACAGGTTCAGTGACCGTATGCATTCCCCTCTTTCCCATCTGACCTGTTGTCCACACTGGCTTGTCTCAGCACAGAACCGAAACACTGAGTCTAGGCGATCTCATTTGAGGAGAGAGATGGTCTCTTCAGATCCAAAGTGCAGAGAGACATGGAAATGTGTGTGAAAAACGAGAATATATATGTGCAGACACACATACCAAGGAAAAGTTGCTTTGTGAGTAGACACAGAGGTTTCAGTCCCTTTAGCCAGTCACTGTTATTTCAGGGACTAAAATTACCGAAAATATATTGAAAATTGCATAGAAGCAGCCATTAAACAATATTTTCCCTCAAAAAAATGTGATTATAAATGAATTTGAAAAGAAAAATTACAATCAGATAAATTCAATTAGCAGTGTGAAAATATGAGTTTTCATTATGTAAGAACACCATACTATGGTATTTATTTGGAGAAATCTTTCATGTTCCTGGGAATGTTTTAGCTGAGTAATGTAGGTTGGATAGGGCTGAAACTGTCTGAGATCGTCCCTTTTTAATATATTTAGTAAAATCACAGTGAAACATCTTGCCAGATATTCATCAAAAATGCTATAGACTGCAATAAAGTGGGAGTTTTGGGCAATTAATCAGTTACGTCAATGTTAGGGGAGATAAATCACCACTATGAACTCTGAGATAAACTTTTAGTGAAACAGTATTTTCAGTTGGTGTGTTTTTTTAGTATGTACATATAATATCTGAACCATAAAAAAAAAACAGAACCATAATGAAACTACAGTTTACCTCTCCTAATAAAACATTCCTCCATACTTCCACATTGCCATCTTCATACCCCACACAAGCAGACACAGAAAACAGAGGTATCCCCCAAAGAACTTGTGATAGAACTACGTGACCACCTTTTAAAAGGCTTTATAGCAACAAAGCTGATATTTTACTTTTTTTGTGGAAACCACTCACTTTCTAAACAGAACAATCTAAATTAATTACAGTCTGACCGTGCAGTTTGCTGGCCTGTATCTGGACCTGCAATCACCAGTAAGAGTGTCTTTGGAATTCCTGCTGGACAAGAGAACTAGGACCATACCTAAAGCACAGACTGACAGATGATGACGGCCTTGCTTGTCCATTAAAGGCTTAAACTGGTGCCCAAAAACTCCTTTGACAGAAGCAGCACACAGAAGAAATGCAGCACTGAGTATTTTGAGGTCTGGTTCTGGCTGCTTTGTACATTCTGGTTTATTTCTACTGCTCCGCACCACCCTCACACCACCTACTTCATGAAGGTTACTCCAGGTCTCCTGAATTAAATGTGTGAGAGAAATATGCAACATGAAAACACACACACGTGGAGACACACTCAGAAGGAGGAGACGGCAAGATCTAGGGAACATTATAGTTAACAGGAATACTTGACATAAAAGAGAGATTCTGGAAAATGGTTTCCAACCCTTCTGTTCTTCAGAAGGAGCGGGGAGAGAGGAGCTCTACTTTTCCCAGGTTGTTCAGATACCTAGATGTTCATGCACACACATACACAGAAAAAAGTCCAGAAGACAGAGGTTCTCCAGTGTTACTTAGGAACATGGAACTGAAGAAGGATCCCCTTAGGACACACAGTTTTCTCCCATGTGACGCGAGATCCCACATCCTACGTAGCAGCACCCCTAACATGGTAGATAAACAAGTTGAACATCATTTTGAAATGAGTTTAACTGATTTATCCACTGCACTAACTGGAAGACTGTCCCAGGGCCACCCTGCCCTCACTGTTGGGAATTTCCTTCCAATTTTCAATCTCAGTTTACACAGAGGTAGTCTATGCCCATTTTCTCACATGCCAGCATTGCCCTCTAACTTAAACAGCTTTTCTTTTTTAACTCCAGAGTGTTTACCACCAAGGTACTTCTAGGCAGCAATTGTGTCCCCTGGTAGACTTCTTATTCTCTCTGTCTTTGCTAGACTAAACAAGCTCCTTTTGTCTTCTCTGGTAAGATAGTCCGTATAGTGTAGGAACACAGAGTTAAGGTCAGTTAAATAGCCTTGGGTCAGATCCTCAGTGGGGTAGACTGATATAGCTCCAGTTCTGGATTTACGCCACAACTTTCTCAGCCTGCACAGAGCAGCCACCCTCTGCGACACAACTTCGAGAAGCAGCCAGGGACTGAGCTGACCTTGCTCTCCCTCTTGCCAGGCTAACTCACCACTGCCAGCCGCCTTGCTAATGAAGAGCTTTTTGCAATTAGAAAACAAAGTAGGCATACTGAAGTCCTGAGGGTGGAAAAATTGGTGGATTTATCACTGTTCTGTGAAATCTGTTCAGGAGCAGTAGGCTGCATTGAGGCTCCCAGTATCCTGTGAGCCCTGAATTGCACCATTGGGGAAAAAAGGGACCACGCTGTTGCTCTTCCTAATTCCTCGAGTATGAAGGCAGCAGTTTCTATAGTGACCCAATATCTCCAAATGTTGGTGGTACCAAGCCTGGTTGTTTTTTCTTTACGCAAGTGTGCTTGAAATCTGTAAATATATGCATATTTAAACTGAACTCTCAGGCTTATGAGAAAATAGGCTGTTCGCTGTTTCCCAGTAACTGATAGATACTCTTAAACTCTCTTGGAGTTGTGAATTGATAGGGATTAACTGCTGTTGTGAGACATGGGAACGGAGCTTATCAAATTGATGTTTGTCAGGAGGAAGTGGAAGGATTAAATATGTATTTCCCTTTTCTAAAGTTTGATTGATGATGGCTGTTTGGAAGACAGGTAAAATGAAATAGGTTTATTTGCATTCTGCAGCTTTCCAACCAGAATCTGACAATCTTGAAAAAGAGTTTTCTGATTATAGGAGCTGTCAACAAAAAGTAAGGGAATAAAAGTAATTTATCACAGATTACTATAAATTACTCCATGTCCAAACTCTTTGTACTGAATGAACAAATTACACTCTCCCACAGACAGTGGCAGGAAAATGCCAGGTGGTCTTGAAACCACGAGATGATGTGGGTGATGTTACATCCAGAGTTATCAAAGCCAGAGGGTTCCCTGAGCAACAGGGCAGACCAACACTAAGGTGAAATCCTCACAGAGGCTGGAGCTGTTGCAGTCTTCACTGCTGGCAGCTACTACAGCTACGCCAGGAGGCATCGGACTGCCGCACGCAACTGGGGAGCTGACTGAGCAACTGCAGTGGTCCTTGGAGTGTGTTAACTCCTGTTCAGCTGCTTTGGAAATCTGCCTCCCCGAGTTCTCACAAGTTTGTGTAAATCCCTCGGGGATACACTATGCTGTTATTAGATGTTTCTACCAGGGAAGGGACAGATAATGGACATCAGCCAAAGTCTCTGGTTTTACCTACTCTTTCATTGTGAAAACAGGAGAGGATCAGGTGCAGGTTCAATTTATATTACTGACGGTTCTGTCTGTTCTGTTTTTTAACACTATATCACTTTGTGTAATCCCTTGATTTAGCTACAATTAATGTTTTGCCAGGCAATTCAGTGATGCTTTACTGGTACTGTCTAATTTTTCTGAGATATCTGCTGCGGTGGGATAGTACAAACAGCACAGAGCCTTTGTAGACTCAGTTTTACCTTGGACTATCCTCAAAGAGAACTCTTTAATTATATCAAGTATACAACAATTACCCAATTTGGGCTTTGTTTTCAAAGATAGAATTTCAAAATAGTATGCCCTCATTAAACAGGACTTGCTTAATCCCCAATCCTTGACTACAGAAAACTTGACTGACAAGTCAGTTCTGGATCAAAAGTTGATGAGCAATGAGAAATACTACTGTGGGAAAGATTATTTTTATACTTTCTCTGCCATAAGTCATCATCAATGGTGCTGTTAAATGTTTATCTGTGTTTTAAGAAGGTATGAATCAGTCCAGTGATTCCAGTTAACATGTGAAGGTGAGGAGGGAGCTTAAAAAGCAGGAATGTAATCTCCTTCAATCCTACAAAATGTTAGAGACTTTGCTCACCTCTCTTTTTTGGTAGCCTGTTTTTCTAGTAACAATTTCCCTACAGACAAGGAAGCAAGAGACTTATTTCAATGTCAAAATGCTGAAGCAAACCCCAGACCTTTGCCACTGTACGAGTAACTCGAAGACCAGGAGATAGATGAGCAAAAGGACCGCTTCAGATTAAACAATGTAATAATATCCTTTTTTTTTTTCATAAAGAGAAGTTGAAAGTTATCATATGGAAGACATCCTCAAAATTATAATTTTACCAGTAGGGATAAATTTCATTTTTTTTAAATGCTAGGTGTGCACCTGTATTCCTCATCCATATGTGCAATTATTGCAATTGTAGGAGCAAATTTGATATGCAGATAACAAGAAATCAAGGATTTATGTTGATTGCTGCTCCAGCTGTGAACTGAAGCGCAGCAGTGTGTAAGTGTTCCATCCTAGTTGTGCTCATCTTGTTGTGTGAGTCTGTCAGCATAGTAAAGTGTTTAAGTTGGTGCTTATTCAAGGAAACTCTTAGGTTTAGATGTGTCTTTAGATTGAGTTTATGATTAATAACTCTCCTTGAACTGAAAAGTTTCCATTAAGTGATGCCTGAAATAGACTTAGACTGTGAATTATCTTACAGTTGCCCCTGTGTTTCAGGAACGCTGGACTTGCATTATCCAGAAGGTTATTTGTACCTATACAGCCCCCTAAATAATTTTCAACAAGGGTTACCTATATTTCTGATTCTAAAACCACTTTCATACAAGTAATATCAACACCACTATAGGTTCCTCATCAGTGCACCTCAAAGCATTTTACAAATGTAAGTGTAATTAGTTCCATATTACAGAGAGATAAGAAAAGAGGTGAGTACCTTCATGGCTGCACATTAAGCCCCTCTCAAAATAATGGGTAGAACTCAGGTCCGTGTGTCCCAAAAGCAGAGCACCAGATTGTGAAGCTCTCTTATCGGTTAATGGAAGTCTTGTCCCACTTTCTTCTAGGAAGAGGGGCTGAAGCTGGCTGCAGAATCCTGTCATTACGTTGTTTGACTGGCACACAGCATTACTTGCTAGCGATATGTGGCTACTTGGATTTCAGCTTCTGGTAGAGCCCACCTGTACTGCTTTCAGCAAGGTGAGGTTTTCCTAAGCCAGCAGCAGCCGCACAATGTGGAGTTCCTTTGATTACACAAATATTTTCAGTTGTGAAACACACAGGTTTTGTTATGTTAGCATTGCAGTGGAGGAGCTGGGATGCACAGCTTCCTTAGCAAATTTTGGAATTTCTTATCCAGGACTTCTTGTTCCCATCACGTACGAGGAAGGCAATTTACAGAAGTAAATAGCAGCTTCTCCATTGCTGTTCAAGGTAATGAGCAGGTGACTGTTAACCGTAAGGATGAAAGCAACGTGCAGGGACACGAATTTGAGAAAAAAACCCACCAGCTTTGTTTCCTGGATTGTTTACAGGTCTGCATTATACATTCTAGTGTCATATTAAATACTGTATTCAGATTAAAGCAGTATTTTACAGATTTTGGTTTTAATTTGTGTAGATACTGGTTGTGAAGCCAGGCCTTGTAATTGCCAGTGAACTCAGCAACCTCTATACACTAATCCTCTTACTGTGTCTTCAGCTATTCCATTTTGAGCTACGTGCTTTGTTTGTTTTTCTTAAAAAAGAAAAGGAGTTTCATCGCCTGCTAGATATTAATGCGCTAAAAGATTCTCTTCCAGAACTTTATAAATCCTTCCTTGTAATTATTTCTTTTATCTTTCATGTTCATGTGGCATATTAAGCCCTTTCTGTTTGAGCCCCACAACTCCTCAAGGTGCAGTATTTGTCGCTAGTGATAGGGATGGATTAATGTGGATTCGTTAAGCTGCAGCCAACACAGTGACTTGAATGCAGTGGTTTTACATAATATATAGCCCCAAACAGCATGACTGGCTTATTTGAAGTGACCCGTGAGACTCAGATATTTTTGGTATCAGCTTTTCATGAGGTTAGTCATCTCCCATTAATTCACTTGTAAATATCTTAGAGGATACTGTCTGTTGTTAAAAGGCCTTTTATGCGAGACTGAGGCTATGTTTCTGCTATACAGTAGGTTTGGCAACAAAGTTGATTTAGCATGCCCCTGCTCACTTGTATTTGGTGCTTCTGTACAGTGCGTTACCCACTACATTGTGCCAGTATGAGTGGAGCTGCTCTGTCAGATGGGTAATGGAAATGCTCTGTATTAAAATGAATTACACCTTAAGAATCTCAGGTATTGCTTTAATACAGTAAGAATCCATCACATAAATACGTGTTATTTATTTGTGAATGACATGAGCACTGAAGTGAGAATAGTATAGTGGAAACGAAACTCTAAAAATGTGTTACTGATGATTTATCCAAGTACAGATTGCTATCAACAGCAAAGAACACATATCTGAGCTCTGCTTGATGAATAGGACCAGGAGGAGTTAAATCTAGGGGAGCAGAGGTGTTTTGCTTTAGCTACTATAGTGACAAAATGTCCATTGACTTCCATGCAGGCGGCTGCACATCTGTGTACAGAATCTCTCCCCCGTGCCATGTCAGCAGCACATGAGTGCACCTACCAAAGGTGCCTTCGCTTAACATCTCCACCCCTCCATTGCTCGCTCACTCAGGCATTTCAGCTATGACTGCATAGTCACAGGGCTGTGCCATGCTGTTGCATGAGATTAGGAGAGCTCTTAGTAATATGCTGGAATGATGGGAATGAGCCTAGCATTCATGGGTGAGGCTAAACAAAACTTCCAGGAAAATGAGTCCATCATTTCACCGATAGATGACAGGGCTCCCCATGCAGAAACCCAGGTTGCTGTAAGAGCCTGCTCTGTGCTCTCTGTCAGTTTGTGCAGAAGCTGACCTGGGACTCGGGTGGGAGGGAAGCTGCAGGAAGGAGGGGACAGCTGTTCTCTATGTGCCAAGAACAGAGTTCATCGGGCTGTGAGACTCCACCTACTCCGACCAAAGCAAGGACAAACGAGGTTCTCCAAACTGATGTGAATTCTTATTTCTAGAGCAGAACAAGGTCTTAGTTTTCCAAAGCATGTAAATGTCCAGGCACTGTCACGGGTCGCACGCTCTCCAGGATATTCAGGGCCCATGACCTACCTATTCCACAGAGTGAGACACGCCTCGCGCTTAAAATATTCATTGGCCTCTTGAGAAGAGAGGCAATGAACATGTAAAAACACATCAGCAGCCCCTGTGCAACTGGGAAATGCCATGCTTTGAAAGTCAGTTGGATTTTTAGGAACATTGCTTCTGCCAACAGATACCGATGAGCGGTTTTCATAATGGTATCTCAAACTTCAGTTTTCACTTACCTGAAACATTTTTTTGCCTCACCAAACAGATCAGCCCTACACCAGAAGCAGGTTTGGAATTCAATACTGCCGGGACCTGAGGCTTTCAAGAACACATTTTCTGACAAAGGTGTCACCTGGAACACACAATGAAGCTTTTTCTTGCAGAGCTGAAGAGGCAAATAGAAGGAACTTGCAGGGCATCTGTGACCATGGCCAATCATCCCTTAAAAAAACCCAGCAGTGATGATGTTTTCTCCATGTGGTTGGTCTATAGCAAATAAGAGCTGGCCTTCTTCTCTGGAGCATTTGCAGATGGGCCGCTGGGGGCTTCACATCCATCATAACTTAGCATGGGTGGGCTGTGTTCAGTTCTGTGCGATAGCCAAATATTTTGTTTAGTAGCCTACTTGACTGTTCTTTTGTATTTTCTCCATATCAGATACCATAGTGTACAAGGAATCTGCAGTGGATTCTTAGGTTACTGGTGGAAAACCTTTCCCTTAGGTGGTGGCATTGCTTGAAAAAAATCTCCTCATTCTTAGTCTGTGACGCTTTGTTTTCACATACTTTGGCCAGAGCTCTGCTACCTTGAGGGACCATTTACCTTCAGGCATGTCTGATCTTCATCACTTACTCTGAGAGTCAATGCTTATCCAAGTCAGACAGACCGTGTTGCTCTCCAAAACCAGTGGGTAGCCTCGGGACCTCTCAGGGGAGCTGTGCAGGAGCATGCGGAAAGCGCTGGAAAGGCTCTGCTGACTATCCTCCTGTCTTCGGTGGCGTGGACCAGCTTTCAAGGGAAGTGGTCGCACTGAGCCAGATAGGTATCTGACAGGTAAAAAGGCAGGCTATTCCATGACCAGTGAGGGATGTATGGATGAGAGGAATCCAAAGATTTCATGAAGCCTCTGTATGAGATTTACACTGAAAACATCTCATTGCAAAGGGGAAGCATTGATAAGTAAGGTGCATTATGGTGGATGACCTCTGGATCTCCTCTGGAGGTCATGGAGAACATCAAAGTGAGATCGCATCACCCAGAGCCTTGACACGCATGAAACCTAAGTGAGGCAAGACTTAACAGGCTGAAATTAGCAGTCTGAGTCATGCAGCAAGAAATTGATTGTCAATGTGGTCACTGTCGAACCAGTGTAACAACAGACTATCAGTCAAATACTAATCAACAGCTCTTTTATTTTTGTGAGGGTTGAGATATAGAAATGATTTGTAAATAATTTGTAAAATTTTCTACCTACACTTTTTCAGGAACAGAAGTGCAATATACTATTGGTCCTTCTAGACAGCATCCTTCTGCAAAGTAGTTGTTACCACACACTTAAAGGAAAGATCCAAGGAACATGATGGTAGATAGTGTGGGATAACCGGCCTCAGAAATTGTTTCCCGAAACTGCAGTGGATGATGGCTTCTGGCACAAGAACATAAATCTCTTCCAAAGCTCTTGTTTATTTTTATGCACACATTACCAGTCCTCTTTCAAATCCTGCTAAGATTTTGGTTGTCCTGATACTTGGAAGGAAGGGATTTGCATCTTGTGCAAAGAGATTATTTCCTTTTTATCAGTTTTAAATGTGTCCCTTTTCAACTTAGTTAAATATTCCCTTGTGTTTATACTGTAGAAGGGAAACTAGCAGCATGTATGTATGAGCCTGTTTGCTGGACAGGAGCTGGGACTGGCTCCCCACTGCTTCAAACCAGGGGAAATCAGAACAGGGTAGAGTAAGCAAACGAAGGGTTCTGGTTGATCAAACTCAATAGTAATTTGCAACAAAAGGAAAATCTTGAGCAATTTCTTAGGAAAGTTATTACTTATGACATACCAAAGATTTTTTTTTTCCTATCCTCCTCACCCCCACCCCCCACCCCCAGCCCTGTTTTCCTCCCTGGAAGGATTCAATACAATTTGTTACTATAAGGCAAAAATCAAGCAAAACCCCTAGTCCTTTGTTCCATCTGTAAAACTGACACAAGAATATCCCTTATTAAAGGGGTTAATTAAGTACATGATCCTTTTTTCCTTCTCAGAGAGCTTGTTGGGGAGCAACTCAAACAATGTCTTTATTAAAATTTTGCTGGGAAAGTTCCTTCTTTGGCAGGCGAAGAGTAATTGCCATAGCAAGCTTCTTCTGTTCCCAAATTCCCTGATGTGCTGGGGTCATGTCACATGTTTACAGTCTGCTTTAACAAGGAATAACAACACAGACAGAAGTGTTATTTTTGGTGTCACTACATTTGAGCAGATGTTATAGGATCAATTATCTCTGTACTTCAGCTGTAACATTGCATTATTCTCTAAGCTCCACTTCTTTGGCTGAAACCATTTTGTTGGAAGACACTGCTTTCTGCGAGCTGGTGCCTCTGCTCCTGCATGTAGTTGAGCCTGGCAGCTACCTTCAGTAGGCAAATTTATCTTTTTGTATTGCTTCTGCAGCATAGCTGCAAATCACATTGAATGTACGGCTGAACAAAAAGTGTTTTACAATATGGAGTACCTGCCCATTATAAGAATATCTAGCGTTTTAACACAGGATCATTAGTCACCAAGAGTAAATTGATAAGTTACCAAGTATGGCACATTTCAGTCAGTGTTCACATAAACCACGCTTCTGTAACATGGGAATATTCTGGGTTCGGCATCCTCACAGTACATGTATCTCCATATAAAACGATGTTGTGAAATAGAAAGACATATCCCGCGGTTCCTGAATCACAATTTTGAAATGCAGCGTGACAATTATTTCATTTTGAGGCCAACAGTGATGAGCTCTGTCAGCATGGCAAGTAATTATAAGAAATAGAGATCACTTCACTCATTTTTTCTTCCTGCCTTTGCCAAGTCTTTAAACATACTGTTTTCACAATCTAAAGCCTGCTCTGTTTATTTACGGCATCACCTTGTGCTGGAGTCATGTTTATGAAAAGGGACTCTGCATTTTTAATTTAAAATTATTTTCTCTTTGCAACAACATAAACATTTTAAATGCTTTCCAAAGAGGGTATGTAATTTAGAATGTAGAAATGAAGTTGAAAATAACTGCCAATAAAACTGGCAGAGGAACTGGCCAAATGGCACCTCAAACAATATACATCAGATACTTAAAAAAGAGCTGAATCATTTTCTTCTAAACTCCAGCTGAGCATGCAAGTCCTTATATCTGCCACCTATCGTCTGCCATATCTTCTACTTTATGAGCACACATACACTTTGCTTAGTAAAAAACTTACTACAATGTATGGCAAGATCAGGCAGCTTTGCACTGTTTTGGTAATTCAGTAGGGTTATAATGAGAGGGTTCTTGTTAAAATTTTATTATTTTAGTAGCAATGTTCTCCAGAGAAAATACTAATAAATTTCCTACACTATGACTGTCTCAACGGATTATCCAGCACTTATGTATTAATTATTAATCATTCGGTGATTCCAAAGCTACCCTGTGGCTCTCTAGTGCAGAAACTCTACTGCTTTTGCAACATAATGATATGATCTTCCCAGTTGTGGTGTTGCAGTGCTCAACCGGACGGAATGCTAATGACAGAGGAGGCAATAAAGTTATAGGGATGCCTAAGGTTATAACTTGCCTTGCTTGGAGAAGGTTTTGAAAAAGTAGCCTAAACAAATTCAGCAGGCAAAATACAGAAAATTAGTTAGATGATAGATTATAAATAGAACTGGAGGGAGAGTGTGTTTTACATGTCTTGTATAGGGATTAATGAAAATATCTGAAAATAAACAAATAGGTAAGATCTTTTTTCTCAGAAATCCCCCAAGAACACCTTTTCCAACTTGAAGTTTAAGTGGCAAGCCTGAGAGCCGTGATTTGCATTATCTGTGTGCATTCTTGGCTGTACATGTTTACCATGCAGAAAAACAAGATTGATTTCTCATTCTTAAGCACATTTATAATGCCTGTGCAAATGAATGTAGGGCATATCCCGGCTAGATCAATATTTATGCAGCCTACTTTAGAAAGAGCAAAGGAGTTGCTTCAGAGCAGCAGGGGATCTTGTCATTTCTTTTCCTATGGTTTCCTCTTTTTCCTGTTTTCAGTGAAATCTATTTGCATAATACTTCACGCTTGCTGCCAATTAAAGGGATTTTTGATGAAGGAACCTCCTTTGTCCCTCTGAAGGGGTGAGCTACTGGAGAGAGCAGCAGCCAGAGCAGTCCCCTCAGCTCGGGAGCTCCTGGGCTGCAGGAAGGTGTTTGAGCTCAGGAAGCTGTGGACCAGGCTGGCCTGTGGTGCGTGTGGTTATGGCGAGCTGTGCCAAGGCAGTGATGATTTATGCCACCCTCTGCGACGAGGGGAGCTCTCCTTGCTGCTCCATGGTGGAGCTGTTGGCTTCCTTCCCCTCCCTTGAGCCCCATCAAGCCACTCGTCTTTGCCCTGTGGCTTTGCACCTTTCATTCTGCTTGCAAAAGAGCAACAATTAATTATCCTAATTAAATCCAACTGCAAAGTATCTAATACTGTGGTTTACTTCCTACTTTAAAGGTTCACCTCTTTCGTGCATACTTTCCCCGTACTGCTTGTCACCACCAATCTCTCACTCGGAGAGAGAACATTATGTATAATAAATCAAAAGACAGCAGCAAAACGTTAAAAAGACCCAACCTTCCAGCGGTATGCCAGCATCCATGTTTAAAAGGATCCTCCTAAACTGTTGTTTTCTCACAGCTCAGCTTTTATTTTCTTGATGCTGAGGAAAAGGCAACTTCACTGACCCACAGACAGAGCTGGGATCTGTGAATAACCTTGATTCTTTCTTCTGCCCTATTTACCAGAAATTTCTTTTTTTACCCTGACTCAAATAAACTCAGAGGCCTTCAAATGCCCTTGAGGGTGTAGATTCCTGCACAGCAGTGCATGTCTTTAGAAATGAATTGGGAGCTGAAGATCAGTAATTTTACAATATTGGCATCCTCTGATTCATTATGTCAATTTAATTCTCCACCCAATAAAATACAGTTTACGTATATAAAATATTCCTTGCAAGCATTATTTTTTTCTGAAAGGGCTCCTCCATGATTCAAACATGACACACGTCTTGATTTCTATGGCCGTACCACTGAAATGCAGCATTAGCAAATACAATATATTGAATGCCTCTGTTGTAAACAGTTCAATTTTTCTGAGTAACTAAAGAGGCAATAAGAACCCTGTCGCTTCTCTGTTGACAAAGTATCTTAGTTACTGAGTAACTATAGAGATGTTTCACTTATGCTTGACGCAATTATCAAAATGCCTTTCATTATCTGCTGAAAATGCTAAGCGTAATTCCTAGAATGTAGTTTGCTGTTTGTAGTGGCACACAAATCAGAGCGGCACAGGCCAGTTATGTACCCACAGCTAAAAAGATTTTCGATTTATTTCTTCTTGCTAACAGCCCCTTAGAAGCAAACTGGATCATCTGAGGCCACCTACCAAATCAGGTTTCAAATTTGGGCTGCCCTGGACATGCTGGCAGGAGGAAAGACACATCCAGCCACAACAGCTGTGGCACCAGTCACAAATTACTTTGTTTTTCTTAAAGTTCCAGCTCCGGGAGTCCTGTGACTAGGTAAGGACTTGAAATCCATGTTTGCTGGTACAGCAAGGGGAATGCACTTGAAAGCATGTGTAAAACTTGCCTTAAGAGCTCCAAACCCGAAATGATAGTGGGTTTGCTGCCTCCCTGTTCCGTAGACAAATCTTTCTGCAGGGTCCCTGGCCTGTGCTACTTTAGTACTTAGAGGTGGTTCAGATTTTGCCCTGCTGCAGTTCATTCTCTACAGATCTTGACACACTGGAGCCTCTGAGGGACACCCCAAAGCTAGATGTGTCCTGTGGCTGGGGGAGCACAGGCTAGTGCACTGCAGTGAGGATTACTTCCCACTGGGCATTCTCGCTGTGCTCTGTGTGGGTCATTTTTCTCCTACAAAAGGGTGTAATGGGGAGAATTGTCCTTGCTCTGAATTGCACTGTCTGTTTCTCCCCGTCCTACAGGGGACCAGCATAGTGTCCCTACTGCTCTTGGCGGCACCGGTGATGATGCTGAGTGGTGCCAGCCCTTGCACCAGCCTGCCCTGTTGTTCTCTGTTCACCACCACGCCTGCTGCTGCTCAGCCTCTTGCTTCTGTTTTCTGAACAAGATTTGCATCACCCTCTCATTAATCTCTCATTTGAGCTTACTTATGGTGAGGATGACATCAGAGACACTGTTAAAAATACTTGGAAGCCAAGATACAAGACATTTACTGCCTCTCTCCTTTCTATAAGACTGGTGACTGGCTGAAAAAGGAAATAAATTTGCTTTCACTCATTTAGTGCTTGCTCCTTTTACCACCAAGCTTGAACTAGTCTATTTGATTATTTGCTCCAATATTTTCCTGGGCACTGAAATGCTCATCCAAAAAAGATCAATGAAGCTCGTGAAGGGTCTACAGAAAAGTCCTGTGAGGAGTGACTGAGGGAACTGGGGTGGTTTAGCCTGGAGAAAAGGAGGCTGAGGGGAGACTCTACCACTACCTGAAAGGAGGTTGTAGTGAGGTGGCTGCTGGTCTCTTCTCCCAAGTAACAAATGATAGGAAAAGGGGAAATGGCCTCTAGTTGTGCCAGTGGAGCTTTAGATCTGAGATTAGGAAAAAGCTCTCCACTGAAAGGGCTATCAAGTACTGGAACAGGCTTCCACGGGGAAGTGGTTGAGTCACCATCTCTGGAGGTATTTAAAAGACATGTATATGTGATGCTTAGGGACATGGTTTAGTGGTGGAATTGGCAGTGCTAAGTTAAGATTGGACTTTATGATCTTATAGGTCTTTTCCAACCTAAACAACTGTATGATTCTAAGTTGACTGGTTTCCTTTCCCTTCAGTTTTAAAGGCAGCCACCCTGGTTGTGCTTCTCGACTGTCACAATTTGAGTGATCCTCCATCAAGTTCTACAGACAACTAACTATTCATGGCCCAGAGAGTTCATTAGCCAGGCCTGCAAGTATCTGGGGTTGAAGTATAGCTGCCAATCTGCAAATAATTAACTTCTGCATGAACTCGTTCCCCTGTCCCTTCCTCATTAGAGGCACCTATCTTACCCTTTGGCGCTGCTGGTGTTTGTATTAACCACTCACACGCAATTGGTGTTTTGGGGAAGAGAAGTAGAAACTAAAAGGCACTAAATGTTTCTCCTTCATAAAGAAAAGCGATGAAAGCTTTCTTATTTCAGGGATTAGAGATCTGCACCCACAGAATGATACCTGATCTTCCTGATGTCACTTGCTAATCCCCTCGGCTTCTGCATTGGCCATTTCTTGCCCCTGGATGTTGGGGCAAGGCTTTGTACGTGCTGCCTGACAGCTCATCAAGTCTCCTTTTCCCAGGCATTTCCCTCTTGTGCTAGGGATGGAAGATGACAACACTTTAAGAATAGAAGGTGAAGCTTTCAGAGAACAAATCAGTGAATCATGCCTTGGGACCTATCACTATAAATAAAGTAAAGCAATAAATCAGAGGGTTTCACAGAATTAGCACATCCCTGGCTTTGCTCACGGAGCCAGCACACCAGGTACGTGCATCCACAGATCCACAAACACGTGGTCATCCCAGGCGCACAGTGTCCACCCTAGCTCGCAGAACTGACAAGGCCAATTTTTCATAGTGATGTTGGCATTGAAAGGAGTTGGTTCAGAGTGAAAACTGTTCTTCTGCGGTGATGTAAATCAGCCTCAAGGAAACTCGGCGCTCAGCCATATGATTAATGCTGGAGCTGTTGTGCTGTTTCAAACTAGGGAGCAGGGACGTCCCCGAGGCAGCACAGGGAGAGGCAAGGAGTGTGTAGCAGGTATGCCAACGTACAGGTATTTGACATTATCTTAGGAAAAGACCAGTGGCTGTTCTTTTCCACTTACCCACCACTTCTTTCTTCTCTTTGGCTGACAAAAACAAAACCAAAACCCCAACAATCCACATTTTAGTAATAATAAAAAAGAAAAATTACTCTTTGCTGATGGAGCTGCAGCTACCCATCCTCAGATGTGCCATGAGCGGCTCCTCTCAGGAGACCTGCACTTGATTACACTGAGCCCTGACTTCTGAAATACTGGAGCAAGGGCTTTTGTGGGGCTTCATCCAATATAACTGTGGGTTATTTTTTATTTCTCCTCATCTGTTTTCCCTGATATTGACAAGACCAGAGAGCATCTTGGCTCAGCAATCTCTGGTCTCAGCAGTACAAGGAGACCCATGCATCGACTGACCTTATGGAGGTACCTGTCATGTAAAAAAATCTCCTGCCATCTGGAGTCCTGCCTACACCCCCTTTTCTCTCTCCTTCATGAATATTTGTGGTGGCAAAACTAGATGTACTCTGAAATAGTATGGAATTTTAAAAACCTACAATGAGCATTTTCATATATAATGAAGTTGCTCTGCAATTCCTCCATATATTTGTATCAATACAATCCATGCATGTGCAGTTCCCAGGGTGAAATCCAATTTTTTTTTTAGGAGGGAACAGAAAATTAACGTGATTCTTCATACACTTTCATCCTCAGACACTGCAAGTTTCCTCTCTACTGTAAACTGGTGATAGCATCCTGCCACTCAATTTGCCTTTGCCTGTCAGCACACATAATTTTCCTCTTCCTAGGGTTGTCTCTGGTTTACATTGCTTTTTTATATCCCCTTTTCTTTTCCATTCCTCACATCTAAGATCATTGTTTTGTCATGGGACACTGTCTTCTTCAAAATGCATTAATAACAGAAAAATGGAGAAGCCCATCAATGCCATGGTAAGCAAAAGGAGGAAAGTAGGTTAGGCAGTTAGCATTCATCAAATATTTAATAAGTGACACAAACGGAGGCCAGATATACAGGATCTTGATATATTTTTGCTTTATTCAACTTGGTTAGTCCATTGCACAAGTCCCTGCAGAGCACCCCAAGACTTACCCGTGGCTCTGACCTACATTTTGCACGATGTGTGCGCTTGTCTTTCCCCAGATGGCAAAGTCAAGATTTGAAGAGGGTTTTGCCTCCGATTTAAGGCTCATGCATCCTTGTGCAAGCAGAAACACAGCAGTTGGCCCCTGCTCACCTTGGCTGTGCCTTGGGCTAGTACAAGTGCTGGTGTTGTGGGTAAACATTTGTAAGCTCTTGCTACAAAACAATTCTGTGTAATTCCTCTTTTCTTATTCCACCCTTTCCTTGTTCTGTTTTTTTTCTCTTATAGTGGGCACCACTCTGGTAGAAGCCAGTGTTTCCCAGTAGTAAGATCAGCTGAGCCAGTGTAATTTTCCTAAGCCACAGTGCTGGCTTTGGTTAAGTCTGATTTGTGTTGGGTTGTTTGTTTTCCCCCAAAGCACCAGGAAATATGCTAAAGAAATACCCTTTAAAGGTGAGGAAATGGACTATCAATTCAAAAAAGCTTTAAGATTCTCAAGGAGGTGAAGCCAGCGAGCACTGTGTCACACTGGGCTTTGTCACAACACCCCCAGCAAGCCTCAGCGCACTCAGAGGGTTCTGTGCCGCTGCACTGGGTTCCCCGTACTGCCCATGACGGATGGGGCCAAGGCCTTTCTAAAGCTGAGCAAGTCCTGTGCAAAGCCCTGTGCCTGTCCTGAGCCCGCAGATACAAGGTCCTGGGTCAAACTACCCGCCTTGTCTCATCCCTCAAACCATGCAATGTACCCTTTCCACTGCCAGGCTTTTTTTCCCCAAATCTAAAGTGTAGGTGTACTGCTTTCTTCATGATTGGCATGTGGATTCCTCTTTCTTCACAGCGAGGCTCCCGATGGCCCCCATAGTTTGTCTCCATGCCCTTATTCCCCTCTCGCTGAACTGCCTGCCAGGAATCCACACACCCTTTGGGTCCTGCAGCCCAGACTCGGGGGGTCATGCACAGAAGGTACCCAACGAGTGCAATTCTATTTATCAGAATCCCTCTGTACAGCAGCTGTCTGTCAGGCGGTTCCCTACGAAAACACAAGGCAGCGGGATAAGCAGTTAGGCTTAGAAATGTGCTCCAGTTTGCTAAAATTGCCTGGTGAAGCTTAGAGCAACAGCTTCAGTCACTTGCAAGGTATGCAACAGAAGTAGCACCTTTAGGCAAACGTAACCCTAATTTTCTCCACTTAATAATTAAAAAGCCAAATTTATGGGAAAATATTAATCCTTGTCCATAGAAGACTTGCTCTTCTCTTTTTCTCCAGGCTATAAGTATCAACGGAGTTAAACATTTATCAACACTTGCGCAAGCACACCCAGAGAGAGAGGGCTGAATACAGGCAAACCTCTTCAAAAGAGAAGCCGGAGCACACTGACGCTGGCAAGAAGACATAAGGTTCGAAGAGGGTGAAGACAAGTGAGATTGAGAAACTGGGATGTCTGTGCTTGCAAATTACTTGTAGTGGGTCCAGAAATGACTTGTCTAGTGCTGTTGTTTTACCTTTTACCTACCACTAGGTATGCAGCTAAACTCATTAGAGGACTGTATCAAGCCATATAATTTGTTTACAGCTGGTTATTTTCCATTGTAATAACAATAGCATGATACATGCAAAAGCACGCTGGTGTTTTGGTGATAGTATGTAGGTGTGCCTTCTGATGGCAGTTTATTGCTTGCTGAGAGCTCAGTTGCAAAACACTGTGTAGTCCCATCAGGAGTAATTTCGGGGGCAGATGGGGGAGCACAAGTCCTCCCTTTGCCACCCACAAACACACACAGTTTAAACTTGTTTCCTCCCTGATTGCTCATGAGAAAAGCACAGGCACTCTTCTTTCCATCCGTGTCATTTAGAGTTTGAAAAGAAGAAAATGAAGAAGAAAGGAAATTCTAACATGAAGTTTTTTACCTTCTTCCACATACACTGTAGCCATGCAATGAGTGCTCTCTGAAAGCAGTTTTCTAACCTCTATATGCCAGCTGTAACGCATGGGGTCATGTAACTTCTTTTGTATCAGGAGCAATGCTTCCTGCTCCCGGCAAAACAGCCTAATCCGTTGCTCTGGCTGTCAGCTCAGAGAGTTACTGCTTTCCTTTGGCCACAATCCTTAAACTGACCCAGTGTTTGAGGGTAACAAAGACAGAGAATCATCTCAAAAACAAGGACAAAAAGGAAAATGCGAATTGTATTGCTGGCTGAACCTCAAGTGCTAATGGGGATTTGGACTGCTACGGTATAAATCCTGGTAACTTCCTCCTCCAACATTTGGTGCTAAAAAAAAAATCAGATTTCAGGATTTGGAAAGGGGTTTTGCAAAGATTTTTAAGAACAGTTTAAAAAAATGGAGGGAAGTAAAAGCAATTCAAAGCTTTTACAAAATATGCAATAGACCATTACCTTTGACTGGCTTTAGTAAGAATAGCCAGGTTCTGACTGAGGGGCATAAACACTGTATTTTGCAATAGAGATATTTCTCTTGGTAATTTATTGTTTTCTGAGCTTGTCATGAAGCACAAGGCAGCTGTCAGTAATGGGCCCTGTGAACACAAAAATATCTCTGATAACATCTTTTGTCACAAGATTTTACCTTTCCAATGTTCCTCATTGCAGTGAGCATTTTATTTACCAAGAAACAAAAGATATAAAGGGAGCAGGTTCTGTTTGGTGCAGTAATACATCTAGAACAATTATTTAGTCATTATGGAAAAACCCTTGCTGTTTTCACTGTGTATCTTGAGAAAAACTCTTTCTTGCCAAGACGTTTCATGAAAAGCTCAGGCTTTTCCTATAAAAACATGCTTGATGTAATCACAGAGAGCTGGTATAAAATACACAGACTGCAAACGAGGGGAAATCTCATAGCTTCACATGAACCCTCTCTTGTGACTGAGGACAACTCCCAACTTGAGTTTTTACTGTGGTAACACATAGGTCCTGACACGCATTTTGAATTAATAATATCTGCACAAGTTTCGCACAATGGCTCCACAGGCAAATAAACCTCGCATCACAACAGTAGGCCTCCCCATCTTTATGAATCTCACCTCCTTAGCAGGGCATTTGGTGACTGGAGCCTTCCCTTGGGAACACGGTCTCTTTCTTGTTCATTTTTCCCACTAGTCTGCAGTAACTTGAGTCTCTCTAGTAACCCTTTTTTAGGTGTATGGGGTTTTTTGCTGTATCGCAAAATCTTTATTTACCACCAGTGCTGCCTTGCAAGGGTGTTTCTGCAGCAAGAGAAGAGGCTGTCAACACTTCCTGGAGCACCTATGGTGCATCTGCTGAAAGCCTTGCAATGTGTGTTAGGCGTAGAAAAGTCTTCAGCTCTCTTAGTCTGGTCTTGTGGGGTCCCAGCTGAATTTAGGGGTCTCTGTCCAGAGATGGTTGTCCCCTAGAAGACTGAGGACATGTCTGAAGGTGGCAACTTCATTTGTCTCCCAGCGATAACCAAGATGCTGCAAGTGATTTAGAGCAGGACCTATCTAGAAGCAACAGGAAAAGGATTCAAAGCCAGGGCTCACCAGGACACTTCTTCTAGAATGTCCCTCTTTCTATAAGCCAGATAAGTTGGAGCAGCTATTCTTTTTACTTTTTTTCTTTTTCTTTTCCTTTTCCTTGCCTGGGCTGTGCTCCTGTGGCAGCATGGGTGGCCCTGGATATGTCCAAAACATCTTGGGGAAACCAGACTTGACAGGGCTTCCTTCTTTTGGCTATTAAAAGTGGGAGATATAGGCTTCACAGTGACTACACATAAAAGCGTGCTTTGTTGAGGTGATGCACTTAGCTGGCATTTTGCTGCTTCTTCAATGTTGTTTCCCTATTGCTCTCAGATGGGGCCTCAATGAAAAGCTGTTGGACATCTTTCATTTTCCACTCATTCTCATTCTCATGAGCAATGTAGTGCTCATTCTCATTCTCATCCACTACATTGCTCATTCTCATGAGCAATGTAGTGAATACCATGTATTAGTTCAGAAGCATTATCTGTATTCCCTCAAGTATGCCAAGAACAATAATCTTGATGCAAAACGAATTAAAATGTTGTCATCTGTGTCAGGACAGTTTCTGTGGGTGTGCGCGCATATGTAATGTACAAAGTTTCCAGTGTCTAGGTCATGTTTCGTTACCTGAAATCAATTAGTCGGAGTTGCTTGATCTCCAGTGCAAGATACAGATGTTGTGTAACACTGGAAAAACCTTCTATTGTTACACAATATTATTTGGTTCCATTTCTGTCTGTGATACAACTATGCAATCAAAGCTGTGTTGCGAACACAAGCGTATTTGTACACCATACATCGCTCTCCCTGCCTAACTGTGTACAGGTACACACAGTGACCACTGCTTAAGCAAACGGAGCAATCCTACTTTTCCCCACAAAGCATAAGCAAAATGACATCAGAAGCTGACGTAGGTTCATGGCCACCTTGATTCTGTATTCGAACTGCATGGGTGGGTCCCATTTTACATACAGAAAAGACACCAGTCCTTGCCCTGAAGTACTGAAACCCCACACATACCATGCCCAAAATGAGTCTTGCAACAGAAAATAGGAATCGCCTGTCAGGTCTGTGACTTCTAGGGCAATTCTGATTTCCATTCCTGACTTTTTCCACTTGGGATTCATAAACCCTGGGTCATTCCCATTTACGTTGCATCAAAGAGGAGACAACCCACTCCTGCTGCCCAAATACATGAACTGGTCAACCTTTGTACCTGGGGTCAGCAGAGCTATAGCAGCGCAAGATGTTTTGCTCTGTCTGGAGAAGGGAGTGAGTCAGGTGTTGCTGTACAAAAGCACGTGGGGGGTCATTGGTGCTGCCATGGGCTGCAGGACCAAGGGAGTGGCAATTTTGCTGTGGCCTGTGGTGGCAGTAGAAGCACATGGTCTGATATTATGCGTTACGTTCTTCTATTCTAGTCAAGATTAGCTCAACATTATTTCTCTTTTCTCTTCTTTTCTCTTCTTTTCTTTTCTTTTCTTTTCTTTTCTTTTCTTTTCTTTTCTTTTCTTTTCTTTTCTTTTCTTTTCTTTTCTTTTCTTTTCTTTTCTTTTCTTTTCTTTTCTTTTCAAATGAGGAAAGGACACCTAATTTCCATACCTCATTACATGCATGCTGTGAATGCATGTGAGGGTAAGGAGCCACACATGGGATGGGGCTGTGTGTGCCGGGAACAGGCTCTGCTGCTGGTGGCTCCCAGCAGACTCGGGGGTCTGGCACCAGTCACATTTCACAACATTTTAGCCCTTGGTTGAGCCTCTCCAAAGCCCACCCAGGGTCATTAACACCGACGTTACTCTTTACAGCCACAGATTCAAGCTGTGGTCAGTAGTACCAGACAACTGAAGTGGGACACCAGCACATGACACCTGAATTCCTTATAATGTCCCTTACAGAAGAGCAATAAAGATCAGAGCTTATCATTTTACAAACATATAGGGACCAGTCCTTGTCCCAGAGCTCTCACAACAACTTGAAGATGAGCAGGAAGCAATGAAAGAGGGGGAAAAACAATCAAACAGATCTTCTAATAAAGTCCACAGCTCCCACTGAAACCAGAAGGCAGAAGTCAGTCTGGAAGATCTGGCTTAAATGGAGCAAGACATGGTCACAACACAGGCTGCACAGTGGTAGAGAAGACAGTAATCTTAAAGTCTCCTGAGTCTAAGTCTTATGCTCTTTCTTCCTAAGAATGCCTAATCTTCAAGAAGCTTATGCTAAGATTTCTGTGTTTGTTTAAAGTTTTAAAACAAAACCTAGTTCTCTACAGGGAATCCTACACTACGACTTTTGCTTTTTTTCTGTTTTTCTCATCTCAGATGCACAACAATCCTAAATGTGCTCTGCAGATCTGCTGACGCAGAGATGAAATATGATTTTGTTGGTTTTTTTAAACCCTTTATTGATTTTTTTTTCTGAGTTCATGAAGGGTTCATAAGTGAGAGCAGTGGTCCTTCTGGTATGACTGTCCATTTTAAGTGCGGTCTTCAGCACTGAAGCATTAGAGGACAGGATGCAAAAAGAACAATATGGACAGTTATGCCGAAGGGCTTTCTTATGCCCTGGAGCCACACTAGCTTTGTTTGAAATACGGTTTTCACCTGATGCACTTAAAGCCACACAGAGAGAGCTGTGTGGAGGTCATAGCCTTTTTGAACTCAAATGCACCCTGCTTGGTTAAAGAGCAGTGAATTCAGAGTGACTGGCTGCCCGTGGGCGGCAGAGGGGAAGGACCTCCTTCCTTTTGGACCTGCTGTCACATCTTAGTTTGTAATTGCCCAGCTGATCTTCCTCACATCAAGAGGTTGCACTGTGTCCCCTGTGTGATGATAAAGAGCCACCATGCAAGCCACAGGCATCCTCCAGACACCACACTCGGGGAAGCAGAACCAGATTTTTGAGGTGGTAGAGCAGGGCTCCAGCCAACATCAGCGGGTACTCAGGAACACCCACACATGGCTGTCCGTACTGCCTCTGTAAAAGCAGAACACTACAGAAAGGAAACCCAGGAGCTCAGCTATGGACTTTCATCATCCACACAGCTGGAGCATCAGTCACCTGGTAATTCTGTAAGCCACATCTGCTGGACATGCTGCCTGATTTCCAAGCCCCGACTTGGCTCCTGGTCATGACTTTTCCAGAAAACTTGTTCTTTTAAATGGTTAGAGCATGTAAACTGGAACAGCAAAGAGGAAGAGATGAATGTACTGAAAGAACGGTGCTCCACAAATTGCTTCTCTGACAATTTCAACCTAAACAAATGCCATCTGGTAACACTACAAGTAATTGAGAATGGGTTCTTACTACGGGGAGGTGTTGGACAGCAGTGATTACACTTGTAGTTGCCTGAACTACAGGCGCATATATAAATGAAAAAAATAAAATCAGGTGTACCTATAAATTAAAAATAGATGTGGGACCTCATCTGGAGTACTGCATCCAGTTCTGGAATCTTCAACATAAGAAGGATATGGAGCTGTTGGAACGGGTCCAGAGGAAGGCTACAAAAATGACCAGAGCACTGGAGCACCTTCCATACGAGGACAGGCTGAGAGAGCTTGACCTGTTCAGCCTGGAGAAGAGAAGGCTCCGAGGAGATCTTATAGCGACCTTCCAGTACCTGTAGGGGGCTACAAGAAAAATGGGGAGGGGCATGTAGTGATTTAGGTTAGACATAAGGAAGAATTTCTTCACCATGAGAGTGGTGGCACAGGTTGCCCAGGGAAGCAGTGGCTGCCGCATCCCTGGAGGTGTTCAAGGCCAGGTTGGATGGGGCCTTGGGCAGCCTGATCTAGTGGGAGGTGTCCCTGCCCATGGCCGGAGGGTTGGAACTGGATGATCTTTAAGGTCCTTTCCAACGCTAACTATTCTATGATTCTATGAATCAGTCAATAAGAAAGGTTGGAAGAGACCATGTGGCCCAATCCCTACCCAAGGCACAGCCAGCTTCAAAGTCAGAGCAAGCCTTTGTCTGGGAGAGTTTTGCACATCTCTGTGGGAGATGGTTTGTCCATCCTCCCTGTGAAAAATTCTTCCTAATGTCTAATTGGGATTTCCCTGTATGTAACTTCTGTGCCTCTCATCCTTCCACTGTGCACTTCCAAGGTGACCCTGTCTCTCTTTTTTCCATAAGGTAGTTGCAGACAGCAGTAAAGTCTCCTTTGAGCCTTCTCTTCTTCAGGCTGATAAACTCAGCTCTTCTGTCCTCTCCTTGTACAACTTGTCCTTCTGTTGGACTTGCTCCAGCGTATCCATGCCCTTCTTGTAAGAAGGACCCTACAACTAGACAGAGTGCACTTTGATGTGGCCTCACAAATACTATGCATTTTCTTCCAGAGGGACAAATAGTTTGTTTGGTTTAACTATATTCTAACTTCTCGTAATATAAGAGATTTTGCTTTTCCTGTTTAATACACTGATGACTAACGCAGGACATGCGATACTGGGGAGAATCCTTCAGCTGACCTCATGTGACTGCTCCCATCTTCTTATCTGGCTTCTAATCATCAGAGCAAGGAGGCTCTGGAACAACTTTTTACTGAGAGCGGCAGGACAAAATCCAGCCTAATTACCTCTATAGCAGAGCTAGGGCAGTCTGGAAGAGAAGTCTACAGTGAGCTGTGGGTGATGGTAGAAGTTGCAGTCCTGAACTGGAGTCTCAAGATGTCTCTGAAGTCCCTATACTCCTCTTCACCATTTTAAAACACAAAACCCGTGCTTGCCCTTACCTCAATGCCTATAAAGCGAGGCACAGCCTGCAGCAGCAATCTCAGGTTATGCTTTTGTGCCACTCCTTTTTTTCCTTTGAATATGCAGAGTCACGCAAGGTGAGCCAAGCAGCTTCTCGTGCCCCGCTTTCCTCGGCCCTCCAGGCATGGGCGCTGCTCCCACATGCATCCTCCCTTTTCCAGATGCTTAATTCTTCCCTGTGGCCCAGTTTATACCTTTTCCTTTTTGGTAACAAGCTCCATCTTAGCTCTGTGAGAATGACATGGTCTTTCAGCCCTGCATGGTGCGTGGTCCAGTCTTCCCCACACGTTCTCTTCAGGGCAGCCTCTGTACGTGGAAAACATTGCAATAAAGCTAACCACCACTGAAGGCTGAGCTGGCTTTTATTCTGATAAATAATCAGGTCACGTAGACTTTATCAGAGACGATGAGTTGTGCGAACTCTGCAGGCACGTACTTCAGCAAGGAGGGAAAACTTGGTGCTGTGCTTCATCATAGAGCCAGAGCTTTGCATCGTCCATGGCCAAATCCAATTGCATTTGAGAAAATCACATTTGCCTCTGGGCACACAGGCAAGGAAGAGCAGGGCAAGGGCACTGCAGACAGCTTTGCAAAACCTCTCTTGCCACTTTCTACCCTTCCCCCAGGGCTCCCTCCCTCCCTGCAGACTTGAGGCGAGCTGAGGCACGCAGCCGGCCTCTGGAGCAGGAGCCAGTGCACACCAGCAGATTTCAGCCTCGGGATGTTTTCCTTTGAGTAGCTCGATGGCAAAACCTTTCATCCTGGAGAAAACTAACTTGCATCCATGGCTCATCCTTTCATTTAACTGGCTTTTGCACACCAGTGGCTAAAACCTGGCTTTGGCTTTAGGTCAAATACTTGAGCGGGGTGGAGTTGCCAAGGTGGCCTTCCTCCCCTGGCTTCAATCTCCCTGCCCTCAAGGTCTTCAACCACAGCTCCGGATATACAGGATGTCTTATAGCTGAATTGCACCTTGGCAAAGCTGCTTAGTATTCATCTTTTAGGGCCAGTTGCTGGCTATCATACAGAGCAAGGGCAATTCACGAGGAAGAAAAGGCATCTTTTTTAAAAAATAAAGTGGGTTGGTGTTTTTTTTCCCCTCCAAGGAAGGCTGCAAGGCAGAGTGACAAGATGCATGAAGAGAACATTTATGCAGACGAGCAGCGTGGCCTATTTAAGAGGAAAGTGAAAGAGCAATTATTCCGCAGCTCCATTCTGATGTTAACCAAAAATAAAAAATGTCAGGATTCGGCAACAGGACCACACGCAGCCGAGGAAGCGGCAATGGCAGTGGGGGGGCTACACTGGTGAAGCAACCCTGAATGGGAAGCAAATGAAAGCTGAGGTTCCTGCTCAAAAAATCACCAACCCAGGACTTGTATGAGCAATTGCTATGAGTAAAAGCATTAAAATTCTTCTGTGAGGCAGACTGGAGGCAGTACAGAAATTAAGCCAATTGCTATTGTACTCGTTTCCCTGTTTAGAAAGGCTGCACACAGCAAGGGCTAACTCTGCCCTTTATTTCTGGACAACCAAGCTAACACAGCCAACACACCTTGGAATAAGTGTATGATGGAGTTGCCTATATATTCTATAGGACAAGCCACAGCTCTTAGGAAGTGATTTTGGAAGCCTTTCCAGACGCTATCACCAACATACAGTAAGAGAAGGCAGTCAGTTTTGTCTACAAATCAAATATTTTCTCGTTTTACATTGTCGCTTCAAGGAGCTTTTCTTATTTCACATTTCAGAGAGGTGTCTAGGACAACTGTCCATGGCCAGCTCTCTGTGGGACAACTCTACACCGCCAGCTCTACATAGGGACGACTCTCCATGATGAGATCCTAACTCTAACCCCTCCTGTGCAGAGTTGTCCCCATAGGGAGTTGTCCATTGTGGAGAATTGTATCTTTCATAGAATCATAGAATCATAGAATCATAGAATCGTTTGTGTTGGAAGGGACCTTAAAGATCCCCTAGTTCCAGCCCCCTTGCCATGGGCAGGGACAACCTACTAGATCAGGCTGCCCAAGGCCCCATCCAACCTGGCCTTGAACACCTCCAGGAATGGGGCATCCACAACTTCCCTGGGCAGCCTGTGCCAGTGCCTCAAAAGAGACCTTTCCATCAGAGAGAGGAAGAAGGGACTGTGTCTGGGGCAGAGGATACTGGATTCATTCCCCAGAGCGCAGCTGAAGTGGGTGCACTACCCTATCTCAGCAGGTGTGTCAACACATACAGCAACAAGGGAGAAAGTTAATGTGATGAGTCTCAGGCAGGGAATTAATTCATTTTAGTGTTTGAAGCACCCATCTCAGATTTGAGTGGAAACCTCACCAAGATGAGCAAAAGCAGCTCATGCAGTTTCAAACTACTGCAGGCTTCAGAGGAGGGAATAAGCAGGGATGGAGAGCCCCCTGCACTTTCCAGCTGCTTTCTGCAATGGTGACTTAGGACACAATGAGAATACCTACTCCTGTGCTTCTGAAAGGTGATTCTTCAAGACTGACCAGCACTCATGGACTCCTAAGCCCTTAAAAAGAGATTCCATGGGTACTCAGCAATATAGCTCCCTGAATAGCTTAACATTTGCTCTCCTGAAGTCCAGGGCAGCAACTCTTCTGCCCTTTTTTCTCATTAAACTGAAAATTTTAAACTCAACCGTTTCACGTTTGCTGTGGCCAAGACAGCCACCTACCATCACATCCCCTACAAGTCCTTCTCTATTCACAAATAACAAGTCTAAGCCAGCATCTTTCCTATTTCTCACTGAGTACCTGTGAAAAGAAGTTATCTCCTACAAACTTCAAAAATTTCATAGAATCATAGAATGACTAGGTTGGAAGGGGCCCACTGGGTCATCGAGTCCAACCATTCCTAACACTCCCTAAACCATGCCCCTCAGCACCTCATCCACCCGTCCCTTAAACACCTCCAGGGAAGGTGACTCAATCTCCTCCCGGGGCAGCCTGTTCCAGTGCCCAATGACCCTTTCCATGAAAAATTTTTTCCTGATGTAAAGCCTGAACCTCCCCTGGTGGAGCTTGAGGCCACGAGCAGCGTGGCCTATTTAAGAGGAAAGTGAAAGAGCAATTATTAAGTGAATTAATTATTAAGTGAATTAATAAAGTGAAAGGCCATTCCCCCTTGTCCTGTCCCCTGTCACTCGGGAGAAGAGGCCAGCTCCCTCCTCTCCACAACCTCCTTTCAGGTAGTTGTAGAGAGCAATAAGGTCTCCCCTCAGCCTCCTCTTCTCCAGGCTAAACAACCCCAGCTCTCCCAGCCGCTCCTCATAAGACTTGTTCTCCAGCCCCCTCACCAGCTTCGTTGCTCTTCTCTGGACACGCTCCAGAGCCTCAACATCCTTCTTGTGGTGAGGGGCCCAGAACTGAACACAGTACTCAAGGTGCGGTCTCACCAGTGCCGAGTACAGAGGGAGAATAACCTCCCTGGACCTGCTGGTCACGCCGTTTCTGATACAAGCCAAGATGCCATTGGCCTTCTTGGCCACCTGGGCACACTGCTGGCTCATGTTCAGTCAGCTGTCAACCGACACCCCCAGGTCCCTCTCCTCCAGGCAGCTTTCTAGCCAGACTTCTCCTAGTCTATAGCACTGCACAGGGTTGTTGTGCCCCAAGTGCAGGACCAGGCATTTGGCCTTGTTGAACCTCATCCCATTGGTCTCAGCCCAGCAGTCCAGCCTGTTCAGATCCCTTTGCAGAGCCTCCCTACCCTCCATCAGATCGACACTTCCTCCCAGCTTAGTGTCATCTGCAAACTTGCTGAGGGTGCACTCGATGCCTTCATCCAGGTCATTGATAAAGACATTGAACAGAGCTGGACCCAGTACTGAGCCCTGAGGAACCCCACCTGTAACTGGCCTCCAGCTGGAGTTAACTCCATTGACCACCACTCTCTGGGCCCGGCCATCCAACCAGTTTTCAACCCAGGAGAGTGAGTGCCTCTCCAGGCCAGAGGCTGACAGTTTTTGAAGCAGAATGCTGTGAGAGATGCTCATCACAGCAGTATGATATCCCTAGTTGATGTCTGGGAAGTTGAATCTCCTGTAGGACAAGGGCTACTGATCTAGACATTTCTATTAATTGTGTATAGAATAACTCATCAGTGCGTTTTTTTCACTCTGAAAGAGGGGATCCACGCTCTTTGTTAAACCTGCATTTGGCATCTAACTTGAGTCCTCTCATTCCCCCCTCTCCTTCTCCGACTTCCCCATCTCCCCAGCTACATCAAGAATGCAGGAATGCACCTACACATGTCTGGGAGGTGCGCAGAGGACCCAGATTCACCATCAGCACATGCTACAGCATCACCCTGCCAGAGCCCTGCTGCACCTGCCTGGGTACTGGACACAGGGGTGGTGTGGGCAGATGCCCGAGAGGTGGCACAGGGAAGCCACTGTGCACCTTTGGGCAGAGAGGTCAGCTGTGTGGGGTTGGGTGATGCTGTGCCCTCCATCCCACGGCCAGGGCACAGGCCTGATTTAGGAACATGGATGTAGCCCTGGGCTTCTAACACCAGTTGCCTGCGTTTCTCCCAGAACAAATGCCTGCTGCAACATCATTTCTACCTCCAGCTTCTTACCGCTGTTTACAATCAATGTAACGGCAGACAAAAGTATCTCTGTGTCTCACAGAGGGATGGAAGCAATTATATAGAGAATTCTTAACTGCTCAGATAACTTGATTTTTAGATCCCTCTATATATCGTAGCTACATCCTGGAGGCATTGTCTCTAAGCCTAAAACGAGAAGGTGAAAAAGCCCCACACCACAAACATCCACACAGCTGGATACTGGCGGAAGAGGACAGCTTTCCCTCCAAGTGGGACAGGGAGTGGGGCACGTAGCTGTATGCACTTTCTCACAACATATTGAAAACAAAGGAAGAAGCAAGAGAAAGAGAAGTGGAGCACGCAGCGTCAGATGGAGAAAGGAGTCCACTGGAAGTGCTGGTACCAAGCTCAGCTGTCAGTCTCCGGGAGGTGTGCCTCCTTTCGGATGCAATTCCACTTGTAGCTAGCACAACAGAGGGGCAAACTTGATAAAAAGTGATAAGCAATCAATGCCAGCTGATAGTTGTATTTTTGCCCATTGCTCCTACTGTAAAGATAGCACAGCAAGGAACCTCCTCCAGCCGCCTGCACCCGGGTGTCTCACTGCCACCTGAACCACCCACACCTACTTGTGGCAGCGACACAGGGATAGAAAATAAGGCTCAAGACGCACAGGAGACATGCACATGCCTGTAGAGGCAGCTGGAGGTCTGCAGGGGTGCACCAAGGTTTCTCAAACACTAGACATCTATGCCCAGGCTACTGAGTTGAGCTCCCTGTCTACAACAATAACAAATGCAGTGTTAAGTAGGACAGAATACAGCAGCTTATTAAGGAATTGTCATGATTAATCTAGAAGGAGGATGTCCCACAGATCTGGTTTTGCACACTTACAGAGGGCACCCAGATGTGTCAGTGGTGGGAATAAGAGGCCATCAACTGAAGCATAGTCCTTGGAGATGTCTGAGGCCCGTGGAACTCACAGCACTGACTGGGTCAGGGCAGGAGATGGAGACACGTTCCCACCTTGCAGGGAGGTTCTGTTTTCAGCTGGCACTTCAGTGTGAGGACATTCAGTTTTAGAGGAAAAAAGAAGCACTCTCAGCCTGTCTTCAAAAAAGAAGATGTATACTTGTGTATACATCTATCTTACAGAAGATGTAAAATGTATACATGTGGTACATGTATAGCATGGCTTCCACCTCATGCCATGCTAGTTTAGAGGTCGGCCATCCTCTTGCCATCCATTTAGCGCCGGTGGCCACCAAACTGACCATCTCACCTGCACCTGAGTTTTCATTTAATCCCATGAGGGACAGAAACCACACCTATGCTCCTGTCATATGTCCCACACCCCAGACATGGGAGGGGCTCATCACCCCGCTGTAACTGATGCTCATCCTGTGCGAGAAGGAAAGACCAATCTACTTGGTGTTCAGAAGAAAATTAATCTGAAGAGTGAACTTGTCCCCAGTTACTTCTTCTGAACTTTTGAAGATCTTTGAGCCAGAGTATGACATCATCCTAACATAACAATGTTAAAATACACAGTGCAGAATAAAAATATATAGCTGAATTAAAAGATAACTGAGAAATAACTTACAACCAGTGAAAATAAACCCCAACAGGATAGACCACAGTCTTTGTGGGTGGACTGAGTCAGACACCAAAGTACAGCATTTACAAAGAGATGAAATGGAGGGAAACCACAGGAAAATGGCATAACCAGAGAGGAGAAAGTACTATCCAACACACTCAGCAGCAGACCTGGAAGCAGGAATTTTGCAGCTGACCCCACTGCCTCGCTGGAAATGAGCAGGAACAAGGAAGAACATGGGAGGTTGTAGCACAGTATAGTTTGAAGCCAAAAATTAGATGACACCAAACAGAGGCAGCACAGTGGAAATGGAGATGAAAAGATAATCAACTTGGTCTTTCATATGGATATTTGTGCCCAGCTGCACTCGTTTTGTTCCTCTCAGATGCTATGTGCACACCTCACCTGAGAAAGCCCACCTTGAGCTGCTGTTCTTCACAGATAACCAAAGGGCAGGCAAAGACCTAGATCGGGAACGAGCAGCCTGTAGGCTCGAAACACCTCTAGCAACAAACCAGCCTTCATTCAATATGCATTTGCATCCATATGGGTAAGGGAGCACCACAAGATTAGTGATGCTCTTTGTCTCAGGGAAGGAAAAGTGACATTTTAGGCCCTGAGTGCTGATAAGTGCTGGTAAATGACTTTTTAGCTGAGACTGTGGTACCTGTAAATTAAAGAAATGTATTTTGCTTTCTTTGACAAGGCAACAGCAGCCCCATGCAAAATCTGCTCTCTTTCACCTGTCCCTGCTGCCTCAGGTGCACTCTGTAATACCTTATTTTAATCGGTCTCAAATGAGCAGTGAAATCCATAACCACACACTTTAATGGCTTCCGCACTGCTGCAAAAACACTTGCATAAAAGTGTAGCTGCAAAGCCCTGTTTGCCTCACCGGAGAGGCACAGCCAGCTCAGTCAGCTCTGCATTGCTTTGGCTTTCCATTAGTTACACAACAGAAATTAGTTCAGGAGTACCCAGGCCTGAATTTGAACCTGAACCAGCCTAAAATAAACAATATTTAGCGATTCTAATAGCTACATTGTAGTATGATTCTTTCTGTCTCTTCCCTCTTCCCAGCTGTGTTTTATTAATTATCAAACACTTAAAATACTGTCTTCTGCAAACTGGATGACCTCCATCTCTCTTATTTGCCATCCACTGTCCTTTGGCCCATAGCTAATACAGAGCTGGTACGAAGGAAACCGCTACCTAGTCGGAATGGATCTTCAGACTATATGTTGCAGAAGTGCCCTCGTAGGAGATGAAGACACAAGCTTTGCAAGACACCAAGCGATGTTTGCCAGGGAGCTGCAGGACAGCAAGGCTGCCCCGTGAGGGAGAGCGACCTCCACCACTCTGCAGCCCTCCAGGCTCCAGACCAGATGCAGGTCTAGGGTCCACCCAGGGGGTCCAGGCAGGAGAGGGGGCACCTACAACATGGGTCTGACAACCTCCTGGGAAGACCTGTCCATCACTTCGTCGGAATGAGACAAGTGAACAGTGTTGCTCCAGCAGGCACCGAAGATGCAGCTGAGCTGAACTGGGGCTGCTGGGCACAGGGCAGGTTGGGTGGAGGTCCCATGGGAGGTGGGACGGGCTCGTTAAGGCTTATTAGTGCTCCCAAGGCCCTGATCATGCCAGCTGCTCATTTTTGCATTAGCTTTGGCTTGTTTTTTTTTTCCTCCTTTATTGAAAAAACACCCTGCTGGTGCTCCGTGTGGTGGGTCAGTGCTCCCCTCTTGGGGATGGCGCAGACAGCTGCCGTGGCTCCCCACCATCGCTCTCTCTCTCTCTCCCGCCTTTAAACTCTCACATTTCCTTCTATCAAAGGCACAGCCAGCTGTAAAAATAGTATCCTGGCATGGATGAAACAATTACGACACAATATGCAAACACCTAAGCAGAGCAAAGCTGCGCTGTGTACAGCTCCAGGCAAAGAGCGTTTGAAGCAAAATTAATTTTATTAAATTTTATTGAAGAGCCAAGGGAGCTTCCCAGCTTTCAAGTGGCAACAGGGGGAGCCTGGCATGCCCCTCCATCAGAGACAGAGATGGGAAGAGCTCGCCAACCAAAGGGAAGCGAGCATATGGAATGCGTTAGTCTGTCATGGAAGTAAGGAGCTTTAAAGAGTTCAGAAGGAAACCAGATACACTTGCAAACAAAGAAACGCTGAAAAACTGGGGGTGAGTGACAATGCACGGCAGGGAGGGGAGAGGGAAGGGCTCACATGGCCTTCCCTCTGCCTGAGAAAGCCCAAACTCTTTTGAATATGGAAGTTACCTAGAGCTGGTTAAAGATGTGCACTGAAGAACTGAAAGATGAAATTTCAAAGCATAAATCAGGAAGATGGTTTTGGGGGGACCAGGGGGCACGTAAAGGCCCAAAGACCTGATTAAACTTTCTAGGTGCCTCCACTCTAGCTTTCTACACCATTACTGCTGTCTGTCTGGCTTGACCTGCTGTCCCAAATCTTGCTGTACTTGCTTGTGAGAAGACTACCAGCTAGGAAGGCTTTCGCTTTTAAAAGTGAATGAAAAAGCAGAAGTGATTGAAGTTTGGAAACAAAGCTTCTGCGGCACAGACCACCACTGAGCAGTTCCAGTTACTTCGCGGCTCCCAATCCAGCTTCCACTCCTCTGCCATCACCATGTTACACACCCCCCACCCATGCACAAATCAAAACCAGCTTTAAAACTATCTAAGCTTCCGTGCATTCACCTGCAGCTGACCAAGAGGTGGCTCACCCTTGCCCTGGGGGATCCAAGGGGCTCTGGCAACAGCAGGAGAGTTAAGGCAGATCACCAGTTAAATGCAGTGTGACATAAAACCTGTAAGCCACAGGATAGCCACTGCTGAAGTGAACTAACCTTCCCGCTGCTGAACACCTCCTCTTTCTGTGGGCTTTGCCAGAAATGATGGGGCTGTTAGTGCAAGTGAAAACAGACGGCACCCACATGCCTGGGAAAAAAAATCCTTCAGGAAGGAAATCCTCTGCCAGATTTTGGGCAGTGGTCCCCTTGTTCATAGCCAGAAGGAGAGAACTGCCCTACTTCTGTGAACCTACCAGGTCTGGGCTAGGTGGGACAGAAGCACGGCAGTCCCTCTGGTTGTGCCGTGCAGGCACTGGGATTAGGAACCTGCTGGTAATAGATGGCAATAACAGCATTACAGTATTCTCTTTCACAGACAAGAACAAAATTTAGGGATGTACTGTCGTAAGTCTGTAGCCATTTGGCTGAACAGCTCAGGCATGGACGGAGGAACAGCTATGTCACATCTCAGTCAAGCTGCTGTCTCCAGCGGCACTGAAGGCGTGACAACCTTTGGGCATTGCGCTTTAGTTGCAGAGTAGCCGAGCACATTCATTTTCCTGTCTAACTCTAAATTAACATCCCATTCTTTGCCTCCTCCACCTGCCACCCTGCTAGAAATAAGATATCCTTCCTTAGAAAGAAACGTAGTGTTTTCAAAGTGCGATGCTGACTGTCCCAACTCCTATTTAGCAGTTTCTGCAATGGCAGGTGCTGGCACAAGCTCAAACTGAAATAGTTCCCCCTTGCATAGGCTGTTTTATTTTGGATTGGCAAGTTTTTGATATTACTGTTTGCGAGTCTGCAAACAATAATAATCCATAATTAATTCAATCCATTAATTATGGATTAAAGCATTTCAAAGGGCCCTCCATCACATGCATGGTTCTAGCACGCACGTAAAAGAGACTTTAAGAGGCTAAGCAGGGCAAAATCAAAGTGACCAAACAAAAAGGCAAAAACACAAGATGAAAATGGAAAACAACTCAAGAGGAGGCAATGCTCTAAAGGGTGTGTTAGCTGACTGACAGCTTTGGGTAGCTCTAAGAATTACGAACACCGTAAGATTGTAAATGTATTATTATGGCCTGTTCAGAGTCCATATAAATTAGCCCTATGTAGGTTGCTGGAAGAACTCATCTCTTCTATAATATCACATGCCCAATATGCTCAACTGCGCTGTGGTGAAAAGCGGAATTCAGCAGGGTTTGTACCAAATAGATGCAATCACTTCTTGCAGTTCTTTGCTATGAAGTGGGCCTGAGCTGCAGTAAGAAATTGAGTGATGTGTGATAATTAAGCACTCCCCAGTGCCTCCTGGTACTTTTGTGGTGTTCCCGTTGCTTTCCTCTCTCTTTCCCTCCTCACACATTACTGATCTTTTCATCTCTGATTTTTATTTTGTGTGCTGACAGAGGTCAGCGTTCACACGCTCAGTTTGAAATACCTACAGGTCTTTGTCAATATGCACCTCGGAACCAATCTGATCTTTAAGGAGCAATTAAAGTAAGTCCTGTGTTGTTTTCACCCACAAATCCTGCCACTGCTAAGCTGCCCACTTTTTTTCCCCAGGCACATGCATATCTTCTAAAAAAAACTTTAAAGAAAAGAGCCTTTTGATAACAACACAAATACGGGTACACGTGATATTGCCTACTCCACCTCTTCGTGCCATCAGTTTCAAAATTTTTTTTCAGTCAGAACAAGAAAAATATCTGAAGCTGTTGAAATTGCCATGGTTTAAGCTTTTAAACTACAAATGATGTAAAATAAGAATATTTTAATGTAATTTTAAATTTTATTATTTAATTATATTTTCTGATGTATAATACTACTTTTTTTTTTTTTTTTTAAGAAGCCTCTAACCAGTACTTTAAAACTGAACTTAAATGGCAAGTAAGTTTTTTAAGCAACAATCCCCATCTTTCTTTAGTTGCACCAATGAGCACCAGTAGGAGTTAATTCTTCATTTTCTGTCAGTCATCAACATTCTCTATCTCAGGAAAGAAACAGACTTTAGAAATCAATAAAAAATGGCCATTTTAGATGAAAGAGGAGAGTTCTAAAATGAATGCACTAACAGTTAAAACACAGCTGTTCTATCTTTTTAACAAGTTGAACACATTTTTTTTCGTCTGTGCTTTTGTACATTGTTTTATTGACCCATTCATACAACAGTGACCCTTCACAGTAGCCAGGGAGTATCTATATTAAAAATAATGGCTTTATTATGTTCTGTTTCTTGGGCGACATGTTCCTGAGCATGAGATAGCCCAGAAAAATATCTGATCTGTGAACCTTCAGACTAAGTAGAGAGAGATAAATACGAGACGTTATCCCGAAAGATAACTAGACTTCTTCAGGAATTAGTTTATTTTGGGAAAAACAAAGCTATAAGGTCCTCAGAAAGCATTCCTCATTGTATGAATACAAGTATCTGGGACCACTTTAATGCTCAGTAGCTCTTAAGACACAGCTTTCGCACGTGGCTGCAATTCTCTGGGTCTTCAGTGTTCACTATGAGACCTATGAGGCTATTTTAGCTTTAGGTATCGAATACTTCACATCTGCATTTAGTGTTCTTGTTCTTTTAAGACAACAATTCATTTGCTCTTCATGTGAGAAAATACAGGAACATGAGAGAACCCTACAGAAACTATCATTACAAAATCAAGTCAAAGAAATCCCCCAAGTAAGCTTACTTACATGCCACAAAGATGATAAAACCAAATAAAGCGGAAGCATCTTGCGTGGTACCTCAGAAGTGTACATATATTCCACTGGTGGAGTTATGCTGCCACCTATTGTGAAGATGATCTTAAGAGACTCCTTTCATTTAACCAGGCAACCTTTGCAGTAATTGCAAAGTCTTTTAATTTAAAAAAAAAAAAAAAAGTAATTTATTCTGAAATACCTACTACGAATCATTGCTGGAGACAGTATGCAGGCATAGTGGACTTTCAGCCTGATAAAATACAGCTGTTCATACATTTTTATCTCTATTCCACTCCAGTGTGCAGCTTAATTAGGCTCAAGAGCATGTCTGATGGCTGCTGTTAGCTCCATGGAAGACTGGATCAAAACTAGAACCCCGTTTCTCTATCCCGACGAGCTGCCGAGACATACAGCAGCCACGGGCAGAGAGGCAGCACGCTCTTCCTGCGACAGCCCTCTCGGATATGCTTTTCCTCTTGTTAGAGGAGCACAGGACTATCAGTACTGTTAGTATCTGGATCCTGTTCCCGTAACCAAGACGGTAAATGAGCCCTAGTATAGACTCAGAACTACACTTTTAGGACACCTCCACTTCTTCCTAACAAGCACAAGTGGAGTCCACATTCCCTTTGCCTAATTCTAGCAGCTGTAGTTACCAGCCGTGAGCAGGACACAGTATTGCCCAAAGCTGCCTTTTTGTGTGTACAGAATCTAGGCAATCTTATTTCAGGAGAGCAGTTACTCAGGTCAGCACACCTCCAGAGGCAGGAAAGACCAAAATTGAAACAAATTGTGATGGTACTACCATCTTCCTACAGCTGAAGTAGCTTTACGCTGGTTTAGTTTCACAGTTCTCTGTGTATCTTTCTGCACATTTTCCTTTCCACCCACCACAACATGACATGTATGCCCTCTGTTTGTTCACCTCTTCGGAGGATCAACTAAGTCAAGATCTAGGCACTAGAACATCACTGCCATCCTAATGTCACTTAGATAGGAAAATGAGGCCATCTGTTCACTCATAAGCCAGAAGCATACACCATCATAATCTCTTACGCTCTCATCTTTTCAATCCTGTCCATACCTGCCGCATTTATCTTTTTTTTTTTCCTTCTAGCTTCAGGCACCAAACGGTTTGTACAAACAATAGGTTTCCATCTGCCAGCTTCCAGGACTTTCTCATTTACCTTTAGGGCATTCAACGGTTTCCAAGTCACTTAGCAGGAGAGAGAACCTCTCTCTTGAACTGCAGTTGTAGCTGAAACTGATCACCCAGGCAGCAGTAGTGTAGCCAAGGAGGACAGCTAGGTGAATGCCCGTAGGTCTCCAGCAAAACAAGGATTAGAAGAACGGGGCATTTTCCACTGTTTGCTGTGCCAGAGGGCACACATTTTTAAATTTTTTAATTGATAAATCCAGCCAGAATCTATTAAAGTCAAAGTTGCTTGCAGCACGCACAGATGGTGTCAGTCAGGCAAACAAGAGCATCAGTATCTCAAATGGCACAGCAAGTAGCAGATTTCATTCATTTTCAAAGTAATACAAGAATTCACAAATTCCTTGGATAGGTGTGCGTGCTCCCTTGTGTCCAGCGAAGGGACACAAGACACGCAGAAAGGAGAGCTGTATGATGATGTTTGTGTGACAGCTGAGTTTCAATACCACCTGTTATGAACTAGATGACCTATGAAGGTCCCTTCCCACCACAAGCACTATTATGGGAATTGGCTGAAGAAAGGAGGTTGGGTTTGTTGTCAACTTTGAGGCTTCTCATCACGTTAGCTGGTTTCTCAGGAAGCAGGATGTTCCGGGGAGTAAGCTGGGATAAAGATAGTCTGTGAGCCTCAGCTCTGTATATAAGCTGCTGCTACACAGCAGAAATTAGAAGCACTGTCTACACAGTAGAGTGAGGTGAGAATAATTAAGTGCCCTTCTCTTTCTCAGGACTACCCAAGCACATTCAGGTACTAGCAGCAACCCGCGCATTTCTAAGCTGCTTCTCTACTCCCAGCAACTGTTGTTCTCCTTCAGTCTATTTTAACACATGGATGAAAGATGTCATTTCCCCGTTATCCCATAACTACCACACACAGTATTTGTGTTGCAGTAAAAAAAAAAAAAAGCATGTTTAAATTAGTTTTTAGCCCAAATCCAGGGGCTACCAGAATATAACACAGGCTTAAACTGTTCTGGAAGAGCTTCGGTCAGAGTCCAGGGTCCATCACACAAGGTCATCCTCTTGCTCCCATGCTCCTGCCTCTAACCAACATTAAGTTTAAATCAAGAGACAATATCCTAACTTCAGACACAAGACTGACCTTACCTTATGTCAAATACTCTCAGCTTTGTCTTAGAAGTGACAGGTTCCAACCAGAGCGGTGGCTTGCCAAAGCCTTCCACAACCCCATCCCATACACCCAGAGGCAGAGCATCACACTTTATCTCACTGCTCTCGATGACAAAGGACAACATTTGCACACAGGTACTTTTTTTTTTTTTCCTTTTTTTATTGCTGTTAATTCAAGGAAAAAGGTTGCATAAAATCCAATCTCTTCTAGAAATATAAGTGACCTTTCCAGTACATTTCAAATATCAAAGTATATGGTAAACATACAAATAAAGAGAAGGTAACATACCTCCTATTTACAGTACAGTATTTTAAATCATAAAATAAGTTCCATAAAGTACAACTGGCAGGTAATTCACAATACAAGTCCATTGGTGGTTTAACACCCTCACTTCAACTCAAACGCAGTTCATTCATTTCAAGTGGTCCAAAAATACCCAGATCAAATAAAAATTTTAATCAAAATAATTTTCATTTACTACTTAAACTTTTTTTTTTTTAAATTAAAGCTTTCATCTACCTCCCTCCCCGCCCCTCCCTCCCCACCCCAAGAAAAAAGTTTCAAAATGTACACTGGTGCTATAAATATAAATGCTACCTATGAAGAAATGTAGTAATCAAGCTTTTTTTTCTTCAAGTTTTTTGTTTGTTTAGCAATTTATGAGATGGCTGAACCCAAGATTGATTTTATTTCATCCCTCTACCGGACACCAGGCCTGACTTTAAGAAAAAACATTTCTGCCATGAACTGTGAGGAATGCCAAACCCTATGGATATACAGTGGTAGTTGTTCACCGGTGTTGAATGCAGCAGTCAAAAAATACACTCATCTTCCAGATAACCTCAGTGCACTTTAGGAAATCAAATATTACCTGGAAGCAATTTAGTACATATATTGGCTTTTAAAAATAAAATAAAAAATACAGCAGCATTAAACTTACTTACTCATGATACTGACATGATTAATACCATCTTAACACTCATTTCAATCTTTCACATTATACCGTAATTACGCATAGTGGTAAATTGTTATAAAATAGTGACTTTGCTATTTGGTAGACAGGTTCTAATACTAATACCTGACTATTTTGTAGAAAACCATACCTTTTGTTCAGTTTGAAATAAAACATTTACATTCTAAGTACAATGCAACACTGTAATAGTTTAGGAAAAAAATATTCGATCAAGTAATGTTCATTCTGTGTTGACACGATGTAGAATAGCTTTAAAAAAGGAAAAAAATGCTGTCAACTTTCATTACAAATGCAAACACACGGAGTACAACACTCATACCATTTTCTTCACCTTTGTTGCTGAACATACAGGCTAAAAAGCTACAAATGGAAGGAAAATCTGTCAATTTAAGCTCGTCCATTTTTTAAAATCTGTTCCAGTCCACACAGTTTCAGCCCCTTCCTGCTCTACCTTTTTCTTTTATTTGGGACTCTCGAGAGCTGTGTCTATGTATTATTATCAGATATAGTACACATACGGTATTGTGTGTTCCTTTGGGCTCTCCTGACAAGACGTTTGAACATCTCCCCTCAATTCATGAGCATTAATTTAGAGTATGGGTGGGTCTGTATGAACTGCTAAACATTCATGTAAGTCCAACGAATCCACGTGGACAAACAGGGAAAAAAAAATAAAACAGCAGCATAAGGAGGGGAGGGAGAGAAGGAGATTGTGGTGGGGAACATGACTGGGTTTCTTCTTTCACCATATGGCTGCTCCGCCAGTGATGCCAGAGGTCAGAGGACTTACTTTTCTAAAAAAAAATGCAGTAAACATTGCACATGTCTCAAGTCTTCAGTGCAAAAGCATGGTTTGAATGCTCTTTTTGATTGTTTGGCTGTGTGTTTGAATCACATGCATTACGCAAGCCTTTTGTAGAACCAGGAGGAGACCAGGGACTTGGCTTTCTTCTTTTGTATGGAACAGAGGTGCAAAAGCAGTGAAAAATTTCAAAAGAATATAGAACAGGGAATGTCCCAAAACACAAGACCAACCCCCACCCTCCCACACACACCTTCCCCCAGTTTCCCAAGCTTCAGTTTAAGTAGGCAATGTTTACTTGTTTCAGTCTGCAGAATCCAAGGTATCATTGGAAGGGGGAGGGGGAGGTGCGTATCTCAGTCTGTAAGTGCCTAAAACAGGAAAGAGAACTACTAAGTCACTGCTCGCAATTAAAATGGATTACAAAACCACTACAAGGTATCAAAATGGACATGCTCTTCAAAAGGCACTATCACCCTCCAGGCCCTTTTAAAGTAGGTCCTAAAATTTTATACAATTTTCTTTCATTCGCTTGCTAAAACTGTATGTTTTAAAAAAGGTATAGACTGCAGATACACGACTTTACCTTTAATGGATAAAATGCAAAGAAAAGACGATCCCCATCAAGGTTGTTTCTTTCCTGTTCCAGTCCAACCAAACAAGTCAAGTCAGAAGGGGCACAGGCCAAGAATAAAAAAAACAGTTTATGCTCTATGCAATCACTGTGTTTTCTCCATTCTTCTGGATGGAGAGAGAAATAACATAGAAGACTGAAGCCATTCCTTTGATTTTTAGTTCCAATCAGTTTCTGCCTTTTTGCTGCAACTTGTCTGAAAAGTTAAAGCGTGTTTCCTTAATGTATTGTATGACAGGGCACAGAAGGATGGCTGATTGTGCAAAGGTAAGCTTTAGAAAACTTAAATTATCAAATGGCCAGTCTGTTGCTTTGTTTAAATTCTCACAAGTTTTGAGAATCCAAGTTCGTATCACAGACAGCAACTGGTATCTTTCACTTTTTGCCAATGAATGCTCTCCAAAAATACCCCAACACTGAACAGGAATGGAAAAACTGAAACACCATGCAAGTCTCAACATAACACCAAAAACAAACTGGTGAAAAAAGAATGACAATTTAGGACTGATACAGTTTGTGACTTCCCAGCTCCGAATCATGCTCATTTTCAACTTCGCACTGCGAACCCCGTTCCCTTGCACTGTTCTACAAAATTTTCAGGCAGAGATAAGATACTTTGCAGTTTCAGAGCAGGTCACTAGTGCACAATCATTTACACAAAACATACACACGCACGCACACCTTTCTGCAAGACCATAAACAGCACATTCAGAAAGGTAAAGAGAAATTGCTAAACTCAAAAGCAAGTCCGCTGGGAGTTATCATGATTACCTTGTTGACTGGCCTCCATGGATGACTGCTTACAGTCCTGCGCATAGTGTCCACTTACACCACAATTGTAACATGAAACGTTCCCATTCTTCTTGGGTCCCGACCCATTTGTGTTGGCAACTACGTTAGGTGCTGGATATACAGGATAGAACCTCCCAAATCCTGCCATCTGCTGCATACCATAGTTGGCTTGGCTCCCCATCACTGGGTCATGCATAAGCCCGTTTGCATATGGAGACTGAGGCAGGAAGAAAGGAAGTTGTGTTCCATTGCTTTGATGTGCTTGATTGAGGTAGCTGCCATTGCAAAGTGATGGCAGAGTGAAGAAAGATGGAACTCTGTAGACTTGTCCATGAAGTGGGTTATGATAAAAATAGCTATTAATCTGAAGGCTTCCATTGGTCCCACAGCTACACCTACGTCCACAAGAACCGCAGGGACCAGATCCCAGCTGCTGTGGAGGTAACATTGTCCCGTTAGTGTTATTATTTCCAACAGCGTTGATGTAGGATGTGCTGTCACTCTGTGCAGTGCTGTGTGTTAAAGCGGGGCTCGGGCTAGGGGCAGGGCCTGGTGTATGCGTAGGTATTGCAGGAGGAACAGTGGACTGCACCTGACCAACACCTAAACCAGCAGACTGAGGTGGTGAGGAAGTTGCTACAGTGTTCAGCACATTTGTATTCTGGTTGGGCAACACACTGGTAGCATGAGGGCTGCCTGGCAAAGCGTACGAAGCTGATGGAGGTGGTGGTGCTGCTGTGGAGAGACCAGCTGCTGGAAGAACTACCTTTAGATTGGTAGGCTGAGGGATTGCTCCTGGGTTTCCCTCAATGTGAGGCACCATTTGATTCAGTCCTACCACCTGGGATGCAGGTTTTGTGATGGGATCTGTAGTAGGAACTGGGGATCCTGGGAAACTACCTGGATTGTGGACTGGGATAAAGGCAGTATTTGGTGATCCAATACTTAAGTTTCCTGTTGGCTGCTGCGGTCCATTAACTGTGCAACTTTCCGATGAACCCTGCGGAGAGGGCATTTTCAATCTATGTATAGCCAAATGCAAAGCAGGGCTACCAGGCTGGACAGAATGTGGAAGGAAAGTTGATGGGACTGGCAAAGGGGAAGCCATCAGCTCAAGACGTTTCTCAGGTTCACCAGAGGTCACTGGGCCCATTCCACCAGGAGGTGAATTTGCAGACTCTCTCACTGGCGAGACAGCAACAGGCGTGGTAACAAGCATTCCCATTGTTTTACCATCTGCAGATATGGGTGGCGGGACAACTGCTTCAGGCTTCTGGGCAGCGCTGTGCATCACACAGTGTAAGGCAGGCATGAAGGAAATATGTTGAAACTTTGCATTCAAAGGATCTTCTGAAAGGCTTCCATTTTCATTATTCACTGAAGAGATCTGAGCAGATTTGTTCATATTTGATGAACTGACAGCACTGTAGCCTGTAAACCTGGTTGTATTTTGATTCCCAGAGTCCTCAGAATTGCTGTCTGTATCTGTGGAGATAAAAGCATTTGCCAGTCAGAAGAATCAATCTGAAACAATATATAGCCGTGTCCTGGCCTCATTTACCCATATAAAGCTTCCCAAGTTTGAGGACACAAACGATAGTTATGTCTTCCTGAATTAGAATTACTTGGAGATGATTTCCATTCAAATACAGTTGGGTCAAACTCCATCATTTGCCTATACCAAATTGCCCAAATAACACACAAGTCAAAGACACGGTAGCATCCACATGTGTAAAGAGCGGGGCACAGACCGAATTCAGAATTTGCTTATACCTACAAAGATGTCAACATAGCTTACTCAGAGTTGGAAGGAGTAGCAAATTAAATTGCCAGTACAAAAAGAGGGCCTCTCAAACAGTCCACAGATAATTTGATATAAAACCCGTCCCTTTCATGTCAAAGGTTTTCCCATTACTCTACTGCTGAAATTTCTGAAGGTCACCATGCCACTGAGGTCAGAAAGTTACTTCATGTATGCAGTAACCTAAACCAAATAATATTTAAACAGGCCTGCTATTTGCTAGAAGCCTTCAAACCATCCAGTTACAAAACACACAAAGCAAAGTGTGTTCTATGAAGAGTGCAGAAATAGAAGCGGCTAACAAAAATGAGAAACTAATTAAAATTAATACAAGGAAGACTAGTCTAGGAATAAAAAAGTTCATGCATGCTTTCCATAAATACAACCTCTGTCCTTCTCTTCTTCACTATCAAAGCTTTCCCTCCCATCATGTCGTGGACTAGAAGGAGAACTGTAACTTTCAGATGATGTTTCTCCACACGTATCATGACCAGATCCAGCGTCCAAATTCAGATCTAAAAATAAAAATTGGCATTTTTATTTTTAATCTCAGTATATGGAAGTAAAGTTATTTTGGTTTGCTCACATCACACGCTAGCTGAGATTTTTGTTTGTTCCCACTTACTTCCATCTGTCCCCTGTATTCCTAACATTCCCACTCCCAGCATTCAAGACTAGTCTTGTCCCTAAATCTGCCATGACCGAACCCTTGGCGTTAAAGAAGGTGATCCTGAAAATGGATATTTATGCACAGCAGTGAAAAGAATGATTACTCTTAAGTTTTGTGATGCTTGTACCAAATTGTACTAAAGTACAATAATAATCTCCTCTAAATGGTAGTGATCAAAGCATTCCCAAAGAGCTGCAATTCACAATTTGCCTTGGTCACACCAGCAAAGGCAGAAAGCTAATTCAACAGGCAGCATCAAAATAGTAACCTTTTTACATTTTTGTTTTTTTCAGAAAACTATATCAAGAAAACCTATCTAAAGGAAAAAAGGGAACTAAAAAAACTACTATTGTTTTCTAAATTCTGCATGGGATCATTGGAAACCCATTTGCAAGAAACCAGCTTTCAGAGTGGGTTTAGATTTGAAATAGGTAGCTAGTATGCTCTGGCTTTCAACTTCAGCCTCAGAGGAAAAGGAGCAGGACAGACGCAGCTTCTCTTAGAGTATGCCGGACACTAGCTTGGAGGAAGAAACTCCATCCCCTAAAGCCTCAGTTGGCAAAACTCCAGTACAGAAATTATAACACTATTATTTTATTAATTCTTATATGTTATTATTTTATTTATAAATTATTAATTAATTTATTACTGCTATTGCAAGTAAAACAGGTTCGGATAAGTCATCAAAAAGCTGCTTTAATGCCACAGTCCTGACATTATTTCCTAGATTAAACCTGTAATTGGTCAGATTATTTTAACAAGTATTTTGAATATCTAATATAACCTGGAATAGCAGTGTCAGCCTTGCACAACTGAAACCAAGAGTCTAAAGTGCTAGTCACAGAGTAGCAAGTCTTCAAACTTACATGTGTAATTAATTGATGCCTCTGAAAAACTAAAAATAGAGAGGAAAAAATGGAAGAAAACATGATGCAGTCAAGAGCTGACTGACTCAAAACAGAGCGTTTCAAACCAAACCTGGATATATAAAGCTAGGCAGAGACTCGGACTGCAACACTAATATTTTATCTTTGGACTATGTCTCCAATAAGGTATCTCAAAAAACATTTTGATGTTAGTAAGCAAACGTGCAGGTAGAAAGCTCATCTCTGAGCTTAACTGCTTCCAGCCTCTGTGGATTGCAGTTTCTTCTTGAAGCAGCCTTAACTAACCAACAGTAGAAGACACAGTATCAGTTTCACTTCCGTGGAGTGGTGAGTAACGAGCAGACAGAACTCTTATGGCAAAGCATTCCTGATTTAGCTTTGCACTAAGTAACACAAAATTGCGTCACCTCTTCAATCACAAAATCACCAGGTTGGAGAAAAAAAAACTGAGATGATAAAGTTCTATCATACCTATCTGCCACTAAACCATATCCTCCAGTACGTCGTCTACCTGTCTTCTAAATACCTCTCAGGACAGTGACTCAACCACCTCTCTGGGCAGCCTGTGACAGTGCCTCACGATCCTTTCAGTGAAAGATTTTTTCCTCATGTCCAATCTGAACCTCCCCTGGCACAGCTTGAGGCCATTTCCCCTTTGTCCTATCACCTGTCACCTGGGAGACAGAATCTCCCAAGAGACAGTTCATGAAAGCTCAGTGTGTTTTGCCCAAAAATAAGAACAATAATTGATCAGAAATTTATGCGGCAAAGCTGTCCTGCAGAGTACATTTTCTGTCTGTATAGCTCCTGGCTACAACCTTCTACAATTATCTGGTTTTGCTAAGCTTGTGAACTGCGAATTCTTAAAGTTTTAGTCAAATACGGTTAGTAGGAGGTAACAAAAATTGCCCATAAAACACATGACAATTACTTAGAACTGGATCCCCCTTGAACTCTCAAACATGAGAAGAGGTGAGAAAATGAAACCTTAATGAAGACTCTACCCCAACTGGCAGCAAGAGCAAGACAAGGCACTGTAAGCGCCCTTTTAACACTTATGCCACTAAGGTGATGTAGAAAAAAGCAAACTATTTTTCAACTTCCGGTCACAAGAACTAAGTAAAAGAGAGACAAGGCTGCAACTGATACCAGGAGCTTAGGAAACATAAAGATGGGCAAGTCAAAGGGCAACACATGCCTTCAGAAATCTATACTGAAGCTTGGAAACTCAAATTACTAAAGCAGCACAAATATAATTTCGCCATATAACTGATGTATACAAGTCTTGGCCTAGACACTGGATTTTGATGGATTACTCAAGTTTGAGAACCGTGTTAGGGCAGTATACACATTTCAGTGTTGTAGCTCAGTAGTCACCTAGTTTACACACCAGCTCATGAATGGTTCGCACCAGAAGATTTTTTACACGGGTTCCATGTGGGCCATTCCACAATGGCTGAAGAAACTAATGAACAGCAAAGATACCACTGATGACGAGATGCTGGACCTCCATGTAGTCAGACTTCTGAATTTCATATCAAAGTAGCCCAATATTAACTGTTTTTGTAATTACTACTCCATGCAAGGCAAATTACAGAGATATCACTAGGATTTTTCCAGTTACGCATGAAAAGAGACATACCCTGAGCAACTGCATACAGAAGATAGAGTCTCGCATTTTCTATACAGCAAGTCAAAGCACAGACTAGACAGCCAACATGCTGACTTGCATCAAAACACATTTCAGACTCTTGATTTCCCCTTTAGTGCAGAACAATTCATAAATCAGCAAGGCTGGAAATTGTTTCTTACAAATAACTTGAGGAAAAAAACTGCCTTACCTTTTGCTGTTCCTGTACGGATGTGCTGTGATGCTGCAACTCTAACACCATTAGTCCTGTTATTCAACCGGCAGTCGGTTTTCTTTGCTTTCTCCCTGTGTAAATAGTTTTCATGTTTTTTTTGTTCAAAATGCATGGGCACAAATAACTAACCATGAATGAACATATAATACCAGTGTAAACAAAGGCAGTGACTCCAGGCATGAAATGTATACTTAATCGCTATAAGAACAAATAATAATCAAATAGGTAAAGGCTGTTAGTGCAGTCTACCAGAAACTAAACTGCAAGCAGCGTTATTAAACACTACGAATAAAGATCTAAAAATGAAAACACACAAAAAAAGCAATGCTGCAGCTGAATCTAAAGTCATCTTTGAAAGCTAATGTGCATAATGCAGTCCTACACCAGACTGGCATAAAGCATCTGACTACAGAGTAACAAAATGGCAGAAAGCCATCTTGGAAGTAGACAGAGAATTAGGTAAGAGTGGAAATGTTTTCACTTCCTCATGCGGGATTATGTAGCCTACAGGAAGTTCTGAAGACCTCTGATGTGCAAATTATCTTCAATAAAACATTTCAGCAAGTTACCGTCCACTGCATAATGTTAAAGGTAGCTGTCAATCCTTATTTGACTTCCAGTGTTTTCTAGACAGCTTTACACCTTTTAACTTGCAAATAACTATAAACGGAAAAAGGTAATTCAGTATTGGTTAAGAACCTGCTTCTGCTCCTTCATCTTTTTGCTGAATGACAACTGATATTTTGAGAAATGAATGCATACAATTACATTGCATATTTCAAGTTACTTCTTTTCAGAAGACAAAATAAGGATTTTTATATACACTGGCCTCGCGCTATGCCAGCTTTTGTTCCACAGTAGCAAAACAAAGCACCTAATTGATTGTAGATTCCATTTATCAGAATGAATGTGTTACACTTCGTCCCTGCATTACATCAGAAACCTACCTTTCCAGGTGTGGCTTTCCTTTCTTCTTGCTTACTGCAGACAGACTTCGTTTTTCCCCTGTATGCTGGACAGAAAATACAAAGATGCCAGTCAAACAACAGAATATGTATCACAAAAGACTGCAAAAAATCCTTTCTAGCCTGAAAGGTCTGCATGTCCAGGACTAGTGTGCTCACAGGTGATATAATCACACAAACAGTACAGTGCATCCAGTCCTTTAGAATAATGCATCTTGTCTTGTGTTTATGCTGTTAGCAGCAAAACACTCAGCAAATCACTACTTGCAAATATTCTGCAGATATCAATCAATTTATGTTTGCATGCTGTTATTCCTCTTGAGGATAAACTCAAATGTATTTCATCACATACCCACTAAAAATACTAATCATGAGCTTTAAGAAGCTACCAAATTTATCAAGTTATTTGATGGTTAAGAGGTTGGAAGTACATGTGGCAAATTATTTAAATACCTAGTCTTAAAACTGAATTCTAGGATACGACCTAGAACCACATAAGGAAAAAACAAAGCACCTGCCTAACTCAAAGTATACTATTGCTAGCTGCTAGCAGTATCTTGTATTTGGCAAAGAAGCAACGTTTATGAAAACCTAGAAATAATCTCTGTACAAATATGCTATATTTGGCCATACTTTAAATAGGAAGTAGCTTTTCCTCTACTCTGGTATATGAAATTTTCTTTCCTCAAGCTTGTGATATTTCAAGATCTGATGCAGTCTACCATTTCACCTTTAGAAGCAAATCTCAATTCATCACCCTGCTTTGTGAAAAAAAGAAACTGTTTTTGTTAACTTGCTATTCCCCACATAATAAACTGCCAAATCCTGCATGTAGAATAAGACTAATATTAAGCAATTCTAACATTCAAAGTTTTTCAGATATAAGCAGTAAGCAGGCTTCCTCTCCCCAATTTAAGCTGATGATTTTATTTACAAGTCTTCTCAACTATACTCACATCAAAATTGACCACTGGAGAAATGCAAGTCTCACAAAAAGCGTATATGCACCTAGCTCTTAATTTCTTTCTACAAAGATTAATATGTAAGTTACTTAAATAACACAGATAAGATAGGAAGAATGTATTTAACCTGTTGTCTCTTCTGCAGTGTTAATACAGTTTTGTTATTAATACGGCTTCTGGTGTGTTCCTTGCAATAACAAAAATTCCTCAGGCGTTCTGAAATTCTTCCCAATAACAATAAGTTACAATAATGGGAAGTGTCTGATTATAAATGAACATTAGACTTCTCCAATTATTTAAACCATACAGGGAAATTTGATTTACAAATTCATACACAAAACAGCTTTATGAGACCATGGTAAGTGTAAGAATTATAAGGGTTCTAATTAAGTCAATAGCAACTTGAACTTTTGACACTTGTACAATTCTAGTAGGCCTCTTGATATTTTAAAGCTAAATCTAATCATGTGTAGCAGAAAGTCAAGTGTCTCAGAATATTGCTTTAAAGAGAAAAAAGCAACACACCTGGTCAAGTAGGTTTGTACAGTGCTCTGGATGCTGCTGGACAACGCAGCTTTTTCTTCTCCAGTCCATTACCCCGTTTTGCTCAGAGTGCTGTATGTTAAGGCTATCCAGTGAAGAACTTTTTGCACTGCTAGTGCTGCTGAAAGAAAAAAAAAAGATGTGAAAAAACTTGCAGGCTTTGCTACCAACAAACTTTTTTTGCATCACGTTGGGAAACTGTGTTAGTTTGCTTTTAGAAAACCCTAGAAATTGTCAAGAGATTTGAAAGATTTAAATTACAGGAGTTCTAGTGCTCTAAAGTTATACTAATAATCTGAACATAATTGGAGTTCCTTTTTCATTTGTCTACTATAATTTGATGCAAAATTCAGAAAAATTTTATTTGCAGAATACAGTAATTGATAGAAGAGTTTCCATGGATATTTCCGCACACAAAGCCTTCTGGCTTGCTTTTTTCATACCAGATGTGGGGAAATTTTCCAGATCGAAAGGTATTCTGAACTCATCTTGTTTCTTCCTTATGCTTAATGGCAAATCTGGAACTACTTTGTAATCCCTGTTTCAGAAAGCAGCACATGGTTACTTACAGATCATACTGCAGCTGGTATGTGCCTGAATTTCAAAATGGCCATCTTGCTTTACCTTCGGGATTGCTAGTTTTGAGTAGTGCTGGTAAATGGGAGTGGCATTTGGCACTTACTTGGACTGGACAATGCCTTTCACTACAGCTTCTCTAAACAGCAGCCAGTCAGAAGCAGTTATTTAACTAAACCTGAGAGCACTGGTCAACAAAGACCGCTGGAAAAACAGTGAGGGTTGTGACGGAGTCAGTAGGCATGCAGGCCAGTAAACTTTTTCATCTACCATCCAAAACTATGCCCTCCTACTGACTGGACGCCAAAAAAAAAAAAAAAAAGGAGGGGGGAGGGGGGCCTAACACTTCTGAATTCTTATCAACATACTATGCTGATCATTGAAAGTGCCTTTTAATTCAAGGCTGTTGACAAGCTGCTTTATGAAGGTTACTGCATAGGAAATGTTATTCAGTTCCCATGATGGCAGAAATCTAGTTCACTCCAAAGACTTGCTAAGGTTGCAGCAGCTACTTACCAAATACCTCTGGAAATAAATGCTTAAACCACTTAAATTATGTACAACAGAATATTAAAATAGTGAGAACTCAAGAAGGTCCCAAAATACAGACATGAGCCCATAACTGTAGAGATATAAGCAAGGTCACTTCAGAAACTTCTGCCAAATGGCATTAAGTGAATCAGCTGCCAAATTTGCAGTCATTTCATGTAAAGCTGAAATACTACTGAATTTTTTATTTTGTATGTCACATCTCATTCCTACAGGTAAATTTTTTGTACCTTTTCAAGAGTAAGGCTGCCATACATAATACAAAGGTAGACAAATATAATGTAAAAATTTTCCTGAAATGTACCAATGCTATTTGAGATGAAGTGCTCTTGACTCTAGGCAGTTTTATATATATTGAGGAAAGTTTCCTTCAGCACCATTTCATAGCAGGCACAGATTTTAAGAAGACAGATACATCAATCAAACAGCAGAGGACTAACAGAGCTCTAGCAGTCAAGTAATAAACACACTTTCCCCTCTTAGAAAAAAAAAAGAAAATAACAGCTAGCAACAGTAGTTTCTATCATGGAATGAGAGACGTTTGGAAAGGTCTGTTCCTGTCTTTCCTTCCTGAAAGACAGATATAGTCTACTTTAGTGTACTTTATTGTACAATGAACACTGAAAAAATTTTTTTCAGTAACTATACACTAGTAAGTTTGGATGGCCCTCCTACGACTTCACAGAATGCTGTATCCACTGGTATAATAAGAGATTTTGTCAAGACGACATTCCATTGGAGAAATGTTAGTTGTGAACTAAGTAGGAGGATTAAAAAACAAAACAGAAGCAAATCACTAAGTTTTCCAGTTGGTAATTTCACAAGAATCTTGTCTGTTAAAGAACTGTGAATCTTCCCCAGGGTAATATTGTATTACAATATTGTAATTATTGTAACTCCAGTTAATTCCTTCTCTCCCTCCCCAAGACAAATATAACCTACAGATAAAACAACACAAAACCAAACTGTAAAATCACAATAAATTTTCTACCTATTTTTTTTCTCCTGGTATAGTTCAAGTATTGCACAACCGTGTGCAAAGATCTCTGAAGTTTCTGATCAAAATACATTCATGGCTAAATTCACATTACATACTGAATATACCTGAAAGCATACATAAGCTACTTTAAATGGTTAAGAAATGCTTCCACTTACAATGGACATAAACCAGTAAGGTATATATGGCTTTGCTACTAAGGATGGGAGAGAGTGGCTTTGCTACTAAGGATGGGAGAGAGTGGCTTTGCTACTAAGGATGGGAGAGAACAGACTACCTTCTCCTGCAAAGTCATACTTGAGCTACTGATGAAAAGCTTAACATCAATAGCACTGGAAATTTTCAGTAAATGCATGGGAGGAGGTGGGGGGTGTGCAGGGGGCACATGGGAAAAATATATGCAATACAGATTTATGTTAGTCAGTTTATAAACACAAAACAAAACATCAACTCAAGCAGTGAAAATGCACAAGATTTGGAAGAGCATTCCAAACTACCCAGACCTAGACTTAGAAATAGGATCTTTTGAAGTATTTTTCTAATACAGATTAAGTTAACAATGCCCTTTCAAGCAACAAAAAAATTAAACAAGAGCACCCCAACCAATGAAAAACCCCACAAAGAAGTTTCAATCTAGAAGGAAACATACTGTCAAAGCACTAAAAATGAAGTTCAGAAGTGGTCACATTACAACCTAGTACCTACTTGGCAACAGGACTTTTTCCATTATGTTTCTTGTGAACTGCTGTGTGTTGCACTACATCTGGAAAAAAAATAAACAAAGCATAATTCTAACAGCAATTCTGATTTCCTTTTTTTCAATCAATCCAACAAATTCCTATTTCCATCCTTATAAGACACGTAGCAGAAGATAGCTCTGTTAAATATGCTAGGCTTAATTTACAGTGCTGAAATTAACAGTTGCTACACAGAAGACAGATCAGGTTGTAAAGACAGTACAAGTGAGACTCCCTACCTTCCATTTCACAGAAGAATGAAGTAGAAAGATGAAAGTATAACAACTGCTTACATTTACTCAGCTCCATATTTAGTCATAAGGACTAAACGTGTGACTGAACATTACCCAGTATGAATGGACGGAGAGAGAAGATTCAATCAGAAAAGTACAGATTTTGTAATTTTTTCTGAACTGCTAAAATTAACCTCAAAACTATGTCCCACATTCTGAATAGTGAATGAAGACAAGTTTCACACAGAATTATTGCACTTGAAACCTCAAAATTCACTATGCAATTAAAAAATTCACAATTTACATTTGACCTAAGAAGAGATACTGCCTCAAACAAGAAACAAGAACTTTAGAGACACCGTCTACCCTTTTCTTTAAGGCAACGGTTAAAACACTAGCAACAGCAACTTTTCTTGATTCCGTCTGTTGATGGTCTTGGCCTTCTTGGTAGCCATCATTTTGCCTGAACTCCCCTCAATGCTACAGACAAGTACAAATTATGTTTTTTTTGGGAAAAAGAAAATCATGGTTTTTAAACCTTTGGTAGCACTTCACTAAAATGGCAGAAAAGGTGCTCTGAAATTCATTTGTAGTTTCAACAAGTGAACAGATTTTTCTTTTTAAGGACACTATATAAAATATTATTTGAGCAATTTCTATAACATAGTCTTAAGTCTTCTAAGTTTATGTAGTGCGTTCTTAATTTTGAAGAAGAGTAATGATTTTTTTTTAATAAGAAAAAACTTTACTGTATATACGGATTACTGATTGCATTGATCAACTGCAAGCATCTCATTGATGTGTAACACGATTAAGATTGGTGTCATTCTATGAAAACTACTGTAAGCGTTCAGTGGTCCATCTTCACCCATCAGTCCCATCTCTCATCGTTTCCACTTACCAGACGCTTATACTCGCTTGCTACTGAAAACAAATCAAAACTGGCTTGCCATTCCTTTCAGAATGAAATTACTAACCAGCCACTAGGCTGCTGCTTCTAAATATGAACTCTTTTCAGACTGTAATCCAACAGCTTTCAGACTGTAGCCAATACTCACTACAATCCCAAAAAGTTAAGAGTCCTTATTAACAGTCCAGAGCATTAAAGCAGCACAGGTTAAGAATAAGAAGAGGAAAAGCTGAACATCCTTTCTGTGCAAAACTAAAAGATAAACAAATTTGGCACATTTTATGCAAAACTCTTGAAATGCTGCACTCAACTTCTAACCCTTGTAACTGAAAAATAGGTAAAGACATGAAAAGCTATAATCAATTTCGGCTCAAGTCAATTGTAAAGTGTATCTTCCTGGTTGCTCAACGCAGCTGCGAACTGCCTCCGAGCTTAGAACACTCCCACTCCTTGGATTATATTGCAATCCCCTAACTAAAGTGCTGAGAGGATAAAAAAATTCTTCACTTATATAGCACAATTCATTCAAATCTGTCAGCTTTGTACCAATAAAGAAATCAGTCAACTGCATGACTTCCAAAACTGAGTGTGGTAAAATTTCTCAGAGAAAAACCACCTTAAAGTACACAACTACCTTCCTCCTGACTTGAAGCTTCTGAACTGTCCTCCTTGAAGTGTTCTGGTGCCTTAACCGTCTTCAAAGAGGGTTGTAAGTTACCTGCAGAGAATAAAGTTCACGTAGTAACTTTATACATCTTGAACAACTAGACAGTTCCTGAATGCTTGCACTAAAATGAAAGATAGGGAAATGGAAGACTGAACTTACTGTTGCATGTAGCAGTAATCTGAACACTGACTCCTTCAAAGCAGGACATCTCCAGGAGCAAAGGCTCTATGGAGATATTTTACTTTGAAGAAAAGAGTGTGCAAAACAATTTTAAAACTACGGTGCAATTTCAAGAAGGCTGAGATTGCAATTATAGAATTACAAATATTTCTACTATCCTGCAGTTCACATTTTTTAATATGTTTTTCTGTGTTACAGCAGGAAATAGGAGGAGACCAATAATAGTTACTAGAGTCCTTCTGCAACAAGTTACACTCCTCCATTGTCAAATCATCCACCTGCCAAAGGAGACCTAATCTGGGCTAATGTCTTCCAGTGCCTTTAACACAGCCTTCATGCACAATTTTTGCCTTTTTATGCCAGATGGGATGGGAAAAAGAAGAGGCAATAAGACTTACAGTTTTGTTGCAAAAATACCACTGTCATGCTCTGAAAGGGACTAAATTTGGTAATGAATCTAACTCTAGCAGTCTACTCTTTCCCTCAAAAAGTTCCAAGTTAGCCTGAAAAAGTGTCTAAAATAACTGATGTTATGAACCAGGAGGGAGTTAATTGATTTCCTCTGTAATGGAATCATGGTGGCACAATTACACTTACTGAACATATTATTCAGTGTGAGACCCCAACTATTAGTTAAGGTATAAAGATTCTTCACTGAACATTAAATGTATTTCCAAATAGGTTTTACTACAACCATCCCTATAGTATTCAAGTCCTTCAAAGTGAATATTTTTCTACTTCCATGAAGAGGTATTTTATTGCCAACTCTAAATAGAAATTGAAGACCAATTTAAGCTACAACTGCTTTGCCTCCAATTAATTCTGCACATGCAATTTGAGGACGATGCTGATATTTTTCTTAAAGATACACTTCCTCTGACTTCCTGGACACCATCATCACATTCAAAATATGCCACCATGGGCTAAGTTGCAATTTTAAGTACTAGCAAGATTTCAGGGAACTCAAACAAGAAACCTAGAAAAACAGAGGACAACAATATAAAACTCACAATCTGCTTAACTGTGGTGATTTTGGCACTGAGCAGGGTGACTAACTTTGTCTTCGTATGCTTCTTTTAGCCTGCACCATAGGAAATGTGATTGTGAGCTACCCAAGACAAGTCATCCAGTCCCCTTTCTCAAAAGAAAAACAATTATGCTTAAATTTATTGTGCTATTTGTCTTCACCAAACTTCATCTTAATATTGAACTCAATGGCAGGGCCTTGAACCAGACCGATGGGCTTTGCAACCTTTTTCCTGCCCTCCCACAGGTTTTACCTGTCTGTGCTCAAGATCCAACCTAACACAGTGCAGTTCTGCAATTCTGCATGAGAGTGCTGGGAAAAGAACTGAGAGAGTCCTCATCCGGGGCCCCCATCCTTTGGCTTCAAAGTCACATCTAAACTCAGGTCCTGGCACGGGTTCCACTGCAGCCATGCCTGTGCCTGGCGACATACCTTGCTGATCCTGTTCTTAATCCTGACCTACTGACTTGTTTTTCTGCCTTGATCTCCGACCTGTCTCACTGCTTTGGATTTGTCAGTTAATTACCAATTTTTTGTCTGCCTCTGGTGCTAATCTTCCGGACAGCAAGTTAAGTACAGTGCTTTCTGTCTTATCTACCAGAGAGAAGAGATCATCCTCTTTACATTATGGCTCTTTGGTCTTTGAAGCTTGGAGTTCTTCCCCCTCTCAGCTAAACAGTTAAGTTCCTCCACCGTGCATTCTAGATCTAACAAATCCTTATGAAAATTCATGTACCAAATTACTTAATTATTATAATACAAATTATCTCCCATTTATGATCACGCTACAACCTGCAAAATTTCTTGCAGAACTGAAATTTGTCCGTTTTATCCTTTTAATCTACATACCCCACAGATCACTTCTGCCCTGCACTAACACATTTGAGCCTAGCTCGATGGAACTCAGCACTGGTTCTTTTTCAGCCCTTTTCAAATTACAATCATATAAAACAATGCATTTCCAAGCTTTTTCCACTTAGATGTAGTCTACAGACTAAAATACGCACATCCTGTGCGGCATATCTATCATTAACATCAATATCTCCAGACTTTGGAAATGCTTTCCTCCCCCACGCAGCTTTGCAGTACAGAGTTGTCAGTTTTCACAGCAGTAAATTCCAGCCAGTTTCACAACCATTCTGGATGTCAATACCTTAAATTTTTCATGAAACTGCCACATAAGAATGCCCTAAGTATTACTAAAAAAACCCAAAAAGAAATTACAAAATGACCTACAGCTTCTCCCCTAATCAGAAGGACTCTATCTGATCACACACACAATTTCAAATTAAAGTCAGCTATCATTCCTCTATTTCCTTCCAAGCACACACAAGCAGTCTGTTTGAAATTTAATTCCTAAGATCTGCAAGTTCTGAGGCAAGGACCTCACTGTCAGTGCCTTAACTGTCATGGTGTATAACACACACTGAGTGACAAAAAGATTCAACAGGAGCAAAGACTGCACGACCACAACCTAAAGCACCCTTACAGAGAATCTAGGCTGAGGTTGCACAAACACTTTGCATTACACAAGTACAAGGTCCACCAAGGAAATCTCTGCAATGCAAATCCCCTGAACAAGATTCCATATGTTCTGAAATAGAGGCCACCCTGCTTTTCACATAGTATGTACCCAAAAGGAATCTTACATAAAAAGCAGATGTGACTTTTTTGGGTCAGTTCAAGCTTTTTCTTACAAATTTTAAGATTTCTTAGAAGAAAAAAGTCCCAAACTGTTCACTCCCTCAATTCGTAATTCCTATTTTAACAGCACGATGGTACCAAGAAGAAAAGAGAAAGAAAAGAACAGAGGCTGATGATACATAGCACATTCCAGCTGTCAAAAGCACAAGTATCTGCTGAAGCAACTATTCATTGGGAGGCAATTTAAATATGACCAGTGGAATACAATGTAACATGTATGCATATATATGCAAATATATGCATAATTAGGCATAAAGAAAGAATAGCTTTTTATATTTAAAGTCTATAAAAGTATTAGTATATTTCTTACTGTGAGTGTGCAAAGATTCTGATGAAATTGATTGGAAGAAGTTGTATACTCTCTGATTCTGCAGAAAAGCTTGTGATGTATTTGAAAATAGCTGCCTGAAATGTAAATCAGAGTTTGTTAAACTGTAAGTGACATTCCATAGGAAGAATACAAAAATACACTACAGTACCATTTAAGAGTGAAGTAGGTAGTTCTTAATAAATCCAAACACTTGAACTTCCACGTTCAGCATAAAAAATGTTAAAGGCTACTTTTGGGCTTTGTTGTTCAGTGCTAGTATGGGGCTGCAGTACAGCCAGCACAAGAAACTTGTACAAATAATTTTTTGTAATTTAAAACGTAGGTGCTTTTGAGTCATCACAATTTAAACATTTTATTCCCCACAATGTTTTACTGAGAAGGGGTTTGGACTGAGTCAAAAAAGCACTGAACTTTATATTTTAACATTTAATTTCCCAAAACAATGCACCTGTTTCTTAAATACACTTATTTGGTTAAATACAAAGTCAAATACACCTATAATGTCAGTATTTGAGTTTCATAATTATCTCCAAGAGCAAAAGGTGGAATTCTCAATTCTGCTCTGAGTCTGCACTGGTCTGAGTCTGTTCCCAAGAGATCAGTGAAAACTTTATTAGCTGCAGATAAGAAAATAAACCAAGATTTAATAGTTTTTACATCCCACATTAAGTTTTCAGTTCCTGCTTTCCAGAAAGAACTATTCAGTTCTATTTTTTCCAGAGGGAAAGTAGAGGAGAGCAATTTTTGGCAACTGGGCACATATTTAGGACCTCTAACTAAACATGTATTCATGCTAAACCAATACTCTAAGCAAATGCAATTTGCATACAGTAATGCTATTATGATATTATTCACTTAACACTCCAGTAAAGTCACAACTTTGCTTGTGAATTGTAATAATAGTTCCATACCATAACACGGCTGGATACGTTCAAAGGTTATCCTCATTCTGAATCTCTTGAGTTTGCAATTACTGTGCAGTGAGGCTTCACAACCTTCCTGTATTACAGCTATGTTCTCTTCAGTCAACTTCTATTTATCAAGTTCATCCATTTAAAACCAGAACGTTTATTAGCCAAATGTTATTTGCAAAGATGTAGTTTTTCGCTTGACAATCAAGCCAATGAGGACAAACATATAATACTACAGATCAAAATAAAAGAAAATTGGGAAAGGGGATGCTGAGGCACAGAGAAGCTCCCTATCTTCTAACCTATTAGGACAAACCCAAAAGATCTTGGACCCGTGGCATATTCTGAGCAGAAGCTTGAAAAGCAGTGCCCAATGTTCAATGAGTACCCTAACTCAAGAGACACTGCCTAGCTTGATGAATAATTTAAGTTGTTTTGAACAAGCTTGACACAAAGAACAAATGCAACCAGACATCTGTAACAAACTAAAAGATCAGGGAGGCCCACCCAAATTCATACTGGTGTTCCCAGTTACAGGACAGGAATAACAGGTCACACATCCCAGTGAGCAGCCTCAAGGCGGGTTATGAGGTATGGGCCATTTTCTTACAAATATGTGACCTACATTTAATGTTACACACATACTTCACTATTACTGTTTATTCTTTTCCAAATTCTGTTCTGTCACTATATGCTGTCACAAAAATAGAACATATGTGTTTTGAGTTACTGTTTTTAATGTTTCTAAATATGCCTTTGTATAACAGTGGTAAGACAACCCTCGCTAAGTGCTGATCTTTACTATATTATGCTGCTCAGGACAATTATTTTCATAATTGTATAACTACTTCTGAAGAAGTAATCCATTAAAGTTCAATAAGATTCTCAATCAAAAGCGGGGGGGGGAGTTCAGGTTATTTATTTCATCACTGCCTTCCCATTTTCTTCATAAATTCCATTTAGGCAGCAGAACTTCCACTCTCCCTACATCATCTAGTTGGACTTCAATCACTTTTCAGGTGATGCATTTCAGAATATTTGCTAAAATACTTACCTGATTATGGGCTCAAGATCAGGATGCCTTCGTTCTTCCCTCTTCTGAAAACCCTGATTTAGTGCTCTTAAAATAGTCTTGTCAAAAGCTTCAGAAGACAGTTCCTTTGGGAGCTGAGAAAAAGGTTAATGTTGAAAAACAAATAGCTGACATTTTAAAACTATTTGTTCACCATCAGTCTTCATACCTTTTGGTATCAACAAGAAACTCTATTGTTCCTGTTTGAGTAAGGTAATTTACAGACTGAAGGTACAACAAATCATCATAACTTACATTTGCTAGAGGAACAGTCCACTGTAAAGCCTGCCATCAAACCCAGGTGCAAGATGTTTAAAACTCTATTTGAAAGAACTATATGTGGAAATTTACGAATACTATGTTCTTTTCCAGAGTAATTCACGGTTGTTTTTTTTATTTATGCCTTTAAATCCTTCACACACAGAAAGTAGGTTTGAAAGTAACAAAATTACCAGAGAGGACTGAATGCACTATACTCACTATTACCACTCAGTGAGATTAAGTTATTTTAAAGAAACAGGAGTAAAAGGGAGACTGTTTAAGTTGTATAATACACTAGACTTCAGTGGGCAATGCTGGGACTACCGCTAGCAAGACCTCCGGTTGCTCTTAACACTGAAAACTCTTAGGAAAATTCATTATACCAACACGAGCATTGAAGTGAGGTCTTCTGATGTTCTAATTGAGAACGCAAAATTCTGGCTGCTAAAGAGCATGTCTATTTTAAAAGAAAAATATTCTCTAGAAAAAAGGTTTTCCCATTCCATTTATCACTTCCCTAATAATGTACTTAAGTATATGAAAGTGATTAAATTCGTTAATTTATATTAAAAAAAAGTCCCCTAATTTTGGGGCAATTAAAAGTACAGTGCTATTGCAAAAATGCTGTTTCCTAAAGTTAAAAGCTATTGCTGATCTGATTAACATCTGTCATCAGTTATGATCGAGCACTAAGTAATTTACACTACAGTAGCGTCTTCCTCTTGCATATGTGGAATACACCCAATCCAGAGCGCCCGCTGGATATTACATACTGCTAGTGGCACTACAGCAAAGCACAAAGTAATTACTTCACTGAATGAAGTGCTACCAACAGAGACACACGATGTCTAATGTAGATAACTTCCTGGTAGCATAAATAAAAAGAACTTTTGGAATCCAGACAGTCAAGTGCAGTTAGTATTAGACCAGTACGGTGCTCTAGCACCAGAAGTGTATTAGATATAAAAACAGAAAGAAGTGCTGAAAACAGCTTTTCTTAACTGACCTCTTTGGTTTTAATATGTGCTATTGAGGAACTCTGAATTTGTCTCCAGCAAGAACCATACATTTTTTTTTCTTTAAAAGTTTCATTAAACGGAATTAAATTCCTTCAGTAGCTAAAGATTCAGAGTTACACAAACTCAAGAGGAGGTGCTTAGTATCTTAATTTCTGGTAACGAGACAGCCTTGTCACTACCACTAGCAGCCTGTGCTTGTCTTCCTCTCGTCCTGCCATCTCCTAGATATCCAGACTCTGCTGGAGCAGTCAGACAGCACACAGAACACTCTACATGTAAAGGGCGGCCATCAGTCAAACTGGACAGTTGTGCAACATTTTGGATTCTGTTTGCCTGGTTCCTCCTCCAATTCCTCCTGACAGCAAGTAGGTATTTAGAGGGTCCATTTCAGAAACTCACATTTGTCTTTACAGGTAGGAAAACAGGAGACATGCAGCTGAACATTCATCCCTGAGCTGCACAGGATTTTATATGACAGTCCTGCTTTTAAAGTTCTCCTCAGGAGCAGATGCAAGTAGTCTGTGTTGTTGGACACCCTATCCGCAACCAGACATGCCACCCATAATTCAAATCCTCACAAATCAAGTTCTGTTAACTCTTGGAACTAGATATTCCAACTAGACTAAAGCAGCAGTGAATACTCACTGCTTCATTTCTGCAACACTAGAAAACATAACGTTGATAATTCAAACAGTGAACAAGACAGTGACCTTAGTATAGTAACTGGCTTTCCACTTGCAGTTAACACTGCACTTAAGAACACCAGATGCTATCAAAAAAACACCCCAAACATCTTTTATTAGTGCCCTGAACAGTGAGAATTCCCCAGAATACGTGGAATCCAAAATATTAGACACCAATGATACACACAGTTCGAGGCCATCATACTCATAGGGTCTAGCGGCCTATGTGCACAAATGCATTCCCTGCTTAGGGTTGGGGGGAGAACAACTTAAAGAAGTTATACTTTTTTTCAACACACACCCAAACAGTTATTAGATTTTCTCAGATTTAACTCCCTGTGACAGTGAGTACCTTGCCATTGCTCTAAGGAAGAACACAGCAGTAAAATTAAGAACTGTTATGCTCATGGCTCTGTCTCACTGATTAATCCCAACAAATTATACTCTTACAGTCATTCTAACAGGGACACCAATAAGCAAATGAGTAGTGCTTGTACTAAGAACTCGTCTGGTAGTTTCATGGTAGTTAAATTAAAACTGTTAGAACAATTCAGATGAGGAACTATCTCCTCCTTGGAAATTCCCCAAACATTCTGCTGAGCTTCTTTATCTGTCAAAATGCTCCACCATAAAATATACTATTTAAGTGGTTAGCACAATTGTGAAGTACAAAAATCCAGTAGTACACTTTTGTTTCTCTAATTACATCCCAGAAATTAGAGATCTTCTAGAGTACTTCTGAAGTTACAAACTCGATGTGTGAACACTACTTTTGTATTGCAATACCTACTTTTAGCAGGAATTCCTGAAGCTCCTGGTGTGTTTTTGTTACACATGTTACCGAAAGATCAGACCAAACCACCTAGTAAGGAAGGAAAAGAGAATGAGGAAAGTTTCTTTTTCCAAATACCATACCAGTAAGCTGACTTCGACATTTCCCTAAATCTGATGATCTCAATGCAAGAGTTCACACTTGCAGGTAAGTAAATACCAAGCAAAACAGGGATACTGGTGTACTTCTTGAAAGACTTGTACTAATCTTGCGTGTACATTTGAAGATGACCTTCATTTGTGGCTAGAGTTTGAACACATTCCAGTTACTGCCGTCAAGTCCCTGAAGATTACTAACTGACTAGGAAACAAGCCAGGCAGAAGGCTGTGTAATTACAAGACCTGTATCAAACGGTCATCATTAACTCCAAAAAGCCAGGCACCAGAGAAAAAGACTGTAGGTCAGATATACTGGATTGAGCTCTTGCTGTCACCATCATGAATCAAAACAAAAAAGGAAAAAAACCAAAATCTGTTTCCATTACTTCTAAAATAATTTTATCTGCCTCAGGCCTGACTCTTATATGGTCAGAAAGAAGTTGTTGTAGGGTACAATTCATAAAAAGTACTGCAAGTTACTAGAGTTACTCAAGAATCAGACAACATTTTGGTAAAAGCTTGTAAAAAATTTCATTACCTTATTGCTCTGACACAACATGCAGGTAGTAAACCAACACCTTCACATGCATATTTTGAGAAAAATAATGCAATATCAAGCTTTGGGATCAATATGTCAGTTTCCAGTTCAAAACAGCATTTTTTCAAGTCCACCTTCTAAAAGGGCACCCATGACCTGTGTCAAATGGCCAGTTATAATGTTTGATCTAAAACATTCTTCTGTTTGGGGAAAATGTAAAATATAACTCTGTGTTCAAATCAATTGTACTACCAGACTCACATCTATTGGCCAAATGATTCATGTTAGTCAGCTCCTGCTAAGAAAATTACTAGTTTGATTCAATTAGTACATCACCACCAACAGCCTTAGCAGCTATTATTTAACACCTACAGCCTTTAATACCAGAGCTCAATACCAAAAGCCAATTTTCCGAAGTAGTAAGAAGCAGTGCTTTGTGCTTTTTAATTCACTCACTAATTGTTTTACACATTACCTCTGGCTATTGTAATATATGAAGAATATACTAAGTAGGCCTTCAAGTTAGTTGACTATTTTTTTAGCTTGTTTGTTTTTACCTTAACAAGCAAAACCCCAAACAAACAATGCAACTCCAGTTTTGTCAAAAGCCACAGAATCCCCCCCTCTTAGGGTAAACACTCATGAAAGAGATCTAAGATGACCATATGACTCCAAGCAATATCTAATTGCAGACACAAGAACTGAGCTCCTATGCCACTTCAGCAAACCATGAACTAGTTTTAGAATTTTTTGTAATGCCTACCCCAAATTCGCAAACGTCAAGTTTCCTGAAGTGATGTCACACACTCAGCTATGGCTGGTATTCTACACCTTCCCACCTTATGCCCACAATTACTTAAAGCACACAGAATCCAACACAATTATAGGATAATTTCAAGAATTTCCAAAGACTCTAATGCAATTCAAAATGACCTTCTAAGTAGGTATGTGAAACAAGCCGTATATACCTGCAGTATATATATATCATGAAGACAATTAATATTCTGAAGGTTATTCACTTACTTTGAATGTGTACTCCAAATGTTTGTCAGCCCTTTTTCTTGGTACTCCTTTCAGGGTTATCTTCTCAATGTGTACAGCTGAAAGAAAAACACCTTATTGTAGATCATCTTGCCCAGCCACTCACTAGAATCACTATATGCTATCTACAGACTCACACAAAACCACTCTTTCTCAGACACAATTCTATTATAACAAACTGCAGGGGGCAGGTGGACCCTCATTCTCTACATATTTCTTTGGCTCAATGACAACACCTTCATTGCAGATCATGGGAATCTGTGCATTAGCCAAGAGCTTATTTAGACTGAAAGTCACATAAATACAACAATATAACCACTATAAGCAAAAAGAGAATGAAAGGAAGTCAAATTGTATCTTTAATCCAATAAGTAACAAGTGCTGATAAAAGGCAGTGATAGTGCCTTCCACATCCACATTTCTGAAACATCAAGTAGTAGTGACAGCAAACTAAAGCAGAAGAATCACATTTTCAAAAGGCACTTAGGTGGAAGGAAACACTTGGCGAAGGCCTGGTGGAGACAGAAATGAGTGCTAGCAAACAGAAAATGAAGAGGAGAAGCAGAAGGCTGCTAAAGTCGTACTGTAAAGAGTATCATCAAATTGAACTGAAAAGAAAGAAAGGCACTTCAAAGTACTTGCTACTTCACCATTCCTTTTCCTATAGTCTACTCTATTCAGGAACAGGTGAGTTCTGTCTGCAACTTGGTAAGAAGCAGCACAATACAGCTTTCAGGGTCTGGAGATTTTCTTGAGGGCACATTACATTGTTCAGGTAATAATCTATATAAAAATCCTCACGTAGCTGAGATACGCCAGCACAGAAGAATTTCTACCTGTCAAGCACTATTAGAAAAAGGACCATGGCTAACATGAGTTTTGGTGCAGTAAAGTTACTTATGAACAAATGTTAAAATTGATACCATCAGTTGACTTGATATCCCTAAGTTAATTACAAAGTTAATTCCCATGACTGGAACTGAGAATAGTGCTTTAAATTACATTTGACTACATGCATACATTTAGCATATGTTATTATAGAAACTAACACCATTAACATTCACAGACAAGCTTCTTTACTAACGAGGTTGTGTTTATTTTAAACTATTGAATGTTGACAATGCTAAATATATTTGTCCTCATGTATAAAGAAATTTTATTACACAATGTAGTACATTCAGCTTCCTTAACTTCTTTTTCTTTCTGTTGCATACTCTATCGTAATGCATGATACAACAGGTGATTACAGTGTTGTTGCTGCACAGCTTTACTTCCACAGTTTCAATAGACTGCTTTTAAAACTGTTTCCATAAAAATGTTTTAAATAGTCTAAATGGCTAGACCAAGAAATGTTTGACTGTACAAGCCAATGAGGTGTGTTACATCTCCACATCTATTTCTCACACAACACATGCATTCAGGATGATGAAGTCAAGCATGTATACACGACACTGCTCCCATTTTAAGTTATAAGATTTCTAAAAATCACATTCATCCCAGCTAAGAACATATAAAATGTTTTATTATCAGCACTGTACCTAACCGAGCAAGGAAATTTTTGTAGCAGGGACTCTTTTATATATACCTACATAGCAAGTATCACAAAATAATTCTGATCCTTCACTGTAGTTTCAAACTAAGATAATATGAATGCTAAGAAAACTTTAAGCTCTCTGCTAGAGCTGATTATTCAACTGTCCTGTGCTTCTGTTAATTAAATTCAAGAATGTTGCTAAAGACAGTCTCCCTTTTGTGTTTCTAATATGTCAATATGAACACTTTCAACTGTGTAAAAGCATTTGAAACAGGTTTATTGTCTGTAATCTGCCACTATTTTTGTCTGTGTTTTATGCAAGGAATTAAAACTCTCAAATTGCCTGCCTTCAAACTGTAATTAAATTTCCACAGGAGAGACAAAAGGACATTTATGAGGACAAAAAGAGTAGCAATAGTTTTCCCAGATTGCCAGCTTTTCACTATCTGCAGGTTAGTGTAGACTAATTTTGAGTAGGCAAGTGATTTGCTATTCTTGATGGAGAACAAAGGATAAGAATAAACCTGTTTTCAACAATGCTTATTTTTTCAAAGACAAGAAACTGTACTGGCACTTACATAGAAAAGTTTTGTTTACACTCTGAAGCCTTGTTCTCATTTCCCCAGCAAAGCCAAAAGATAACTTACTTTTTTTATGGAAAGCTTCTCATTCCTCCAAACTACCACTTCTACAAAACCTCCCATTATGTGTTTTTTTTATTTCTTTGTTTGTGTTTTTGATACTAATGACATACAACTGAATCAATTAGCAAAAGCTATCCACTGTTTCACTGTACCTTCATGTTTAGTTTTGCTTCAAAAATCTAAACATCTTTAATACAAGAGCATTAAATGTTCTTGTTTTGTCCTATATCCCACTTCATCCTTCAGGAGGAAGCCCATTTGCAATCAATTTTTGTGCATGCAGTCACTACTAGTTAGCACCTAACAAGAATGATAATTTGTTATAATAAAGAAAAGACCATGTTGAGAGCAGAGAAGCTATTATATCTACCAGTCACTGCAGTTTTTCATTCAGATGAACAGTGACACAGATGCAATATTTCTACAACTCCAGGCAGAATTCAGCATTCAAAAAACCACCTTCAAGTGTTTCTCAAAAGAAATCTCAGACAACTTACCTTCTCGCTGAGGTCTATGGGAAGCCATTGGTAATCCATCATGAGGTGCTGTGGTTTGTTCTAGCAAACTAGTCTCACTACTTGACACGCAGTCACCGTGGGAAAAGTCATTCTAAATTGAACAGGAAAAAATAGCAGTGTCTTAATAGAATATATATTACCAAAGCTTGCCCCAAACAACAGAAATTTAAAAAAAAAAAAGAAGCTCCTTATTTAGTATTCTACGGGGAAAAAAAAAAAAGTTCTTTACAGTGGCAAAGAGTCCGTCATTAACCATTTCAGTTCTTATTTTTTTGTTTATGTAACAAATGTCAGCTATATTCTCCAATGTTACAATGACTTTATTGAAAAAGCAGAACAGAGTGGGGGACAGATGATGTGCTTTCTGAGTAGAGTTGATTCCTGAGTAGTTCAGGCTGGATAATTCAAGGCCATTAGCTCAGAACTTCAGTGCTCCTTTACTGTTCGTATAAACTAAACAAGTACCAACTTGTGAAGTCATCTACTCACTGCACTCTAAATGTTCTCCTCAATTACATTCATGCCCTATATCTTTAGCCTGCCACCTCTTCTATATAGGAAATCATAAATAACTGTTGGGCACACAGTCCTAGCAGCTACATTCACGCATCTCTTACTAAACATTCAGAACGCAACCAGTTGCCACCAACACCTTCTCTTCCATAGAGAAAAGGACAGACTGAAAAGCTCACCTCCCTCCCCCTCTCTGCATGCAGACTTCAAAATTATTTGCCAAGAATAACTATTGTTTTAATACACCGCATAAGGAGGGGCAGAACAATCATACGAGACAGATAACATGGACAGATAAGAAAAAGAAAGAACAAACTGCGCTAATGGTGATAAGTATTAAATGAGCATGGACTCCAAGCAGTTTCTCTAAGGTAAGAAGAGCCTAAGTAATTTTCCTCACATAAGACAAAACGTTAAATGTATGAAGTTACATATTCTTCAATGATTGGGTCCCGTTAAAAGAACAAAACCAACCAATCTAAAATTCAGAAATGTTTTAAAACACACAATGACTTCAGATACAACTGGTTTTGCCAGTTGACCAGTGTAATTCCATGTTTTGAGGAAATGACACGTTGCCTTAAAAAGATACATCCCAAAAGAACTAGGATATGCTGTAAATTAGTTTCTGGATTAATCTATTTTACATCAGGCATCCCTACTTATCTGAAACAAGTAGAACATATGAGCTTAGCAAATACCTAAATGCCACCAATATGCAAATGCCATATTGATAGTAGCAGTTGCAGCACAGAAGGAGAGAGAAGATCGTTCTCCGTTTAGTGTCACAGATCAATTAAATACTGTTTCTACTATGCACTAGAAGCTAAAACAGAGGGTAGGTTTCTTGGGAAAGCTTACAAAAGAAGCAAGATAAATAGAGGACATTCAATGAACCACAAATATATAGCAACTAGTCTGCATGAAAACTAGAAGGCAAATAATTATCCATCTTATTAGCATCTTTATAAAACAGTTACAATTCCTGGGAGAAATGGATACTTTTTGGAGCAGACATACTGAAAATGCAAAGTCTGTTTCTTCTCTCCTTGAGAACGAAGAGCAAAACAGCAGCTGAGTCTTGTTTGGTACAGAGGACCCTAAGACTGTCACAGCAGGCAGACCAGAAAGAGGAAGCACAGAGGTGCCAAAAGACATCAGAATCCCCCTGCAGTTTGTGAATGCTTCAATTAACTTCCAGTTCAACACATATACCAATTAAAGCTCACATCATCTTACTAAACCACCTTTTTCCATCATCTGCAGCGTGGGTACAGTGTCAACTCTTGTACATTCAACTCATTCAAGATCCAGTAAGTATATAGGCATCAAGTCTGCCCCAGGCACACTGTTACTCTGACTTTCATCAGTCACACCAACAGCAGCACACAACCAGTGTGCCTTCAGACTGCACTGCAGGTTGTCTGAGGAACTGCATGACATTTTAGCTATTTCATTTAAATCAACACACAGTCTGAATTCTACACTGAGTGTCATTAATTTCAGGTTTCAAAGTAAACAGTTTTAAAATATAAAGCATGCTTTGTTTCCTCAAGATAAAACTCGCACCAATCCCTAGTCACTCAGTAAACAATCTCAGCAAACTTAACTGATCAAAACAGTATTTCATGTTTCAAACATCTCATAAATTATGAGCACAATGTCAGACATTGACTATAGCCGTATATCAGTCAGATCACATTTTATAGCTTAAGCATATTTCCAAGTTTAATTGAAATAGAGAATAAAAACAACAACCCACAAGCATGCTCTGGAGTGAGCCACTTTCAGATCTCATCAAAACTCCCCTTGACACTGTTTCGTCAAACATTTAGTAACAACTGTGGACATAACCAAACAGAAGTACTCCACTTAGAGTGGTAACTCCTCGTCACGCATTTTTCACACAAATGTTGCATATGAGCATTAAAGTTACCCTGTTAAACCTGTGATTCATTTAAGACTGTCCATAAAAAGCACTACTACTACAATTAACTGGCTGCATTCAAACTACATAAGCTAACAAGTTTAGTACATATTTTGGTATGAGAGTCAATATCTTCCTGTCATGAAATCAAACCACTGAATGAGGATTTCTAGAGAAGATTAATGTCAATACTCTGGAAGTAAGGTCTTCCTTAAATTACAGTCACATGCTCTGCCAAAAGCAGCTTTGATAGCTTTCTTCTGTGCCGCATACAGAAGATGACAGACATTTAGATTAACTCTGACAGACGCTCTCAAACTCTTCAATTTGGTTTACTTTTCCAAGATATCTTTTTCCACCTGTGAAATCACGATCATAAGAGCTGAAGGCAGCACTTACTTTAAGGAACAAGTTGAGAAGTCCAGCTAATCAATTACCTCTTTTTAAAAAAAAAAAAATCCACAAATGGATCCAAACCAAACTGAATTTGATCTTCTTTTGCTTTGATTAATGGAAAAATAAATTACAGTCTATTCTAATAAATAATTGCTAGTTAGGAAGTCAAAGAAATTGTGAGCAGTATTTAAAAGAGATGCATGGAAATAAGAATTACTTTGAAGATGCATTCTTTTCAGTTCATGTCAAAGGAGCATTGAATATTGCTGGTACACCTCCTAGTACTAGAAAACTGCTTCTCACCAGTCATATACACAATCTTTGTAATGTATTCAAACATATTCAGTGTTCAAATATTTTTGCAGAGAATTATTCTAGAATGGTTACTTTACTTTCCTACCCATGGCAGTGTTCTGTACCAGGCGAACTACATCCACATTTGAAGGTTCCCTGTAATTGGAAAACATTATATTGTTCAAACCTGTACTTAAACAAGTCCTGACATTGATGATTTATAAAATCAGCACAACTTTAAAAAGGTTTGTAGCTTATTCACTTGAAAAATTCTTCACCTAGTAATTCAGACCAGTAATGTGTACTGTGTGCATTCTGCAAATGACAGCTTTCACAGCACATAGTAGAATGCAGCAGGCAGACAGTAGGGTAATCCAGGGCAGCCATAGCTTTACCTTACACTTACAGCCTGCAAGGGTTGTTTCCGTGCCAGCTCTAGATCCTATCTTAAGCTGCATTAAAACTCTTCACTCTTGGTGTTAGCTACTGTGACAATCCCACACCAAACACTTGCAAGTAACTCAAATACACATAGCAGGTCAGAGCGCACAACTCGAGCACGCAAGTGACTGAGAAGTCAAGGCAGTCTGCAGGGCAAATGAATATGAAGAGTGACACGGTGGGCTGCCATCTGGTGCCAGTCGCACCACAAACACAAGTCCTTTAAAACTGGGTATGCCGCTGAGGAGTTCCTGTTGATGGTGCTAATTTTGCTACTCATCTCCTGTCAATGAATAAAATGTATTCACACAACACATGCAAACGTAAGCTTAATTCTTGCATAAGTCTGTCACATGCAAGGATTCACTGCAGCTCATAGTGCTAGTGCTAATGATTAAAATAGTGAAGCAAGAAATGTGGGCAGCCCTAAATTAATTAATTTGATAATCATGCAGATCTTGGTGATGGTTTAGAGGATTAACTACATTTATCCTTGAAAGTGAAACGAGCTAAGAGAACACGCCAAAAATTGCCTGGTCTCACAATCTAGACCAGAGTTTTGTATCCAAGACATTTTTCCTCACATGGCTGAAATCAAGACCCATATTCAAAAAAAAAAACCACACCTAACCCTTGAGATGTTTCTTATGACTGTAAGTGGGGAGCCATCCTGCTCGGAAGGACTTTGATCTGTATAACTAATGTATGTGAGCTTTGCAAATCTTAGCTAGTCTACACACAACACATGTCCAAACTCTGCCTTCTTAATAGATGGCTGATCAAAAAATGCACACTGGTGTTTGTTTGGCAATATGTAATGAAATCTGTTATTGGACAGCCTTCTGATCATCATGAGCAAGTGACTGATGCACATGAGTCTTCTGGTGTTTGAACTGCTCATGTGCATCAGCTCAAATGAGCACTAACAAAGGAATCCTGCTTACAGCAGCTGGACAGCACGATGAGTTCTACATGCCCAAATCTGAAAGCTTTTTTTTTTGAGGACTTCAGTAAATGTGCTGTTATGGACAGCACTACATAGCCTTGCAGGCTATGCAGACGTAAACTGGCACAGCTTATTTACTTATGTACAAGTGGCAACTGGCAAACAAAATTAGATGGAAGAAAGCATCTTGGAAGAATCAAGACCTAACATATCACCACGACTTATCAACTATAGCATCTGTATCTTAAAGAAACTTTAGTGATGTCAGATAATCATTAATAGATGTGGTGCCAAATACGAGACCAAAGCTATGATTAGCTCCTTATAAGCTACCATCCTTATTGCTTCACGACTGTGATGCACAGATACATAGCTACATAGGTCTATTAGCACCAAGGCTAAATATGACCTCTTAAGAAGCAACAATCAGCTGAAACTGTATGTGTACTTGAGAGCTGCTGAATCCTCTCTTGATGACAACAGCAAAGAGGAAGCCTTACTCAAAGCTGTGTGCAATTACGCCCTGCACCTTGCTGTTGTTTGGATATAGAGATAGAACACCCATGCCATTCAATATGTACATGGAAAAACTGCCAAGTTATACTTCGGTTTGTAAGCTTTGTTCTATGCAGTGGGACTGTCCAACTGACTTGAGATGCAGAGAGCTGTCCTACAAGACTAAGAACAGGATCAGCCCCAAGATGTAAGACCACAAAGATCTACCAAACTATCTCTCTTTTGGTCTCAGCCAACAAACAACCTAGATGCTTCCTCATTAACTTATCCTTTCACATGCAGATTCAACCTCCAGAACAATAATGCTTGTTCCACACAGAATCACAGGCTGCGGAAATGGGTGGACAGGAACCTCATCAAGTTCAACAAGAAGGGAACACCTACAGGCAACACACAAGCAGGGGTCTAATGAGCTAGAAAGCAGCTTTGCAGAGAAGGACCTTTATATAGAAAATGTATATAGATGCATACACCTGAAAGGAGGGTGCAAAGTGGTGCCCAGCCACAGGCCTAGCGTAATGGGCATGAACTGGAGGTTCCCTCTGAACATTAGGAAATGCTTCTTTCACTGTGAGGGTGACCAAGCACTGGCACAGGTTGCCCAGAGGGGTGGTGGTGTCTCCATGCTTGGAGATACTCAACAGCATGGTTCTGGACAACCAGGTATAAGTTGCCCTGCTTAAGGGAGCGTAGGAGGATGAACAAGATGACCTCCAGAGGTCCCAGCCAACCTCAGAACCTCTGGTTATGTGACCAGATATAAAATCCCAATATATGCTAAATACAAGCCTGACTGGCTGACCATACAGTTCAAATGGATAATCTGCAACTGACCTGTTAACTCATACCTAGTAAACTGGACTGCATAGCAAGAACGCACAATTGCCCGAGTATTTTAAGGCCTATTTGTTGAGTGAAACTATTTTAAGAGCTCCCTTGCAAGAGGCAGCAACACTGTGAAGGAGACAAACTTTTTGAAAAAACAGCAGCTGGTTCAGGGAGGAAAAGCAAACCATACCACAGCTTTGACAATCACATATCAACAAACTTGTAGCACTGTGAATCACGACAATTTTGAGATAAAGGGCACACTAACTTCTTACGCAGCATTAACAACTTCAGCTATCAAGGCCTCTGGCACCTACACTGGAACCCTCAAGACTTGGAAGGTACTACAGAAATTCATCAAATCTTTAATACTAAATCTCTACTCTTCCTTCATTACAGTTATTGGAGACTGAACTGTAGTGTTTCTAGGGCAGCTATCGCTAGATGTTGATATTGGCAAGTAAAGTGAGGCACCAGAGAGATACGCAGACACAATCCTACAGAATTCAGTGGTTTCATAGATTGGCAGCTGCCATCCGCATCCTTTTTTGCTGCTCTTTAAAAAAGAGCAGAGACTCCTCAGTACTCCAAGCCCAATGAGATCCTGCTGTCTACAAAGAAGTCAACACCTGGCAACACTGAAAACCAGACTGCAGCTTAACAACAGCAATCAAAGTGCAAGCATCAGGAACCCATGGGTTTATTTTCCATGTCCCCGGTGCTTGCTAAACATGTCAGAGAAAAAACTGGCATGGAAAGCAGTCAGGCTGATTAACCCTGGTATAAAGGGACCCGGCAAGGCTACGAACTTGTCTTGTGAACAACTGAGGGCAGTGAAAGTTTTCACTCTGCAGTTTCCTGGAGTATTAGCATGGACATTTAGACACAGGTTTTTAATTTAAGCATTGCCTCTTATCTAATTATGACCTTCTTTCCAGAAGGCTTCCAGTAACGCTTCTGGAAATCCCAACTCCTGTTTGGAGTCAGAGAAATCCCTGTTCAGAGACTAGTGCGCTGGGCTCTCCAAGGGAAGCAGAATACAAGTTTTGCATACTGAGATAAAAAGTAAAACATGAGTATTATTTTCCTGGAGTGAACCACCATTTAAAAGTGGTTCTTCTAAGAACCACTTCACAGTCTTCAGACTCTGAAGACGCACTTTCCCTTATGCTCAGCTCTGTGACACTAAAAAGAGTGTACTGCAGCTTCAAAATGGGATTGCCTGTTGTTGTTTCCACAGAGCTCTTAGATTCTAAAATAAAGTACTAATACCCTGTTCTGCTGCAAGCCACTGAGGATCAATTATAAAAGCACTCTACCAATTTGCAGATAAAATACCCTATAAATAAAAGCCTACTAAGAAAAACACTCTGTAAATAGAAACTTTGCTTTGCAAGTAGACACTTTTTCTTTAAAGAACTCTCCAGCCAGTTAATTATAATATTATTCAGCAAACCATTATATCCAGGAGATTGCCTATTTCAATAGAACCTTAGTTCTATTACTGTCAAGTATGCCTGATTAAATGTTCTACTCCCTAACGAAAGTCACATTTATTATGTTAGCACATACTCAGACCTCCTTCAATGTCTCAGCATTCTGATCTCAGATCTTGGATGGGATGGAGCAAGATAGGCAATAAAGTCAAATAGCTCCAATAGTGATGCACTTATTAAACAAATATAATCAACACGAGAACTAAGCCATGTATTCTATTAAACCAATATATACAGTGGTATCAGCAGACTGCACATTAATGCTTGCTTTATGACTACAGATGTGAATGCTGCCCATTTATTCTTATACTTCAACTTCAGATTCAAGGTTCATTTTCTGCACAGCCTAATGTACCAATGACGTTTTTCCAAAGTGTGTTATTATAAACTACACCTTCGTTTAAAAAATAGCACACAATATCATGTTTCCACCTTAAGTAAAAAAAAAAAATATTTCAGAACATTTTCTTAAAAGAAACAAAGTTCATGCACTTCAAGGCAATCCTGCCTCTGGCCTTCCCACTCCAACAGTCCCATCTACAACTTTTGAATTTATCAACCATTTCCAGCTAAATTCGTCGTAGTGTGTCACTACAAAATGTTAAGTTCTTACAGGATCATTAAAGTAGGAGACCAAGAAGAGCATTAATCCTACAAATCCTTTGCCAAGAAACAACTTAAAATGTGAGCTAAGTGTTATCAGATGGAATAGATCCTATCTAGAAAACATAATCCCAAACATGGGGAAAAAGCGAACTGCTTTATGTTCTAGTAAATCACCCACAAGTTCCTTGTAGGTCAACCTCTCAAGTTCTGCTGCTCGTTATAGCTACACGTCATAGCTCCTGGAAACCTAAAACCAAGCCATTCTGTTAGATATACCATGTGCAATAACACAGCCCTTACACTAAGGAATTTGGAATCCAAACTTGACAAATATGCTGCCTGGTTTAATTCCAGGTCTGAACTCCATCACCTCTGTAGGTGGATTTCGCACCACCGTCGCTTGCCACCGGTATGTATTATTTCACACAAACAACAGCTCTCCTACCATCTTTAGGCTGTTGAGAAGACACGAGCTAAGAAAGCCCAGGAGCGCTAAGGAAGGGAATCACACAAGGGTTTGGGTTGAAAGAACCATGAGGGTCATCCAGTCCAACCCAGTGCAGTGCGCAGGGACATCTTCAACTGGATCGGGTCGCTAAAAGCCCCAATCAACCCACCTTGAACGTTTCCGGGAGGGGGCACCTACCACCCCACTGGGCAACCCGTGCCAGTGTTTCACCTCCCTCAGCACGAAAGCTTTCTCGCTAATACCTAGCTCGACCCTCCCCTCTTTTAGTTTACCACCGTCACTCCTTGTCCCACTAGTACGCGCGCTGTTAAACACTTCCCTCCCTCTCCTAAACCCCCCGAGCCGGGCGCCCCCCAGCCCGAGGTTCCTCTGCGGCCCCGCCCCGCGGGCGCGCGGCAGCGGGCGGCGCGCGGCAGCGGGCGGCACGCGCCTGCACGCGGCCCTCCCATTGGCCGGCCGGCAGCGCGGGCCCCTCCGGGGGCGGGGGGCGCGGCCCGGACCCTGCGCCGTTATGCAACGGCGGGGAAACCGCCCTGTCGCCACGTGACCAGGCGCCGCCGCCGCCATCTTGAGTGGGGGCGGGAGGCAGCGGCCACCATTAGTCCCCCCGTCCCCGCCCGGGCAAGGCTGTGCCCCCGGGCAAGCGCCGCTACCCACCCGTCCCCGCCGACAAAGCGGGTGGTCCCCGACCCGCGCCCCCCCCCCACCCCCGGTTCTCCTGCCCCCGCAGTTAACGGGGAGGGTCAAGCCCCCCTTCCCAGTCCGGCCCCGCTGACCCCGGGGCAGCCAAGGAACTGACCCCGAGGAACATTCAAAGAGGTCTTTGCGAACCGTCTGGGTTCACGGATGGGGAGCCCTGAAGGCACTTAAATTTCAGAGATTAAAGGAGGACCAAAAGCCTGCGTTCACCTGCCGGGATGCTAACTCCAGCCCAGTAGAACAGCACTGCTGCCTTTTGCCAGGGAAGTTTTTAACCCTGCTGCTAAATCCGTGTCCTCCGGCATCTCGCCCGCAGGGCTCCCACCGCCCCTGTGAACGGGAACTGAAATCGCTCGGCGCTCCCTGCGCTCCTTTGCCAGCCATTACTTCCCAGGAGAGGCTTTGCTATATTTACAATTTAACCATTAAAAAGAAAAAAGCCCTCGGAAGGGATGCCACCTCAGTCCTGCAGTAGACTAGGAAACGTGTGATGTGCATGTTCAGTCAGACTGACTCGGGTCTCTCAGTGTTCCCCAAGGAAACGAAATCACCAGAGCTTGGAAGGCTGGTCTCCCATGGAAGCCAGGCTGCTGCACGAAACAGACTTCGATACCAGCAGTACCTCAGAGCCTGATCTCCTAATGCATCTAGTGGGACGCGCTGAGCAGCTATAACTGGCATGCCAGTTTCAGGCAGGAAGCATGTTTCCAGTTATTAGCACTTCAAACCCAGCAAGAACAGTGTCCAGTCTTACCACTTCCTGCAACTCGATCTCCTCCCCCTAAAGATGGACTTCTAGGGTTCATTTTGGGATAGAGTTAGACTTGATGCAGGTCAATAAGCCAATATAAATGCTTTTTGGATTTAGGCTGCAAATTCGTTATGATTTCAGTACCATAACATCTACACCACTAGTTTATGACTTGCCAGATGCGCTTTGGCTTTAAAATGATACAAGCATTTACTTAAGGTATTTGGAGGCTTAGAAATTCATCCCTGTCTTCTCCAAGTACTTCTCAAGAGCACAGCCCATCTATACGAAACAGAAAGAAGGACCATTCCTTTCCTATGGCAGGCACCCACCCTCAAAGTTTCCTAAGAGTAAGTAAACATAGAAACAAAACCCCAACCCTTACCCTTCTGTACTTTCTTCTATTAAGTACCTGATGAAAACCCAATGTGTTCAGTTGAGCAGCATTATGAGCATCTCTTTTCCAGCCCTCTCTCCCTCTGGATGAGAGGCCATCCATAGACCAACAACTGCAGAGCTCCAAGATGATGGCTTGGTTGCATATGGGGCAGACTTTAAAGCCAATGCTCATCAAGAGGGCAGCAATGAGTGGCACTAGTGGAAAACCTTAGATTAAACGTAACTGCTGCACAGGAGAACGCTTCAGTGCCACTCACTGAAAACCTTCATTCGTGGTGACAGCCACCTTCTAGCAACAAGTGGCACATCTGCTTTCAAGATGTGCTTTACTGTTCCCTGACAGCCACCCAGAAAACCGGCTTCTCTCTGAACAGAAGCTCCAATTCTGACATTTTAATTTGCTGCTTTAGTAGAATGATTACCACTCCTTCACAAATGCCTTCAGCCACCTTACTGAACGTGGCTTTTCAGAGAGCCAACCTTATAGCCACTGACCACAGCCTGCTGCCCTGACCCTTGCAAAGTCCAAGCCTAAGTCTCCATTTTGGGGGACGAAGAAAGGTTCCATCTGAAAATTATGCCAACATGTTGTCATTCTGAACCTCTACAGACAGCTCTGTTAGGCCGCATGGTTTCTATCCAGCACTATGATTATTTTTTTACAAGTTTAGCCAAGCTGTCGCTTGTACAATGCAGAAGGAAGACTTCTTCAGTGGCCTACAGGGCACAGGGCAGCCAGTCCAGCTGCAGTAGTTAACTCTGCACCCCACACTCCTGCAAGACAGGGTTCAAAAAGCAGTGCTCCAGTAAAGCACGGCAGGCTGGGAAGAGAAGTCCTCCCTCTCTCCCTCCCTCCCCGACTCTATATCAGTCAGGCTCTGGTACTACAAGAAATTCGTACTAGAAACTCTAGAGCAGCTGTGGGGGTGGCTGGGGCCTACGCTGCCGGGGGCGGGGGACATGCTACGAGCAGCGCAGTAAGACGGGAGGGGCCACATCCCCACGGGGAGCTTCGGGGAAAGACGAGAGGCCGCCCCCAGCTCCTGGAAAATGGGATGGAGTGAAGGATGGAGGAGGAAACGGCCTGATGAGACGGCGCAGCGGGAGGAGGCCAGGACGCGGCGTTACAAGGGGGCCTGCAAGAAAGCTGGGGAGGGACTTTTTACAAGGGCATGTAGAGATAGGACGGGGGGGAATGGCTTTGAATTGGAAGGAGGAAGATTTAGATTGGACATTAGGAAGAAATCCTTCACGATGAGGGCGGTGAGGCAGTGGCACATGTTGCCCGGGGAAGCTGTGGATGCCCTATCCCTGAAGGTGTTTCAAGGCCAGGCTGGATGGGGCCTTGGGCAGCCTGGTCTGGTGGGACGTGTCCCTGCCCGTGGCAGCGGGCTGGAACTGGATCATCTTTAAGGCCCCTTCCAACCCAACCCATTCTATGATTCTACGTTACCTGGGCCCGGTGGCGGCCAAAGCCCTCCTCCTGCTGGTCCCGGCACAGGGCCCTCCGCAGCCGCTCCAAGTGCTCCCGCAGGGTGACCCGCTGGTGGAAGGAGAAGGCCGGGTGCAGCGAGGCCATGGTGAAGAGCAGGAGCAGCTCCTCCTGCGCGCCGAAGCCCAGGCCCTGGGCGGCGGGGAGGCCGGGCTGCCCGTTCTCCCCGGCTCCGTCCATCACCACCACCACGTCCTCCTCGTCCTCGGCCCCTTCCTCCGGGGGCCGCCGCGCCGGGCAGCTCTGCAGGATGGAGTCCACCTGGGGCAGGAGGCGGTGGAGGCGCCCGGCGGCCTCGCGGTTCTCGGAGCCCAGCAGGGCCAGGTACACGATCAGCTTGGAGCGCACGGCCGGGTCGCGGAAGTCCCCGAGCTGCCCGGGGTCGCTGAGCCCGTTGGCCTTGGCCTCCGAGTCGCGGAGGCAGTGGTAGTCCTTGCGGGCCAGGTCCTCCAAGCAGGAGCCCAGGAAGCGCAGCTCCAGCGGGTTGCACAGGTCCAGCAGCCCCACCATGAACTCCAGCCGCTGCGCCGAGCCCAACACCAGCCCGAACCACTCGTACACCGTCTCCTTGTCCGTGCGCGCCGCCGCCGCGCCGGGGGCCGCGCCGCCTCCCGGGGCGGGGGGGGCCGGCGGGCCGGGACCCGCACCCGGCCCCGGCCCCGGGCCGTGCAGCCGGCTCGGCCGCTCCAGCCCGCAGCCCCTCCCGGCGGCGGCGGGGGGGGCCGCCCCGCGGGCCCGGGGCAGCGGGAGGGGACACTCCGGGCCGGGCTCCTTCAGCGCCTCTTCCGCCGCCGCCTTGTGGCTCGTCTGCTTCAGGGGCAGCTTCATCTTCAGCATCCTCGGCGCGGGGGGGACGCGAACATCCGACGCGGCGGGCGCTCAGCACGAGCCGCTCATCCCGGTGCCGGCGCGGGGGTGCGGGGTGGGGGGAGGCAACGGTCCCGCCGTGTGCGCGCGGCGCGCGGGGAGGGGCGGGGAAGGGCGGCCCTCGCTCGCGGCGGCTCCCGCAGCGCCGGCCCCGCCTCCCCGGCGCGCGCGCGCAGAGCCGCGGGGGCGGCCGCCGAGAGAGACCCCCGCCGGCGCGGAGCGAGAGAAGCGAGTGAAAGCCCCGAGCTCCCGGCTGGGCGAGGGGGGATCGAGGGCGGGGGAGCCGCGGAATACGGCCGGGAGAGGGGCGGAGCCGAGCGCGCCTCTCCGCCTATCGGCGCCGTCCGACGTCAGCGCGCTCCGGGGCGGTGCGCGGAGCCGAGGCGGGGCGGGGCCTCCTTGTGGCCCGGGGGGCGTGGTCTCTTTATGGGCTGGGGGCGTGGCCTCGGCATGGGGAGGTGGCTCTGGGCGGGGAGCCGCTCTCCCCCTAGACCTGGGGGTGTATCGCGTTCACCGCGGGAGTCGAGTTATGCGGAGGTGGGAGCTGCTCAGTAGCTCACCTGAGACCCTTCGGGGAGCAAACCTCCCTGCCTCCCCGCTAAAAGGTTTTCCTAGGTCTTCCATGTGCTCATGGGTGGCTGGGTTTGGTGCACAGAGGCATAGGGCCGGGCCCGCTGCTGTACCGAGCTAGTGGCAGGGACACCTGCTGCAGGCTTTGGGCTTTAAATGTGCCAGGGGAGGTTTAGGTTGGATATCGGTAAAAGGTTCTTCACCCAGAGGGTGGTGGAGCACTGGAACAGGCTCCCCAGGGAAGCAGTCATGTCACCAAGCCTGACAATGTTCAAGACAGGTTTGGACAGTGCCCTCAGACCCATGGCGTGAATGTTGAGGTGTCCTATGCAGGGACAGGAGCTGGACTCGATGATGTTTGTGGGTCACTACCAACTCAGGACATTCTGTGATTCTGTGTGATTTTGTGATTGTGTAATGCAATCAAAGCTATTGCTATCATAAGATGTCTCATTTTGAAATTGCTGCTGTTACATTACCATGTAGTTCTCTACTAGGCAGTTTTACAGTAGGGAAATACAGGGAATATTACAGAAATAAAGTATGGCAACATATCTTAGGGATAGACTGTCATGAAACAGCAGGCTTGCTTCATTCTCGTTCCCTCTGTTCTGTTCCCAACTGTTGCGATCCACAACAGCAAAGAGCCTATGATTACAACATTAAGCAGTATTCTGAGTAATCAGAAAGTTGCAGTGCTCCTTGCCTCAGTTCCTACACGTTTACAGAGTATATTTGAAAACAGAATCAAGCCCGTGGCTTGCAGAACAACATAGTGAAGAACAAAATGCGCTTTAATTAGTTATTCAAAGCAGCATCCCTGGACTGCTTGTAGCAAAAAAGTATGAATTGCCAATGCTAGCTCCCCCTTATCTGTCTGTCCAGAAGCTGATCATGCTACAATGAAAGAGCCTGCTTATTAAACAACACAGTAAATGTCACACATTATAATGATCTTGTACACATCACTCGGATTAGCCACAGAGCAGTCTTTAATAGTGGTTAAACCACATTCTGCATTTTTATATATATGTGGCAAACGTATGTATTTTGGTTTTTTTACAATTAAAAGACTAACTAGTAGGTAGCATGTTACGTTTATATATTCCTAATTGCTGCTCGATCCTCTTCCAGTAACATAAATGGATTTGAACCTGACTCACTGCAGCTCTCCTTGTTCATTAGCGTCACAGCAGTGCTGCCACTGTTGTCACAGCCTCTTCCAAGATGTATGGCTTCAGGAGTGTAGTGGGGAGTGGGAAATGGTTCAAGTCTTACCCTTTCATCCTGATTGCCAGCAGTTATTTTCTGGTCCCAGGGGCAGGAAGGTGAAGAATAGACACAAGAACTCTCGTAAACACATTTCTTCTCTTTTATTTTACGCTCTGCACTGACTAGAGCCTGGCTGGACCTGTGAATTGTTCCAGATCCCTACAGCTATAAGTCAAAGCAGCAATCAGAATACCCTAGGATAATATTTTCTTACACTGTCATTACAAAGTAGTAATTCTATCATTACAGCAGTTCCTGTCATATTGTCGTTATGCCTTTTTTTCAATGAAAAATTACCATGACTGTCTCAGGGGATGCGCCAAGCTGGAATCATGGAAGCAGAGATACGAGGCTTGAGGTTTCTGCTTAGTAATTAGAACTGAATTTAGTAATTTAGTAATTTAGTAATTTAGTAATTTAGTCTGAATAGCATTTGCAGGATCAGAATTAAAACGATCTGAATGTTAGAAGTAACATTTCTTACCTTAACAGCACAATTCAAATGAAACGTGACATAGTTCCAAACAGAAACACCAGGGAGAGTGAAAAGGGAATTTAATTCTGGAGTAAGGGGAGGAGGAGTTATAACAGAAAGAGAAGGGCCACTGATCCATTAATAAATCCATGAAGGTACGATAAGTTGTCCATGCATATGAGTAGTGGTTAGAAGTATACCCCTCCTTGTCCAGAAAATACTTGAGCCCATCCCTATTTATGATAGTTCCCAAGCTGCTACTTAATTTCACAAATAAGCTTAGCAATGTGATTAACTCAGCCCTTCTTAATTTCTCCTTTCTTAATGGCTTAAGCTATAATACTTGAGAAAAACAGATTTGGAAGATGTTAAGGCAGGAAAGGCAAAAGAAATAGAGGAATAGCATGAGAAAGCGAAAAGAAGACAAACATATTCCAAGTGGAATCACAAGTATTTCAGTAGCTGAGGGAGGTGGCAGCAAGAAGAAACAGGACAACATGGAAAGAGAACTGAAACTCAAGTGCTCAAGAGAATTGAAACTGAAACTCAAGGCTGTGAATGGAAGAAGGACACTGGGGAAATGCATGAACACTGGCAAGCCGGCACTACAGTAGAGGCTACTATAGAATTCAACTTAGCCAGGGCAGCTATCCTTGAGGTTTTTTTAAATCTAATTTTCTTTGAAAAAAGGATAACTTGCATAGGTCTGTAATAGCTGTCAGGCCCACACCCATGCTCATTTAGTATGAGCACAGTACAGAGCCTTAGAGGGAAAAGAATGTCTGTAATCTCAAAGGCAAAAGCCAGATGAACTCTGATGCAACACAGAGCAGGCAGAGTAGCAGGCAGAATGGTGCTGCCGGCTTAGGAGTCCTGTACCCCCGCTCTGGGAAGTGGCACTTGTTAGAGTACAGCAGCGGTCTGGTCTCACACCCCACATCAAGGGCCAGAAATGCACCATGCAGAGCAAGACACTGTGCTCAAGAGTCACCGTTGCCACAAGTGGTTTCGCAGTAACAGGACTAGTGACTTTTCTGAGTCCTCCTCCACCCGCTCAGTTTTCATCTCTGCAGTATAACCCCTGCTCAAATTATCAATGCTTTGGAGCCTCCTGAGTGCACAGAACCTTCATCACTGTTCTACCAGTGTGGTCGTTATTGATAGATCCATCCATAAACCTGGTTGCTGCAGCCTGCTGGCTCAGCTTTATGCCTAGCTGTGACCATCTCAGTTTGGATGGATGAACTGTAGAGAAAACCAAGACACACGCAGGTCAAGGAGCCCCCATTTCTTGTACTCTGTGTATCACCACACTATGTACAGGAAGCCACAATGTGTCTTGAGTATAGCAGCCTCCCTCACTAAGTTCTTACAAAGATGTCATTGGCATTTTTGGGGGGTTTGTTCATCAGGTCTAGAACTTTTCCAGCAATGCATTTAGAAGAGAGAAATCCATAAGAGAAATAAAAAGCACAGCACTGGGATGCTGGACTGAATGCTGAAACTAAAGGAGGAACTGATAAAGTAACCCTCAACGCTATCCACCTACATTTCTTTCATTTTTTTTAAATTATCTTATTTTTTCAATATTGACTTCTGACCAAGGTAAAGATTTCTCATTAGTTTCAGCAACATGTAAAACCAGTTTCTTACTCTCTGTTAGTTTGTTCCTCAACAACTACTAAGCATCTGCTAAACCTAGTTTATAAGCATGTGAATAAGGTTAATCGGTGGCCCATTTAAAAATCAGGTAGGGAGGATATAGCATGTTTTATATATATTTTAGAACATATATATATTTCATATAGAGCAGTATATAGTTATATTTCATATATATCAGGATATATATATTTTTTTCCATGTTGATACTGTTCCCCAGCTACTGTCTCTGCTATTAGTGTTTTCACATTTACAAAAAGCTGTAATAAATGCTCAGTGAGGATCTTCACATGGATTACTACAGGGTAGAAGATATGTAAACAGAGAAACAATAAGCTTCCTTTCCTCCTTTCTTCCCTTTCCCAGACTGTAGGAACATCAACTGCCTCATTGTACAATGTTTGCTAATGTGTTTTATTCACTGTCAGTAGTATGGACTATTGTCAAGTCTCTCAGCCAGACTCCCAAGTCATAAGGGAATCATTTCAGGCAATGTCACACAAATGTCACACAAAAAACAACCTGGAAGAAAAGATAAGAGTCCCTGATAAAGCTTTGGAGCAATTTTGCTGACTCATGATTTGTCATTTATCTTATGATAGCTGGCATTTTTTTGAGTATCTTACCTTTCACGAAACAGGAGGTCATTACCTTTCACGAAACAGGGGTTCATTACCTTTTAGCCCTGAGACCTAGAAGAATAAAGTCTTGAAAACATGACAACTTGAAATTAGCTAAAAATAAAACCTGACAAATCAATAGGTTGTTATTCTCCTATTCTTATTGCTTTGATGTGTTTTGAATGTTTGAGCTGGTTTGTTCTTTCTTTGGGCTTCTTTTTCAGCAGGAGTGGAACAAGCTTATATTTGAAAACTAAAGATATGTTTAAGAAATTATGTTTTTTCAATATGCATTCATGGAATGAAGAGAGGCATTTTTAGGACTGGTAAAACAGAAGATGACTCATAGTCCTAATTATGTTAAAGTCCTGTGCAGGAATAAACATACAATTTTAAGCACAGTTTAAACAATTTAAACATAGTTTTGGATTCAAAGTTACTGAAAAATAAGTTAAGTGTAGGTAGAGGGTGTGTTTCCAGGATTAACTTCATTAGGAAAGACTATTTCTAAAGTCGAAGTTGTTGGTTATTCATTTGCAAAGGTCACTATCTATCCCAGGCCTCTTTGGCAAGCTTGCTAATAAAGGTGCTATTACGAAACACAGTTGCAAATTTCAGCTCACCGTTCAAGGGAAGAGAGACAGAGGCCACAGTCTTTCTTTTATATAACCGTCAAAGGTGAATTATTACTATTTTCAGCTGGATGCAGCTCAGAAAATTGTGAAAGATGGAAACATTACCAAGCTCCTAAGACAGGCATCTTATTTCAACCTGTGGGCAAATGGAGCGCATTGTTTACCTGCACAGAATTCCAGCCTGTAGTTGACATGGCAGTCTGTATCCGTTTGCTTTTCTCCATGTAAAATAATAAACAAAAGTTATCAAGAGAATTTAAGGAGAGTATAGGGTACAGTAGCACTGGGATATTTTTATCGTTTGGATTGTCTGGCCAACAGTTTCCCTACAAGATGGAAATTCTCAGTGGGATTCTACTATCACAGAGCCCAGCCTGCACTGATTCGACTTATGCTGAGATCAAGCTGGTGTAAATTGTAGGGTACCAGGATACACCATGGGCAGAACTGAAATTTTCACAGAAAGCTACTCTCTGATCTAGATGACAATTCAGTTTCGGGAAGGAAAGCAGTGAGATTTCCAATGCCATTCAGCTTTGGTCTTTGTAATATTCCAGTAAGGACAGTGGTGAAATGCTGGTGACTCCAAGGAATTACAGGTAAACCATTACTGTGTGCTTTCACAGTGAGCAACACACAAACTCATGCATGTGGGCAATCTCCACACACAGCTCAGCTAACGCCTGGGTTTTGCTGCGTGGGAGGTCCTACTTAAATAAGACCGTTAGGCAGATGACCATTTAAGCACGTGCCCAAAACAGTCTCTTGTGTAGTTAGCAGTGAAGTATATCCTTAAGCGTAAGGCAGTGAAACTTAAACACCTACGCAAAGAAGAAAAGACTTAGGCCACCTTAAACATCTGATGAAAATTAATTGAAATCTGTTCTGAAATAAGGGCTCACAGGAGGAATGTGGGTGTGGCTCAGGCAGGCAAGAGCCAAAAGCACCAGGCCTGCCTGATATTATTAGTCATGTACATGTTAATTATGTATGCAACGAGCACCCAGGAATCAAACCCTCCTGAGAGGTTTATTGGCTAGATAATTTCATAACCTCTACACTTGGGCCAGGAGGGGGAGAAGAGCAACCTGCTGATCAAACCTTAAGGAACCGTTGTGTGCACTGGATATTCTTCAGAGCAAAACTCTTGCCAGTACGGACTCAAATGTACTGCGGGAAGAAGCACTACATCCTGACCTTTAAAACGTGCAGTCATAGTCACAAAGACCAAGAGATGCCAGCATAATCTGCAAAAGAGTCATGAGTCACTTGTGAGATTTGTGCTGCAGAAGGAACACATTATCCCTTCACTCTGCTGGTAGTGCCAGTCTCTTTCTGTCTTAAATGATCCATCTGCTGCTGCCCAAATTAGACACACAGCTCTCCCCATCACAGTTCAAAGCAGTCGCTGTCAGTGCTCAGAGTGTGGCATTCTGCGTGGCTTGAACCTTGCTTAGCATCTTACCTACAGCCAAGGAAACCCCCTCCTGCCAAGTGGTGGCTTATGTCCCATTGACACCCTCAAAAGAGTAACTGTTGATGTGACTGCCAGAGCCAATTGGTCAATGCTGTGACCCTGCAGGTCTTTGCTAGCAAGCCCTGCTTAAGGACAAAAGGAGAGATCTTCCTCCAGTGGAAGTTGCTGTCATAAGCCTATGGATGAGATGGGAGGTCTGGTGGAAAAATGAACACCTCAGCTGCATAGCTCACGGTGTTCGAGGTGTAAGGTGGTCAGCAGCTACTGCTCATTTGACTGCTCATTTGTCTTCTGCTCCATGCACTTTTTTTGGCTCAGGGCACCCAGTGTTGCTGTTCAAAAAAAGCTGAAGCTTTGGCTCACCTCGTTACATCATTGCCGTTTGTTTGAATCCAGTGCATGCATGAACCTGAAATAGTGCAGTTGTTACACACTGCCATTTAATTATTTTGAAGTAGGTTGTGAAAAAATGTAAATCCAAAGAAGCAACCTTCACTTCCCTCGTGCTCTCTCCCACAATATATGTATGTGTATTGAGGTGCCTATAGTTCTAATTACCTTTCTTTTCTTTGAAAGCTTTCCTATTTGCTCTTTGGGATGTCCAGTGTTTGGTTCAGTTGTGGATCCGTGCTTGTAAATCAGGAGTTCTTCATTTGGCAATCTCTCAGGAATAAAACCAAGACTTAGAAATCTCCTGATGGGTAGGTATTTTATACTTGAGGTTTTTCTGGTTTCCACTTCTGAAGAATGAATAGGCTGCCTTGAAATAATGACATTTGTGGAAGCTCGTTAAGTCTGATGTGTATTTATTAGGACTTCATGGCATATAAGTGGGAAGGCTTACAGTCTGGCGTGTATGAGGAAAAGCATCACAAAATTTATTCTGGAAAAAAAGAAGTAAGTCAACAAATCAGTCAATTTTTCTTTACAGGGAAAAAAAAAAAAGAAACCTAAATAAGCTCTTTTTTCTACTGAAATCAATGGCCCAGTTCAGTGGTTTTTAAAGGAACAAGAAATCTAATTTGGTCTTTAGTGTCAAAATCTCAAATCCTGATCAAACCCAGAGTAAGGGACCTTTGTACAGAAAATACCTAAAGCATTTCTGGGCACTGAACACCAGCACAGATCCTTGGAGCTACTAGTGCAGCCCATGGGAGAGCAGCACTGCCCTCAGCCAATCTCCAGCCTCACCCCTGGAGCTTCCCAAACTCCTGCAGAAAGGCCCTTCTCTGCTTGTGTGGTTTGGTTATTTTGATGGTAGGGCCTGGTGTCAGGACCAGCTGTTTCTTTTGCAGAAGAAAGAAGAGTAATTTCTATGTGGAGGGTGCAGGGCATCTTCCCTACCTCAGTGGGCGCTTGCCTCATTCCCACTCCAGTTCAGCAAGGGCACTCCTGCATATTCTTAGCCTGAACTTACATGTAAAAGTGATGATGCTTTTGTTTTGTTTAGCAGAGAAAGATGTCTCATGTGGTTGAAGACCAAAGTCTTATTCATTTCTTTCATCCTCAGTTGCAGGCTGTAATTGAAGGTGAGTGTAAGGTCACAAATTACCCTATTTCACCCTGCCCCAATTTCATCCCTACCTCAAGGGATGTTTTCAACAGGGTATAGCTATCATCCACAATCATCTACTAACTCTTGAAATGATAGTTTAGGCATGTCTGTCTTTCTCTAGCATATATTGAAAGGACCATCAATGTTTGAAAGAGGAATAACCTTTTTTTTTTCTCAGAAATCTGGAAAGTATTACAGACTCTGAAGAACTAAAAAGCTTCACTGAAAAAAAAGTGGTAAAAGGCTGAGTTTTAATTAATAATTTTTTATACTTTTCTGTCAAAAAAAACTCTTAGCATCTTCTTCTCAATTGAACAATTCAAGATTTACTGACTTTTCTACATTTATCCTGTTTTTCCTCCTTTCTGTGCCATTTCATTAACAACTGCTCTTTTTCCTTAAATACTTGCCATTGGATATCAATGAGTTTCAGATGCTTTTGATGGCCTTTGAGAGTCATTCCCTTAACAAATCTTTCTTAACCCAGATGATATTTTCTTGCTTTGATCTGTGACAAATCTTTTAGTTCCTCCAGCTCCAGCCACCCCTTCTGCTTTTGCAATGTTAGCCAAACAAGTTTGCTGTGTCTTTCCCACGGAGGTCCCAGTATTGCCTGCTGCGAGGGAAGACATTATCTGTAGAAGTCAGGCTACCTCAAGAACAGCATGGATGGAGCCTGGGATTCTTCCAAGAAGGGCACAGAAGATGCTTCCAGAGCTGGCTGGCTCAGGACCAACACGAACTACTGTGTTTGCCTTAGGTCCCCATTCAAGAACTTCATTTTCTTCTGTACTACACTTGAATCATCCGTTTTGGGGATAAACTGATTTGGCCATGAAGGACCCTTCCTCTATATTTGTGCAGTGGCCAAGGCATTGATCAAAGCCTCTAGAAAGTAATAAGATGATATATAATAAAACAGTAATTGAGAAACCTCTCTTAGTCACATTGCTTTCTATATCTTTAATATGCCTAGTATATTTTCAGATACTAAAAGAACAGCAAACCTTAATACTTTGAGTTTGCCTGAAGATGATGAAAAAGCCCTGATGATGGGGGCCTTAAATTGGAAAACATTGTGAGTACGTGGTCCACAATGCAGCATTCTAATCTATCTCAACAACCAACTTTATCACCTCCCAGAGGCAAAATCAGTTGCAACAAATGAATTACCGTTGCAGCCTTTTGCGGGATCCCTAAAAAGGCACTCCAGTCCACCTCCTTGGGAAATGTTCTGTACCTGCATTTTAAATAATTTCAAGAGTTTAACTTTTTACCTGTTTAATTACTAATGAGTGTCGGAAGCCAGTTGCAAGATAATTTTGCCCAATTCTTTCTTTCTCTTCCTTTCCCACTGGCTCTCCAGGGACTGCCCTTTTTCAGTCCTGAGCAGCCTGTTTAAATACTTCAAAAAAAGATCTTTGAAATGTGAACATCTAGTGTGGATATGTAGCTTAAATCTGGCATCTAATGAATTCCAACGGGTTCTCAGCTCCTTCAATTCCTCTGAACATCACACTCTGACTAATTTAAAAATTCTATTGGCCTAGAAGCTTATGTATTTTAAGCACTTAGAGACCGTAGTAATGAACATGAGAGAAAAGCCAAAGGAGTGTGACAGAGATGTGAATTTCAAACTGCAAGAGCCAAAAAAAGTGAACACTTCTCTTCCTTTTCAATAAACTTGCAACCTCAAAATAAAAACGATAATTGTTAAAATTGATTTGAGACATGCAGCTTAATAAGAGGATTCCTCTTTCTAGATCTCTGGAAATGTTTGTACTTTTTTTTCACATCTGCAAAGTGCTTTTCAAACATTGTTTATTTAGTCTTAACCCTCTCCTGTGGGACTGGTGGGTAATTATTGCATTCTTTTTCAAGGTGTAGAAGTCGAAACAAACATGGTTAAGCCTAATAATTTAGGAGTTTACTCACAGCAGATGTAATCTCTTCTGCAATTCCACCTTCAGGAGTGAAGGCTGGAGGGAGTAATTGGGGAGGACAAGAACTGGAAAATTAGAAAGTTTCCAGAGAAAGAGATCTTTAATGGTGAACAGAGATCAAGGAAATAAGAAATGTGAATTGGAATCATGTTCAGGAGTGGGAGCAGGTCTTTGGAATCCCTGTAAAATGGTTGAGAGGTAAAGTAAAAATCTGTGGGGCAGGGGGAGGTAAAGATGGTGCCTCGGAGGAGCATGCATGCTCTGAAGGAATCGACGGGCGAATCGCACAGCCTGCTCGGGACAGTGGCACTAAACCTCTCTTGTCTCTGTCTTCCTTTCTCCTGTCTGTGAAACGGACCTAATACTTAGACAGATTTCCCCAGGGAGGTGATGAAAGCACCACGAAAATTTTGAACAAAGGAAGGTGTTTAACGACAGAAGTGAGAAATACAGCTGCACCTTATTTCCTCTACTTAGCCAAACACTGACTGACCACCATTTACCATTGCCCCTACAAAGACATATATACCTAGTACCTGTTTTAGCACTGTCAGTTATCTTGTTTTGTCTTATACCAAAGTATTTGTTTGCTATAAAAAACCAAAGAGGTCCAAAAACCTCACCAGAGTATCTGAAGAATACATGCTTACCGTGTTGTGCCACATCATAGGAACAGTAGTGTTTTACTTGTTGGCTGTAAGACCTAGTAGGCTATCTCTAATAGCTTGCTTCCCACCTAGTTGTCTTTCCTGCAGCCGCCTCAAAGTTTTAGCCAGAGAAGCTTGGCAGAATTGGTCCATAGTGTGCAATCAAATGATTAAAAATACAACTTCAGGAACTTTGCCAATGAGAGAATGTGAAACAGTGCTCAAGTAGACCTATTTATCCCTAAGCAGTATCTGACCTTTTAAAGGAAAAAAGCAAAGCATTTGAAAATTATACTACATCGCCTTCAGTGCAAATTAGACAATAATTTCAGACCTGAGAAGTATTGTTTTTCAGAAACCAAATTATTTTAAATAGTTGCTCTATCAAATTGTATTGCAAATGGAGGGGAGAGGGGAAGCAATAGAATTGGGGCATTTTGTTAGGAATTCTGTATTCATAGCCTGCATTGCCTGACCTTGTTAATGTTCACCATGAAGATCTGTTTTACTGCACTGTAGCCATGTTAAAAGGAACTTAAAACGGCAGTCAGATGATTGGAACCACTGAGAATATGCAACAAAATGAATTTTCACTGAAAAATGTTGTTATGTCAAAATAGAAATGATTTGTAGGGATGCATTAGTTGTGATGAAATTATTGATGGTATCAGAAAATAACATTACCTTCTTACTGCTGACCCGGACAGAAACAGAAATAAAACATTGGGATTTTTCAATCTTGCAATAGATGCTTAAACACAATTTTGTTCTGTTGCATAAAAATCATTTCCAAACCTAATGTAGCTTGGTAGCACATTTTCAAATGGTGGGAGGGAATTCTTGTCCTGTGGGTAGTTACAAATTATACCTGTGTCTTCTTTAAAGCCCATTTACATGACTCCAAGGGTGCAAAATTGCTGTTGTATAAATGAGACTGACTCAGAATATGGGGAGTATTTTCTCAAAAGAAGCTTGCATATGCACCCACAGTGTAAGTATCAGATACTGTTTGCTTTTATGGATGCAGCTTTCTATGCCAAGAAGCCTATAAAGAAGACCAGCCTAAATGTCAGCAAAGGAGCAGCTAATAAAATAAGAACCGTTATAAACATGGAGCCTGCCCCATCCTGTTTTATATATCAGAACTCCTGTCCTTCTGGAAAGTGTTTAAAACTAGCAAGTTCTGGATACTGTTTATTCTATAGGTATAATAGCCATGTATATTTTTGGTGGAAAATGCTGCCTGTTAGCCTCATGCTGTCTTTAGCATGAGGGAGGGGAGAAGCTTTTCAAACTTTCAAACCTCAGCAGGGGGAAAAGTAGCTGACACAAACACAGGCTGCACCAGTTAGGAGGAAACAATTATGGAGAACAGGGTTGCAAGAAGAAAAATGCAAACCGGACAGGTTTCAGCCACATTGAGGGAGACAAGGTGGAAAGGCTGTGAAGGAGAGCAAGGTTAAGAAGGCATCATAGGACAACTAAAGCTGCCAACTAATTTCTAGTGCTCGGGAGAGAGGCCTGAGCGTTGCTCACATCTCGCCTATCCACATGCCTCAGCTGTATAAGGGTGCAGGACGACAGTGTCAGCTGCTAGTGTTTTCCTGATCGCATTGCAAATTGGTTCAGGCAGCTGAGGGAGCAAAAAAAAATACTAGTTTTTTTTGTTTTTCAACTTGGTAATTTCAATTTTGTATCCATTAATTTTCTGGTGTGCTCTTTGAACTGTCTCACCATCAGACAAACTTCATGTTGGGGCAAAGCGAGTGTGTGACTGGAGCTGTACTTGTTCCAGCTCTGACTTGGGCCAGTTTACACTGCACTAAGATGGTTTCTAAGCCTAGGGTGAAATCTTCAGGCTTGAGTCAGTGTTGCTTTAGAGCTATTGCTAGCTGTACACTGGGAATATCTTCACGTTCAAAGCTTGTTTTTCACAGAAATCATCAAGCAGACATCACAGACATAGTAGTAATTAGATATCACATTTGAGATTGCTTAAACTAGCTATTGATTTGGCAGAGATCTCATCCCCTATTATACATACTTTGAACTATTCAATCTCTATTTTCAATGTTCTTTGCTTAAATCCAAGCAAATCCGGAGTCTTTCCTGAATTCCATCCCACCCACAATACTGAAAGATCAGAGGACTTTGAATATTTTTATTTATGCTCCCTTTTCAGAGATGTTAATGGAAGGGTGTGGATATAGAGAGAATTTGTATGTGCTAATATACTGGTCAGTTATCCCGCCCTACTTAAAGACCTGCAAGAGGCAGTTACTTGATTTAGACAGGTTATGAATGCATTTCCATTCCAAGAGGCTTCCGTTCCCTTTGCACTAGCACAGTAAAACTTATTGCATCCTGGTCTGAATAATCATTTTCATCTGCCAGCAGGCAGGAAAGAGCACTCTGACACAGTAGTGCTCCAGTGGTACTCGAGACCAATCAGTTGAAAGCAGAAACACTGATGTGAGAAGACTTGTAGGAGAAGTCATCAGGCCAAAGTGACATGGATACACATCAAAGAAAACCATAAACTTACTGAACAATTGAACACAGGTAATGGATATATCCCATGGAGATGAAGAGTGAAAAAATATACAGGACAGAGGCATGGGATACTATCCCGAAGTTGTTTGGTCCCAAACATTGTTTTTCATACACATTTTAGGCAGTGTAATATGAGCCCATATAGTTGCCACCGCTCACCTTTCCTAGTTTTTTACTCTGGTTATTGACTGGTGCAAACATAAGTGGTTACCAAAAACGCACTGCTAATCCATTAACAGCATCCAGAAAAAAAGCATTTTATGTCCCTACAAAACCTTCCATCATAAGATCTTTCAACACATTGCAAAGAGCGATATCTTAAAGCTCAGAACAGCTAAGTCAGTTGAGCTTTTTTTCATCTCATGTTGCAGATAGCAAGTTGGGGTGCTGAGAGATGGTAAGTGCCTGGTTTAACCCGCAGAGGCTTGAGCACGACTCATACCAGTAACTCCCAACTTGGACTTAGCTCAGCATAATCACAGAATCGGAATGGTTTGCTAGAGACCTTAGAGATCATTTAGCTGCAACTCCACTGCCATAGGAAGTGACACCTTCCACTAGGTCAGGTTGTTCAAAGCCTCATCCAACCTGATCTTCAACACCGCCAGGGTTGGGGCATCCATAGCTTCTCTGGACAACCTGTTCCAGTGCCTCACAGTCAAAAAACCTCTTCCTAATATCTAATCTAAATCTCCCCACTTTCACCTTATAATCATTCCCCTTGTCCTATCACTATACTCCCTGATAAAGAGCTCCTTCCCAGCTTTCTTGAAGGCCCCCTTTAAGTTCTGGAAGGGGGAATGGAGGAAGGGAAAATGAGAACCCTTCTTCACTGACAAAATAGCTTGAAACAGGAAGCAAGAAAAGAGAGCCACTTTGACCAAATTTTAAGCTTAGTTTTAATTTAGGGTAAGTAGGTAATGGGAATATGAAGAACTGGGTAGTGAATTGGGGTGGGAAGCAGTGAAGGAAGATTGGCTAGAGGGAGGTGGTGGGATTAAGCTGATGAGATGTTTTTCTACTAGATGTAAGAATAAACTGTCCAACAAAAGCATAAGAGAAATACATATGGTATGACTGGAATATATGCATATGTGGGCTAGCTTTAGTCCTGCTGCCCCAGGGATAATGAAAGCAACAACAACGTGGCAGTGCAGACTAACAGAGAGCTGACTGACTGGCGGAGACTTGTTGCCTTCCAGTACATCTAATACCACTTGGTACCTGAGAGGATGCCACAAAACAGCTCCAGGTTGCAAAGTCATTTGATGCGTAACTACCTCACAGGTCTTTGCATGACACTTTGCACGACCGGGATGTGCTCTTGGAAGTGGGCCCAGATGTTGATCTGGCTGGAGAAGTACTTCACTAGGTTGTGCTGATGAGAAATTCCAAACTTGTCATACTATTAACAGAAATGAGTGGGTTTTTTTCCTGTCTTTGAAGAAGAATCCTTGCCTGTCGCTTTTAATTAGCCAAATTGTAGCTGTCATTGTGTTCTGCAGCTCATTAAATACTAGGAGTCTGCTTCAAATATTATGGGGTAATTAAAGAGACAGTCTTGATAACATCCCTTCTTTCAAACAAAAAATATGACTTCTCTTCTATCGTGACACTTCACTAAATCAAGCTGTTGTTTCACCCAAGCTCGTTTTTCCCCTGCATTACACCTTTTCAGTTAAATTCAAGGATTTTAATTGAGTGGTGCTCCTCTCAGGAAAAAAAAAAAGAGAATAAAATAAAATAATAAAATCTATAAATGGACAGGCCTTTGCTACCAGGCATGCCGATCCCTCGCTCTTAACATGCAGGACAGTTGAGTACTACATACATAGCTTTGCCTCAAGATATCTTGCACATAGTGTTTTCATATTCTTTCATCAAAGACACACAACCAGGTACTTCTGAACCGGAATTTCCCCTCCCTTGCTGGAGTTTATGGAGCTTTGATTACAGATGTGGCGCACACAACTGTTGTCATATTTTCTCTAGATAATTATTTATCTGTATACGAGAGGAACCTGTTGTACAGGCCATAGTTCAAATATAGTGTATTTCAAAAATAGACTACCTTTACAGACTGATCATAATTTTTTGTGATTTGCTCTTGTTCTAAAGAAAATACAGATCCAAGCCTACCTGGATTGTAAACCATTTGTACTAAAGCACACATTTATATACAAAAAGCATGGGAATAAACAATAAATGAAAGACTTCCATGTTTGAATTCTATATTAAAATCTTGTTCCAGCCACAACAAGAGTTCATGATGGATAAATTTCAACTGATCTTACTCTTCATAAATATTTTAATTCAGAAAGCCTTTGGGAACACAAAGGTGTGGATCTCATTGTACTCGTCACAAATCCAGAATGAAGGGATGGTGAGTTTACAGCACAGATATGAGGCCCAATACAATGGAAAATAAATGGGAAATACATGGAGCCAATGAAATTATATTGATCTGTGTGAGATATCCTGGTCTCAGCACCTGGGGGTTTAGCCCTTGGGTTTTTTTATCAGCACCAGAGAAAAGCAGGGTGCTTTAAGGTAGCTAGTGAAAGCAGTTAAAAAAATAGCCTTGTGTGCTCCTTCAGTAAACTCCATTAAAGCAAGAAAAATGGCATGGAAGAAAACCTGATAGAGTTCATTTCATTAACTTTTTAGAAAGTGGAGATGGTAGTGTCTAGTGGAGAACAGCTCAAGAGGCTGGCCCTTTTGGTGGGGGTAGGGGTGGTGTTGTTTGGAGCATGAGCAAAAGAGATGGTAAGGAGAAAGAGAAAGGAGTCCAGAGTCAAAATGAAGGATGAAGGCCAAATGAGAGCAGTTAGACAGGGTGGTGGAAGATGGACAACATATGGCAATAATTTTTGAAGGGGTTAGAAATAAAATGCTGTGCTGTTTAACACAGAAATGTTTAACATTTGGGCAAACACTGGAGAGAAGCTCAACTGTTACAGTACCTTTGAATCTAAAGAAAGGAAGATTTACAAGAAGATGCATGCGAGGATGCTAATCAAGACTTATTCTATTTTGCATAAGATCGTAGGAGTGACATAGCTATGTCTGTGTGGGGCAATCTCACTCGCTGTATCTCCAAAGTTTGCCTACTTTCCAAGTACATTTCCAGGACTTGTTATTAAATATATACATATTGCTTACTCTTACTCTCTCTTCCCTTTAGGGATACCAAGCCACCCTGGGAAAATACAGTTCACTTTTATAAAATCATCAGCATGCTAGTTTGAAATTTTAGTCCCTTTTAAGTTCTGCTATGTAGTTAAAAACTGGGCCACGTGCTTCTAGTTAAATCAGAGCATTGTGTCCACCTTGAAAGACACACCACGTTCAAGTGTCTGCATCTAGTGGGGCAAACTAGTATGGGGCAGCAAATCTGAGACCTATACAACACTAGCCACTCATTTATCAGTGTTGCAAATGTACAGATAAGACACAGGCTTGTCAATAAAATACATTTCAATTTAATTTTCTCCAAAGCAGAAAATTAAAAGAAGAAACAGGGGAAAAAAATTGGCGCCTGAATGTCTATCCGTTCATTTTCAAAATGTGCTTTTATTTATCCTCTGGTTTTCATTGATCTCTGGTGATAAATGTGCCAGCTGAGGGAACTTAGTTCTAAGAGACAGTTTTTCTTCCCTCTGCCAAAAATGATCAGGTTTCCTCTGTGAGCCATGCTCAAGAGTCTTCAGTCAACTTGAAATATATCTCAATTCAGGGGATTATAACCAAATTAAATACAGCTTTGGTCCAAAAAAAATTTTTTTTTAGGGTCTTTGGAATGAATTTTCATTCGTTTTCTGTCTAAAACACACAGGTTTATTGACAGCACGTGTAAGTCTCTGAAATCCAACTCAAGTTTCTTACTGCACCTTATTACAAATCCCTCCTCGCATCTTCCTTGACCAAGCATCTCCGTGCCAGCCTGCTTTGTCCTTTCCCTCCTTGCTGCTGCTGGTGAGCCTGGGGCTGCTCCCCCTGACTTATTTCCTTCTGAGCCTCTCTTCGGCCGCTTGTGTGTTTTCTGACTGTGAGCATCTGAGAGTCAGCTCTGTCCCATCCCAAAGGGCTGAGAATCCCTTTTATGGCATGGGGATTAGTTCAGTAGCAAATCCCAAAGAGCAACTGATTTAAACATTGTTTAATTAAGGGAAGGTGCTTCTTTTAGCCTGGATTTTATTCATCCGTATACTCCAAACACACACTCTGTGGCTGAAATGGCTTGATAGGGTGCACAACAGCACAACAGTATTTGCAGTGTGAGAACTGACACTTTTCATTTAAGATATTGGGAATGACAAGACTGTGTACAAGTGCTTCCCCATTTGCATACTAATACTTCTGAGTGTTCAAACGAGGCCTTCAGAATTTCCCGTGTGACTGACATATATAAAGTGTGGGTACACGCTGGAAAGCAAACACACATCAGGGACATATTTCTATGTGTGCTTGATTCATTTGGTGTCTGTTTTCTGTCCTGCAATGAAACATTCTAATCTGCTTAAATGAGGAGGGTCACATCTTAATGCGTCAAATAGCCCAGTATATAAAACAATGGATAATTCGAACAATGATTATACTTCAGTAAATCAGGAGCTACTTGGGAGCAATTTACTCATAGAATGGTTTGGATCGGAATGGACCTTTACAGATCATCTAGTCCAACTGCCCTACAGTAAGCAGGGACATCTTCAACTAGATCAGGTTGCTCAGAGTCCCATCCAACTTGACCTTGAAAGTTTCCAGGGATGGGACACCTACAACCCCTCTGAGCAACCCGTGCCAGTGTTTCACCACCCTCAGCATGAAAAATTTCTTCCTACTGTCTAGTCTAAACTTCTCTTCTTGTGGTATAAAACCATTATCCCTCATCCTACTGCTCCAGGCCCTGCTAAAAAGTTTTTCCCCATCTTTCTTATAAATCCCCTTTAAGTATTGAAAGGCTGCTATAAGACTCCTCAGAGTCTGCTCCAAGCTGAACAACGCCAACTCTTTCAGCTTCTCTTCATAGGGGAGGTGTTCCAGGCCTTTGATTGGTTTTGTGGCCCTCCTCTGGACCTGTTCCAACAGGTCCATATCCCTCCTGTGCTGAGGGCTTCAGAGCTAGATGTAGTATTCCAGATGTGGTCTCAACGGAGCAGAGCAGAAGGGCAGAGTCACCTCCCTCAACCTATTAGCCACGATTCTTTAGATGCAGCCTAGGATAGGGTTGGACTTCTGGGCTGCAAGTGCACATTGCCAGCTCATGTCAAGCTTCTATGAGAAGCCAGGACCCCTAGGTCCTTCTTGGCAAGGCTGCTCTCAATCTCTTCATCCTCCAGCCTGTATTGTTACTGAGGGTTGTCCCAATCCAGGTGCAGGACCTTGCACCAATCTTGATCCAGTCTGTCCTGCAAAGGACTTGTTGGTTGCTCGAACCACAAAGGGAATGAGGACTTGTGTAAAACTGGTTACATTTGCAGCTCTATTACCATTATCTTTAGTTGGTTAATAATTTTAGTAGCATAAATAAAATTAATTTCATTTGATAATGATGAAATAATGGGTCTATAAATAATGTTCAACAGGTTATGTAAAAATATTTAAAATAAAAAATGGTATGATATTTTGCCTTTCCTGAAATTAAACTTTCTGCCATTACAAAAATTCAATTTTAAGGCACTGGTGAAAACCCATCAAAAAAAGCAGTACAATTATTATTAACAGGTTAGTAAAAATTTCCTATGACATCATCAAATGTTTCACTTTTAGGTGGGAAACATGTTCAACTCACAACTTGACTGCCTGCTTCTCTTTGTTTAACACCAGTGATCTATCCTTTGATGGGGCCAGTGGGGCTTTTGGTATGCAATTTCCCACGGCTGGAGGAAGAAAGTGAAAGTGATTTACAGTATGTGCAGCCAGGTTCACTTGAGCATCTTGAGTCATTGGGGTGAGTCAAAGCCTGCAGCTTCAGCACTGGCAGAGCCGGGTGTGGAAGAGGTACCTTGGCTAGTGAGGCTGACAAGCAGCACGTCCCCATCCCAGACTCATGGCAAGCGATGGGAGGGCTGCTGCTCCGGAGGAGGACGTGGGACCAGACGGCGTTTGTTTAGCTTGGCCGTTCTCACCTCCCACAGCAGCCATTCTCTGGCAGCATCCAATCGTTCCCACAGTAAGTCTGATCTCAGCCTGGGATGCTTACGTTCAGTTATTGCTTTGGATGTAGCTGAAGTTTTCCTGAAGAGCTTGAGCCATGGCACAGGAAGCACATATTTCAGTTTGCAGCCCAGGCCAGACCAGAGCAGGATTTCTCTGGCAGGGGAAGGAAGGCAGCTGTTTCTCCTCAGGCTTGTCTCCTGGCTGGATGGCAAGGAGCAGCGGCAGGAGAGGCAGAAGAGCTCTGCATAGAAACCCACGGGTTTTTCCCTCATGTAAAGCCTCCATCCGCCTGAGACAATGGGCTTGAGCCAGGTCCCTTGGAAGTGAAAACAACTAAACAGTTTCATAGCCTTGTTTACTTTTATTTGTAAAGCACTTTGAGACAGGTGAGTTAACTTTAATCCTATTCCACAGAGAGCAAAAGCAGACAGAAGTAGCTGAAAACACCCTGCAAATCAATGGCACAAATGTAAACAGGAGCCAGCGCTTCTCATTCACAGACCATATTTGAAAATATATATATATAATAAATGAAACCATGGAAAGTAAGAAAAGCACATTTGTCTGTAAAAATGTTTTCTTAGGATCGCTGTTTGGGCTGTGACTCCAGTTGATGTTTTTGAAATCAGACAGAGGCTTTGCAGTGAGCTCTCCTTCCCTGAGGAACCACACTGGCAAGAGCCATTTGGACAGAAGGAAACATGGCTCATGTGATGACAACCTGCCTTCAAACTGATATCCTTTGTTTCTTATTTCAGGGTGCCTTTGTTTCTTATTTCAGGGTGCCTTAAGATTTCAGAGGTCTGTACCAGTAAGCACATAACTTGTTTATGATCTGGTAAGTCACCACATCTCCATTCTGTCCACGAGATGCAGAAGACAAATTAGTGGTCTGCTTTATTGTTCCTTCAAGGGAAAAAAAAAATTAAAAAGGAGAAATAAAGTGTATTGTTCCATTTAAAGTCTCTTAACTTCATATTTTCTAGAATTTAAATAAAGGGTAGACTTATGTCCCTGCTCAAAGCCCCAAAACGAACAGCAGATGTACACACATACACATACCAGCAATCAACCCAATGCAAAGTACCATCAGCAATGGCTCTGAATCACCCAAGGAAATGCTAGTTAGAATCACTCCTAGAACAAGAGTCTGTAGCTGCTCTGCTCTTTTTATTACCAGAAAAGAGTTTGATGGCAGTAGAGTGAAGCGCACTTCTATTATTTGTTGCACAGTTCCCCTGTGGCACTGCTTTATGTAGCCATCCTTGTTAATTTACGTGCAGAGATACCACATTGCTCAATTTAACTGCACCCCTGCAATACCATACGCCTGTAGAACCGAAGGAATAACTTCATTAGCTCAGCCAGCAGAGGGAACTGCTAATCAGCACTAATTGCTCACGCAGGCCTAATGTATAACCTGCTAAGTTTAGTAAACACCCAGTAAGTTGTATTACTCCATGTTTCCTTCTCCGTGTCAGGCTGCAAATCACGCATCCTACTTCAGCACTGTAATCTCCCTCCACAGCATTCCCTCAGGGCTTCACCTCCCCTCACCTTGACCTTATGGCTTTCTCCTGGAAGGAGGGTGATCTCTGAAACTAGTTTTGCACAACGGCATTTTTGTGTCTTTCTGATCAATTGACTATTCAGCCAAGTTTAAATCCTGGCTAAACCATACAAAGTCTTTTTTCCTGTCACCCACCCTCTTACTCCGCTCTAGTTCTGCTCCTGTCCCACACATATTCTGCCAAACAGCAGTTGTATAAATCAGGAGTTAAATCGGACAGCTCACATTTAGCCACAACTCAAAGCCAGGTTTGACCGGCACTGACTGGCTGCCTAACTGGGCTGGGAGCTTGTACAGCAGTACCATAGCCACAACATCACAGCCGGCAGCCCAGCAGGTACTGCTGCTCTACAGCCCCTCTTTTTAATTCCTCCCAGCTTCCCATGGAGAAAACACACACACAAGGTGCAAAACATTCTTTGCTGTTAGCATCACTTATTAACAGCCACTTCAGAAGCACTGTGGTCATCAACAGCTAGTGAAAGTACATCTTTTTTTGCATCTCTTTCCCTGCCTTACCCCAGGCTGAGCCAGGGCACTTCACATCTTCCAACACAAAATACTTCCTAGTGATACCAATTTCCTTCCAAGAAGGCAAACCACAGCAATACCTCATGCCATTTGTGACAAGAGTCCAATTTGCTTTATTCAGTGTTCATGCTGGTGTTTTATTTCCCTGCAAGAGGTCAAATACCTCCTCTCTACAGACAGCCATGGCTCCTGTCCTGGTAGGAGCAGAACCACCGTCACAGCTGCACCAGCTAGAGCAGGAAAAAAGAAATCCCCCGTCAAACTCAGGCAGTCCAAAAGGGATCCACCAGCTCAAGAGCAATGAAGGCATGCAGTAGAAACCTCATTAAGCAGCTTCTAATGATCTCAGATCTTGGAGTTCACAGGGCAATGAGAGGAGCTAAACGCAGATCTCTCTTACAACAGCCACTTGCGGGCCACCGACATCGCTTTAAAGGCCAACAAGCAGCCAGAGCGTGGGCTGTGTCAGCCATAACTGGATTACAGAGGCCATATAGAAACCCATATGGCAGCTCCCTGACACCTCATTTCCTGCACCCTGCACAGCAAAAGAAAAGGCTTGTGTAGCTGGAAACCTGTCCTGCTGCTTTCACATAAAGTCAGCAGGGGGTCTTGTTTGAAGGAATATAATGAATTAAACTGGAAGAGGTCCAGGATTCAAGTTACACTAATTATGGGTTTAAAATTAATGTAACACTAAACACCTGCTTCCGTCGATCCTGAGAAAGGTGCCTTGGAAGGGTGTTATGTCTAATTTGTGCTTTTACAACCTTGAGAGGAAGGTGCTTTTACCATGTGAAATTAATTGCTTAGGAGCCCTCCCTAGGCCCTCACATGGAAACCTGAGCCTTTGAAAAAATGAGGGATTTAAAAGACAACAGCTGTAAGATGAAACTCATGATGGAATAAAGGCAGCACCTTAGAGAATTAATTTTAGTTTTCCCTGTAATACATCCATGGTTAGCTTAGTAGTTTTCCATCTGCTTAACCCTTGATTTTCCATTACAATGTATTAAAACAAACAAACAAACAAACAACAAAACCGTAAAACTTTACATGTATCAGCTATTCCTTTTTCCAGTTTGGATTATTTTTCTTTTCTGTATTTATACCAGAACTAATTTAGACACACAAAAAGCCGTCAAAACTCAGAGCTGATGAATCTTACCCAGCCTGCCTCCATCTCACACTTTACAAGGGAGTGTCTTTCTTCTGATGTCCCCCTGTGGCACAGCAGCCACCTCCAGGTACCCTCTGGCCAGGCACAGCTGGCATCAGCTAAACAGCAGCCCTGCCTGTGCTTGCTACCCAATCATGGGGGCTACATGCTCCAGAAAGCCCTTTGAGGGTTTCTGGGAACAGCTCTGACCACAGTGTGGTGACACAGCTCCCGCCCATCATGTGTCAAAGGCGCATATTCCTCTCCTATGTGACCTGGCACACAGGTGCTTCTCCATCTGTCATATGACCTCATGGAAGGGCAAGGAGGGAAGACACAACCGTCCCTGCACGCTGAAGTTGTATGACCTGCACAGAGCTGTAACACCTGGAAAACCAGTTCCTTTGGGGCTGGCTTGCAGCTTGTAAATATTACTCGCTCAGAGTAGTTATCCTAGAACAGTTATTCTGGGACATGTGTAGTCACTGTCGTTCCTATTTCTTGGAGCAGTTTGTGCTTCCATAATTTCCAATGCCTCCCATGTGCTGTGCCACACCTGAGGGAAGACTTGTCCTGGTCTGCCAACTATTCAGGCAGTTGGGAGCAACTGTGATTTCATACAGGAAAATAATGAAATACAAGAAACGTTTGCCTTTTTTCTCTGCTGGCTCAGTGGGATCCTTAATCAGGTGGGAACAGGGATTAGCTGCCTAGTATTTCAAGTTTAGCAAACTCAGCCCTGAAAATAGCAGTATTTTTGATGTCTTAGAGTCACCATATACTCCATGGGCTAGTACTTAGAAAGTGGAAACCATCTGACTGACTTGCAAGCATTTTCTTGCTCCATGAAACCAGACAACAAGATAAACCCTCTTGATTTTGTGAGTGAATTTTTCCCAAACTGAATAAAATCAGGTCATCACTTCCAGCTCTGCACTTACTCCAAACACGCCTTGCTCCCCAGTGCTGCATCCTCAGTATGTTGTGGCCTCAGAAGAACATCCTTGATAAAATGGTCAAACAGTCTTGTAGCCATCAGCCATGAGGAAGGGGAGTCCCAAATGGCTCATGGAGGAAGGTGGGAACAGGCCGGCAGGTTTGGTCAGAGGAGGTGGCAAATTACAGAGCTGAGAGGAAAACAGTCCTGAGTGGCTTAACTCGGGCAAACTAGTTAAAACGATTTTTGCACTAGTTGATGCTATTTCAGTGCCTCCATCTGTAACATCTGGTTGCCTTAGATACATGAGGTAACTAAGGCAACTGGATATTACAGGGAGAGGGATAAGAAATAGATCAACACTACTGAATTTGGCACGCTCTAAAATAGCTTTTCTGTGAAGTAGAGGCAAGTGCAGAAAGTACAACAGCACCATGGGGTGGTGAATGGCAAAGGTGGCCGCAGCAGACGGATACCCTAGCGTTAGGCTGTGTAAGCATTTACGTGCACTAACCCTTTAGGGATTATTGACCAGAGTGCATTAGCAATCCTTAGGATGTCTAAAGGGGGATGCCTGGTATTTGTGTTAGAGCTATTTTCTCCATAAGCTATCCCATCCCCATACCTCACCCCCCCCCCCCCCCCCAAAAAGGAAACAGCTAGGAGTCACAAGTTATCCCCCCAATTTTCTAACTAAATAGGGGATTACATGAAGAGGAAAGATTGTGGTGACCAGAATCATCGTGAGCCTGAACAGACATCCTACCTGTAACCTCTTCAAGGCACAAGCGGCACCAGACCTTGATGATGAAACATACTGTAGTGCCACAAAACAGATCAGAAAATCATGCAGAGTTGCCATTCACTGATTATTTTTGTGCTCTTCAGAACAATTAGGTACTATGTTAGAAGGTAAGCAGTTTTCAGGCTATGTATGGTGGGTTTTCATCCCTGTAGAAAGTCATTACAGTGCACTGAAACATTGCAGTGACCTCTTTGGTCTAGACTGTAGGGAGGAGTGGGTGTTCCCAGATTTGAAAGTGAACCATTGAAGACTGCCAGAGAGACATATTTATGCCCAAAATGTCTGCCTGATTTTTTTTTTTTCTGGCTTGCAGGAAAAGCTGTGTTAATAAACCCACATGAAAAGCTGGATCTGCATGCTGTCTGAATATCCTTCACCGGAATTATTCCTACACAGAAATTTTCTCTACATAACAAGGGCAAAGCCTCCATTTCTTACTGAATCCAAAACTGCAGGAACTGGGAAACAGAAGAAAGCCAGCACCACTGCTCCATCTGTTGCATTTCATTAAAAATACCTGTAAGATCAGGGTGTTACAACAACCACAATTTGGCAAATAAAAGGCATTGTTCATTAATCCTGGCAGCACTGTCTTCCTGACCACAAAGGGCACTGCTTTATTCTATTGCTTACATTTGAAATCTGAGTGTCTAAAACAGAAAGTACCCAGTTTTTCACCTCAGATTGCTCCCTGAGTGAAGTCTGCACAGAGTTTTGTTTTTCTCAGGAAACATCCTTGGGATGTTTTCCTCATTAAATAGTTGGTAGTTGGTAATTAATATAAGGCCATATTTTTTGCCAGCAAATTGCCCTCTTGGAATTCTTTGCTGTTTATCTTCAGAGATGTGTGTTAGATGAACAGAAATGAAAATCAGTCCCAGTAAGTGAAAAGTAATACAAGGTAGAGGAGTAGTGAGAGCAATGGAAGTATCTTAAGGGCTCTAAATTAACTGCCTCAGTTTTGTAAAATGACCCAAGTGGCAATGCATAGTTCAATGAAAATCATTGCTCAATATGCAATCAAAAATTCCGACAAGATATTAGGAAGTTTAAAGAACAGGCTTCAAGTTAAAATATATATACATGTATATATTTAAGACCATTGCAAATTACCAAGCACTGGGCAGACTCAGGTATAATATTGTGCATTCACCTGTGAAAAGATTCCAGAAATAGTATCACTAGGGTTTGGAGGAACTTCATAAAAAATAACAAATAAGAAATCTTTCTAATCAAAGAGAGATTTGGAGGAGCGTGACTATATTTAAGAAGGAGAAAGCTAGGAGGGGACCTGAGGGCAAGCACGAGAAATGAGAAATAATCTGGAGAAGAGATCGGGAGCTTCTGCTTTTCCTTCTTTGTAATACACCTAGGGAATATTCAGCAATTTAAGAGATGGGAAGAGGGCAACATAGAACAGGAAATACTTTTTACACAGGCTGTGCAATATAAATCCCTGGAGATGTGAAGGCAGTCTAGGAGGTTACAGCCTGGACACTCATTCCGATGTGCACTGCATACCCTGGAAGGACCACGTGGTGGCTCCTTAATCACCCCACATCACTGGCTGGAACCTCAGTTTGAAACCTGAATAATTTGAACCTGAATAAAAGTGACCTAGGGCTGTGTATGAGGTTTGATGTTGATCGGTGTTGGGTTACGTGCTCCACTCTGGTTCGTTATGCGGCTGAAAGGGGGCAATAACAGGGTGTGATGATAAAGTGCCTCAGCTGCTGGCTCAGTGAACATAGGTCAGAGCTGCAAAACCCTAGTCTACAGAGGAAGTATGAATGTCAAAATATAATCAGATTCAAGCAGAAATGTGAGTTGTGTGGGTAACCAGAGCCCTCAGAATTCACCTAAATTAACTGATAGAGAATTTATCTCTTTCCATGTAGATGCAAATGAGACTGAGCAGCAAGGCTTTCTTAAGATATGGTGACCTCCTCAGATACTTTGGAAAGATTACGAACTTTTCCCACCCAACGGGCAACATATGTGGCCAGGACTTTTCAACAGTGTGCTCTTCAGGTACTGTTAGCTGGGCAGTGTTTGAAATGAGAGGGCAGGTAGAGGAATGTGGTCACACCACATTGGTTTGGCACAGAGGAGCAAAGTAGCTGTTCTGGTGGACGCAATCCACCAGAATACTGGTGAATCACTTTACATATGTACACATGTGAAACACTTCTGTGTGTTAAACAGTGATGTACATGTGTTAAATAGAGAAGCAATCTTAAGCCAGAAATATCTTCGAAACCAATTAGGATTTTACCTGTGAAGAAATTACTTTTTTAATGATTCAAACCCATCTTTAGACCTTTCTTCCCTTTAAAATGGTTGGAGGTGATTCCCTTAGCATCACCAAGGTGCCACGTTAATGCTGTAGCCACCAAGGCAGCAGCAGAAGATGTGTGGCAACATCATTCCTGCCACAGGGGTAGGAGAGTATTCTAGGCATCAGAAAAAGAACTGAGAAAACAATCCTCCTAACCATCTACAGAGGTACAAGAGCTGTTAGCAAAGCAGGTGTTTGGTGGAGAAGCAAAAATTTCAGGTGACAAAACATGACTTTTTTACAGAATGATTGTTTTACAGAATTATTTCAATGGAAATGTCCTATTTGGGCATCTTGCAGAATCCAGGAGCCCTATGCTGCACATAACATCTTTGGCATGGTGTCATCTTAATATGGGATAAGCTGCTCCAATTAGACATCTATTTAGGAAGGGAAAAGAAAGCATTCATGTCTTGCTCTGTGCAGACACATGTCTTTTTCACTATTAATCTGAAAAGTGACACCAATTGTTTTCTCTGTTGTGGAGCCATCATTACTTCATTTGTATCTGTTGAGGTCTACGGCAAAAACTTATATGAAAAGAACTATACATTTTCAGAGCTGACTTGAAAAATAGCACATAGACATACAGAAAATGACCTAGAGTCTGCTCAAAACTCAGCAATCAAGGTAGTATCCTACTGGGATGAGGTTTTAAGCTCTCTATGTGAGCTGTCTCTCAAAGACAAGGGTGAAGTAAGGCTATACCTCAGAAATTAGGGTTTTTTTCTTTATAGTGCCATACGCAGAGGTCTGAACATTGTACCCACCTTTCCTATATATTCCCTATATTCCCTAGGATATATTCCCTAATATTTTAGGGAATATATATTTCCTATATTCCCTAATATTCAGGGCATTAAGCTCTGCTTTGGTCTACAGAGGAAAAATTACAGCCTGGGCTTTGAGTGATGAGACCTGTTCTTTACAAAACTGCATGACTGACACTCATTTGAGCACAAAGAAAACACCAAGTTGATTTTTTCTGGTTTTTTTAGCCTACTAGGTGTCAGAAACAGAACTGAAAAGAAAACCTCCTAACCATCTCTTTTCATACATAGAATCATGGTGGTCTGCGGTGATAACTGCATGGGCTCCAAACAAAACAGTCAATGTGTCAGGAGAATCATGGTGGTATCTCAGGCAGTGCCCATGTGGACATCATCCATCTTCTGTTGCCAGAGCAAAGCAGCCCCTAAATGCTGCAAGGTGTGACTGCTTCAGTGAGTGATTTAGGTATTGTTTGTTGGTTTAAAGGTGGCTTGCTGTATAGAAAAGAAGAGGGCAAGATAATGTGCTCTGAAACCAAGTGTTGTGTAACCAGGTCACACCTTCATGAGTGCTGTCTGGTGTGCTCCTGCCTCTTAGAGGACACACCTGGAAACCCACTGCTGGGCACAGCCACCCAGCTGAGAAGATGTGCTGCTATTGCTTCCTCCAGTGAAGTTCCTCCTCATTTGGCAAACAGATTTCAGAAATTCTGGTCTTTCTCCAGAAGCTCTGATCCTGCGGGCCATGTCAAACAGGGCCTGGACTGTATACTCCTCGTATGTAGAGAGAGATGTATGCATATTTTATCCATATGTTGTATTTTACAGAAATCACAATGGGAAAATACACACATGTATTCCATGTTTAACACTATAAATGTCATCATTCAGACTCAAAGGTGAAGAGGTTATAGTAGATATTCAGTAAATCGAATTGTTTTCTTTGTGTTGAGTTTATTGTACAGATTGCAATTCTTACTTCAGGGAAGTGTGCCCAGCTTAGACTCAACAGGCAGAAACTACTTCCATGTTGTAATTTTCAATACGATGCATTGCAGGGATTCTTTTTCTCTGTTAAGAAAAATTATTTTACAGAATTTCTACTCTCAAAGGCAGCTCAGAAATGAGAAGACTTCTAGGAAAGGATTTCAAATGGAGGCAATGCTTGCCCCTGTATGACAAGAGTCAGATAAGAAAGCTTCAATACTGGCACAAAACAGTCTTTCACTTCAAAGGTTTAATTCCTCGCTGGCACAGGGCTGATAAAACCAATCATTTCCTCTTCAGATTTTTTTTTCTACTAATTGAATGTCTGTTCTTGTAAAGCATGTTAGTTAGTGGCACACAGTGCTGGCTGCAGCCCAGCTTGCCAAGCTCCTGAGTTTATCCATTTGATAAAATACATAATTATGCATACTGTGTGCACGCAGCCCAAGGTCCCGCTGAATTTGATGGCTGATGAGATCTCATTTTAAGACCATCAGCATCTGTTCATAAGTTATTATTCCCCCCATTCTGATTTCAGTTATGGTGTTTGTTGTGGTTGTTTATCCTGTTGGCTAAGGAATTCAGAGATTTAGATTTTTATTTTGGTTTATGTCTATATTCTTTACATTTCCTAGGAGAATTCCAGTTATTCTATTTATAGACTTTGTTAAGCTCCATGACAGCAACCTCTTAGGCATTTGGCACAGAATTTACACCTTTTACTTAAGTATTGGTCAACAGATGAAAGAGATTAAGAGATTTATTTGAAGAGCATAGGAATGATATATTCTCTGTGTACATAGTGGCCTGAAAATAAGAATACAGGCTTGAACTGTGGAAACAGTACTGAATTTAGACATAAGGAGAAGTTATAGTGACATGCAGGATGATGTTGCTTTAGGTTATTGTGACATTTCTGTCTTCAGGTTATTTTTGAGGGCAGGCTAGGTGAATAGTCCCACAATATTTTCAAAGGATTTCATAGAAATTTTCATAGAATCGTTGAGGTTGGAAAAGACCTCTAAGATCACCCAGTCTGACTGCCAGCCCAACACCGCCATGCCTGCTAAACCATGTCACATAGCACCACATCTACGTGTTTTCTGAACACCTCCAGGGATGATGACTCTACCACTTCCCTGGGCAGCCTGTTCCAATGTTTCACCACTCTTTCAGTAAAGAATGTTTTCCTAATATCCAATCTAAACATCCCCTAACACAACTTGAGGCCATTTCCTTTTGTCATGTCACTTGTTCCCTGGGAGAAAAGACCAGCAACCACCTCGCTACAACCTCCTTTCAGGGAGTTATAGAGAGAGATAAGTTCTCCCCTCAGCCTCCTTTTCTCCAGACTAAAGAACCCCAGCTCCCTCAGCCACTCCTCACAAAACTTGTGCTCCAGACCCTTCACCATCTGGACATGTTCCAGTGCCTCAATGCCCTTCTTGTACTGAGTGACACAAACCCAAAGATGATATTCAAGATGTAGCCTCACCAGTGCCCAGCATAGGGGCACAATTACTTTCACTTTTATATCCAGCTGTACCTGCTTTCAAGCTGGCTCTACAGCACCCCTGTGACTTGGTGGCTCAGTGGTTTTGTGCAGCTTGCTGTGAAAATGTTTGGCAGGGAGGTGAGGTGATGGTTGCTGAAGGCAACAGAGGAGGATGCACAGCTTTGCACCAGAGGGTTGGGCTGCTGGAGCTTGGTCTGTCCTGTACAGAGACCAAGCTGCCCCCACTTCTCCCGCTGATAAGGAAGCAAGGAAAAGCCATGCATGATGAGGAAAGGAGCCTTATACGAGCAAAAGCTCAACATCCCTTCGCCTCCCTGCAACACAGGCACTTTCCTGGGGAGGAGGGAAGTGGGCAGAGGGAACACGGTGATGCTGTGAGCGTGTCCAGTTCCTGGGAAGGGTGGGGAGCCTTGCAGCCACACAACACCATGTGTGTGATGCTGGTGTCAGAGGAGATGGAGTTTTTCTGTGGGTTTTGTGGGTTGTGGTTGTTTTGTTTGGGTTTTTCTTACCTTCTTGACACAATTCTCCTGTCTCCAGAACCAACATAAACCCCTGTTTTACAGATGGAGCCTGGGGGAAGAGATGGGGATCATGCCTAGCAAAGAAATCTCTCATACCATGGTTGTAGCAGTCAAGGGTGAGCTGGTCTGGCACGTCTGGTGGTAGCAGCTACTGCAGATTTAGGTGATTTTTTCCAGTGGCTGGTTCCCAGGTGGACAGAGGGAGGTTGCAAAACTGTGGCTTAATGAGCTGACCACAAAGTGCTGCCTTTTCTGCCCCTGTGCCTGAGGAGTCAGTCACCTTCACACACTACAGAAAAGCTAGAGCTCTAGAAACCACCACAGTGCTTCAGGAGGGATTGATTGGTGGACCACTAGAACAGGCTCCCCAGGAAAGCAGTCATGGCACCAAGCCTGAAAATATCCAAGAAGCATTTGGACAACGCCCTCAGGCCCATGGTGTGAATATTGGGGTTTTCCTATGCAGGGATAGGAGCAGAACTCAATTATCCTTGTGGGTCCCTTCCAACTCAGGACATTCTATGATTTTATGATTCTATGATCCCAGCCTTGAGAAGTTATCTAAATGCTCAGCATAGTCTAATCTCCCATGTATACACACCTACATGGCTGCTAAAGATGTCGTGTACACCTACCCGATGGCAAAAAGTAATCTGTTTGTTTCTATACAGCGCTGTTGGGTTGAAAGTATTTTCTTTGATTTCATGCACAGTCAGAAGTCGACAAGCAATCACACATGATACTGGCACCGCTCAGGATAGCTACCATCCACAAAGGCATTTTTCAAGCATGTTAGCTGCAGGGAACACACACCACACTGGGACTTCTAAGTTTCCATTTTGATCACGTTGCTCAAACATGAGAATGAGTCACCTTCCATACTGAAAACCATGACCTTTGTATTTACACCAAAAAAGGAATAAGCTTAGGAGAGGGAAAGAAAACTAGAGGAGGAAAAAAAAAAAACCAAACAAAAAAAAGAAAAAGAACCCAAATCTAAGTATGTCTTTGCTGTTTGAAACATAGTCAGCTGCTGTAATTCAGATGCAACCTAAAGAAGTTGTTGTGATTGGGTTTGTTTAGTATATTTGCACAAACTCCAAGGGACCCACGTCAATGGCACTGCCGTCGCTGCAGCAGATGTATTCTGGTCACAGGAAAGCAGGGCAAAGCTTTGAGCATCCATCCAGTGGAGTTTTATTTAGAAATAGACCCCATCTTTACTTTAGGGCAATCCTGCCCTTTGGCCATCTACAGAAAAGACATCATGCTGTGAGGAAACAAAATGATGGCATGGAAGAATGCTCACTCTCGAAGTAACTGCTCAGCAAAACATGAAGCTCCAAAACCAAACGAGTCTTCAAGACTTTTAGAAATGGTCAACAAGACAGAATTCTTGAGTCTGTTTTTCCTCATGTTTAGTGTCCTCCTAAAGAAGAACAAAAATATTTAACTAATTTCTAGTATTTTTTATCAACAAAGCACCAGCTGCAGAATTTACTACAGAGCGAATAGCAGTATATAGCATGGTAGATCCAAATAGGACCTGACAAAGAGCATGAGTGTGAGGAGAACAGACTTAATGTACACCAACATTAAATATAGCAGTCTGGCTTGACTCAAAATAACCTAAGCATTGAAGTAGATTTATTTTTATGTACCTCTTTATCATACTTGGAGCATCCTTTCAGAAAAAGGCGACAAAACCCTTGCAATGATTGTTTGTGTAAGGAACAATGATGAACTGGATGGGCTTTTGACGTACCCATGAAGTGTTGCCCATCCAGCAGTCAAGTTGGACCCACAGGGTGAGGATGAAAAGAAGAGGGGTTGCAGGAAACATTTATGAGCAGCCTGCTGAGATGATCATTAGAGCCACTTACATCCTTCCTATTCTCCGATAAATTCAAAGGGTGTTGTCAGAGGGAAATTTGGCTGTGCACCAGAGGGCAGCTGCATTTTTCAGTGGACACCCCTGTTAAAGAAGAATTTTCTGTGTTACAGCATGAGCCCTGCCATCTGTTGTCTAGCTCATTTATCACCAGCTAAGCTTGCAAAAACTCCGGTGAGGATCTGGAATGATGCAAAAAGCAAATGTCCTTGGGGAAACTGTTTTATATTTCCCACAGACAGCAAGAACTTCTGTGCTTTAGGAGTGCCAACAACACTAAAAGGGAGAGAAATAAATGTTAGATCTGATCAAACTCAAAGAGAATAAAGAAAGAAAGCTGTTTCATAGAGGCTGAGAAGTTGAGATCTGTAATGGTGGGACTGCATGCTGTAGAACATCTTCTAAATCCTCATTTAAGGTGCTTCAAACTATCAAGACTTCATTTAAATAGCCTGACACTACAATCTGGTGAAGATCAATAGGAACAGCCCATTAAGGCGGTGGTTTCTGCATGTGAAATCGTTGGTCCTCATGTGCTTCCTAAGGCCAATTTCACTTCATTTTGTATACAGTGATTTTTCTGAGAGATAAGCATGGGGCTGATTTAATTTGATGGAAACCCTGGATCACTTGCCAGCTGCTTCTTCCCCTGTGGGAAATACCTGGTGCTGAGGACTGGGGATGGCAAAGCCTCTGGGACACTGTCTGCCTTCACCGGAGGGACAGGGGTCATCTCCAGCAGCAGCAAGTTACTGTTTTCTTCCCTCATCTCTGAAAGGCAGTGAGAAGAGGGAGTACAGCTCTTTCAGCCTCTCCTCTCTGTACCGGCTCCAGCCTTTGCCTCTCACCCTCCCTTTCTACAGGTGGGAAATTTGAAGGCCCATCCCCTGCCACAAGACAAAGCTTTCAGAACTCTAACCAGACAAAGGCACAACAGCAGGGAACTTGCTGAAATGTTGAGTTTTTTCTGCCATTTTAGAAACCGACTGAGGAAACAGCTCTATTATAACAAAAGTGACAGCTTGTAAGCTTTTGAGAAAAGACAGTAAAGGAGGAAGAGGAGGAGGGGTTATACTCTATACAAAAGACAGATTTGAGGATGAGTTCAAGAGGATAGGTCAGCTGAGTGCTTTTGTGTCAAAATCAGAGGTGTTGCCATCAAGGAAGTGCTTGTGCTGGGTGTCTGCTATGGATGACCTGATAGAGAAAGTGAAACACATGAAATCTTCTTCAGATCACTTCAAGACTGACAATGGCAGCCTTGGCTTTAACCACCTGAGGACTGTAAAGAACGTAACTAGCAGAATAAAGCCACAGAACTTCATAAAAGCAGATTTCATCTTGCTCAGGAAACCGTTAGGGGGTATCCCAGAAGAGTCTGCCTTGGAAGCCAAAGGTATTCAGGAGTATTGTGAGACTACTGGAGACAGCCTTCTCCAAGCATAAGAGCAGTCCATCCACCTAAGCAAGAAAAGGAGCTAGGGCAGCAAGAAAGCAGCCTTGTTAAACAGTGAGACACTGAGAGAACTGAGGTGCAAAAAGGAACATGAGAGAGATAGAAAAGGGAACAGGCTTCCAAAGCCAAATATAGAAATACCTCTTGGGCACGCAGAGATGGAGAGAGAAGGACTAAAGCCCAGCTGGAGCCCAAACTGCCAAGAGATGTGAAGAGTACCAAGAAAGAACTAACATACTGTCTGTATGATAGCAAGCAGAAGAACAAGGAAAATGTAGATCCACTGCCGAGTGGGGTTGGCCAGTTAGTTACAAATGACAGACGGAAAGCTGAAGATTTTCCTTCATGCCTTCTTTGCCTTGACCTTCATGAGTAAGGTCAGCCTCCCAAATCTCTACGGAAGCAATGATGAAGCAAACAATGAACTGGTGACACTGGAAGAGGACTGAGGTAGGCATTGGCTTCTTCCAGTTGCTTTCTACTTCATGCCTGGAAATAGCTTCCATGAGGACCTGTTCCATAATTTTCCAAGGGACTCAAGTAAGGCTGATTCATTTGTAATTCCCCAAATCATCTTTTTTGCCCTTTTTGTAGATGGGTGTAATATTTGCCCCATTCCAGTCAGCTGGGACTTCCCCTGAACTCCATGACTTGACAAAAATGTTAAAGTGTGGCTTTGAAGTGACATTGGCCAACCCTCATGGCAGCCCTGGATGCTTTCCACCAAATCCCATTGGCTTGTATATGTCCAGCTTGTTCAGGTGATCCCAAAAACTCATTTTTTGCTCCATGACAAGTGGTGTCCGTTAGGGATCCATACTGGGACCAGTACTGTTTAACAGAATTATAGAATCATAGAATCATAGAATAGTTTGGGTTGGAAGGGACCTTCAAGATCACCCAGCCCCAACTCCCCTGCCACGGGTAGGGATATCTCCCACTGGATCAGGCTGCCCAAGGCCCCATCCAGCCTGGCCTTGAACACCTCCAGGGATGGGGCATCCACATCTTCCCTGGGCAACCTGTGCCAGTGTCTCCTCACTCTCATGATGAAGAAATTCTGTGCTTCAGAATTTGAAGGTGCTCCAGCCCTCTGATCATCTCTGTAGCCCTCCTCTGGACCCGTTCCAACGGGAGCATTAATACCTTCAGTAATGATATAGACAGCGACATCAAGTGCACCTTCAGCAAGTTTGCAGATGACGCCAAGCTGATTGGTGCACCAGAGGACAAGATGTCATCCAGAGGGACCGGGACAGGCTGGAGAAGTAAGCCTATGAGAACCTCATGCGGTTCAATAAGACCAAGTGCAAGGTCAGTCAATCCCGGATTTCAATACAGGATGGGAGATTATGTGGCTGAGAGAAGACTTGAGGGTGCTGGTTGATGAGAAGCTTGACATGTGCGCTTGTAGCCCAGAGGGCCAACCGTATTCTGGGCTGCATTAAAAGAAGCATGGCCAGCAGGTTGAGGGAAGTGATTCTGCTCCTCTAATCCTCTCTTGTGAGACCTCATCTGGAGTATTGTGTCCTGTTCTGGAATTCGCAACATAAGAAGGATATGGAACTGTTGGAATGGGCTACAAAGATGATCAGAGGGCTGAAGCACTTCCCATACGCGGACAGGCTGAGAGAGTTGGGCTTGTTCAGCCTGGAGAAGAGAAGGCTCTGAGGAGATCTTATAGTGACCTTCCAAAACCTGAAGGGAGCTACAAGAAAGCTGAGGAGGGACTGTTTACAAAGGCTTGTAGTGATAGAACTAAGGGTAATGGCTATAAACTGGAGAGGGGCAGATTTAGTCTTCATATAAGGAAGAATTTCTTCACCATGAGAGTGGTGAGGCACTGGCGCAGGTTGCCCAGGGAAGCTGTGGGTGCTCCATCCCTGGAGATGTTCAAGGCCAGGCTGGATGGGGCCTTGGGCAGCCTGATCTAGGGGGATGGAACTGGATTATCTTTAAGGTCCCTTCCAACCCAAACTATTCTATGCTTCTATGTTTCTTTTGCTCTCTTTGGGAACCTTTCTAACAGTTTCCTGGGAAGCTGAAATCAGGAGCAATTTTGTGTATGATCATCTGGATGCAATGTACAGAAATCTGAGACTGCCAATAGAATCATGACACGACAGACGCTGTCAACTTTGCTGCAAGTAAAAGCTAGTGCAATGCCCAAGGATCAATCAAGTGGTCGGGCAGGCTAAGGAATGAGCCCAAAGGGCTGTGGTACTCCTTATCCAAAATAACCATAAGCCAGCTAGCCAAAAGAAGAACAAGAAAAAAAAGCAGTGTTAAAACACATCCAAGCAGACACTCTGGCATATGCATCCACTGCAACATGGTTCCTTAAAGTTATGCTGTCATTGCCTTGTTCATAAGCCAAAAAGAATTGTAGTAATGCATTTTTACCCATGTTGCTGCTCCCGTATGTTCACATTTCAAAAAAAAAAACGAACATAAATCAAACCAACAAATCACAACAAATATTTGACAATGAGGTAAGAGCTTTGAATGGCCTTGAAGGCAAGACTAGAGGGCTAACAAGCCTTGCTGCAGAGAAGACAATATCACTTGGTGGCCACAATGAGCTCTGATGCCTTGTAGAAGGAAAATACAGATAACTAGACTTAGTGAAGTGAGCGCAATGGGAAACTTATGCACCTGCTAGGGTCTGTCAAGAGGGGAGATCCACATGGGAATCGCCTAGGGTACAAACACTGGATGGCAGCGTTGAGTGTACCTGCAAAAAATACACAATGCCCATCAAGGACTGCAGCCTGGCTTGCTGAGTAGAATGAGTTTGTAGGCATAACAAAGACTGAAAATAACATATATTCGGGTCAAATAAATCATTCCATATACAGTTAAAGTGGGAAGGAAATCAGAAAGTATGAAAAAAACCCCTACAAGAACAGGCAAAACAAAAGAGAGGAATTTCTCCTACACAATCTCCTCAGTTAAGGACACCATGTGTGATCAGCAACAGCACTTCGACAACAGTTCAAGTCCTGGATTTGGGGCAGGATTGCTGCTCTTTTATTTGCCCCTTAAAATATTTTGCTAATGTGGATTCAGCAATTCTATGTAAGGTTGTACCTTTCATCAGGTAATTAGGTTAAATAAACTGGGATGTTGAGAAGCTGTTCATATGTTTTTTGTTTTCTGCTTCAGCCTTCCCACTCAACAACATGATTGACACCGCAGCACAAAGGCAGAGTAAACTCGTATGTCAAGGCTATGGGAGGAATAATTTGTTGTATAGCAACAATTCACTGTTCTGGAAATGAAGAGAGCATCAGGCAAAAGGAAGAGAGGAGAAACACATTTCACAACAATCTTTTGATCTGAAATGTGATTCATTCCCATCAACACCTGGGATCATATTCCCCTCGCTTCAGCAGTGACTGTGACTGCCACGAGACTATCAGTTGGATTTTTCCAGAGGTACCACTGCAACTCAGCCACAGTGGCATTTAGCATCATGGGAGGCAGCAGGTGGGAAATGTGGTAGGCCAAATGCTGCTAAGCAGAGCTCTCTGGTGCTCCCATCTCCAAGTGAGGGTGCTGCAAAGCAGCACATTGGCCAGGCTGTGGGAGGTTGCCCTAGCATGTGCCTTTTGGGTCAAAAGTGTCCCTGATGGACTGAAAAGGGCAACAACCGTTTGGAAGGAGGTTTGAAAAACTGGCTTGTAAAGTTTGGAGCTGTTCAACATTCCTTGCAAGAAACCTCAGACAACTTGGTCAAATACACTTCAGTTTTCCCATGACTAAGTGTCTATTAATAACGTATATTATAGACTCCAGAAATAACTTTTCCACACAAAGCATTTGCAGCCATTTTACCATGCCCAGTATGATGTGGTGTCAGAAGTGAATTCTCCAATCATTGTTGATGTTTTTAAGGGTGGTGGTGAGGGGGCACTACTGCCTAATTTGAATGGTGGTATCTGATAAAACAATGGCTCTATTAAATACTTGATTAGCACAAAGACATCCTTCAGCAGGATTCTGTTTTAGAATAGACACAGGGGTGGAGTTGCTCAGATGCCATCAATATGATAAAAGAAAAGCAACCTGAATGAACAAGTAGAAATGATGACATTTTAGTGATGCTAGTCCTGACTATGCTGTAAGCTTTGCAGAATGATTTCTGATCTCTGTGTGAACACGTAGCACACATGCACAGATTAAAATCTGTATTGATCTTTAATGCCACATAGTTTTCCATGGGGATAAGAAGGGCTGTGCCAGTGCCCTTGAGCGAAAGACCACTCCTCGTTTTCCCATGGTTATATGCAGCATTAGTGCTGCACTGCCAGGCTTGAAGTGGCTGCATTTTAAGAGTAGTTACTATATTCATTGTGGATAATGCATGTTGTGACTCCTCAGACTTAAAGACTTGTAAGAATGTATGCTGTGCAGGAGACTTCGGGAATGAGCTGGAATAAGTGCCCAGTTCTTAACAGCAAAGCATTATCCCATCAGATCCACGAGAGCTCCTGTTCGGTTCCGAGGGAGTGTGTATGGATGTGCTTGTGCATTATTGTGGCACATACACGGGAAGGGAAGCACTTCCTGTTAAAACAATTCTACATACAAAAAATATTACAAAAGCTTAACCAGGTATGTTTTTATCCTCTCTTATTTTTTTTTTTTTGTCAAAATGAGCATGGGCATACAAATCTTCTCTCAGATGATCCTTAAGATTTTTATTGTCACTAATTATGTGTATTACAATAGCAGCCAGAAGCCTCCAAATTAGTGCCCAATGTTTGTTGTACAAACAGATGTTAAAAAATAGCCCCACCTCCAAACTGATTGCAAATGAAATAGTGAGGATAAAGAAGTCCCTCTGGGGTCCATGTCAAAGCAGCCAGACAAGAGACCCAGGGAACGTGGAGCATTCCGATGTGTGATCTGGTTTCTTCACTTTGGGTAGACTCTGCAAGAAGAAAAAGAATTGTATCCATTGGTGCATTGCATTTCCCATAAGGAGTGGCCACAGTGCTGAGATCATTATGACCCATGTCTTCAAGCTTGCTGATGAATCTAGTTCCAATCCTTGCTCAGTAGGATTCTGCGATTCAGTGAGCAAAAAACGAGTCCTCACTGAGGACACGTAGTAAACTTCCCATTGTCTTCTCTGAAGTTAGTATTTTGAGCCTGCTCTATGGTGGCAGATGCAATCCATGGGGAAAAGAAGCTGCAGATGAAGTGGAAAAATATCTGCACCACCTTACATGAACACAATGGTGAGTCTGTTTCCTGGTCCCTAGTGCACCAGCGCCTAGGGGATTCAGAATTAGGCCAGAAGAGGACAGAAAGAGCTTGCTAAAGGATCCAGCAGGAAAGACAAAAGAATACCAAGACAGCCTCAGTAACACACCTTCAAAGAAGTAAAGGTAGCTTGGGCCATCACTGAATGGGACAACCCACCTGCTTGGCTGAGCCTAGTCTAGGATGACCTCGTTTTCCAAAGGCCATGCAGGGGTGAAAGGGAGCCTGACTGTTCATGCACCATTTTTGCCAGCCACCCAAGAAAAAGTCTTGCATGTCTGCACTGATTTTTATATGCCAGACAGATAAATAATTCAGAATTGTTCTCCTGAGAGGTGAACGTGGCCAAGTCCATCCTTTTGTTTTATGGGTGAGAAAGAACCTCATCTTGACACAGTGGTCACTTTGTCAGCTTTATAGGTGCTCTTCATCCACAGAGCTGTACTATTGCAAACAGAGCAGCTGTGCGGTGAACTCCTTGGCTTTAAAATCCACCCCAGAGAGGAGCCCATTCTTACCAGAGATCTTATCCCTCCGGGCAGATTAGATCACACTACATACTAGTTCCCTTTACAGTCTGACAGGAAACACAGCACTGACCTTCCTGAAGGCTCAGACTAAGATAGCCTCCTGCAGCACTCCCACGCAGGAGAATGTCAGAAAATTACCCTTTGTCAGGAAATCATTAAAATGTTAACTTTTCCTCTTGGGAGTTCCTTGAGTCTCTGTTCCTTTCACCTCTCTCTCTCTCCACAGTGGGTACTGGAGGAGGCTGCAGGATACGGGACCTGAACCAAAGCCAACTGCATAGCTGAGGCTCCCTTCTGGCTACAACTACTATTATTCCTAAATCCAACCCTTTGGTCCTACTGCTTACAAACCCTCAGTGTGACAGTGGCGATGCTCTAATTTCACCTCAAACAGGCTGAGCTCTGGTAATAGCTTCATGCCACATAAGTAAACCCTCACTTACTAAAGAAAATATCAGACAGAATGACAAAATTGTTTGGGCAGATAAAGGGACCTGTGTTTGACCCTGATCAAACTCTCCATCCTCGGGTGATCCCTCCCTCTCCTGCCACTCAGGAAATGTCCACAGCTCGTTATCATAGACCCTTCCTCTACTCACTAGCAGCTCTGCATCTTAAATTCCAGTGACATTATTCTTCCAGCAGCGTGCCAAGCACATCATTCTCATCTTCAAGGGTTTGAATTCCTCTGGTGAGGTGCAATAAGACAGAGGTGAATCAGGGTCAAAAACTGTAAATGTTTTTTGCTCAAGATTAATCTGATATGGCACAACAGCTCTGCTTTGCCTGTTGTTCTGTACCTGGGGCACTGTTACACCTATTCATGTCTACAAGTTAATATGGGACAGACCAGGGTCTCAGCTCTGGTGCTGGTTTGAGACTCTTGGGATAAGATGCGAAGGGCTGATGCCACCTGCCCTGTCTCCATGGGGTGGTGAAAGTCAGCAGCAACACTGGGCTCAGTGGCAGATGTGGACACCCCTTCCTTCCATGACCAGAGGCATTGAGGAAGCCCAAGACCCAGCAAAATAGCTGCAGCTTAGTTGTAAAAAGAAAACCCTGATGCAGAGCTCAGGGGCCCCTTTCAGTGCGGTCCTCTGCCATGTCATCCACTCTCTGGGGGTGCCTAGCATGCCCAGCCAGCAATGCTGGCCCTCTCCTTGCAAAGTCCCCAGCCTGTAGGCTCTCCTCATCTTTCCTTTGCTGCTTGCTGGGGAAAGGTGCCAGGGAGTGGGGGCAGGCAGGGAGCCTGCTGCCCCATGAGGGAGAGTGCCCTGCCACTGCTTCTGCAATGGGTGGGCAGCATGCACCCATCCCCACTGGTAACCTCCTCAGCGAGAGCACCACCACTGGCATGTGTGCCACAAGAGTCCATTCCAGCTCTAGAATTTCCCAGGAGGCACCAAGGGTAGCAACAGTCTCCAAATCTGTCACGACACCCGGGATTTCGGCAGCCCTACAGCAGCCTCACACCCTTTTGCGGGCTGCTCGTTGGTGCCCCAGCCCGCAGCAAGGACACCAGCTCGCCTCAGTTCAACACTTTCTCTGAGAAGTGTCCCAGCTTCCCCTCCTCCTGCACGGGCTGTGAGGCTTGGCCACAGCAGGATGGTCCCCACTCCTGGGTCACGAGTCCGGTGGTCCACCGTGGCCCCCCACTCTGCATTGCCGGGCAGGCGCCCTGCAGCTCAGCACACTTCTCCTTGTAGTGCTGGGTGTTGCCAGCAAAAGTCTCACAGCGGTTGAGATTTTCCTCCTGCACAGGGCTGCCTACGTTCTCCTCGCTTGGCCCTGAGGCTGTTGTCCCCTCCTGGGAGTTTTGGCTAAGGTAGACAACAATGATATCACCCTTGAAATTCATTACTTGTCCACTTGAGATAAAGGTGGAGTTACTGTTTCCAGTCACATTTCCTGGGGAAGGAAGGGGGAGAAAAAAAAGACACATATGATTAATATTTTCCCCTCACGCGATGGATGCTTAACACAGCGAACTTATCCACTGGGGTGGCTTTACTCTTGTTCCATTATTTTTTCCCTGTGACATGGAGATGCTCTTACAATCAATGCCTTCCACTGGCCCTATTCGTTATTTCCATTTTTGCCTCCTCAGGATGAAGTCTGTCATCCACAGGGAGCCTGCCTGGAAGGCTTGGAATTGTTTTCCATCTCAATTGCACTCTGGGAAGCAAGAGAGAGAGTGACAGTCTCATGCTCCCCATGCCTCCTGATGTATCCAAACTGCCTCCACCCAAAGTTTGCAAGGAAATGATCGTTATTTCTAATTAAGAGATTTTTTTTAGAGTCCCAGTCATCACATCTTTTTTTTCTCCTTGGTAAACAATCAATCCGACCGTGTGGGCTAGGTAACAGGTTATTGAATAAATACTGACAGACCTACTGTCAGACCATACAGTCACACAGTGTCAAAATGACATGGAGCTTACACGAGTATCTTATATTGTCTTGATCCTCCATGTTAGCTACACTCTGGTACTCACCTAGTGCCCTCATGGGTTTACCTGGATATACATCGATTCCAGTGATGAGACAGAATTTACATTATAGCAACCTATCAAGAGTTATGGTTTCAGTCAGTCTGCCCAGGGTTAGAGAATTTTTAGTATAAATTCAGTCTTTCTGATGTTCAAGGAATGGGTCACTGACTCAAATGACAGCAGGACCAGGCTCAGAGAATTAATAAACTTTACTCAGAGCAGGAAGACAATAACTTAGAGAAAACTTTCAACAACAAATTTGTTAAACTTTGAAAATTAAACAAAGCAAAGCAATCAAGTTAAAAAAATCTTCCTTGCCTATGAACACTCTCCCTCAGAAATGTTCTTCCTTCTGTGCTTTACTTAATCGTTACTTGCAGGCTGATCTGACACCTTTTAGACATTTTATGCCTTTTCTCAATACATTCCTCAACACTTGAGCCATTTCCATTTTCATTGCAGCTAAGCATGGCCCAGCCCAGAGAAAGAGCATTTCTTTATCAGCTGAGGGTAGTGTTTGCAAATCTTCAATGAACGCTGGGCTCCAGCAGTGCTGAGTGCCCGCTCATAACTGAGTCTGGGTAGCACTCGAGTGTCTCTCTAATAGCCTCCCCCTAGCAATCCTATTTATTTGTTTTAGCTAAACCACCACGTTGCTAGCTCTTTGCTTTCTTTCCAAGTGTTGTTCATTAACATGAGGTGTCAATAAGAGTTATCACTGCAGGGCTTTTTTTTCCCCTGCCCTTTGCATCCCCTATGATGGCAAACAGCCGAACTGGATGCAACAACGTAACTGTTAGACATAGTGGGAGTACATAAATAACTGTTTGTCTTTATACAGCTTGCCTGTCACTCGCAAAAGATACAGTGAAAAAGTTTACCAGGGCTCAGAGATCAAGAATTCAGAAATATATGTTACAGCAGGGACGGAAAAAAAAAAGCTGATTAGAATCACAGAATCATAGAATCATAGAATCATAGAATCATAGAATAGTTTGGGTTGGAAGGGACCTTAAACATCATCTAGTTCCAACCCCCCTGCCGTTGGCAGGGACACGTCCCACTAGATCAGGCTGCCCAAGGCCCCATCCAACCTGGCCTTGAACACCTCCAGGGATGGAGCATCCACATCTTCCCTGGGCAACCTGTTCCAGTGCCTCACCACGCTCATAGTGAAGAAATTCTTCCTAATATCTAGTCTAAATCTGCCCCTCTCTATTTTCCACCCATTCCCCCTTGTCCTATCCCCACAAGCCTTTATGAATTGTCCCTCTCGTGCTTTCCTGTAGGCCCCCTTTAAGGTACTGGAAGGTCGCTATAAGACCTCCTCGGAGCCTTCTCTTCTCCAGGCTGAACAAGCCCAACTCTCTCAACCTGTCCTAGCAGGGAAGAAGCTCCAGCCCTCTGATCATCTTTGTAGCCCTCCTCTGGACTTGTTCCAACAGCTCCATATCCTTCTTATATTGAGGATTCCAGAACTGGACACAGTATTCCAGATGAGGTCTCACAAGAGAAGAATAGAGAGGCAGAATCACTTCCCTCGACCTGCTGGCCACACTTCTTTTGACGCAGCCTAGGACACAGTCGGCCTTCTGGGCTGCAAGCGCACATTGCTGGCTCATGCTGAGCTTCTCATCGACCAGCACCCCGAAGTCCTTCTCTGCAGGGCTGCTCTCAATCACAACATCCCCCATCGTGTACTGGAAATGGGGATTGCCTCGACCCAGGTGCAGGACCTTACATTTGGCCTTGCTGAACCTCATGAGGTTCTCAGAGGCCCACTTCTCCAGTCTGTCCAGGTCCCTCTGGATGACATCCCATCCTTCCGATGTGGCAACTACACCACTCAGCTTGGTGTCATCTGTAAACTTGCTGAGGATGCACTCAATCTCACTGTCAATATCATTGATAAAGATAGTGAACAGCACCAGTCCCAGTATGGACCCTGAGGGACACCACCTGTCACAGATCTCCATCTGGAGTTTGAGCCATCGACCACTGCTCTTCGAATACGACCATTCAGCCGGTTTCTTATTCACCTTACTGTCCACCCGTCAAATCCATGTATCTCCAATTTAGAGAGAAGGATGTTGTGGGGGACCATGTCAAAGGCTTTACAGAAGTCTAGATAGATCACATCCGTTGGTTTAGCCATGTCCACTGCTGTGGTTACCCCATCATAGAGAGCCACCAAGTTGATCAGACAGGACTTGCCCCTGGTGAAGCCATGCTGGCTGCAGTTAATGATTAACAGATTTATGTTTAATTGAATGTGGATGGCAAATCTTCACTGCTTTCTGAAGACATTGTACTGAAGCAAAAGGACATTTGAGGCCCAAAAGTACAGAAAATGGACACAAGAGCTTCCCAGACTGCACTAAGAAATGTGCTTCCACCCTGGAACATATAAGGGACACCTTCAGAGGATAAGTGAAGGCATTGTTCTCTGCAACTTTTCAGCCTTTTGAACTCTTCAGACTACTTGATAATATTAATTACAATGACAGATAATTTTTCTGGTAATTATTCACTAAGAACTGGAACACAGGTGCTTAATTTTCTCTGAGCCATCTAATAGCCTCTGGATGGTAAGAACTGTTTGTTGCTGACAATCCAGGCTGGGTTTGGATCTGGAAGTGAAAGGTTCTGAAAAACCATTCCTATTTGTGGGTCACCCAAGTCCTCCTGCACTCATGCTTTATGCTATAGCCCTACACATGTCTTGAGGTGGTCATGAACCAACGCTTCATGTTCTGATGGCCTCCAGGCTTGGGGGGTTTGAGAGAGCTCTCGAAAGCTTATCTCCATTCCTCATGGTGAACACTGTAATCAGCACCTGTCCAGAGGTTTACTTTGGTCCTCTAGAGTTGTTTCACAGGAAGAGTCTGCAATTTCTCTTACAATTTAAGTGCAATTATCATCATGATTGCATACAATGCCTGGTGGCTTGAGCTGCTTTGAGAAGCTTTACAGAAAATTACTGTGCCTGCACATTTATCCCATCTGGGCATTTCATAAGGCCCAGCAAAATGACCGATGCCATTGCAGCTTCACCTGCAGCCCTAGCACACTCGGGTGATTCGTTGTGGAAGCTATGTCTAAGCCCCGTCACGCTCTGTGTGTAACCAGGTGCCACTAGCAGGGCATGGCCATTCAGTGGACAGAAAAAGACTTGTGTCAGCAAGCCACATTCCCTACAGATTAACTAACCCACGGTCTCATACTGCCCACAGCTCAGTCAGTATTAGCTAGCAGTCCTGCCTAAAAAATGTTGTTAGGAACGATCTGTGCTCAGGTTTCACCAGATGGCACTATAGCATGTACATACTCGAAGGCACAGGCACAATTACAATCCCATGTAAAGAACTGCGCTGCAGATCTAAGATGGCACTTGCAAGCACGACACTTAAATCCAAGCTCTCCTGTTCGCCTTATTGTTCCTTAATATTTTCTCTTTCTCTTCCTCTTCCCGTCACATTTAGAAAGAAAAGCAGTACTTATGACTCGACTTTCGGTTATGCCTCAGAGTCATCTTCCAACAACAACAACAACAACAAGAAGACAATCTGTGTTCTCTTTACTGCTGCTGAATTTTGTACAGACCAGGCAGTGAAACTCTGTTAGGATTTCAGAAAACTGAAGCAGCAGCAGGAATTTCTGCTCTTAGAAAGATCAACACTACATACTTTCTGATTCCCACACGGTATGCATGTTGAGAAGGGAAGGACCTTCAAAAGTGTTGGTTTTGGGCTTTGGCAGACTGACAAGAACATCTCCATAAGAAACATAAAGAAACGTCATGGTTTTAAAGAAGGGCAGCTGCTTATGACTGCTGTGTGTATTACAGTAATACTTAGATGTGCCCATCAAAACTAAGGTCTCATTACGCTTGGCAGTGCCTTGACTAAATAAAAATAGAGCATCTGACTTTAAGAGGTTGTAATCTAAAATGACTAATAACACATGACAGATTGCAGATTTTTATACTGAAGAAAAGTCTGAGGGAGGAAGGCTTTATCTAGTATAAGGTTCATAACTTCCCTTCTGCTACTTTTGTTTTAGTGATTCCTTCCCCACTCCTTTAATTTGACAGTTTCGATATATTTACTGAATTAGCAAAGTAGGAGTCAATTAGTAGATTGGTGACAGTGTTTCAGAGTTGTTTAGGGGGCAGAGCGCTTGCGTATGGAGAAACAATGTATGAAATTATTTTTAGGTAAATGCTTATATCCTAGCAAATTAAAACAAAGAGAAAGAGCTAAAAGCAGAAAATTTAGTTTAGTCTCTTAGATTCAGTCGTGGCCACCAGGTTGCAGCTCAAGCTGGAGTTTCACTAACTGCCATATAAATGTAACTGTACTTCAACTCAACGGCAAAAATGTGTGTAGACTGTTCAATGGAAAATCATCTGTCTGAGCATTATGCATCCTTTCCTGACTCAGCCTCTAGGTCCCTATACTCTCCTCCTTCTACATTTTCTCCATTACAAGCACCTGCTATCACCAAATATTTCAGAAACAGAGTTGCCTGGCCTTTGCAGTGACAACCAGAAGATGGGTTCTGCATTGATAGTTAGATCAGGGCAGGACAATGGTCTCACACAGTGTTTATCCTATTTGCAGAATCCACTACAAACCAAATGGCCGTACTATTTCAATTTTCTTTTTCAGACTAGTTTTAGGGCAACTAAGTGAAAAGTCATAATTTTCTTCTTCTATCCTTCTCCTAAATCAAATCCTCTGAATAATACTGAGCTAGCATTGTTATGCAACTGTGTTTGGGTCAAGCTTAATGGGCTTACCAGATGCTGGAGGGAGGTCTGAAGTGCTGCTCTTTGTCCCTGAAGTACTTCTGGTTGTGTTCTGATATTTCATGTTGGTACTATCTGAAGATGTATCTTCCATACTATGATCATTTGCTAGACTGCTCTGACCCGCAGAGAGAAAATTCAAGCCACAGGTGCACTGTGCATAGGATCCAGTTTCTGGGGAGTTTGAGGCACTGTCAGCTGCAGCACAACAGGGTTTGCTCCACTTTCTGGGAGACTCCCTGTATGCAACCCCACACCTCACACAGATCTTCTCTGAGCAATAGTTTTTTGCAAAATGATCTGTGTCTTTGTTACCTGTTTCCCTCAGGCAACTATGTGCACAATGGCAAGATTTCTGAAGAAGTTTGTCCGTGGCAGCAAGTGCCCCATCCCTGTCAGGGGAAGGGTAAGAGCCTTGAGAGACTGATATGTCCTCTGTGCTCACAGTCCCTGAAAAGTACTGATTTAAGCTATCGTTCTCCCCTGCCTCCAATGGTTCTGAAAATGATGACACAGTTTTACTGGCAGTTCGACTCAGTGATGATAAATCATCAATTGCATTGAGATCTTTATCGGTGTATTCATCTTCCATGGGAATTGGTGGGAAATGGTCCTCATCAGTCTCAGTTTCCACAAAAAACTCTTGAAGATTCCCTCCTGCTTTGCACAGTGCCATGCTGGGGCTCCCATTCCTGCAAGAAGCATGACTGCTGGTGCAGCACAAGTTTCCAGAGGCAGGAGAACCAGCAGGGCCCAGGAGACACATGCCTTCAGAGGGCTGGGGGACAGCAGCATTTGTGGTGTTCACATCCCTTGGAGGCTCCTGAAACAAAGCCAAAAGAAAAATGTGTTTAATAAAGAGATCAGCCGAAAATTATTTTCTAGACAAAGAAGGAACAGGCAGATCTCAGTTATTCCTCAGTGTGGAACCTGCTGAGGTTGAATTGAGTGTGCTGTATTTGAGTGTTGAAGAGTAATTCTGTTCTGCTGTGAAACTGTGACCAGTGATGCTGGGGTCAGTGGCTGTTCACAAAAAAAATCTGTTGGTCTGAGGGATAACAACATTTAATTTTGGGGGATGACTGTTCCTAGTTCTTACGAAGGCACTTGAGAGTTAATAAATCTAGAACAGTCACTGGATTCTGCTGTTGCTTATGGACCATTGACATGACCTACTTAACTGCTATCAAGGTTTGGAAACCCCACAGATCTGAAGGGCTGTTGATCTGTGAGGGCCTTACTGGTAGCAGAATCTTTACTATCAGTAGTGACAGAAGAAAGAAACTGGGTTGACTCAGAGGGCTCAAAACAGACTAGAAAAAAACTTGTCACACACACAAGGTTGCTTTAACCTGTAGAGTGTTTGGTTAGCAAATGCAAAGGCCCATGACATCATGTTCCCAGTGCTTGTTAAAGTCAAACTATATTTTTGGTTGCAGCTCCACAAAAAAGGGCTGGGAAATACTTCAAGGGTTCCCCTCAACAGATGCAAGTTGTGCTGTAATGGTGGGTGTATGGGAATTGCCACCTTTCATTTCTAGTGCCTGTTCAGATCTTCCATAGTGGAGGAGAGAGTGTAAATGCTCCCAGCCACTAATTGCTGTTGATTCACTCCTCTGTCTGTCCCAGGGGATCTGAGCAGCTGCAAATGCAGGAGCTTGCGTGAACACTTATGAGACAAAAGAACTGCCTGCTCAAAAAGATGGGTTTGTTTTTTGGGGGGCTTTCTTCATTGTTGCAGTGGAATTTGAGTCTTTCAATGGCAACGCTCCTAGATGGTGTGGTGGGGAAAGTGTGCACTTGTGACATCTGAGTCCATGTCCACAGCGTGAAGCAGGCAGTGCACATGAACCTGTGCCCCCATCTAATTGTTTCAAGCACAAGATTTGAGACTATTCCAGAGCAAAACCTCTTGGAAGGCCTTACTTTCTAAACAGTTGAATGAACAAGAGAGAACTCTGCAAGCACTAGAAGTAAGAGGTTTCACCCTCCTCTGAGGCTCTGTGCTTAATGCCTTGCATGTCTGGCATTCTTGACATTCCCCCAAATCCAGGTTTCTACCCTGTGAACACTCTGATATGAAACAAGGTGCAAGCTCAACTAAGTTCCTGTTCCTAGGATTTAGAAAGGCTCTCTCCTAGGTAATGTCAGGTGTTCAGCAACCAGTGCTCATGTTTAGCTTTCTCCTCATAAATATTTAATCATCACAGAGACTTTCACCACTACTAAAACTGGCCAAAACTAGAGAGCAGGTTCAGAAGCTATTTGAGAACTGTGATTTCATATGCCTCACATTTACAGAAAACCAGAATGAAAAAGTCAAAGCTGCATGCATTTTTTTTGAGGATATCAAAACATGCTTTCTAGCCAAACCTGGAGTCTGCTTCAGGAGGGGTGTTAGGAGTGCCATGCAGAGAATGTACATCAGAAAGAAAATGTTAGCATCTTTGACTTTACCTTTGTTCCTTTTATTTGGCTGCACACTTCATTAGCCCAATTCTGTAGATCTGCTGTAGGGAAAACAAAAAGCGTAGCTGTAACATGTAGCAGGCACTGAAGTTAACCACAGACCTAAACACCCACAGTCATCCACAATCCGCAATATCATTAAATAAAAACCAGCAAGACTGTTTTTACTGACTGTTCAAGTGTCCCACCGTCCGTCTAGCTGAGGATTCATTGTAACTGGAACAGCAATATATTTCTGTGGAACAAATGTTTCCAAGCTCTTAAAATAGACACGGTTCAACTATGTTCCACACCAAATGGGGTTTCTTTCCTGGTCATATGTCACACCAAGCTATGACTGGCCTGATACCGACCTGCTTGCAGCCTTATGGTCTATTTCAAGAGAAGTCACATGGAAGGCCCAAAGACCATTCTCAGACAGGAGTGAGGAGCCTTGAGAGAATAGGGTAAGCCACTGAAACCACGAGAGGGCAGGCTCAAATACAGCGTATTCCACTTATTAGGATGTACTTAGTGGTGAAATTCACTTAATCGGAGTGTCTACCAACGAAAAGCTCTACGTCCAAGAATGCTTTACGGTAAAGACCACCAATTAATACAGTTAGCAATTCTTGTTTTCTCTTTATACTTTCAGGAGGTATTGCAGGTCTCAGATCTCATGTCCATTTGAAGCTTGTATGGGTTTTCTGTGTCTGAAGACAGATTTAGCCATTCACAGTTCCCTGCAATGACTCTTCCTCCGATGTTAAGTCTGTACATTTACCATCATCCTCTAAGGAGGCAGAGCTTTTTCCTGAGCCTGCATGTCTCAGGGGCTCCAGTAAGCAGGATTTACCATGAAAAGGCAATGAAGGATTGTCACTGCAGAGCAGCAGGGTAATAGAAATGTCAAATAAAGAGCATTCCCCCATAACCTGCTTTGCATCGTAAGTTATTTGGGTTGCAAGGAGAGTCACCATTTCCTCCAGCCCATCCCAGGAATTCCAGATTTAGCACAACCCATGTTTAATGTGGCAGAGGCAGCCTATTTCTAAAACACAGGCTGAAATGTACTTTACAATAAAGGGCTGTTGTCTTCCCTTTCCTTGCTCCCAAAACATTTCATAATTGCTAGGGCTTGGGAAAGGGAATGATCAAAAACTACACTAGGAAAAGCTTTCCAAGTTTTAGGTGAGAAAATTAAAAAAAACCCGACAGACAATACAGGTATGTCCTAAATCCCCACTAAGGAGATCCAGGGCTTAACACGGAGCAGAGTAACTGTTGAAAGTATTTCCACTGTATTCAGAATACACTCAGTGCCCCACTGTTATCCATTATACCTTTGCTAGATTTTTTCTGTTTTTCTACCTTCGCAGTTTATCCCTTTTCCTTCCAGTAGCTCTTCCATACCTGATCAGAACTTTGGCCTGCAGCTAAAAACATTGCCTCCTTCATGTTTTCAGATACAGAGCAGGCCTTTGTCTTGAAATCCATATTTTAACCTGCCCAGATGTGGGTTTCATAGGAGAAGGGCAAGTGGGGAGAAGGAGACAGGAGGTGGTGAAACCCCTCTATGTCTTTCCTTCCTTCCCCTCGGCTATGTGATCTGCCATGCAGTGTGATGTAGAGTGGCCATGCTGCTATTAAAGCCCCCAACACCAGTCCTTCTTCATCCACACAGTGGCTGTGTCTGCCCCGAGGGCAGTCAGGGCTGCAGGAGGATACCAGATGATCTGCATTGTGTGTAAGTGTAATACACTCCTTGTCTAAAGGAAAGGAATTTGAAGCCTAGCTTTGTGCTAGTTAAAGCATATCCATAAGGACAGATACAGGGATAGAAGAGGACTTTCAAAATAACTCCTTATTTTCTTAATCTGGTGGTTACCCATGAAATCAGAGCACACGGAGAGCCATGCAGTGGTCACATTCATGAATATCATTAGCTATCACATACCTGTCAGTTTTTTTCCCTTATTCTTGTAGTATATGATGAAGATGACAATGACAAATAGTGCCACAAAAAACAAGATAACAATCAACACGTATAAGATCCTGTTTGTTCCTGCAGAACGCAAAAAAGATAATGCCATCAACATGTAGCATGTACTCAGCAGTGTGACAGTCCTTGTTGATTTTACCTGCTTTTCCACAGGAGAGGGTTTTTTTCCTTCCCACTCTGTTTTCAGTTTCTGTAATAAGGACAACTGCTCTAGTGCTCGTGCAGTTCTGTGACATGGAGCCTTACTGAAGGAATCTGGTACTGAGCCATCTCCATAAAACCCAGAATCTTGGTGTCTCAGACAGGTGTGATCCAGTCATGCTTCTCTGAAAGTCCCCTTGCAAGCTGTCAGCAACCCATGGACTATGCTTGCTCTGCCTCAGGGAGTGAGAGAGCTACATCTCATGGAGGCTATAGACTTGAGCAGGCAAAATTTGTCCTTTATCTCGGGTTATGAAGGATCACTGAGTGCCAGGCAAGCAGTCTCTCTGGTACCTTATCCACATTGGAGAGGGAAATGGGCAGTAGGCAAGACTGAGACTGTATCCATTCTTATGAAATAAGATGGAGAGAAGCTGCTAGCTTTATACAGCTAATGTGTATGGAACTCTGCAGGATGGAAAAATGAAAGACTTGAAAATGTCATGGAGGTCATGAGTGTAACAGCAATACCGCTCACCATGCAGTTTCAGTACGAGGTGTAAAACTCTGCTTAGTAGTGGACACGAGACTTAGAGTCACCAGGCTTAAAGCAACCTTTAAAGGTTGGATTTTCCAAAGTGCTGTCTTGGTCTACAGCTCCTCCACCTAGAGTCATCCACAATAGGAATGGAATTAAGCCAGCCAAACCCCCTAGCAAACACATCCCTCCTCCTTGCTAATTTCTGGCAGATAATCTGTATGAGACACGTACCGTCTTCCGATGGCTCAGGTGTCTTCCGTTCTGCACAAACTGCATCTGACTTGTCAGTGCCAGGCACAATTTCTGCCATTCCTAGAACTGTACAGCTGAAAAAGAAAGGCAAAGAGGCTGGGTTCTCCAACAGGGAGCTTGTTGTTATGCAGAGCAGTACTTTCAGTTGTAATGTACAACATTCCTCCTGCATTTCTCCACCCTTAAGAACCTCAGATACCTTCCTTATTTTCAATTGTGTCATCTCAGCAGCTCTGTTGTTATTGCTCTCTTGATCCCCCTCATAGAGAATTCAAGCACGAGAATATCTTTATCGCTGCACAGCCAACAGAGGTGCTCCACGCACTCTGCATACAGCCTGAAACACTCCACTGAAAAATGCTTCCATTCAAGCTTTTCCGTGCATTCTGCCTGCTGTGGTCCTTTTACTAGATACAGGTACTACTTACTTGGTCCAGGGTTTACACTTGTTGGTGGATGAAGCGACCTTTGAGAAGTAGCCTCTGGGACATGGTGTACACATTGTGTCCTTGTCTTGTTGCACTGTGTGTAGTAAAGGAAGAAAAAATTCATAGCTGAGTTTCCGTGGGCTCCTTTCAGATGAGGGGAAAGTGACTATACTCTCCCATCCTCCTGCTCCAGACACCACCCCCCCAAATCCCCCTTAAAGCTTCCCTGAGGAGAGAAGGATCTAGATTACGTTACAGGAGCAAAATCAGTCACACATAAGCAGAAAAAAAGTATGGTAGTCCGTCCTGAACACTTCTCTACGTGATCAAAATGAGAAATGAGCTGGGGCCATTTGCAGTTATTGTAAAATAACATAAAGCTATTATATCCTTCTCCTTCTATTAACTTTTTCATATCGATGCTATGCCACAGACAGTGATGCTAACTGGTATTGTCACTTCTATGAAGCCACAGTAAACAAAATGCTGTATCACGATTTGCTAGGCTGGACATAAACCAGCACCACTGTGCTGTAGGCCCTTGCAGTATTTCATCCTTCATTACGCTACTATGTGCTGCTTTTTTGGGGGTTCCTTATGCTTGGCACAGCTGTTCCCAGTGTTCATTACAAATCTGCACTTGACTGTTTCTATTTTCCACCCACAAAATGCCTGTATTTTGGTTTTGACAGACTTAAGACTAAACTAAATGTCTGTAATAAATGTTTGTATTACAAGTAACCTAAAACAGAATACTTGCACTACCTGAAAGGCCTTAACCATTTTTAACTTGCTTATAACATTATAAAATAGCGAAGTAGAGTCATTGGACAAAAACTGATTTCAAATCCAACCTCAGAACAAATCATGATTAACTGCATCTCTGGATACTGGAGCAGTGCATGACTTAGTGACTCAGAGTCAGACACCTCAGCAAATATTAGAAATGCACTAAACACCTTATAACTACTGCCATGTCCATGAGATATCCTGAAAAATCCTCTTGATCCAAGATACTATTTAAACTACAGAGCTAGAAGCCTTCAAAATGCAAACAGTCCAGGAGGGCTATATGTAAATCATAATGCAGATATGCATCTTCTTTTGACAGTCTGAGAGTCTAAAGCACCCTCTCTAATGTCCCAAACAATGCTGGCCTCATCCTGTAGGCCCGAGCTGGACATTTCTTACCAGGATGCTCGACTCCAAATCCTGGAAGACATATAGTATTCCTCTGACAGCAGTCACAGTCTTCATTCCAGTGGTAGCCCATTGTACAAGCACACTGGCGCTGAAACGTGCTGTTCCCTGGGTTCACTTCTCTCAAAGCTTTCCCTAGAAGAGAAAGCAGATGGGAGTAAAAATCTCTCTAACAACAAGCCTTAAGTTTATTAACCTCCTGTTCTACCTATTTGCTTTGTTTGAATGCCAGCTGCAGAACTGTCCATGTTATCTTTCAAGACATGTGGGAAACCCTTAACCAGCACAGGGCTCCTCACTGATTGTACTCCTGAGCAGTACTTTTCCTTGTAGGTACTGTAAAAAATAAACAGAGCTTTTGCAAGGGTGAGACAAACATGTTAGGGGAAGTGAACACATAGTATGCTGGGCAAGAGGACAACCCTTAACATCCAGCTGACAGGAGTGAAGATAATCACTATCAGCAGCATGGAGACTATGTTTGCGGTGCTCAGCACAGCATGGAATCTCTGCTGTCTGGGGGCCTCCCTCTCCACCAGGCTCTTCTGCAAGTGTCAGGTACCTGAAAAAAGCAACTTCCTTACATCCACTTTCCCATCTTCATGCTTCACTGATTTGGTTTAAAAGGTTCTTCAGTACGAACAGCTCACCTTGGTCACATATTTTATGCAGTAAACATTTGTCTTCTTCATTCCAGACATCCATATACTCGTTTGGGCCACATGGCTGGCACACACTATCAGAAGTACCAGTGCATCTAGCAGACATATATTTTCCTGTGAATGAGAGAAAGGGAAGTAGGTTGTTTGCAAGTTGCACACCAGCTGTGTAAGGAGCTTAGGGAAAATAACAGGTCAGGGTAACGCTGCTGCACTTCTGGAGACAATAATTTATTCTGCCACCCTTCCAGTTCCTCAGTCTGGCCCCGATTTAGTGTGGCACTGAAACATTCATGAAGCTTGTGACCCAGGAGCAGTCCTATCTACATGCACAGAATCAAGCTGCTTTCTCTCACCCGCAGTGATTATTTGCTATGCCAACTGTTTTGGTTTGAGCTAGAGTAGCACCAGTTTTCTGACTACACCTAGACCTTGTCTAAATAAGTTCATTTTCTGGAAGTTAACTGCATGCTTTTCAGACAGTGTTTTTCTCTAGAAGTGATTACACAGGGCATTGGTGTGCAGAAAGGCCATTGCTTACGCTTATTCCTACAGGAACCAAGGCCATCCTCAAGTTGGTGGAATACCAGAAGTGAAAGGGCGAAAAAGGGCCACACCTGCAGGGAGGGGTAAACAGGACAGGTGACCCCAAACTGACCAACAGAGTACTCCATCCCATATACGCCATGCTTGGTATAAAACTGAGGGATCACAAGGGTCAAACTGTCTTCTTTGACGGCTGGTGTCCAATAAGGACCTCATCTGTCCGTTGGATCTGTGTGTTTTTGAATCCAGTTCTTGAGCTCCCTTCTGCCACTGAGTCCAGCCTGGGACCTATGCCTGCTCTGAAGCATCAGTGGTGAGGTAGCCATTGGGAGGAGGGGAGCAATTTAATATATTTGCATATAATTTTTATTATTATTATTATTATTATTATTATTATCATCATTATCATTATTATTATTATCATTATTATTATCATTATTATTTTCATTAAAGCAGTTTCAGTTCCCAATCTGCAAAGCCTTTTTCTCCCATTTCCTTTTCATTCCCAGAGGGGGTGGGGAATTAGCTTACATTTAGCTGTCAGTCAAGCTGGGCCAGGGCTAAACTATGACACCAACAAAATATCTGCTGTGGCTTTTGCCAAGGTCAGAGGGGCCACTCTTGCACTAGAAAGCATTTGTAAGCCTGAGATCATGCACCTGCCAGGCTATGTGCCAATAGGTTGGTGGAGTCACAAGAGCAAGCTGCCTTATTGGCCCACTGAGCTGTTTCTAATGAGCTTTTCAGTTATGCAGTCATTACGGTCTAGTGCTCACATACCTGGCTCACACTTTGTGCAGCACCGGCCGGAGTATTCATAGTGTTGTTCGCTTTCACACGGTGGGGCAATTTGTAGTGACAACTGGAGCGGAGAGGGAGAGAGAGAGGACCAGGTGAGCTTCAGACCTACCTAGAAACAGTGCTAGCAGAGAGGAGGAAAACTTTTCTACTGTATAGCATTTTGGATAGCTAAGCAGTAAAAATTCTTCAACATTTATGACTTCACGGGTGCTTTGTAGACAGGCTAAGAATATGTGCTTGATGCTGTACACAGAAGGACTTGTAATGCATCCAGGTGATAAATAAATAACACATTCCTATAATTTGTCATGAACTTTCGACCTGCTATATAACCTTTTCTTACAATACTCTATTATTTGAAATCTATAACTGGAAAGCAATTGTAAAGAAAAAAGCTTGGTATAGAGATACTTCTGTAGTTTCTTTCATAGATATGACCTGAGACCAAGACCTGGGCAAACCTGATAGTTTTAATGTACGTCATTAAGCAAACAAGTAAAGTGAATGATTTATACTCCTGAAAAAAGAAGAAGTTCCCACTGGGATACACAATACTCCTGGCTAACCCCAGAAAATAGTTGGCTTTAATTCTGCAGCTTTTTATGGCTCCCACTGTGCCATGCAGAGATGGTCTTAGGGAACTGAGGCAGCCATCCACGGAGGTGAGACAACTAAGCCAACAGCTTTTTGCTTCTCAAAAAACAAACTGAAGCAAACACAAACCACCTAAAACATGAGAGGGCATCTGCAAAGCAGGTACCGTGTTTCTTCTAGCTCTTCAGGCCTTCACATCCCCTCCCAGCTCTCAGCTGCTTGCACACCCAGTGATCCTACTCTCAGCCCAGCACACAAGGATCCCTTGGCTGGGCTTTGGGGCATGGCTTGTGCTGGGCATCCTGGCCAGCCAAGCACCATGATCAGACCCTTGCTGACCTTGCACTGGCTGCTCGGGAGTCTCCTGGTAGCTGTCCACAAGGCAAACTCAACACCTTACAAACAGTTGTTGATCTTGCAGTAGATAAATTGATTCAAAATCTGGCCTTTAGCAAGGAATATTTCATTATTGGATACAGTTTTGAAAATCTCATTTACTTGGAGAAAGCTGCAATAAAGCTTATGCTGCTGGTTAAAGTAAGCTTTTGCTGTCTGACAGCACATGGCAGCCCTGTGCCTACTGATACTGGTTTCCATTCCTCTCCTTGGCATTCTCCTTGTTTCCTCCAAGTCTTTACTTCTCCTCTTTCCTCCTTTTCAAGTTTCAGCAATAGCAATCATTTTAAATAAAAAATATTTTTCCCTAAGCACTTTCTCCTCTTCTAATGCTGGAAGGGTCTTGTAATTTAAAAATAACCAAAAAAAGCTGATTTTTTTCTTAAAGACACCAACTTTTGGCTTGGAGTTTGAGCCATAGGATGGTGCATGACTTGTGCTTATGAAAACTGCAGTAGCTCTGTCTGGAACAAAATAAGTACCTGAAGTCAAAGGTCTTGATTTTCTATATTTTTGCAGATTATAAACAACTTCTGGCCATTTTATCATCGTTACAACAACTCCAGGTCAATTTACGAACCTAGTCATGCAAGAAATCTTCTGCTGTCTCATTGTTTCCTTGTCTTCTTATTTGCATTCATTAGCAGTACCTTTCTCATGATTAGACTGTATACTTTATGGAACAAACATTGCATTTCATGTTTGCTTGGCACCTCCCAGAAGGGTTAAAAAATAACGATCAGTACTGGCAAGGCGAGAAGCCATCTAGGAAACGGAAAGCTGGGAAAGTCTGGCAGCTGAACAGTGACACTGCTCAGTGTCCCAGAGGAAATGCTGAAAACACTCCGGTAATTGAAGGAGCTCCGTTTCTGTAGTGCACTTCAGGCAGCGTCTGCTAAAACACTAAGCTGGCCAGCACAAGGCTTAGGTGACACTGTGGGACTGAGCAGCAGAGAGAAGGTCTTAAGCAACTAATTCCTTATTCTAAGCCACCTGAAAAGACAATTGAAGTGATGAGACCAACAACAGGTCCAAGTCACTCCCTTTTTGTCACAGAATGTCCTCTTCTTCCTCATTTGCCCCAGTTTGATAGTTCCTCTTTAAAAGAAAAGATTAAAAAGATTACTGAAGTGTCAAACAAGGGCAATGTCATCCTCTTTAAGGAAGGATATGCAAATCTGCTAAAGAGCATTCAGCTAGAGGGTCTAGAATAATTTCTGTGAGTCACAACTCGGCCTGAGGAGAAGCTGCAGTCCCCTTGTCCTGATGCTAGGGGAGCAGGCTAATTGCTCAGCCAGCTTTTAGAAATTGTTTTGTACCTCCCTGCATTATTGTATAAGGAGGCCTATTGTTATGGGGTATACTCAGAGCTGCATCTGCATAAATCTACACTCTGTGTCAATAAGTAGTCTCTTCTGCGACCCTGCCCTTCTTTTCACACAAGCCAGTGCATTCACGGAGCTGCAATACTCCCTCCTTTGATTTATTCCCGACAATGTAAAGGCAAGGCTCTCAGCATCCATTTGCTAACCCCCATGTGAGATCAGCCTCCTTGCTAAGGTGAGGGACTTTGGCCTGATATGCACTGGCTGGACCTCCTGAGGATGAAAGCTAAGGAGAAAGAGGACAGAAAGGGAAACAAAAGCAACTTGGAGTTTTCTTAGGGTGGGAGCTGAACTTGGGACCCTTGGCCAACACAGCCCCGCTGAAGTCGGATTATCCCTTGCTTAACTCTCTGCTGGCAGACTGTTCATGCCTTATTGTCAAACTGTACATCAGCTTCCCTTAGAGGCTGAGAAGCACTCACGCTGCTGGCAGCCCAATGACCTGACGCGTCACCATCACCAGTGCATTCCCGCCACAGTGTCCTTCGGAGACAGGGAAGTGCAATTCATCCTGCAGATGAGGAACTCGCATCTGGAGGCTGGCTGACCTTACAGAGGTGACAGGAAACCAAACCAAGTCTCCCAAGTCTCAAGTTTGCCCCGAAACGCCTTGAACATCCTTCCTCTCCTTGGGTGCTGGCCTGTGCTCTTATCTAGATTTGAACATCACTGAGCTCTTATCTAGAGAGAGAGGGGGCCTTGATGAATGTCAGGGTATCAACCTCTTCTGAAATGATTAAATAAGACAAAACCCAGCCTGGTCATTCCTTTAATGGTCTTGCTATTGATGAAGCTATCCACTAAATCACACCATCACATGCAAATAAGTACTTTGAAGAGCAATAGATATCCTGCATAAATCTGAGTTGTCACTTAAAAAGTGTGCAAAGCACACAAGTTTCTACCAGTTCCTAAGAAACAGTCAACTTTTCTGCTTGATTAACATTATCTCAGAACAAGTATATCTGACAGGGGAAGAATCCAGGGGAAAAAAGATAAATCTCCTCCAGGCTTGGTGGATCCAGTTTGGTAAAGCACGTCAACACTTGCTCACCTTAAGGACGTGAGTAGTGCCATTGACTTCTTCAGAAAAATAGGTGTACTCATGTCAAGGTTTGCGGGAGGGCTGTGTTTTGGTGTCAAGCTGCAGGCAGCCTTTTCAGCCTCTTTATTTTTTTCCTTCCATTTGTTGAAAAGGACGCTAAGCAAGAGTGTGCTTGTAGGGTCAGAGAGCTTCGATGACTCAGAGCTACAAAGCACCGCTGTGTTACTCAGATCTTGAAAAAACACACATACAGGTGCTTCTGAAGGGGGAAGCAGCGGCATTCAGATTCCTGTCCTCAGGCCTAAGGAAATATTTATTCTTGGTGCCGTTGAGCAATCAGATGGTAGCAGAAGCTGTGTGTCATGGATGCTAAAATTACTTTCTCGCTCAGATGGATATTCAGACAGACGTTTCAGAGGAGATAGAGTTGCATGGGCCTCTTTCCTTTAAAAGAAAAAAATCTGGAAGAACAAGCTCGGGGGTTTCCACAGTCTTTTTCCCATGTCACTTCTGAACAAGAAGTTGAGGCCTCAATGAGGATTGCTCATTAGTGATAGATAATCTTAGTTTTGCAAAGATTGAGATGTAAAGGGACAGATCAAGGCGTAACTATCTTAAGATGACACCTTCTTGCTCAGTGTAGTTGTTTCTGGATAATATTCAAGTCATCTGTCACCATTTCGCTTAGCAAAGCACATTTTTCTCCTCCGTTTACTGTTGCAGTACAAAAGCACCTATGGGAGAGAAAACTGTGGTGTGTCCTGCTTTGCACACCACTTGTTCTTTACACTTCAGAGCCTGAGTTTATTCAACCCACTTGCTTTTGAAGTCTTTAGTCTTTCCTGCTGTAGAACCATAATATTTCCGTGGATTTGGGGCTTTATTTGCCTTTGTCAAGAGGACTGAGCTTTGACTAATGCTTCCTGATCTGAAGCAGCCCCCACAAGTACAGAACCCTGGTATCCAGCTAGGATGGCCTCTGCAATCATCTGCTGCTTTTTCTCCTTCATACATGAGCCACTGCCTCTCCTCTCACACCAAGTTGTGTGCCCGTAGCCCTCCAGCTCCCTACCTGATCTGAGTCAGCAATATTGCTAAGCAAAAAGCAGATTTTCTGCAGCCTATTGCCAGTTTCAGAGGCTTGCCTAAAAAATCAAGACTGAAAATAGAATCTGCTTCTTGAAGGATGCTGCTCTGTGGCTGGTGCTCCCAGGCACTCTGTTGAGGCGCATAACAGTAGTGCACACAATGAATGATTCTGGAAATTTTTACAACTGTGAGCTTATAACGGGAAAGAGGAGTCTAAAGTTAAAGACTTAATCATAATCACATGGGCGCTGAATGCAACAGTTCCTTCATAGACAGTCTTCGCTGTTGATAAAAATTCAATCAAAGCAGCACACAAGTCACAGCTTTACAATTCCAGTTATTCACTTGCAGGTCTGTAATTCACCATAAAATCTCAGATTGTGAATGAAATGCTTTTGGTGATGTCAACTTTCCAGTGACCAGTAAACCACATCACAGAACTACCACCACGTGGTAAAATATAGCCAGGAAATCACAACAGCTAAAAACTAAATATTATTTTGCTCTTAAAAATAAGTCCTTGAAACCCTGCTGGGGCCTGAATACCTAAAGAGGCCAGAAGGAACACAAGAGATAAAATCGATAATGAAGAAGTCAAAAGAAAACTGTAACTTGCATCTGGGATGCAGGCAAAGAGCAGTAAAAGCCCTGTCCTGACTATTCTCCTTGCCCTTCTTTTTTAGCAGCCAGCACAAAGCATCTGAGCAACTGGTGCTGCTTTGCCAACAGGAAGGACCATTAATCAATCTCAAACCCACCAGAGTTATTTCTAGCCAGCAGACTACGTGAAGGAGAAGTGCCGCACTGACCACTCTTGCAGCAGGGAGGTGGGGGCAAGGCAGACGGGAACCTGAGGTATATCAGATGGGAGATGATGGAGGTGATAGATGGCAGGGCTGAAATGGCTAATGACCAAACCTGTGAATCGGCCAGCTTTCTTCCGTGGACTGAAAATTCACCATCACGTGCACATGGTTTGTCATTCAGAAACAAAGTCATCTTCATACAACAGCCAGAAGGATACACTTAACATTTTCTTCCACTGGGCAGTTAGTAGCATCACCGTGTTGCCTGCGCTTTGCTGGAAAACCTCATGTGCTTTAACCTACGTGAACTCCCTCCCTGCCAATTCAAAGACTACTAGATAGACTATTTCAATAGCTGCTAGGTAGAATATTTTAAAAGCGAATCAGAGAGTGAAAACCCAAAAGCTAATCAACCCAAATATTGAACAAAAAAAGCTTGACAGCAAGATGACAGCCCACAACAAGCGGAAATATAAACCACAGAATAATGACATTACCAAAACCAATACCTAGACGCGCTTGTGAAAATGTCTGCAAAGGCAAATCTCTTCTAGATTAAACAGGTGCAATAGCACCACTCCATAGGAAAGCTTAGCGATCGCGTGGCTCCAGCTACAGCCTCAGTGGCTGCCTGTGAGTAACTCTACACTCATACATCCATAATTAAAATAATAATAAAAAGGGGCTAAAGACACAATCAGCAGAGTATTTTTCATCAAGTCTTAATGAAGAAATGAACATCAGAGTTTTCTTGGGCTGGGCTATTCCTGGATGGCAGATTAGGATTTCAATGGGGACTTTCTATGCTTAAAAAAATCTATATGTTTATGTACTCTTTCCTTCCAGCATGTCACCGGAGTGGAACATAACATCTTAATTAATCTCTTATGGTGTGAGGCAAGATTTTGCAATCCTAGCTGAGCTGCCAAGGAGAATGAGAAAGTTCGTAGAGAAGAGCGTAAGGCCTGCCTACACTGCCTAATGTTCTGCTTTGGCTTCCTCCTCCCGGATTTTAGCATTGCACATAGAGCAGATACTGGATGTCCTGCAGGCAGAAAGGAGAAGGGCAGCAGTAAGGCTGTAGCCCTTACTTTGGACATGACCATGTAGAGGGGATACTTGTGACACCCACAGACCATTCTACCTTGGTGTGAGTTAGGGTAAGAATTGCATAAACGGATGTGCACCTTCTCCATCATGCAGCAATTGCTGTCATTATTAAAGGGCTGAGGACAGGACTCTTTAGGTGTCCCCATTAGGAAACAGCTCTGTTGGGAGGTGTGAGCCATTCAGGTACTTGGAAACATCCCTCCCTGATTTGATAGGGCTTTGGAGCATTTCCTTAGGCAGCCTATTTTACTACATGTGGCATTGCAGGGGAGGAATTTCTTTTCCTGTGAGAGCAAATTCAAGGTATTATCTTGTCCTTGCTACTGAACAATGAAAAGATACTGAAGAACATGATGCTCCCAAGGCAAAACTATTTGCTGTGGCAAACCAACATGCTATAAATAGATTCCCTCGTGTGCTAATTAAGCATTTTTTAGGACTCCATATGAACCTAGTAGCACATTTTTCCCTATCTGTAGTCCAGATTAATGGGTTGCCTAACAAAACTTCACAGTATTTTTTTTTCCATACAAGATTTTTTTCTTTTCCCTCCACTTTGACCACTGACTAAATATATTCTGCACCCATCTGCAGTCACAAATGTTGTTTTTTGTCATTCTTCAACAAACCCTATATACTCTTTTTTCTTTTGGAGTAGCCACAAAGTGGTGAGGGTGAATGACCTCATTTTTTTTTCCTGCCATCTTTCGCTAATTGGCTATTGCAGGGTGGATTAAACCGGCCAGCTTGCCTCTTTTACCCAACACAGACTTTCCTAGTCTCTTTTATCTAGATTTTCAGAGGAGAGTAGCCACTAGGTTCTGAAGAGCTGAAAGGCAGCCCTGGGTCTCGGTTCTCTGCCTGCCTACTGCGCTGCCCTCCTCCACCACAGCTGCTGTCCCAACCTCTCCATTCAAAGCATCGCAGGGAAGAGGCAAGGAGTCATCACAAACACGTTTAGACAAGCGGCGTGGGGAACATGCCTCCACTGTGAGGACACTGGTGGAGTCTTGCGCAGAAGAGGACTCAGAGAATAAGGGTGAGGGTTGGATGTTGCACACTGTGTGAGGGCAGCCTGCTGGGGGGCGAGGTGTACCCACTCCCTTCCCTGGCCCACATAGGCAGACTTCCCTGTTGCTTCAGTGGGAAATAGATGGGGCTCTGTTCTGTGGTGATTAATGACTCTTTGGCTTTGTTTGCAGTCACAACATGCAAACTGCTGTACAAACACCAAAGAAAGCCAAGCCCTTGGCCCAGAGAACTCACACCCTGAAAAAGCAAACGATAAAGGTAATCAAGGGAAGCACTGTGAAGAGTACACAAGGTGGCTGCACAGGTACAGGACAAAAGCCAGATGTCCTGGAGCACCTGACGTATATCAGTGTTGCTCCTCTGGTGCAGTGCTGAGCCCTTGGCAAGGCATCACATCAGAAATATGATTGCACATTGCAGTGACACACAAACAAAATAAAATCAGGAAACCTGCACTGCCCCAGGGCTTAAGCCTCACACCAAACCCTGCTACCACAAAACAGAGACAACATCAGACTGCTCTGGGTGCCAGCGAAGCCTGCAAAGCAGGACCCTCCTACAGCCCATCCTGCAACTTTCAACCATCACTGCTCCATCCCATGGAGGTCCAACAACAATCTCCATTTTACTACATAAACTTTGGACCATTTTCAATGAAGAGTCAGTCATAAAAAGGGGCAAGTTCTTGCAGGCAAGCTATTATGTTATACAGACTGAGGCTGACCCAAGTCCATAGTGCAGCCTGGGTAAACAGCACTTAATTGTTATATTGCATTTATAACACACAAATATTTGCCTTTGCACTTTCCATCAGTAATAATGAACTATTCTCAGACCAGCTGCTTCTCCAAGCAGGCAACGCCAACCAATACACACTTAAACCAGAGGATGGGCAGCTGCAGCAGAAGCCAGTGCTGCCTCACGAGTTGAGTTTCCATTGAAAGGAAGGGGATAAATGCTGCAAGAAGCACAGTTGCAGCTGAGGACATGATGAACCAGCCATCTCCATTTCCCTCTTCTCCCCACTGCCTGCCTCCAGTAAGCTAAAGCAGCATCTGAAGGAACTACCACCGCCAAATATCCAGCAGCCTTTGCACTGCAGAGCAGCCCCTTGCAGCATGCGGTGTAGGATGGAAAGAGGTCTTGATTTTGTGGTCTCAGCACGTGGTGTCAGGAATCCTCCTGGCTGTGGTCATGGCAAACACCTCCTGGAGACCAGTCATACAGAGAGGAAGTTGTCAGGGAGGAGCAGGAAGAGGACAGCCTTGCAACAGACATACCTTTTGGTGTGTCAATCCATGGAAATGGACATCTCGTTGTTTTTTAAACTGAGGGACTTACAGGCACAGAGTCCCCTCACCCCAGCATCCTCCTCAGTCCTGGGCAACCCCTTTGCCATGCAGAGTTGTCCCCATGAGGAGTCAGCAGCACAGAGGTGTTCCATCTAGAGTTGTCCACAGAGAGTTGTCCTAGACCCTCTACACATGTACCTAGTACAGCAGGGTCTTCCACCACTTTAGTTCCAAGGGACAGATGAATAAACACAGCAAAGTGACTCAAATATGATTCCTTTAAATAGTGTTAAGGTATCAATACCTGAGGGCACCACATTGACATTTTCATGACTTTCTATGCTGTAGTTATGCATGCGTGCCCTTTACAATCTGCACTGGGTCTTGTAGAGCGGTCAAACTACACTCCACTTTTCTGAGTTGAGAGTCCTTGGAATGACAGTAACAGGCAACAGAAACAGATCCGTAGGGCCACAGTTAATTTCCCTGCTTAACCTGCACTTTTTTTTTCTTCCCGCGTAGTATGAAGAAAGCTCTGTGCCATAAATGACATCGGTCAGTACCCTCAAGATGGCTGATAAGCTTTGAATTCTACTGAGTTGTGAAATGTGGTGAAGGTTTGTTTTGGTCCCGCTTGTGGGAAAGAAGAAATTACACCAGGAAGCTGATGCTTCACATGAGAGAAGTGGCAGAGGTTTCTTAAATTGTGGATTGATTCAATTTTATATGCATTATATTTCTTTTATATGAGGTGCTGTAAGTTTTTTCACATGTTCTGGGGGAGAATGCAAAGGAATGAAAGACTTTCCAGGTTCTCTTGCAGGAACTGTCCCCGCAAGGGCATTTTGACAAGTGAACTGGCTGAAGTACAGTAATTTTGAAACCCATGCTGTTAATAGCAGAATAAATCCAGGATTTTAGTTCAGATACTGTAGAAGTTTTACTCTGCTAAGTGATTCCTTTGGCCCTGATCTGAATCAGGAGAGCCTATGATACAACACAGCATGAACATTTTTATGCTCTTTTCCCCCCTTCTCACCATAAAGACTGTGTATTTTAGGAAGTGAAGAGATAATCTATATGCTCGGCAAAATTTTTCTATATTACAAAGAATTCCAGATGCTTGCAGTAAGCAAACTTTCCCTATAAAGTAAATATTATGGAGTAGTGGAAGAATCCATCCTGTTGACACACAAAGGAAGAAGAGTCCTTGGCATTAAACCAGGCAACTGGTTTATTACATATTTGCAAACGCACATTCTCACAGGCTTTAACTCTTCTCTGGTAGAAACTTTTATGCTATTCATCAGTGTTAAGCAAGGAAAGAGATGTGACTATTCTGTACAAAGAAGCTGAGCAGATCATGCCTCAGAAAGCAAAATATCATGTCCTCTGACAGGTGCCCAAGATAAATCACTTGGAAAGATCATCTTGTGGCTGAAGCACAAGACAAGGAGGGCTGAGTTCTGCTCCCACTGGTTCTGTTCCATGCTTAGTGTGTGACCTAGAGCAAGTCACGAATTCTCTGTTCCTGTTTCCTCTTTGGTGTAAATGATGACGATGATCACATCTATTCTCAGCAGAATTGTGAGCACTCAGTAACTTACATTACCAAATGTTTCTTATTCTTTGCAGGAAATACGTTGCAAACGTCTCTGCTCTACTGCTACCCCCAACCTACCCCATACTGACCCTAACACAAGTGCGTCAGACAAACTTCAGCCCTACCACGCTTATTCTCACAATTTGTTCCATCAGAAAACAGTACTTCTAAGAAACGACTCTTCAAATCGGTTAAGCAAAGGAGAACCTAAAAGGCTGTCTGGGAGCACCATCTCTCCATGCTTTCACATTCTTGCAAGTCCTGCGCACTGTTGCACACAGGATATTAGACTAATGGACTCTTTGTCAAAGTATGGCTTATTCTAGGTAAACTTATAATTTTCCTGGAACCCCCTACTATTTTGTACTGCTACTTGTCCGAAGTGTTGGTTATGGAAAGTTGCACCCTCTGCGACCACTTACAGGCTCAGAATTAAGCACATGTTGAATGCAGTGGAAAGACATTACACATTAGCCCCAAATAAATACAAGTTCCGTGTCCTGCATCCTCTGAAAGGCTATGAATTGAGAGGTGAGAAAAAACAAGGAGCTCTTCCAGGCTCCTACATCAAGGTATTGAGAAATATGCTGCGAGCTATAGCATGGAAATCCGAATTTCCAAGGCTTGGAAAAGAGCTGAGCCGGTTCCAGGCAATAAGGAGATTCCAAAGGGAACAACAGCCCCAAACCTGAACCGTTCCAGAAGGAAGCAAATATGTAATATGTAATACGTAATGGTTAGTGACCTGAAGCAAAGGTACAAAGAACACCGTGGTCTGCTCATGATGCTGCATTGATTCTGAACACAGATACAGATCCTGAAGACAGATATAGACGATATGGTGGAGCAGTACAAACCTCTTGAAATCTATGATGTAAAAATCACTTTTGAAATGCGCAGGGCCATTCATATACATGTGCAGGCCACTTGGAAAGCGGTAACTTAAGAGAAAGCTAAGGAGCGAGGGTGGACAGAACAAAACATATGTTTTAGAGGGGAAAAAAAGGCCTATGTGGTTTTAGGCAACACATTTAGGACCAGTGATCTAGAGGAAAGGCTCTCAGGACTATGCGGTCAGACATTAAATTGTAAGCTGTAAATAGCAGAGGGTTTCTTGGTTTTGTTCGGTTTTTTATCTTTTTTTTCCCTGAAGCTGCACCTTGCTCTCAGGAAACACAGCCATGGCCCACTCGTAGCACTATGCTGAGGAAAGCAAGTAAGATGACACAACGAATCAAGAATGATGACAGAGAAATATTAGAAGTTCAAATGAAAGAACTACAAACAGTAGTAATGCTGCCAAGCATTGATTAATGGAGGAAATATCATGGGATTTGCAAACAGCCTGCCAGTCAAGAAGGGTCTAAATAACCCAAAGGGAGAAGAATAATTTTTAAGCTATATAATTAGAAAAAGCAAAGCAAGATTCTGCAGATTTAAACTGCTGGAGGAAACCCAATGTATGCCATTCACAAGGCCCAGCAAGAGCTGGGTGTTGAAAATGGTCTTTCTGAAAACGGCCCAAGACCAGCAATGATCCCAACTGTAGAACGCGCTGACCATTAGCCACCCGGCATTGCATGAAGCTGCAGAAAGAACACACTCTGTTTGCAAACAACCACAGAGCCAAACCTCCCTCAGATCCTTCCCCATGAGAGGAAAGGGCTGCCCGTTTAGGGCAGCTGACCTGGGATTGGGGTTTTGTTCCCAGCTCTGTCGTGAGTGGCGTGTGAAACTCCAAGCAAGTCATATAGCTGGTGTGGGACTCAGTCTTCCACCCATGGACCAGGGGTCTCAACACCATCCCACCTCCCGGAGCTGCTCGAGGTTTGCCTACTTCTGGGATTGTGGCATGGTTGGAGCGTGAGGGGGTCTGGACCCTGAAAAGCTGTAGCCGGCCTGTAAATATCATACAGGCTCATCCCACGTCTGAGGGACAAGTGCGCTCATGCTCTCCTGAATAAATCTGTTCGGTAGGGTGGAGTCTGCCTTATTTTTACTCTACATGCAAATTATATCCCTCAGCAACCTCACTGCAAATATTTTCTGGTTTCTCACACCCTGCCCTGGGCAGCAGCAGGCTGTTTTCCCTGCAGACCCTTTGGCTTCCTTTGGAGCTTTGGGTTTGGGCTATTTTGATTTTACAGAAGCAAGAGAAGCTTGTGAGACAGGGCGAGCTGCAGGGAGATAAACAAAACTGAAAACCAAACAACCAGAGGGAAGATAAGGCAGGCGAAGTCATTCTGCTCAACCCTGTCCTGCCAGCGCCAGCGGTGCGGGATTCCACGGGCTCTGACTTCACCACCTCCTCCGAGCGATGAGCGAAGAAACAAATGGCCCCAGGTGCGATGCAAGAGTTGCCTTCCCCCTGCTCCAGCTCAGTCCTGGCAGCGCATCCTTACCTGTTTGCCAGCAGCAGCGAGGCAAAGGAGAAGGAGCCAGCAGCCTGACGGGATGGGCATGGCTGTGCGTCCGTCTCTCCCTCCTCCTCTGGCTCCTTTTCCTGCCACCGAAGAGAAACTAGATCCTTCCAGCCAAGCCCCGGAGCTCTGGCAGCAGAGCAAGGCACATTTCAGCTGGCTACTTCTCTTTCTTCCTTTCCTTCCTCTCAGCTACGCGAGGGGAGAAGAGAGAAGAAGAAGAGAGAATCAAGAAAAAAAAAAAAATAGCAGCGCCTGGCTGTAGTTCCCACAGCATTTCCTCACACTGGGTATGCAGGTTTTTTTTTTCCCCTGTTCTTGTCCCTCCCTTTCCTTTCTCCACCCCCTTACAAGAAGTTTAGTCACTATGCCCGCATCCCTCCTCCTGCAGATGGAGATTGCTTTCCCGGTCCTTCTTGGCAGAGACGTCCATCCACCTGGTTCCTACCCAACAGGCTCTACCTTCCCATCTCTCTTCTTTCCCAGCACCTTCACTCTCCGCACATCTGCCCCGTAATCACCTTCTCCTCCTCGCTGCCTCTGGGCATGGCTTTACACTGCCAGAGAACATCTTGGGCATCAACCCTGCATTGGATGGCCTCCCATCTCACTCTCTGATCCACCTTGGCATAACCTCCGTCCTGCTGGCACACGCCCCTGGCACTGGGGCTAACCCTTGCAACTGGTCCCACCCCCTGTCCCATCCTCTGCTCCCACACGACAGCCCTGCGGGTGCCAGCCTCAGCATTTTGGTGCAGCTCAGGGACCCCCCGACTACTTTGCTTTGGCTGATGGTGGGAGCGGACAGATGGAATCTCTGCCAAGGGAAAGAAAAGTGGAAGAGGAGCTTCAGGAGCGCTTCTAAAACACCTTGTGCTGTGCACGGAGTCAGTCCCTGGCATTTCACTTGGAACAGTGAATGCGAAGTGGCCTCCTGCCCCTGCGAAACAGGCGTTGCCGGCATTGCCAACCCAGTAGTGACTGTCTTGCCTGGCAAAAAGAGCTGCAGCTGCTGGCACACCATCCAAACCTGGGCAGAGCTTGCGATGCCCCTCAACTTGTGAAGGGGGCAGGACATGGCAGCACTGATTTTTGGGGGCTGAGGATCTGGTAGAGCCGACTGTGACGTGACACCAGCCTCCCAGCCTCCCTCTGCTCACACAGCACTGTGAAATAAGCTGGGAGCATGCTTCTGACTTGAGCAAATAAGGAAGTTGTTCTTTCACTTGTGTATTTAGATTTAACCCTCGACCAAAGGGAAAAAACCAGATATTTATAAGTTGATCTATGTTTGCAAATAAATAAATAAATTCAAACACAAAAGATGGAGAGGATATTTTAAAAAAAAATCCTTTACCACTGTAGTATGATTTCTGCTCAGAGGAGCAATCCTCAGAGCCAGGGAGCACTTGGCACAGAAATAGCTGCCAAGTTTCTCTCCCATAGCAAGTGTAGAGGGCCTGTCTGCATGGCAAATAAAGCTATGACCTTCACTTCACTCCTACGTTAGTTTTCAGGGGCCATAAAACCAAACCTTTTTAATCTTCCTAAAGTTCCTCTCAACACTTTACATTGTCATTGTCCTCCGCAAGTATTAGGCCCTGCCTGATCTGGGCTCAAACAGGTCTCGGTGCCTACATTCTCCTGGTTGGCCTCCCAGCATGGCATGGCTGTTTGGACACTGGTTGTTCCTACAGGAGTTTGGTGCTCCCTAATGGGATGTGGGGCAAAACAATGTTGCACAATGTGCCTGGCTTAGGGCTAGTAACTGGCCCTCCTGCCCATTGACCTCAAGAAAGGCTAGGGCAAGGGACACTGGTGGCTTTTAACAAGCCATAGAGCTTGCAGTTGCAGTGTCAGAGCCCTGTGGACCTGCCGGAAGAGTCGGGGTCTCACCACACTTGAGCGGACAGGCTACAGCTCTAGTACTGAACAGAAATTGAGTTGGGGGATAGGGGTGGGAGGGACGGCCGTGACACCCAGCTTGCCTACCAGCATGTGCCAGACTTCACTGGGGGCTTTGCAAGGTAAAAAATGAGGCACAGGTAATGTGCTTGGTTGCTGGCAGCAGCACTATTCCTGTTTCCCATCAATCCCGGAGGAAGCCTGGTGAGATGGTGTGGCAGCATCTGGTGGAGATCCTTCTGCCAGAGCCCTGTCCACCAAAAACTCACAGCCTCGTGCTGGCTGGGCTGTTCAGAAGTGTTCATACTTAAGGCACAAGGAAATGTTTCTTTTTAAAAAGAACAGCCTGTTAAGTCTCTTCCCCTTTTTGCATTTAGCACAATACCAAGCCCATAGGCTGTATTTATTTACCAGCTGCTCATTCTAACCACAGATTTACAGGAGAAAACTCACACTGTCATTAGCAGTTACACATATTATCAGCTCCCTCTAAAGGTGTTGAGTAAAGGCTTTGAAGGCACCAAGTAAAACCAAGCCCTGTTCAGCTCAGAGGAGCTCCAGATTGTTCAGGATCACACGCTAGCTTGATTACATCTGCACTTTTCTTGTTCAGGCTGAAATTTCTCTCATTTCCTACCGCTCTGTGAAAACAGTCTCTTTTTGAAAGCGCAGACATTTTCCTCTGAGTTAAATTCTATGTTCCTAAGCCAAAACCCGCAGAAGCCACTACTGGGTGCTTTGCAGTCTTAATTACGTGTTGCAGTAGGTCGCTAAAAACTGAAATGTGAATGCTCAAAAATATGAACTAGGGAATGTATAGGAGAAAGTGCTATCAAGGCTCTTACATTTATTGCATGCATCATTCTATGTAGCATAAGTTAAAACTAAAGATTTGCACCCAGACTGGCTTGTCAGCTTTTTGTTTTATAAGAAGTTATTTTTTTTCTATTATAGAACACAAGGGTTCCTGATACCTCTGCAACACACCTATTTTGAATAAACCTGAAATGCTTGAAATCTGAAAGTTTCAAACTTATGGTGGTGTTCGGGTGCCTCCTGTTTCTTCTCATCGCTGTGACACGCAAGCTTAAACTGGAGTGGCTTTAGGAATGCTCTTTCTAAAGAGACACAAAAAACCCCATGTGCAGGCCTAGAGGTGCGACAGAATGAAAATAGTCACTCATATAATATCAGGATCCCTTCCCTAGTGAAGCCTGCTAGGGAAAACAAGCCGTGAGCACAGCTGACCACTTTACAGGTCTGTGGTCAGCATAGATCACTTCTTAACTCCGTTCCTGAAAAGTGTAAAGTACATACTAAACATTTTAAAGGAAATACAGCATTCAATGTAATACTGCAAGTTTTGTAACCATCTGACAACAAAATCACTTCAGCATCACTGTAAGAATGCACCTTTTCTAGGAGCTTGGATAAATGGTAACTCCCAGGCAAATCCCTGAATTTGACTCCCTTGTTTCCAAAACTTTCAACCTCTAAAGCAAAGATAAAGAATGGTTTTGTGGATACACCAGTCAACCGCATATCTGAACAGCACTGTGTTTACATTCCCAACTACTCCTTCACTTTATCCATGCCACTGAACTCCCCTGCCCCTTGCCTGCACAAGAGGCCCAGCCCTTCCTGATGTTCCATTTCCCCAGGAGGGACAACTAGGAAGCTGTGAATTAAACCTGAGTCTTTGAAATGATATGAAGGAAACCTAGGCAGAGAAGCAAAACTGAAAGACACATTGTTGTACCCCAGGATGTCTTTTCACACTGTACAGGAAGTTGGTGCTTCCATTGCTCTTCTTCTCACACCCTGTTGAGGGAAGGGAGGGTGAGGTGAAGGGTTTTGTGGGATCTGGATCAACATTTTTCTTCAACTAGATGTCATAAAGGTTGGTTGGGATTTTGCACTCTGAACTAAATACAGGCTTTGTAAATATAAGCACCTGCCTCAGCAGGTGAGTGAGAAACAGTGCGTGTGCAAAGTTAGAATTCTAGGAAGGAGCCTTCTAGATCAGAAGGAAGCCTTGTGGGGCAGGTGGGTCACAGTGCAGGTTCTGGGGTATCAGCAACTCATGCACAGAGTCCGTCAGGGGGCCAAGGAGAAAGGCGGCTTCCAGCTGCCACATCATGCACCACACACGGAGAGGGTCCTACTAGATGATCTGTTATCTGGGGCTTTCTACACTGGGCTAAAGAGAAAAAATGGTAGAAAAATATCTGAACAGTTTTAGCAGAGGAACTCAAATTTCTGTTGAGGTGTCTGCCTGTTAAATAAATTTTTAAAAAATCTATGATTTACTAAAAAAAAAAAAATTGTACAGAAAACCAGGCTATCAACTTGAAAATGTTTTCTTCCTGTGAAATGCATGTTTCCGCAGCAGATTATTGCTCAGTCTCCTTGAGATTCTCAAACACACCAATATTTTTCATGACAGAGCAACTGTGAAGCAGCTCCTTAGTCACATTGGTGTGGTTTGCAAAACACACCTTTTACAATCCCACAAAAATGTACCAGTGCTGAATTCTTGTTAAAAAAACTGAAGTTTGCAGCATTCTAAAGGAAAAAAAAAACCCAAAGAGCTCACAACCAGCTAACGTGTCAAATATTTTAAGTAGGTACAAAGACACATTGAACAGATAGGTTATCAGCAAGCACTGCGGCAGTAAGGATGCGTACATACTTCTGGAAGGAAATACAAAGTTCTGGTGAATTTTGAACTTTGAACATTTGTCCATTCTTATAAGAAATACCGACCAATATAAGACTTAAGTCTTACATTCATCCTTAGGACAAGACCAGTATTGCCACTAACTGGGGAGCTTGTGCTGCCCAGAATACACCTCAAACTCCATCCTGCCTTGAGATTAGTCTTTACGGGTGGCAAACACCCAACCCACCTCCACCGCAGGAGGACTGTGACTGTAAGTCCTTTGAAACACAGTGCAACACCCCACCCCCACAAAGCCACCCTGTCATTTCATCTAACAGCACACTTAACGATCTTGAACTTCTTTGAAAACTCACCGGAATATTAAGATGATTCATACTTGGATCAACGGAGTACATTCATCACTCAGCAAAGGATCAAATCTAAATTAAACCTTATTGCCTATTAAACACTACAGCTGCTTCTTCCCTGTCCTCACTTCCCGATCCTCTTGCAGCATATTTAAAAGGCAGGTGTAACGCACCTGGCGGAATGACAAGCAAGATCCTACAAGGCACGTACTTCACTACAGTTGTTGTAATTTCAGTAAGACTCCCTTCGTACTGCCTCCACCTCATTTGCAACCGAAGCTGAAGAGGTTTCTCAGGTTCTCTGGGGAATGGGAAAAATCCCCATTAAAGCGCAGGGCAAAGAGCAGCAGGATGAGACCATAATCACAATAATTTTAGGAATGGCAACACTTAAATACACTGCACACAGCCCTGGTTTTATGCACACGGTATTTATATTGTACAATAAAAAAGGTATCTGCCTCTGTGGGATAGAAAAATTGCAGGTTTGGGTGTGGATCAGCCTGAAACACAGTGAATAAGGGACATTGTGAGGAGCACATGCAATACCAGTGCTGGGAAACGACCCAGACAGATCACTGTCATGGTGTTGGCCCTTTACAACAATTTGCGAGTCACCTTTTCAAGTCACTGATTTCTACAGTAGAACTGCTCACAGTCAAAGTTTCTAGGAACTATAAATCTTTCGTCTAAGGAAGCCTTTCGCTACTGTGGAAGTATAATAGAAGTTCAAGCTCAGCACATAGTGTAGATGTCTCCAGAGATAAAGTCCGTTTACCACTCACTTGCCCATTACAAACTCCACAAGCAGGATTATCTTTTCTTGCAGCTTACTTATGAGCATGAAACCTGACAGCAATAAACTTAAGGCAGAACATTTTAGAAACAGCTTCTCTGGAAAATGATTACTCATTCATGGTACTCATGGAGATCCGTTAACACATGATAAACTAGCATACAGTACTAAAATCCAGGTCTTGATTAGTCTAGTGCAACAAAAGCACTCCTCCATGCCTTTGTTGACCAATTCTACAGTCTAAAACAAATCAGCCACATACCTGAACGTGTTTGCTGGAAATGTTAGCCAAACCCACCCAGTAAACCACCAAACCAGCTTCCTTGAAGTCTTGCTGCCTGCACCAAGCTGCAATTCTGTAATTTATTATCATTTGTAAGAAATTCTGTGATTCTGCTTAGGATCAATGCTGTGCCCGTCAGCTTGCTCTATCAGCATATTAATGATTTTCTATTCTGGGAATCGTTGTGGGCACTTTGTTGTTCACTTAAATATCAGTAAGTTTCACATAGGAAATGACTTAAAACATTTGGAATCCATGATACCCACCTTTAGAAATGGCACTAAAATGTAAAACCACTTACTCCTGGAACAGAAAAATGTCATCAACATTGTCACAGCAGCGAGAACAGAAATATTCCACACTTCTGCTTTTTTCTGCATCATTTTGAATCATCTTATCCACATGTAGCAATTAATTCTCACAATAGATTACAAAAACTCCTCCCTTGTTCTTCACAACAGACCTTTTTCATGGAAAAATTCTGTCTTTCAGTCGTAACATTTCAATTTGCAAACATCTGCTTCCTCATTTCCTTTAGCTATTAATCCCTTTAAATAGTGCTTTTAGTTCTCCTAACCAGAATATACTTTTGGTTACAGCAATAGCAGCATTTTTTTCTCTTCTTGATGCAAAATGGGAGTGGGAAGAGAATTACAGAAGAACATGCTGCTTTTCTTGAAGAGCTCCCTTTGTTCATCTTGATTAGAAGAGTACTTTCCCTCATTTGATTTACAGTTTCAGAAAACTACCTCTTTCTGAACAAAATATATTTGCATCAGTCAGCCTTATGCTTAACCTCCAGAAAACATATTTAGATTATGAAAACTCATTCAGGCAGTTCTGTACCTGCAGATCATGGATCATCTTCCCTCAGGAGTGCAAGAGTCAACCATACAAAGGTTCAGAAATTTCAGTAGAGGCAGCACAAGACCATAACACGTTCCCTGTTTAAAGCCAATGAGTTGTAGAAGTTCAGGCAGAGCTACTAAAGCCATCACTCTGGGATTTAGTTTTGATTGTTTCTTTCTTTCCAGAATCCTTATTTTGGAAAATCATAAGCAACTGAAGATAACACTTTGGGGGATTAATTGCTTTCCATGCTGGATATTCAATTATTCTTTTAATGAAGCATTTTCTCCCCAAAGGTTTACTTAAATTGTTTTGTATAACAACAGGAGGAAAAAGTAATTCTGGCAATTTTTTTCTTTAAAAAAATCTGGCTTCTCCTTCCCGCTCCTGAATGCTACAGTGCAATAGCTAGAAAGAAAAAAAAGCCCTATCTGGGCAAGGATGCTACATTTATACTAACAAACTAGAGCCTTTTCCCATCACCATCCATAGTTAAATTGCCATCAAAGTTTTTTTGCTTGTGGCAATTAGCAGGTTTCCAAACACCTTCTGAAGTTCAGTGTGGGCTAAGAGCCACTGTCACAGCCAGCCTGAGGGCAGCTGCCCTGCCCTGGAAAGTAGGAGTTTAACCATAGAGAAGTCATTTCGGTCTCATGATTGCAGAGCTGTCTCTGGCACTGCAACTACTGGAGCAGACATAGGGGGAAAAAAAAAAACACCAACAAAAAACAACCTAAAACAAAAGAAGTGTGGCACAGGAGAGGAGAAGACCCCACATGAAAATGGCAATGACTAGGAGCCAGAGTGAAACAGGCACCTTGAGGTGGGAAATTTAGCCATTTCAGTCTACCATCTGCTCCACGAAAAAAAACAAGCTAAGGCTAAAGAACTTCTGCACATCAGACCTCTCTTCTGTAACAGCCGGTTTGATGTGGTAAATCTTTTTCAGAGACCAGAAGTAACAAGACAAGGCAGGTATACAAAACTTTTTATTGACAACAGAACAATAGGGAGGAACGTCACCACTTCCCATTCCTCAGGAATGTCTCCATTTCACAGTCAGTCTGCTATAAGTATACTTTCATGGTAACAAGCAACACGAAGGCATGGAGCTGCCTGTCATCTCAAGAAAAATGTTTCATCAGTGCAGTGTAAAGGGACTGGCAGTGTGCAAGGGTGCAGCAGGCCCTGTCACAACACAAACACGGCAGGCAACCATATATACAGAGCCAACAGGCACAGAGATGAAGCAGTCGGAAGCCTCGAATTACCTCCATTATTTCTATGAGGGCGATACCTAAAGCGCTGCTCCATCCATATTCTCTTTCAGAAGTGAATACTTTTTTCCTGTTACTCCTTTATCTTCCCCTGCCCTCAAAGATGTTAACACTACCAACTGAATGGTACCGTGTCAGAGAATGCCCGAGCTTTTGTATTTTGCTACCTCATACCAGTTCATGCATGCACTTGAGTTTAGTTTCAGAAGCTTACATTGACATAATGAAGGGGGAAAAAAAAAAAGAAGTGCTGCATAAGAATAAAAAATAAAAGGATTTAGTTGTTAATGCTTCCTTGATAACAAAAATATTTGGTAGTTGTTGAAGATACTCCTTGCAATATCATTTTTATGAAGTATGTAATGCAGTCTACGTAACATTTTAAAGAAACTGCATGTGAAATTCTTAACATAATTTCAAATATTCTGAAATTACATTTGAACTGAGATTCAATATAAACAAAATATCTTAATTTTAGCTCACACAGAACTGCATGCTGAATGCAAAATGAAAGCACTCTTTATCCTGCATAATTTTTCTCTGCCTGCAGAACTGTACTGGGACCCTGTGTAGTAGCTTATACATTTATTAACGATTATTCATTTATCATGTTTTTCCTTTACGTAGTGGATGTGCTTCTGGATGAGTAGACTGGTTGTTAAAGTGCTTTAAAATAAAACAGAAACCCCAACAAAAGAAAACATCCCTTGAAAAAACACAACAGATGTAAGAATTTTATCTGAAGGACTTTGTACAGCATTTACAACGTCAGCACAAAGCATCTGAAACATCAGCATTCCCTGCAGACTGATGCAGTGCAAGCAGTCTCATACATTAGATACTGCAATTCCTCTGGATTCAAGATGCACAATACTTACAAAAACAACCCTAGAAGCACAGACAAATGCTGGTGGCTCTTCCTCTTCTTTTTAGAAACATAATAAAAAAAATCTGCATTACTCTTTCATAATTTAAATACATAAGTAATCTCCACTTTTATTACTTCATGACAATGACTTCAAATTTACATTATTTTAAGTACCGTCATAATAGCTCCATGTATAATACAGATATTTGCTGATATCCTATCAGAAAATAAAAAAAAACCCCTTCCACTACATAAAAAAAATATGCTGGAAAGACAAGAACACAGAACAGGGACTTGGTACAGACTATGATTTCAGTTTTATATCAATCACAGTTAACCCAAAATTAACAGATACACAGCGATATTCAAAAGCAGTGCAAATATCTTTGGAGGTTAGAATAAAATTATACTACAAGAACATAAGACAGAAGAAATTAAAAGGCAAGTACTTCAAGTACAGGAACCAGTCTCTGTGAGGTCCATCTTAGTGTTAGCTGGAAGTTCCTTTTCCCATCTTACTTCTTCCTCTGAAACACATTAGCCAACATTGCGCCTGATGTAGTCAGCTGGCCCATTTTGTTCAAAAACTTGGTCTTTGTATCTTCGCTCACAAGGCTCGCTGCAATCGACATCGAGCTGGGAAAGTAAAAAATATAGTAGCATAAGACTACAAAGGAAAAGAAACCATGGTGCCATTGTTTAATAAGCAACTGAATGGTCTTGGCATTTTAGAGTCTTCGAGATCACAAGACCAGTCCATCATGAAGAACTGAAAAACCATCAGCACTAAGACCAAATACACGCTGTTAAATGGATTATCACGCTCTCACAGTCCTAGTGAAAAGTCGTAAGCTATTTTTATGCATACCAGTTGTTACTACCTTTAGAAGTCACCACATGAGTATTTGTTAACTATTTGGCAACTGCTCTAGTGACAAATGCCTCTGAGAAAGATTGGCTTTACCTTCTCAATAGAAATGTCAATCCTCATTTATTTAATGCAGGAACAACAGTACCTGTTCAGACCAAGGATCTATCTAGCCCAAGTATCCTGCCTCCAACAGTGACCATTAGCAGATACGTAGGGAAGAGTAAAAGCAAGGTAAGTACAAAACAGTGATGACTCTCCTTAATTTTCAACTCTCTTATTTTCCAAATATTTCCACCTGAGCTGAATTGAAATTTGGTGTGGACTGTCCATCTACAAACTCCCAATAAGTCTTTATTTCATACTACCTGTTCAGCTTTCTCTTCAATTACCTTGTAAATCTCTTGTAAACCCTACCCTTCCCGGGGTAAAGAGCCTTCTCCTCCTGGTTGGTATGAATGTGACTCCTACTACCTTTGCTCGAGTGTTCCTACTTCAGATGTACTAGAGAAGACAACGGAGAGCCCACAGTTTTCCCACAAACTGGACTAGAAGGAACAACCCAATCAATGCTGAACCTACAAGATGCTACAAGTCTGAACAACATGTTAAAAAATTATCCAAATGCTGCAAAATTAAATGATTTTATTTTATTTACAGCATTATCAGTGAGCTCAACTTCAGATATACGTAACTGTTTAGCATAGTAGGAGTAATTTGTCTCTAGACAGAGTGCAACATGGTAAGTCTAAAATAGCGGGAATATTAATAAATATTCCATACTTCTATATTTGTAGCTAAAATTGCAAACATATTTTTTCAACATTAGACAGAGACAATTCTACCAAACATTTTCTCCCTTGTGAGCTCAGCATGGACTCTGCATTTCAAAATCATACCAAAGATCATGAGATCTGTCTTACTGGCACAGGCCAGCTTCCAGGAACTGACTTTCCAGTCTGCAAGGTTATAGAAAGTTCTGTTAGAATTTATGCATCAAGACAGGTCAAACTGAGGTTAACTACGAATTGCTTCAACAGAATTTGAATTATTTCTTCAAAGGTAGCAGGAATGCAATTTTTCCCATTTCATACCACAAAGGAAGGCACTTAGCGGTAACAAATTCTGATTCTTTTTAAACATAGTATTTGAAAAAAAAAAAAGGGAAGCTTCTCACTAAAGCTGTACTGTGGATTTACAGATAGCTTAACTGTATGCTAACTATATTCCCTCAAATGCATCCTTCCACCCCTTCTACATTTTAAGCTGAAGTGACTCCCTGTCTTTGCATTTCCACAGTGTCTAATACACCTAGATCCTTGAAGGGGCTTTTGGTACGTCTTACACAGCATACCCAAAAGTATCATAAAACACACTCTTAGGTATTTTTTTCAGTACATCTCCTATTAATGGAACACATTATTTAAATCATTCATCTAATTTTAAATCTTATTATTAGTTGATATTTTCTGAAAGCTGTAAAATTCATCATTACCCAACATTTAGTGTCTAAGCACCATTTTTCTCAAAGTATGATGTCTGAATTTTCAGTAAAGTTTAAATTTTGAAAATTGTTCTCAGGTTATATTTCTTTTTCAGACAATGTCTGATACAAAAGTTATCTAAATGATAGTTAAAAAAAATAATATTATTATTCATTTTAGCAGCCAGTGATGAAAATATATAGCTGGTTTGAAATGATGTATAAACTTTTTAAGTGAAATATTTCTTTCAGGCACAATCATAGAATCAGAATCACCAGGCTGTAAAGGACCCATTGGATCTTCGAGTCAAACAATCACATAGATTGATTAAGCATCTGTAGTCACCTGGGGAACTGCATATTTTTGGTTGATAAAACTTAGCAGGTAAGTTCCTGCTATTGTAAGATGGATTTCTTGTGCAATTTTCTTTGATTTCATGATAAAGCAAGGGCATATAAATTACGTAAACACTTTACACTCACTATCAGCTGATTAACAACAAGAAGCTATTCCAGCCCACGATGTATCCTAGAGTTATGTATAACTTGGGAAAATGAATGGGAAATATAGTTAAAAAAAAAAGCCTACCAACTGGCAACAAACCTGTAGTTTTAAACAAACTGTGGTGTCATCATTCTAATGATCCTAAATAAGTTTGAGGAAAATCAGGAAATGTTCAAATGTTCAATTGTTTCAAAACATTTTTTTTTGGTCATATCAACCACCCAATATTAAAAACTGAAAGTTGAGAACTGGAGTGTCCAGAAGTTGATGTTTTCATGTAAATGGTTTTTTTTTCACATTTATGTTACTGTAAAAAGAAAGATAATCAACAACACTTGGCACACTTAAAAGTTTAAATATGCCCCAAAAGTATTTCGATTCCTATACAAACTGATCATTTAAACATAGCAATGAGTGATATGCAATCAAATAATTTTAAAAAGAAAAAGGTGCCAAAAAACAAACCCACAAATAAAACTAATGTGTAAACATCAAATTTTTGACAAGTGTGTAGATGAATTACATGCTATGCAGTTCTGTCTGTCACATGGGGAAGCTTTACGCCAAAACAAACATTCATGCTGGACATTTTATAAAAATCAGTTTGTTACACAAGTTGTTACTCAAGATTGAAACACCTCGTTAATTGCTAAAGAAACTGTTTAACAGAAGTACCTATCCAATATTTAAAAAGGAAAAAAATTTTTTAAACAACAGAAGGCAACCAACAGCATCTTATGATTGGGTTTGCATCCAGTGTTATTTTTGTGCATGCATTCTCATGTTGTTAACAAAAATCATTAATTTGTCCCCTAGTTCCATTTAAATATTCAGGCAAATATACATTTAACACTGAAATTAGGAACTGAAATAACCATGAAAAAGGAGATATTCATGTATATGTAAAGGCCATTTCTTCAGTGGTAAAATATTTTGTGTTCATTTCGTACAGTAAAAAATTGCAACCATAGCCTAATTCTGAATAAGAAAGGGGAAGACTAATTAAAGAACAAAGGAACAAATCAAAAATACTTATCCTTTTCAAATCTTTCAGCGGTTGCATTCTAAAAGACTGGATGTTGTACCATGTTTGCATTTATCTGCTTCTGGAATGGCCTAATAGGACTAACTGTGATTTCAAAATATTTTTCTAAGAGGGATTTTAAGTAATACTGACTTCTTGCATATAGGTTAACATGTCTGCACTGATAGTAGCTAAAGCAAGGTAAGTCTAAATTCTACGTAAAAGTCGATCACTCAAACTCTAGTGATGCAGTGAACAGTGCTGATGAACTAAATAGGTTAAAACATTTGAGAGGCAAAAGCACACATTTGAAAAAAAAGGAATAATTAAAAATCCTGTCCAACTGAAGAGTACCACTTCAGAATTAGAAAGAGCTCAGGCAAGGAATTTTGTATCATAACCTTAGGTTTCACAGCTCAGTTACAAGTAAGATAATGAAAATCCTTAAGGTTAAGATTAGTGGTGTTCTTTAAAGAGACTAGTCTGATATTGTGCACCTTTGCTGCATCCTGAGAGAAAAAAAAAAAATCTTTCAGAAATCATTTGCCTGAGTAGGAATCAGTTTCATATTTTCTAATGATCTCTTCTAAAAAATTGTTAAGAAGCTGCTCAAGAAATGATAGATTAATTTACTTCAGGAAAACACTGATCAGGCATGAAAGTCATATTTAGACATATATACTGCTTTTACTTTTTTCTTTACCAAGTCAGAGTCTGAGGTGGTAGCTTTTTTATTACACAAAGAATTAAAATGAAAATGCAAAAGAATATTGGTCAATTTGTAGATAAAAAAAGTCCTTAAAACCCAGCCAGAGGAAATATTTGCAAAGTAATAAATGCCCATGTATGTAACTGATTCATCAGAATCAACTTGTTAGTCAAAATATGAAGTTGTTGCTTATGTGGAGGGGTGCCCTGCTGCACAGGTTGGTTCGTGAGAGTTTACAGCAATTTGTTAGCATCAGATTTGCAAAAAGAGTCTGGCTGTTAATTCTGCCTAATCATAATTACCTATTGCGTATCTACTATGCAAGGTACATCGTATAGGGAGCATCTTGATAAAATTAATACTTGCAAAAAGTAGGATGGGTCCAACAGGGCAACTAGCAAATTTCTTTCTTGACAAGAATTATTATTTCTAGGCTCTTCTCCAAGGAAATAGTTGGCTTAAGTACTAGTCTTTAATATAACCAAAGGCAAGCTAACTATTCACCATTCTTTAAAACTAAAAAGCAAATGTGCAGCAGCTTAAGAATCTGAAGGACACAGGATGGGAGTGGGCGTTCAGAGTATGGCTGTTGGGGGACACATGCGTATGCGTGCCAGAAAGCTCCATTTAAGAGAAGGCAGAAAGAATAAGGGCAAAAATACAAAGCTTGAGGAAGTAACACAGTGAAGCCCTCGGGAAAAACAGCAGCACGATTGAACGCATTTTTTGGTTCTTCACTGACTGGCTATTTAGGTTGCAAACAAGGAATATGCCTTGGAGAGATTTAAGTCTTATAACCCTGTTCTTACTAACTAATATGTCAAAGAAATACCTATTTAGTAATGAAAATAGACACTCAATTGGAATATGCTTAGTTAGTACAGTCTCTACTTGATAACATTGCCACATGAACGTGAAAAAGGAAACAAGGTGACTTGACAGCACATTCTTCAGATCTTAAAGGTTTTATATTTCTTCTCCGTCAGACAGGAATTCTATATGACTAGGTAGAACCAACTGCCTTCTTAGAACAGATGAACTATGACTGTGATGTCATAGTTGTGACTGAGCCTGGAGAATTTTAGTCTTAAAATTATTCCACTTCCAAAGTCTATAAAGTTCATTTCTAGTACACCTTTAAGAATTCACCTGATGCTCATGTCTCAAATGAGTCCAGTTCTTATTACATGTCATTAATTTTCAACTACGTCAGTAAGCAGGCTAATTACTACTGGTAAAGCCTGAGATTTCATTCGGTGCATGAAAGACTGCATCTTCTTCCACAGTCTCTTCTGTTCAACTCTTCTACACTTTTCCTATTTCAGTTGTTCTCAAACTACCAGCTGCTTCCAGAATTTCACCTGAGCTCTTTCAAGAAGTAAATTCCATCCATTTCTTACAGACATGGGAGCACAACATAAACAAGTTCCAGTAATTGTCTTGACTCCTATGGCAAGGTATCAGGATTAAGGACACATCCTCTCTCAGATACCTACTGTTTCTTCTCAAACTCTTCCTGACAACACCGCTAAGGATTTATTAAGTTATATGATAATCCATGAGATGTTACCTGCTGGTATGCCATTCCAGACAAGAAGCAAACAAAAGAACACATACACATCATCATAAAGCTGCTTAGTTTTCCAGATTTGTGGCTCTGTTAGCTTCTTTTGTTATAAGGAGAGAGAGATATCACACACACCACCACTTCTACTGCACGAGGCAAGGTGATGCACACACACCATGTATCTGATGCCTCACTGGAGAGCTGGCTTTAATGTGCATTTGCAGAATGCATGTTTTACTCAAGTGCAACACAGTTAGCATTTTCCTAAAGCCAACATATTTACTAAACAGTGTTTTCACACAGACAGGTTAGTTTATGCACTGGAGAAACTATTTGCATCTGCACTGGTCACATGCAAAGCCAGGAGCTGGCAGTAGGTCACTACCATAATGAAAACAATTCCTTCAGCCTGCAGGCCCCTCTCATGCAACAGGCTTGCAAGATGTGTGCCACGTGCATTGCTCTAAGCACTCAGTCCAAGCACTCCCTGCATTCTCAGATTTAGGACAGAAATTCTTTTACTGCTTTAAATGGATAAAAAAATAAGAACAAAGTAACATGGGAAAATAAGAACATAATTGCTAGGATACAAACAAAAATGTGTTGTCTTGTGTTTTATGCTGCAGACAGAAACAACCACAAACTGAATTAAAGTTCCTAAAACCTGCTTTTAAATACAGAATATGTCAGTGCAGGATTTCTTGTTTCAAGCCTTGGACACCATTATGGTATAGACACTGCAGAATATTAATGTGGAGGCACAGAAAGATGTGGAAGCCTTACCCCTGTGGTTCTTGGACGGTCTTGTTTTCCACTTTCTGTTCACACTCTTTTATCATGGAGCTTAAAATAACCTAAGACACATAAGGAAGAGAGACATATCAATTTTTTTCTTTTGCATTAACACTTCATACAAAATCTACTTTGCAACAAATTCTGACATTAGCAGAACTGTTTAAAAGTTCTCAGTTATTTTTCAACTGCATTCACATTCCAGCTACTTGATAATCCCTTGTGGCTAGAAACAACAAAACCATTCAAAATATTTTAAGGAAGAAAATATTTTTTGAAATAGCTAAAGGAGTTCAAAACTCCCTCCTGTTTCCCTTGGCTTTTTAAAGTAGAGCTAAAGTAAAACTCACTTCTGTGACACACTTCCTTATCTTCCCTTTGCCGAACAATACTTGTATTTATTAGCAATTAACTTTGACATACATTCATTCACCTTCCCTCTATTTTCCTTGAGGGAGTTTTCAAGTATCTTTTAAAATGTGTATCTTTACCAACATTATGCATGAAAGAAAAAGCAAGGAAAAGAAAAGAAAAAAGTGTGATGGCATCCTGAGACAACAACTTAATGGAAAGGAAGTGCTAAAGCAAACTTAGGAACACTTCACTGGTGTCTTTCGGGGTTTCTAAGAATTAAAGCTATTTTCCTTTACTTTAACAGTTGCAGCATTAAAGGTTTCTACAGAATATTTTAGACTAAACATGCCCCCACACTGACATTTTACATTTCTCCAGCATACCAAAAATAAAGGAATGTTCCACAATAGCAGGCTTTGAATAAAATCATTGGACAGGTACATAACTCTCTGCCTACAATACTGCTTTTACACAGAAGCATTTGGAATACTTCGGCAAAACAGTTGCAATGTAGAGTGTGAAACTACATAAATGGAAACTTTCTTTGCCCATAGCTCAGGACAAAGCTAAGAACTTTCTCTGAGACACTAAACTTAAAATCTCAAAGCTGCAAACCACTATAATTAGTAGTGTCTTACCATGAATAGATGTAATAAAGGAAAAAACCTAATTTGAATCTCTAAAATACACATCAGTTACTAATGGTTACTACCAAGGGATAATTATTTTGAAATGTATTTATATACATAAACAAGCCAGTTTCTGTCAAATTCCTACTAAACAACTGCCACACAAAATATCTTTTAAAAGCATTTATTACCCTGATAAGATCTGGCCTGGTCTGCAGATCTGTGCCACTGTTCACTTCATTCCTCAAAAATTACTACTTACACATTTGAAAGAGTTTGGGTAGCAGGTGTTGCATACCCTCTAATGTTTCAGAAAGCAGCATTCAAACCTGTACGAGTCTAGCAGGACTACAACTCTTACTGCTAAATTTGCTGTCCTTCATTTGCATAAAATATTACACAAGTAATTAAACTCAGGAGCCTAGATGAAAAAGAGAACGGCATTCAGAAGAACTCCAGTGAAAAAGCAACCCTTTCTATATGTATCAAAAGTAAACTGAAAGTTCCAGGGACAGCAACCATAATTTTTGCTTCTTAGCATGTGCATTGTTAAACCCGTACACTGGAGCATGTCTACATTTTTGTACATCCAGCTGGATCTAGATATTCCAAATATCAACAATATTAAGTTTTGATTGGGTGGGGGGAGGGGAATTATTCAGCAAAGACCTAGAATCATTTGAATACTGGGATGGATCTCCCATCCATTGCACAACTCCTTCTGGGAAGGCTGCATAATTCTTGGATGAAGCAGAGCAATTCTTTCCTCTTTCCCACATTAATTTGTCTTAAAGTTCAGGGTGAAACAGAGGAAAGGTATAAATATAGTATCATATGGCAATTTCACATTATGATATTGCACGTATTGCTCACACCTATTCCCTTGGGTTCTCTTTGTTTGGTCATTGGTTTAACTATGAAATAATTTATACCTCCTTTGAGGAAGACATTTTAGAAATATTTAAGAGACATAATGCTTAAGCATTGTAAGCAATACTGCGGATGGACTAAATATTTTTATCAAGTACTGATTATACCTCACTAGCATGCAACTCAAAACACAATTATTTTGAAAATAATAGAAGGCAAGTGGAGAAGGGAGAAGAAGGTTCTTGACATGGAATTAGATACACTGGCAAAGTGTTTGAAATGTCGGCACAAGGCAAAATGTTTATTTTGAAGATGAGAGGGTCTGGCTTAAATGCCCAGCTTGCACTTCTGTTTATATAAATGAACGGAAATATGCAGGATAAGTTGTAAATAAGTGTCTGACAGGATCAAAAGCAAATTCCACAAATGCTACATTTCCAGGATGAATATAAATTCTATTCTGATGTTAGAGCCACAAGAGCCAAGACTTTGAAAGAAAAAATGTGGTCTTGTAATTGATATGCCATTTGAATTGTGAATAACACTACAATGACCAAAATAATGAAAAAAAAGGTTAACGTCTAACTATTTGAATCAGCAAATCACATTTACTTCAGAAAATATAATTTTGAAACAGTAAGCTTGAAAGACAGACACTAGAACTATCTGGGCCTCAGAAATCTCCCCTACAAAAATGCTCTTGTACCAAGAAGCTGATGAAGCATCACATTTCCACTTCCACAGTAAACACTGTAGGGAGTTTTCTCATCCACTGAAGCAGGAATAAGCACTTTTAAATTTATATTTCTCTCTGGCTATAAAAAACAAAGCACTTTGTCTTATGGCTGAAGCCAATCAATCACATTGATACAGATCTTGGAAAAGGAGGACTGAGAGTTTTCTTTACTTACTTATTTTTAATCCTATTTAAGGTCTGAGTTCCTTCTCCGGCGACAAGAATCAAATTCAATCAAACAACCTCTTTTGTTATAATTTGGGGATCTTTTGAACTGACTCTGCTCTTAAACCTTAGAAATTGCACTAACTACTATTTACTACAAAATAAATAAAATTGAGTACTAGGATTTGTAACAGTTATCCCATCAGTGAATATGACAGAAAAAATAAAACTAAAATATATCCAACTTTTGCCCACTACAGCTTTCAGATACAGTTTTGGACTTCCCAAAAAATACATCTCCCAGATCTCTATGAATACAGATTATCATTAACAGATGTCCTCCAGAGCTGCCTATGGTAAGGAAGTGCAATACTTTTGCCTTTGACTGAAGCTCAGGTCACTACTGTTCCTTCTGACGCAGCTCTCTAAAGTCAGATTCTTTCCTGCTAGGTCTGAAAGTTACTCAAAGTAATTAACTTCCAGTTCCACATATGTAAACTATATAAAATATAAAATATATAAAATATAATAATATCCAGAAAACAAAAGAATAAGACTACAGGCTATTAAACTGAAAGTATAACTGGAAAAAGGGACTTCGTTATCTATCAAGTATACGAACTTAGAGCTCCTACAGAACATAGTCATCTCAATTTAGTCACTTTTGCAAACATAAGGAAAAGTCATGACTTAAGTACAAAGTAATCCATTGAAGTGCAGTATTCACCTTCAAAAACCAGAAAGATGTTCATTTGTACAGCTTGATTAAATCCTTTCCCCTATTACTTGAAACGTTCATACTGTCAATATTTTCCCAACGGGCAACTAAATTACATCTCATTTTCAGCTCCTGACTTAATAGTTGTGTTTCAATCTCTCAGACACCCACAAGGTAAAAAAGCATTTTCTAATGTTCAGAGGGAACCTCCTGTGTTTCAGTTTGTGCCCCTGTCTCTTGTCCTGTCATTGGGCACCACTGAGAAGAGCCTGGCTATGCCCTCTCTGCACCATCCCTTCAGGTATTTATACACATTCATGAGATCTCCCCTTGAGCCTGCTCTTCTCCAGCTGAACAGCCTCAGCTCTCTTAGCCTCTCCTGCTAGGAGAGGTGCTCCATTCCCTTTCATCATCTTTGTGGCCCTTTGCTGGACTCACTCCAGTAGGTCCATGCTTCTGTATAGGGGGGCCCAGAACTGGACACAGTACTGCAGGTATGAAGTGCAGCCCATACATTTCAGAATTATACATTCCTCATTCTTGCCTATTATTTCTCTCTTGCACTCCACCAATTTTTGTCTGCATTTTCTTGGATATATTGCAGCCACTGATTTTAGTGCCTCCTTGTCTTGACTAATAAACACACTCTCAATAATTCCAACCCTGGTCAGGCCCATGGATTATTATCTACTGATTTTCCAAGTAGATAGTAACAAATATAAGAAATCTGAGAGCAATTTAAAGGGACTTCAGGGCCTTGGGACGTATGGTGAAGGGATCAGGGGCACGGGTAGTGTTCTCACCTGTCATTGCAACTACAGGGAATGACGAGAGGAGGAATAGGAAGACCCAAGAAATAAATAGCTGGCTCCAACTCTGGCGTGAGGAGCTAACTTTGGGTTCTTTGATCGTGGGTTGCTGTCCAAGGGCGGAGTATACTCGTCCCTAAGGGGCAAAAGGTTAATTATAAAGAAGCTGGCAGGGCTCATTAATAGAGCTTTAAACTAAAAATGAAGGGGAAGGGGACAAAACCAGGCTTGATAGAAAAAAGCCTGGCAATGGCGCTCCAGTGTCTGTGGAATGATGTGTTGGTAAAGACCTTTGGTCTGCCACCTCAGAGGAAGTGGGGGATAGCGCATCAAATGGCAGCACAGATGTAAATATTACTGATGGGTTAGAAAATTCAGTGAGTAGTAACTTAGGAACTGAGACTATTCCCCTTAGGAGTGTAGCGGGATCAACAACCCAACTGAAGTGCATCTACACCAATGCACGCAGCAAGGGCAACAAACAGGAGGAACTAGAAGTAATTGTAAGGCAAGAAGACTATGATATAACTGCAATCACAGAAAGCTGGTGGCATGACTTGCATAACTGGAGTTCTGCTATGGCTGGCTATATACTCTTCAGGCGGGATGCCCAGCTAGACTTGCTGTTTGTGAACAGAGAAGGCCTTGTGGGAGGCGTGATGGTTGGAGGATGCCTGGGGTACAGCAATTATTGAGACGACAGAATTCTCAGTTCTCGGAGAAGTAACGAGGGGGGTCAGTGGAATGGCCACCCTGGTCCACTGGAGGGCAGACTTTGGACTGTTCAGAAGGGTGGATGATAAAAGTTCCATTGGAGACAACCAGATGATTTGGCCCAGTCAGCATGGGTTTATGAAAGGCCGGTCCTGACAAACTAGCCTGATCACCTTCTATGACAAGGTGACCCGCTTGATGGACGAGGGAAAGGCTGTGGATATAGTGTACTTGAACTTCAGTAAAGCTTTTGACATTGTTTCTCACAGGCTTCCACTGGCCCAGACAAATGCACCCTCTGCTGGGTAAAAAACTGTCTGGATGGGCAGGCCCGAAGAGTGGAGGTAAATGGAGTCACATCCAGTCGGAGGCCAGTCACAAATGGTGTCCCCCAGGGCTCAGTGCTGTGTCCAGTTCTATTCAATACCTTTATCAGTGACGTGGACAAGGGGATTGAATGCACCCTTTGTAAGCTTGCAGATGACACTAAGCTGGGAGGAAGTGTCGATATTTGGAAGGTAGGAAGGCTCTGCAAAGGGATCTAAACAGGCTGAATTGACGGGCTGAGGCCAGCAGGATGAGGTTTAACAAGGCCAAGTGCTGAGTCCTGCATTTGGGACACAACAACACTGTGCAGTGCTACAGGCCTGAGGAGGAGTGACTGGAAAGCTGCCTGGTGGAGAAGTACCTGGGGGTGTTGGTTGACAGCTGACTGAACATGAGCCAGCAGTGTGCCCAGGTGGCCAAGAAGCCCAATAGCATCTTGGTTTGCATAAGAAATGGTGTGGCCAGCAGGTCCAGGGAAGAGATTGTGCCTCTGTACTCAGCACTGGTGAGGCTGCATCCCGAATACTGTGTTCAGTTTTGGACCCCTCACTACAAGAAACATTGAGGTCCCGGAGCATGTCCAGAGAAGGGCAACGAAGCTGGTGTTTTGTTTGGTCTGGGGAACAAGCCTTATGAGGAGAGGCTGAGGGAAGTGGGGTTGTTTAGCCTAGAGAAGAGGAGGCTGAGGGGAAACCTTATCACTGTCTACAACTACCTGAAAGGAGGTTGTAGAGAACAGGGTGCTGGTCTCTTTGCCCAAGTGATAGGTGTGATAGGATGAGAGGGAATGGTCTCAAACTGTGCCAGTAGAGGTTCATATTGGACATTAGGAAAAACTTCTTTACTGAAAGGGTTATCAAGCACTGGAACCAGCTGCCCAGGAAGGTGGCTGAGTCCTCATCCCTGGAGGTATTTAAAAGATGCGTGGATGAAGTGGTTAGGGATTTAGTAGAAGACGGGTACGGTTGAACTTGGTGTTCTCAAAGGTCTTTTCCAATCCAGGGACTCTATGATTCTATGAAAAACATTTCCTTTTTCTTTTCCTTCAGTCTACAAATACCTGTGTTTCTACACGGTTTTCTGACAGGTGAGTATTTCTCTGCAGAGGTCCTCAGGTCAGAAATACATTTTAGAAGATTTTATTGTTTTCTTTAATCATGTGTTGTATTCCTTACCAAAAACCCCTCAATGCTATGTTTTGGTACCATTTATGAGTAGTTCTCCCTAACTTATGGTTTTAAATACCATTACATTTTAACTTTTGCTGCCACTTGCATCTCATACTCATTTAATATAGCTGCTCACCTCATGCTCTGGTGAGAGGTGTTCCATGTCAGTTCGTAAACACTTAAGTCCTGGTAAAAAGTGATTGACCATTAAATCCTCTGAAATAACTAAAAAACAGGTTGTTAAGGTATTATAAAGATTGTCTTCTGAAATCATACTATTTCATTTTCTGTCTTCTGATAATGTTATTCTACTGAACACAGGGACAAGCTACAGCAACAAACCCCAAGAAAACAGAACAGCATTTGGCACTCCATAACTAAAAAAAGAAAAAAAGAAAGATCTTAAAACATTTAACTTTTTTTTTTTCATACATCCATACCCTTCTTATCATATTTTCTCCTTAATTTACTGATTAAAGCCAAGGACTTCAGTTTTCTAGCTATTTTTTTTGTCTACCAGTTACACTGTATTGGGCCTGGTTGAGATGGAGTTAATTTTCCCCATATCAGCTCTCATGATGCTGTGCTTTGTGTTGGTAGCTACAAAGGTGTTGATAACACATTAGTGTTTTGGCCACTGCTGAGCAGTGCTGCACAGCATCAAGGCTGTCTCTCCAACATTCCTTCTTTACCAGTACGCAGGGGGTGGGCAAGACCTTGGGAGGGACAAAGCCAGGGCAGCTGACCCAAAATGACCAAAGGGATATTCCATACCATATGAAGTCTGCTTAGCAACAGAAGCTAACAGAAAGGAGGAGGAGGATGGGCATTCGCTATGACATTTGTCTTCTGGAGCAGCTGCTACACCTACTGAAGTTCTACTTCCCAGGAAGCAGCTGGATATTGCCTGCAGATGGGAAGTAGAGAATAAGTCTTTGTTTTCCTTAGTTTCCATGTGCCATCTTTGCTTTTGCTTTATTAAACTGCCTTTGTCTTGACTCACAAGGTCTTCTCCGCTTCTCCTGCTGAGAAGGGCAGTGATAAAACAGCTTAGTGAGCACCTGGCATCCAACCAAGGTCAAGCCATCACATCCACCTTCTGTGAAAAACTCTTCTTTATACTGATCAGATCATGTTCTACATCACATATTCAAACACAAACTTAATTATTTCTCAGGTATTAATCTTCTCCCCCCATCAGAGAATTGACATCCAAACTTCCATAGAAAAAAGGATACAACAACAGGAAAGAGCACTGTAGGCTTCAAACAGGTGGGTAGCGATATCCAGTCTCTTCGAATCCACAGACTGCTGGTTGTTGACCAAAGCTAATTTGTGCAAGTGTGGAATAACAACTGAAAATGTAAATACTGGAATAAATATTTGAAACTGCTTACCATAAACTTCCTTAGCTTTAAAGAGTCGGTAAGTGGCAATTGTAGGCATCTGATGCATCACACATCAGTGTGGAATAAGAACTGCAAATAATGGCTTTTGATGGAACTGCCCTGCAGATTTAACTGACCAACTCACACTTGAAATAAAACCATGATAATACCACCTCCAGTAAGAAGGTGCCTCAGAGTACCTTTGAAATAGTAACAGTTTACAGAAAATAGCTGTCTAAAATATGCTACTATTTTATAAATATAGTTGATAAGCTAGAGACAGAGGTAGGCGCATTATTTAGAAAATGTCACTGCCTATAGAGGAAGCCTATCTAATGAGTTCAGCCTGCTAAACTAGAGGCCTGCAGCTGGAAGTCATGATAGCTCCTCATGTTTTGTTTACAAGTAGCTTTAAGAGATTCTAACAATCAACTTTGCTCTTCTATGTGGTTTACATTTCAGGGCCATGAAAAAAAGCTGTTTTGTTCATCTGGGACGCACTTACATTTAAGATGTGTGGAATAGTTGAAATACATATATGGTAGCTGAGGGTGAAACAATGGGGGAGAGTGGAGAGGAAGGCATTTCACATGTCAAGTAACTAAAATACTACTTTAGGGACAAATTAGCTTTAAGGCAGAAAGAGGAAGACTATATCCTCCCACTGACTCAACTTACATTCATCTCTAAATCTGGGCTCAGCATTAGGTCCAACTCTTCCAAATGTTTTTATGATTTCTGAATGTAGAGAATGTTGGTCTTGATATTGAGGATCCTCCAGGAAAGATGCCAGCTGCATTTTGACTCTTTCCAGAAGCTTCCAGAGAAATAAAAAGTACACAAAAGAATGAAGATGCTAGAAACTGTTACGGTTAGGTCAGAGCGTGTCTATAATCGTACGTATTTTAGATGATAAACCTTGAAATTTCTGTTAATTTACATTTTTTCTGATAGGATGTTCTAAACTCTTCAGTGGAGTTCTACATTTTAAAGACTGTTAACATCTTTTTGATCTGATCTGCCTTAAACTACACGCAGGTTATTCCATATAGTCAGTCCTTCCTCCAGAAAATTTCCTTGGTTTTGCTAAATTTTCTACCTACTATTAAAATTTCCCTCTTACTATTAATATCCTTGGAGTTCTCCTGTTTAATTACAAATTAATTAATGTTAATTTTTTGGTAATAGATCTCAATTATTGTGTTGAAAAATTTTATGCAGAGGACAGAGATGAAAAAGTAAGCACCATATAATCAATGGAATTAAAAAAAGATTTCTTCAAATAAAAAAAAAAAAACTCCAAACAAATATACCTAAAACAGCATAAGCATTGAATTTGCATTCAAAGTTGTAAAAATAACATTTTCTGATACATTCTGGAAGGTGGCATCACCTCTTTACTCTAAGGCTTATTGTAATTAGCACAGTGGATACAGTAATTTGTGTGGTAACAAAATAGTATTCTTCCCAAACTGATTACAGGCATGCATTCCAAGCTACAAAATTGTAACTTATCCATCTTCCAAGTACTTGTGAGTCATCACTGACTTCTTACTCACATTTCCTCAAACACATTCTTTTAGAATATGTTGGTATTACAGGAAGAATGCAAGCTCTGGAAAAAGCTGCAAAGACTTCAAGAAGAAGTTTGACTGCACAATTATTATATAAAGCAAAATACAGTATTCCTACAGCCTACAGCAGAACACTGGGTTTCTTTTTCAGAATTCTGATGCAACACCAAAGTTCTGTCATTTAAAAACCAAGGAGAAACTGCATATCTGTATAATCCTTACGGATTATTTCAGTTATGTCACTATGATGCCCTTTAATGCCATCTTGGACATCATGGGCTAAAACAGCAGATATGACAGGAACTACAAGAGACTTGTGCCCTTCTAAAACAGCTGGAAGCCAGGTAAGATATTCTAAAGTATCTAAAATGGTATAATATACTTATGCAGAGGTAACTAAATCCCACTATGACTTTTTTGTTTAGCATTATAACATAAAGCTATTTTATTGGAATTGATGGACTTGGATTTCTCACTTGTATTGGAAAATGTCTTAAAAGACATTTTGAGCATGGGATTTCCCACCTTCTAACACAGGCCTCCCCCTCTATTCTACTTTGTTTATGTTTGGTTTGGTATTCAGAAAGAAATATTTATATTAGTTAAAAGAGGGTTGGTTTGTTTCCAAAAAAAAAAAACCCAAACCATTGCAAAACTTGAAAGCACTTTGGAAGAGGATATAACAGAGGAAGAAATATAAGCTACTTTTTTTCCCTCTCCAAGTTCACTAATAAATTACTGGATTTCTGGATTTATTAAAAAACCCACTCACTTCTAATGCTACAAAAACAACAGTCTTACAACAGGTGTCTTACCTCTCTTTGAGTAACCGTTTCCATAATGGTCCCAAAAGCAGGAATTGTTGCAATCCTTACTGAACTACAACAGAAAAAAACCCAGAGTCTTTAAGATGTATTAAATATCAAGAATAAAATGAATTAAAAATAAAGCAAACAAAAAAAATATTAGTACTTTAAGTCACATTAGTTTCTAGCAATGACAAAACAAAAAGAAGCAGACCAGGAAAAAGACAGACAGGATTAACTCAAGGTCTCAATCTGAAACTCACAATTCAGGATCACTGGACAAGGTAACAAGGGCCGGAGCAACCCGCTTGTCAACTAAGGCTTCACTCATGCCTCGAAGGGTCAGCTGTAAACCAGTCAACATGCAATAAAAAATGGTTTGGTAAACTTGAAGTACTGGGTTAGCTGTGACTGAGGATGGGCAGGCAGACTCTTAGTTTTTCTCAGTTTAGTCACCCACAGAAGACATTAAAACGAATCAGACTGTATTCATGCTACAGTGTTTATTAGTAACAACCTGTTAGTGAGATTAGCAAAGCATCCCTCCTTAGCTTGAAAGAAATATCACATCAGAATGTCCAGAAAATGAAGCACTATGGTTGTCTGTCAGAAAGTAGATACAGCCAAAACCATTTTGCATTTTAGTAATGCAGATGATATTAAATTTTGCAGTAGTAAAGCTGATAGCATTACAGAACATGTTAATATCCAGCTTTCTGCTAGAAATGGTGTAAGCAAATTTCAAAACTAAGAATGACTGTATAGAAAACAAATAAATGACATTGATTTAAGTTTTCCATTTAAAGCTTATTCAGCAGTTTTATCTGGTTCAGTTCTAGGCGTTGTAGTAAACCTTTTTAATATAAATAAGTGATTTAAAAGTTACATTTGTTTAAAAGTAATTCAATTTTTGTTCAGCTAGAATAAGGAACAGAACTGATGGTTATTTCTTCCTAAGTATTAAGAGAGATGCTAGGTATATAAGTCAGGAAACTTACATTTCAGGGTCACTGGAGAGAGTAATGAGAGCAGGAACAACTCTCTGAGCTACCAGAGTTTCATGTACCCCCTTCACCAACAGCTGAATGGTCGGAGCAGGGGGGTATCACAGGTGATGCACGGAAAGAGTGAGCACAGTATCATGGGAAGAGGAACGGCACAACCAAGAGAGAGAAAGAAAAAAAACACAAAAAGCAAACCAAAATTAGAAGCTAAGCAAATACTGCTACAGTAGTGCTTCATATATGCAAAAGCATGAAGAAAGCTGAAGTGGCCTGACGATTAGCACAAACCTGACAAATTCAACGATATGATGATGTTTTCTCTATTTCCAGCTATTTTAAAACTTGAACACTCAAAAGTTTAGCAATATAATTATGTATTGTATATTATTATGTATACACATAGCTATGTATAATTAAATACTAAAGTGATGCCAATTTGAGTCTGACAATTTCATCTAAATGGTAACCATTCCTAAATCAATCAAATTGTATTTATTACAGCAGGTGGGTGTCACAGGAAAAATATGTCTTTAGCTAAGCCAAACATATGTAGTCTTCCTACACTGAGGGATACCTTTCAAACATTTTACAATGTGACAAACAGCACCTTTCCAGATGCCACTAAGCTTTCCTCAAAGTCATTCAGGGGTGTTTTAGATTTAACTGCCATCGAAGCAGGAACATCTGTGAAACTTCCCAAGTTTCCCTTGCTGGTTTACACAAGTAGAAAAAAGAGAATCTTTGGATTAGCCACAAAATGTATTTCACCAAGTTTTTTTTGCAAACTAAGGATGAGATATATTTATTGCAATACATCCCAAATGTTAAAAACTGAAATTATAATGAAATTTATTACCCATAAATATGTGTAAATTGTTCAAATTTAGATTTCCCAGGTGATTTTTCTTTTTTAAATTACTTAGGTAGTGATAAATAAGCATACATTTGCTTCATATGCTCCTCCCATGTTTTCTACATATGAAAACCTGATTTTCGATAATGACAAGTTCCAGACTTTGTCCACATTCAGCACAACAGGTTGTTTTGTCTGCATTAATAAAAAAGGGAAAGCCTTGATGCTTCAATTTTGCATCTCATGTAAGGAAGTCTGCATACATTTGCTAACTTTAGAAACCAAACATAAAAGGCTTATCAGTAGTTTCTGAGTGAAATTTGAAATGTCTTTTTTAATATTTAGCTACATTCTAATTTTTATTTTCTATTCTCAAATTACATAATGACCACAAATTAAACTCCATGCTTTTTCCCCCAGCAGTGTAACAAGAGAACATGTAAAATCTATAGCGCATGGAGAAAGCAGTAGCTGTCAATACATCGCGCAGTACCAAAACCGGGCAATATTTACATCCTCTGACTAGAGAGGGTTTTACAGTCTACTGTTTGTTTAAGGATTCCTGTTTTACCAAGCCTGAATTTGAAACAAAGTAAATTGTGAAAGATTGGAAGGAACCTGAGTTAACTACTTGGAATCTGACTTTACTACTTTTATAGGAGGCTTCTGGAATTTTTATTAAGCAATATTTGTGTGTGCATGTATATGCACGCATGCACAGGTGTACACATGCATTGAATGTATTGTGGCCTTACAGATGACTAGAAAAGGAAGCATGGGGAGTGAATTGCTATGCTTGTAAGAACATCTGGAGGGGAAAAGCTGCAACTTCCTGTATTTGTTATTTGGAAAGTATCAGGATGTCAGTTTTACTATTACATTTCAGCATTAATACATTTCATGATTATTTACAGCGGCAACAACTTAAAAGTGCTGATGTGTTGAGCTTACGGGCTACTCTTAAAATAGGTGTTAAGGACATGGCTCACTGACTACAATGATTGTACGCTTAATATTTCCAATTTTGAACAAATAGGGACTTGCATTTTCTCCACTAATCTTAATTTTGAGAAAAACCTAGAGGTACTGTAGTGCTTTGAAAAAGAAATGCTTGGAATTTGTAGAATTAGCAAACAATTTAGAATGATCTCAGCTTCATGACTACGTGGGCTGCCACACTTCTAATTATGGTAAAGTATGGTAAACAGAACCGTTCTGTCTTACAGAAAACACAATTTATATTTCAAGCCTCACTCTGAACATAAGTGTTCCTAGCTTTGAACCTAAACAGACCAAAGCTTATAACACAACCATGCACTTCGTGTTCAAAACCGCAGCAAATCTGCTTGCCTCAACATTCAAATGGGAAACTACTGACTGAAAACATCAGCATATACGCAACAGAAACAGCTGGATGAGCAAAGTCGTGGAGCAGTGTGTAAGCTTACAGTGAGACAGAAAACACAAATTTTTATCCTGTTTTGATTTTTCTAGATCAGTGTGGTCATTACTTATGTATAATACACCTTAAATGCTAGCACAAAGCTTCCTGCCCCAAGGGGAGAAGAAGTAGAAGGGCTCCAAATCACTTGTGTCTTTCCAATCTTTAACAGACTGTAAAGGTTTAGTAACACAGCCTGGCAGGCCCAAATCATTGCAGTCTTTGTGGGGCCGTACAGACCATGGTGCTGCTCAGAATCTTTACAGTTCTCATACAGCTGTCTTGCAGGTGACAGGCTCCTTATCTTTTATCTAACCACTAATCAACTACTACCACCTCTTTACACAGGTGATTTCCCCAATTTACATACTGTCACGTATAAATATGTATGACACAACTTTCAAAACTCAAAAGTATTTCAAAAGTGATCAAAAATTGCCATTTCCTTTCCAAATGGAGAAGGGAAAAAAAAAAAAAATGCAGTTTGATGTTTTCAAATTAAATCCTTAATACTTATATTCCAGGTCCTAAAGTGATTGCTTAGGGCTTTATCTGCAATGACTTTCAGAGTTGTAGTATAGAACACTAATGGTTACGTTAAGTACTCTTTTTTTTTCCCGGGAGAGTTGAGATTTGTTTTAGCTAATGAATACAAGGTGGTAGGTTCAGTTAGAGGTCTACTGGAAAGCTATCCAAATGAGCCAAAGATGGAAGCAAAGGTACTCGCTTTGTTTGGCAAGCGGAATATGCCTCAGGGGCTTTATATATGCCTTTTTTAATTAACCCTTGATTAAAAAAAGGTATGATGTGGAAATAAAAGCAAACTTATTAGTTAAATGTAACAGTCTTTATATTGAACAATTTTACAAGGGAAAGATGAAGTTGTCACTATGTGGCAAGTAAAGTAACTGTAAATTATTTTAGTTTTTACAAAAAATACAGAATTGGTTAAATGTATGTTTTTACCACCATATTCGGCATCAATGGAAACCAGTTTGAATTACAATGCGAGTTCAATGTACAAGTATACACAAAAAGTACTGAAATCTGGTAATTTGTGAATTAGACTCCTGATGATTTGCTCACTAGCAGAAGCAAATGTTAAAAGTCAACAGATGCTTATGTTTTTCTACAGACCTAAGCAAATACATTCGACAATTAATTTAATTCTGGTTTTAACACAGCTTAGCAATAAAATCCGTTTTCATAATCGGAAAAAGTTTTTTTTGGCATGCAAGAATCAGAACACAATAATCAAGTCAGCAGTAGATCAAAGAACACATACATGCTTGCTACAGAAGCATCTTGTAAGTGGCTAATGACAAAAAGCTTAATCCAAAATATGCTGTTGAACAGAAAACAGATTCAGAAACAACTGCACAACTTCCTGCTCCATCACACAGTACACAACTTATGTATGCCATTTGTAATTTTAAGATTGTAGCAAAATAATCTGAATCTGTTTAAAATAAACTCTATTTTAAAAAAGGTGTAAAAAAGTTTGGATAGCACTTACCTCAAACATTCTAGCAGCTGTACATCGAACAAGAGCAGAAGTATGGACAACTCCATACCATAAGACAGTTAATAGCAGCTCATGATAAGCAGGGTTTGCACTAAAAGAAAATAGTTGGGCAATCAAAACAAACCAACCACTCCCAAAAAATTAATATGTTCTGTATCTACAAAATGCCATAGTTTCAAAAACCCACTGCTTAACAAATCTAAAACTCCCAACATTTATCCTTTCTGCAGGACACATAACACTTATCTTACTCTGAAGGACATGCAAAATGTTGCTTTCTAGAAAATACACTGCATTTTAAGTTTATATTTTTAATTTTTTTTTTCAAAAAATGAGTGGCAATAAGTTATGACACTGAACTGAATGCAAATACATATCTAGAAAACATCATACTAGTATGGAAAATACAAAATGAATTTCCGTTTATCCTCAATGACTTTTTTTGTGGGGTTTTTTTTGGGTTTGGAGTTCTTTTTTCATAGTTCAGAATTTTTTTACCACAACACAGTTTAACCTAGAGATTAAAAGTTTAAACTCTGTGAAACACCAAGGGAAAAAAAAAGTATACCCTTCTTTCACCCAAAGCATCACAGTTATTAAAATTACAGCCAGATTAGCAGCTTTTAATAAAAACATCTAATGTATTTAGATCTAGCAAACTCCAAGGTACATTCTTTACCCCAGTTCCACAAAGGAAGCTTTCAGGCTATCAAGAGGAGCATGGGATAGTGAAAGCATGGTCATTACATCTTCTAAGAATCCAACTAACAGCTTGCGGTCTTCTTCCTGAAAGAAGAGTGTATGACACTGAACGTAGTAGAAGTATTGCTACGATTCTGATCGCCTACAGCTACAAAAGAGAAACTATGAATGTGAACAAACTAGATTTAGCTTTTAACAACATTATGAACTTCAAAAATGTGGTCTAAGAACAAGAACCTTTCAAAGCAAAGACAAGAAGAGACTTGTATTTCTGTATTTCATCAACTAAGTACATCCTCAGGCATGAATTACCCAAATTGTTTCAATCAAAACAGCTGAGAAGAGTACTTGAGCACTTCCATGGCTCCTGACAGTTTGTGATTACTCACAGTCCACTAAACATTTGTGAGATGAGGCGGCATTTACTTTTCCTGGAAGCTACATATATGCCACTCCGTAACTGGTTATTACTGAAGGATTAGTTAGTATTATTTACGGAGTGCTTATTTTATTTACGGAGTACTAAGTAGCACTAAAATTTTAAGACTCCAACTATGCCCAAAATGGCGAATTACATGCTTAACTGTTACAGTAAATTTTGAAAATTAAGTTTTCGATAGAAGCATAGATGTTATTTTAAGATTTACTGCATTCAGGTATTAACACTGGTGACTATCATTCAAATGTAGTAGACAACTCGACTAGAAAACTTTTCTTGCAACTGCCCACTTACCCACCTATCTTCAACGCACAGGAGCACTGCATGTTGTCAATGAAAACAGTAGGAGGTCTTGGTAGAATAAATTTTACATATTATCATACATTAAGCAAAGAAAAGCAAACCTACCTGAATATAACATGTAAGGACCCCTGTTGCATAGATGGGAACTGTGGCTTTTGTTAGCACTCCATTACCTGCTGTAGAATCTAATGACATAGTGAAAAAATTTAGGTTTTATATGTACATATGTGTGTGTACGTGTGTTTGTGTAACATACACTATTTTTTACACATATAAGGTAGACTTATATGTGTGTATTATAAGTATTATGTACATTCATATTTCAATATATACATGAAGAACTTATATAAATATATATGCATACATACAGGCACACATGCACTAAAATAATGCTCAAGTGGCATTTGCATTTGAAATTTTATTTGTACTTTACACACAAACAATCTTCAACTTCAGAGTGTTCCAGAAAGATTAAGATTAGATTTTCAACATTTCAGAAAGAAGACATATTTGAGAAATGCAGTCTGAAAATATTATTTGAACAAGAGATTGGCAGATTTTTTCCAGTTGTGGTTAAGATCAATTTTTATTCATTTGACTAAAAAGCTACTTACCTATGTTTTCCTCAGATAGTCTTAATATCTCCTGGAACTGTGGTTTTACCTATACAAAGGACAATGAATCTCATGTAAGAAAACCTGTTACCAGTGTCAATTAACTTAGGGAAAAATGAATAATAAAACCAATACAAAACAGAAAAAAGACATTTTGAAGGTACAGAATGGAAGAAACGTTAAAAAAAACTAGGCAGCTTTTAAGAAAATGGAAAATATGACATGATAGAGTAAAAATTTCTATGGAGCACCCACAGAGAAGAAGCAGTATTCAGCACTCCTGTACTAAGGTATCATGTGTGATACTATACACACACTTAGGTAGGCTTCAGGGTTTACGGTTTTATCAATATATATGTGAAAACACCAAACAAACAAACTCGGTTTTATGTTAGATCTTAGCTATCCATGAAGTGCTCTCTTCCAAAATACAGCTGTAATAATCAGTATTAGAAATTCTTTTACAGAAACAAGGGTTCTAAAGATAACTTACAGAAGGGGCTTTCAAATATCAGAGACTAGTTCTCATCTCTACAGAGGCAGCATGTAATCCTAACACTGTTTTGTAATTTTATCTTCAAGTAATCCTCTCATGCTTTATAATTTCTCTTTCAAAACCTATTTTGAATTATATTCTGAAGTTACTTTATTGAGAAAAATTATATATTTCCTTGAAAAAAAGAGTTTAGGTATCAGAAAATATTTCTAGCAGAAAAAGCATTAATTTTAAATTTCCAATCAATTATGGTCTGGTGTACTTACATACACCACAAACATTGAACAGCATGCTGTTTTGAAGAAAGAAAAATTTCTAAATCGCTAGAAGTAGGATAATCTCTCCTACAAAGCAAATACGAAGAATACAACTTAAAAAAGACTCGCTTGTTGGGCAAGATGAGAAGGCCATTCCAAAATGGTCAGAAACAGAAATCAAAAGGATGCAAACAGTGGTTTAAAACCAGAAGCTTTAAATGTACTTATGAAAAAGCAGTGTGACATACAAACATAAATAGCCACATAAAGTGCATGTATCTGAATAATATGGAGACTAAATATAGAGACTACGTATTGTCAAGTCTTTTTTTGGTAGACTATTTAAGGCAGCACCTTACCTTAGTGTTTGTAAAAATTTTCCCAAATGTCCTACAAAGCCTCCAGAAAAATCTAGAGAACTCATGGACGCAGGCAGTTGATGCTACGTTGATCTTGCCAACTATTTCTATGAGCTGTGGTAGTCTAAAAATTGGGAAACAAAAGGATATTAAACACTACTCTGATCTTTTGTTTCTCTAAAGTTATATGTGTATAGATTTCCTGTTTATATCAATAAATATATATAAATATATACACACAGAGCCCCAATGATTCTAATAGAACTATCTACAGGTTCACGACAATTCCTGACCCTTGAAGAAAGCAATGGTTTAAGTGCCAGAAAAGTCTAACCTATATTTTCAAATATCTGTTACTGCAGAAGTGTATTTCATGGGATATTCAGAACGCAATCTTCACTTCAACAGAGAATTGACTATATTAGTGCATAGATGAGATAAACAACTTTTTAAGCAAGTAGTTACCTACACATTCTGCTAGGCAATTGTTATTGTCTGAATAAAATTCAAGTAAATTCAGTATTAAAATGCCTAAAAACATTCAATCTTTTACTCTTTAGTATTACTTAAAATTATTACGTTTAATAAAGGTTAACAACAAGCATAATTAAGAACTAGTAATTTTGACACATTTTAAAATTAGGAATCACAATATAAAAATTAACTCACAGTTGATTTACTACCCATAGCAATGTCTCCCAGCCTGTGGTACCCTCATGTTCTAGCTGATAGTCATACAGTTGCAACAGCACCGCTAATTGTTCACGGCTTCCAATGATGATGGCCACATCCTGAAGAGGCGATACGGGTCGGGGAAATCTAGTGACTATAAGAGCAGAGAAAAAGGGATCATGAACAAAATTAAAATACCTTGGACGTGATGCGAGTAAAGATAGCTATGAATTCTAAAACTCTTCAGTGCCCTCTGTGTAAGGTTATCAAACTACTTTTTGAAAATCGGTGAGCTAAATCCAACTCTGAAGAGATTACGTAACCCTTTGTTAAAAAGATAAAAACCTGGTGCAGAGAGATTATGGAATTATTGTTGCCGGCATGGCTTCACAAAGGGCAAATTCTGCCTAACCTAGTGGCCTTCTTTGATACTACTACATCAGTGAACAATGGAAGAGCTACCGATGTCATCTGGACTTCTGGAAGGCTGTTGACACAGTCCCCCACAACACCCTTCTCTCTACACTGGAAAGAAATGGATTTGACAGACAGATTATTCAGTGGATGAGGAATTGGCTGGATAGTTACATCCAGAGAATAGCGGTCAACAGCTCAGTGACTGAATAAAGACCAGTGACGAGTGGTGTCCCTCAGGGGTCTGTATTGGGACCAGGGCTGTTTAATATCTTCACAAATGACACAGTGGAATTGAGCACAACCTCAGTAAATTTGCAGATAACACCAAGCTGAGTGGTGTGGTTGTCACCCCAGAGGGACCTGGACAAGCTTAAGAATTGGGCCTGTGTGAACGCCATGAGGTTCAACAAGGCCAAGCACAAGGTCTTGCATCTGGGTTGGGACAGCCCCTGGTATCAATATAGGCTGGGGGATGAAGGAATTGAGAACAGCCTTGCCAAGAGGGGCTTCGGGGTACCAGTGGATGAAAAAACTAGACATGAGCCAACAATGCACTCATCAGGTTGGACGGGGCTCTAAGCAACCCTATCTAGTTGAAGGTGTACTGCTCATTGCAGGAGAGGTTGGACTAGATGACTTTAAAGGTCACTTTCAACTCAAACCAATCTATGATCCCAAAGAACACACTGCAGATTTACAGTATAGTGACTTGCAGGCAAAGTTTCCTGACTTCTGTTCTAAACTTTAATCATCTAAATGCTCCAAATATTACATATGAAGCAGTTTTTGATGCTTCCCAGTCCCTCCCCCAACTCCTTAATTACTTGAATTATCAGAGGCAAGGCCTCAAAAAAAATCTAGACCATTAAAATACCTGGGGACTGAAATCGTGCTACACCAACATTGCTTTTATTATTCTCAGTTCATGTCATGCATACTTAAAACCATTCACCAATGATGTTAAGCAACAAGAGCATCATCTTTCCTACTGCAAAACTCAAGGAAGCAAGCTTACAGTTTCTGCAATGTTATCGGATTAGTGAGAAGTACATGAAATTTTTCTTGCTCTGCTTTTGTGGAGAAAGACACCATCAGACTACACTGAAGCCTAAAATTTTTGAATTCCCTATTTAGGTAGTTGCCACTCATGGAAAAAGTGTTCATCTTCAAATGACTCAAGTCAGCTGAACGAGTTTTACCATGGCATGTTAAAATACATTAATATTGTGCATCAACATACCACTAGTGACTTTCCAAATCCTCCTTTAAAGTTGTTACCCATTTTTTGCAACTCCACACACAGCACTATTATCAACATGTGGCAGGTATTCCCAATAATACCTTTAAAAAGTATTCGTAATAGGCGAAGACATCATACAGGCTGTGATTGCCAGTCTAAGTATAACTTCACTACTAGGCCATTCAGTCTGCTAAGACATTACATAGATACATAACAGATGGTGAAGCTCCTACACAAGGCTGTATTTTTCCCACTTCATAATTTCTTTTTATTTTGAAAGAATTAACTGGAACTGTGGCCAGCCTTCTTGAGCTATTATTGGCCATCAGTGGAAATCAGTTCTTCAGAAACCTTAAGGAATTCCAATTACAGGTTGCTTTGCTTTCTCAAAGCTTTTTAAAAGAAGTAGAGACAAATAGTGAGAGATAAAACAAACTTTGCTATTTTGCCTGTAACACTGCCAAGTAAATACAGGAAAAAAAATCCCAAAGGATAACATTTTGTTCTCCTTTATTCTGCTGGCAATCATTTCATAAATATTCAGGACATATACTTCTTCTGTGTCATTAAGCTGATTTGTGTAATTAGTTAAGTATCTGATAACAGTTCATGTCAGACTGATTTCTTTCATAGGAATGGAGTAGGAGAAGTGGAAGGAAAGGAAGTATAAAGATGTTTTTCCAAAAAGGGGAAAACAGAAAACAATAAAGAGCCGTGCCAAGTAAGACAAACGTTGCTAAGCTGGAATCTGCCTTTAAAAAAAATTCTCTCAGTCAACTCAGCAACATTAAAGAAAGAAAATTCACAACATGACAGGGGTTCCCTGAATTTCTTTCTCTTTTCTTTCTACATATAAAAATACAACAAAAAGGACAGATGGAGCAGAAAAAAAAATGCTTGGTGACAAACTTAAATCATTACTGTACAGACAGTGTGCTAAAAAATTCTCGGGTTTACACATAGATTCTGCAACTGATGTTTAGGTAGTAACCTTAAACACACACAAATCCCAAGTAAATGTGGATTATGGGCTATTCCTGAAATTCTTTGTTTGCACTTAATAGTGATTTGAGATTTGTCACTGAACTATGCTTAAATTTATAAAAACATCACATATCAGAAATTATTTACCTTCTATTTGTGGTACTTCTCCCTGAAGTTTAGCCTTGCTTGTGAAAGGTGCATTCTGTAGCACCAGTGCAAACAGTGAAGGAATCAATGACTGCAGAGCAGACAGATACATGTGGAGCTTATGTTCATCCAAGCCATGTTCTCCTTCCTGAAACAAACAGGACACGTACTTAATGTTTCGGGTTTGGATGATTTGTTGCTTAGGCATGTATTCCCTGGCAAGAGATCAATACATCTGTGATGAGCTTCTACTCAGAGACACTAATTATACAGTAATTTATTCTAACCATAAGCTTACTTTGTGTCACCGTCCAAATCCCCTTGTGACCCTTAAGTCACTTCTACTCAAAAAATTCAAGCAATAGAGCCTTTGGCATTTAGCAGTTCTGAAATAATGCTTTTCAGCACATTTTGGAAATGTGAATCCTTGGTCCTAGCATCTATAAACTGAATAAACTAGTGGCCTGTACTCTGAAAACAAGCATCTTGGTTAAATGTGTTAGATTGCTATGACATAGCCTATTTTCCAGAACTTCCCAGATATCTACCAAATCAATTGTGCAGACAAACTGGTTCATAATTGCAAATAATCTAACTAAGCCATCTAATTCTACTTTTTTTTTTGCTTAATAAATATTGCATTTTATTAAAAAACACACTATATGACAATCAAAACCACTTTAAATACAGGGCAAATGCACTCAGAAACACACATCATCTGGTCACAATCCCAAGCAAGTGTTTTCTAAATTGCACCTTGATTACTGGGCTATAAAGCAACAAATTGTTAATGACAAATTTATTCAGGTTTTGGGGTTTTGGTGTTGGTTTCTCTTTTATTCCTTCTTGTAAATGACAAGGAAAAGTTAAGGAGTTACAACAAGAATCTCCAGAATTTTTTCACCAATAGAACACTAAGTAGCATTTATTTCCATTTTTTATTTTGTAAAAAAGGCTGCATATACAAAGATACAAAGAAATTTATCCAATGGAGAAACAGATGAACACATACCCTGAGCAGTTTTTCAATTTTATTAAGCAGTGTAGGTATAAGATGGAACTGTAAATTTCCCAGTTCTGTTGTCCAGGCAGCATAAGCAGGTAAAAACACCTGATGCGTTGCACTAACTACACGTTCTGAAGGGTCTCCTAAAGCTGAAAGCAGCAGTTCAAAGCCCTGGCAAAAGATAGTAAAGAGTAAAATTATTTGCCTAAAATTTATGCTAAAGTTTCCCACACAAAATATGCAGACTACAAAAGATAATAATCTGTTTTTAAAACTTTACACTAAAAAATAAAACAAGGTAGTACATGGAGGATCTTCCAACAGATATTGCCACCACATCTAGAAAGGTAAACAGTAGGTGGTTCAATGATCCTGCTAGTATTTCTCTAGGCGAGTTAACATAACACACACAAACACATTCTATGACTCTGCCTTCAAAAATTCAAAGACAGGATTAGAAGTTCTTCATTTTTCACTTACCTTAAGCATTATCGGGCAGTATCAAGTTGAACTACAAGTAGGTTTTGTTGTAGGAGAAAAACCTCTTAGCAAGTGATGATATCAAACTGGCTAATAGTATCAGGTGGGCAATGAAGTGATATGTTCTTGAAGGCAAATTATGAATTATTAGAGAAGCTTCTGTATAAGGCTTATACCTGAGGTTCTAATGATACTTGTAAGTGTATGTTTTCTTTTTCGTCTTGGTGATACAATAAAATCAACATTCATACAAACCATCAAAAAATTTTTAAGGTATCTGGAAAGATTTAATAAAAATATGTGCAAGTATACATCCCCCTATTCATGAAATAACCATGAAAAAGCTTTTTATACATACAGAACACAAACCAAATTATACCTGTTGATATTTGTCTGGATCATCAATATATCCCATAATGATGCCAAGGCTTTTGATCACAGCTTCTCGTACCAGATCTGCTTTATCTTCCATTAGCATTTGCTGTAGCATGGAAAGTACTAACGAACTACGAATTTCTTTCTGTTTGTAAATAAGAAACATACTTGTTAAATCCAATGAAACAAGAAATGCAGCTTTATATCAAGATTTATAAGCAATTTGCACTTCTATTAGTGCTTACAAACAAAATCCCTTCCCTGAACCACAGATCCCTTTTTGAATACTATACATTCAGTTTTCACAACAGAAGATAAATGAATATAAGCGTGTCAATAGCCTCATTAGAGAGCCTTTTGCCTTACTAAGCAAAGAATTCAGGTCCTTTAACACATATGGAACCAAAAATAACTAACAGCAACAAGCTAGAATAGGTCTAGACTTAAAACAGAATCTTTAATCACTGTATTGCTAAACTGGAAAAGAGGGTTTTAAATTTGAGTTATTTTTCTCTCTGTCTGAAGCTTCAAATACAAGTTCACTGCTAACTTAACTTTGTTGTTTCTGACTGGCAGCACCCTTCATGTAGCATTCCATAGTGTCTGAACTACTCTGTTACTGGGTGCCAATTATTCTCTCAAAGATCATTTTCTTAATTGGTTGTAACTATGAATAATAAGGATTATTATTCTGAATAATAAGGATATTTTTCAGAACATACTGTTTTAAAAAGGTATTTTATAGCTAGATTAACATGTATTCCTTTACAATAAGCTATCTCCTCAATAGGATTTATTGAATCTCACATGCATGATATGAAGTAGAAAACAATGTGGCTGTCTATGCATAACATAAACACCCAGGATTATTTAAAACTGTAAAGGAAGTTTACATTATGCAACAGATTTTTCACCTGCTCTCACTAGCAAAGTATTTAGAGTCAGTATTAATACTTACTGGAAGGTAAGGTGCTAGAGCTCCACAGGATTCTGCTACCAGCAGCCGTCTCTCAGGGTATTTGTGGTTGATCTGGTAAAGAGAAACAGAATGGCTACTTTCTTTGCAGTAACTGGTATTCAAAATGCGGTCAGAATGAACTGCAACAGAGGGATACATCTGCACCTCTTAGATAAACACTAACTGCGCCTGTAGCAGCTGCATGTGGGTACTAAACAGCCTGGAATCCTTGCATTGAGGCATAAAGGCAAGGCAGATACAGTCTTCTTCTAGTTGTCCTATAAAAGAGAGCTCATAATAAGAGAAGAATTGGAGAAGCATGTATGTATATGCAGGAAAAAGAAGGACAGAAAGCAACGTATGGGCTGTTGTACTCTAAAGAATATGAACAACAACTGAGCCGGCACATCACCAAACATTTTCTTGTTTAGTCCTTCAGGAGATCGTCCCTCTCAGAACTACACAAGTGCCCTCTAGTGCTCTGAGCAAACCAGTGCAGGTCTTGCTGAACAATTGAGGTCCAGCAGAAACATGTCACGCCTCTGAAGTGTGACTGAAAACAAGTCCTGTTGCATAGAACCTCTTGATCCTGTGCTACCCCCCCCTTTCAGCTCAAGAGCTGTTTGAAAATCCTGCCTTACAAATTTAAGATTTTGACTCTTCAGAACCAACTTTGCATCCTGGTGGACTCAGCTTTAATGGCCACTGCAATGGCTGTACAATGAAACATGTGATACGTTTCAATATACTTTGTGAACAAAAAAATTTTAGGGTAGAATGATGGGAGGGAAGTGTGAATAGTTTGATGTTGTCAGATAAAATATGGTATGCATGACATGAATATTTCTTTCTCTCTTTCTATGCAGTGTGTAGCCTTGGTAAGACAATCACCTTAACACAGAAAAGACCAAGGTACTCGACGCCTTCTTTGTCTCGGTCTTTACAGGGGAGACTTGTCTTCAGCAGTCTGAGGTTCCTAAAACCTATGCAAAAGTCTGGAGCAAGGAAGACTTACCTTTAGTAGAGAATTATCAGGTTAGGAAACATGTAAACAAATTGGACATACGCTAGTCTGTAGGCCCTGATGCGGATGCTAGGTGATGTCATTGCAAAATGACTCCTGACAATCAATAAAAAGTTGTGGCAATGGGGGAATGTTCCTCAGGACTGGAAGAAAGGAAATATCACTGCTGCCTTCAGGAAGGCAAAGACAGAAGATCCAGTGAAACAGAGGCCAGTCTGCCTCACATCAGTTCCTAGGAAGGTGTTGGAGCAAATAATGGAAAGCGTTTCCAAATGTAAGAAGGACAAGAAAGTGGTTGGGACTAGTTAGCATGTATTTATTTCTATAGGAAAAACCATGCTTGACCAACCTGATAGCTTTCTGAGATGATTTAGCTCAGTGAAAAAGAGCTGTGAACATTGTTTCTCTTGACTTCAGCCAGACTTTTGATATTGTTTGCCTTAACTTCCTCATTCACAAACTGATGAAGTCTGGGCTAGGTAAGGGCAGTGAGGTGGATGGAAAACTGGCTGAAAAGAGCTGCAGCTAGCGGCCAAGCCCCAGTGTTGCACCCAAAGGCTGATTCTGGGGCCAACAACTAAGATGTTACACATCTTCATTAATGACCCTGATGACAAGATAGAATGTACTTCAACAGGTAGGCAGATGATGCAAAACTGAAAGGATTGGTAGATACACTCAGATAGGTGGACTGCCATTCAGAGGCACCTCAGTAGGCTGGAGAAATAGGCAGACAGGACCCTTATGAAGTTCAAGAAAGGGAAGTGCGAAGTCCTGAACTAAGAGAAATAATTCTCATACACCAGAACGGACTGGGGGGCAACTGGCTGGAAAGCAACTTAACAAAGAAGGACCTACAGGGCCTGACTGAGAGAGTTGGGATTGTTTGGTCTTTAGAAGAGAGAGCTCAGGAGGTAAAGAACACAGATGTGGCCTATGAAAGGAAAAGAGGAATGAAATACAGGGAATTCTGTTTTACTGGGAGGGTGGCCAAAACTTGGAACACGTTGTCCAGAAATGTTACGGAGCTTCCATTCTCAGACATATTCTAAACCAGACTAGACTTGGTCTTGAGCAACCTGCTCTAGTTGACTCCGATACAAGCAGGCAGCTTGGACTACAAGGTGTTTAAGAGGTCCTTTCCAACCTCAGCCATTCTGTGACTGTCTCAATTCTACTGGTTTAGGAGAAACTACAGATGAAGACACAGTAATAAATTAACTTTGGACAACTTACCTTGACCTTATTCCCACACCACACTGAACAATGGTACCCGACCACTGATGTAGTATTGATGTTTTTAACTTCCTCACTGTCCTGATTTGAAATCACCAAGAACTCTCACAAGAATGAAGTGTGGCAAAAATAGTTTGAAAGAGATTCAAAAGAACAAATCATGAGCCTCAGGACTAAACTGAAGTCTCAAGCATGGGAAAACATTCTTTGAGTGCATCTATCATTATTTTGCATTCATTCACCAGTAGGGCACTGTTCCGGTTTAAGCTAAAGAAAGAATTCTCTAAGTAACAGCTAAGCCTCTTCTAAGTAACTTCATTTTCTGAAAGTTACTAATGTTTTTTCAGACAGCTGCTGCCCCTTGAAGTGATAAGCCTGAAGTTTAAAACCAGGGGCATTGCTGTGTTGAGAGGCCTGTTGCTTATATTTACTCCTATGTAAATCAAGGCCATCCTAGAGCCATAAGTCAAGGGGCAAAAAAGGGTCACATCTGTAGGGAAGAGCAGACAAAGACGGGTGACTCAAAATTGAACAACAGAGTACTCCATGCCATATATGTCATACTCAGAATAAAGCTTAGGGGTCATTAAGGTCAACCCTTCTTCAGTGGCTGATGTCCAGTGAGGACCTCATCCATCTTCCTGCTCCTGACACAGATCTGTGCACTGATGAATCCAGCTCCTGAGTCCGGCTCTTCCCAGTCCAGGACTTTCCCCACACTTGTCCTGCAGCATCAGTGGTAATGTAAAGTCAAAGGTCATTGGGGAAGTTTGACTTGGTCTTATATATTTTTATGCATTTTATTATTCTCTTATTGATATTATTTTCCTTTTTATTATTGTTTCATTAAAACTGTTGTAGTTCTCAGCCTACAAGTCTGTCTGTCTCTCATTTCCCTTTCCCCTTTCTCTGTGGAGGGCAATCGGGATACACTGCCTAGTTTAGCTGCTGACTTTCCTGGGAGTATGTGTGCTAAATCAGGACAGGCATCAACTGCATGAATGCTTTCATGATTGAAGCATCTACTGAGAAAAGGTAGAAAATGATGTCTGGTTTTGAGTTTCTTCTACAAACTCAGTCTAGTGACAATGAGATTCAGCTGGTATTTCACCAGAGAAAACAATGACCTGGTTTCAGTATTGCAAACGAAGGCTGGCAACTGCACTAAATAAATGCACGATGACATATGGCTTGTCAGCCTCATCTGCTGTATTGTTACAGCTGGATTGATTTCTCTTTTGCATCAGCAATTAGCAAGAAACTGGTATGATGAAGATGTACTTCTACTGAGGTGAGACTGTTTTATTAAACACTGTTTAAATTTCATGAGTAGGACTAAGAAAAGAAAATGTGGTTTATTCTGTGTTCAACTACTATTGCCATGAGTCTTTTGTTTAATAAACAGATACATCAGTCATAAATATAAGCACGAACACTGCATGTAAGTACTTCTACTGTCAGAAAGCTTTAAGACTACTAAAGCCTGGATTTTATTGTGAAACAGAGACGGCTGTGTTACGCAAGCAGTAGATAATTATCAGACCAGAATGACTGCGCCATCGAAGCAAGCACTACCACACTGTCATGATTTAGTTATTCACTGTCTTTTAGGCAATGATGAACTCATTTTCTTCATTATAGCAGCAAAATAACATGTATTTTCACCTGAACTTATGTCGTTCTATTTCTATGCCTCAGATGAAACAGCAAGAGCAGTCCAGTTTGGTTCTTCAGCTAATTTAGAATATCTCTAGGAAAGGTCACTATGATTCTAGAAGTCACATGTAAACTTCAGGCTGATCTTACAGGTGTAAAACCACGCCCATCTACAGGGGTTTTATTTCTGACTGCTTTGATGTTTAATTATTCTGCTTAAGAATTGAAACTAGTTGAATTGTTTATACAATACAGGGACTTTATACAATATAAAAAAATCAGCAAATGAAATCTTTGAATGAAAATGGATTTCCAACAGTCTGGAAATTACAGTACAAATTATAAAGGTACCTGCTTGGCAATAGGTTAGGCAAAACTGATGATGAACATATGCATATCTAAATTTTCAATATAACAAAGGTACATGCAAGTAACTAGAATTAGTCTTTCACAAATTTTCAGCATTTTTTCAGCATCTTTTTAATGTTATATGAAAGTTTATAGAATGATGACAAAACAAAATCAAAACAACCTTCCCCTCAAACAAATAAAACTCAACATTTTTGAATTTTTAACTAATTTTCCAGCAAAAAGCACAAAATAATCAGTTACCTGTTCCCAACACTGTGGTAAAAGCTCAGCTTCTACACGTGTTGGTCCAACATGTCGGGCAAATGCCACACACCCAGTCAGTATCATCTGTCTGAAAACATAAATTTAAAGCCTTAATCTCTTTATAAAGTATAATTTTATAATATATACAATAAACTCTTCAAGTAGGGGAAAAGCAGATACCGTCAGGTAACAGGTAATGGTCTACAGTTAAAATTTCACACCATACACACTGACTTAAAGGCTAAATCTTAAACTGAAAGCCACTTTTGTCCCTGCTCATTGCAGGGGGAGGTTTGGACAAGATGACCTTTAAAGGCCTCTTCCAACCTAAACTACTCTAAGAATCTATCTTGTCTTCTATTTAACATGCCTTTTCTAGAAACTTGCAGATCCTAAGCTCCATGAACCAGAGCCTGAGAACCTCTGATTTCCTGATGACTGAGACAGGGAATCTAACTGAACTTCTCATTTAATTATTACTACTGAGTGCTGTGATTCATTATGCAGTCAAAGGATCTACATTACTTAATACCATCATACTATCAGTATTTTAGTCAAATACATACACTGCTTTTATTTAGAAGCATTCATGAACTTTAACAAACTTTATTCAAAACAAGTAAATTAATTCTTTTTTGACATGGTTTTGCAACTCTCTAATGAGAAAGTTACTGTCATTTCTCTCAAAATACTGGACTTGAGTCTTGTCAGAAATTTCCTAAAGCCCATTATAAAAGAGAAGCAATTAATCAGTTGGTAGTATCTACAATCACCTAAGCAAATTGTATTTACATTCTTGCATTTTTTAACTTTCCCTCAAACTTTGCAAGAAGTCTCTGCTGTTCCATCAATTACATACAGATCTATTTAAAATACCAATAAAATTCTACTTAACTGTAATTTGTGGTATTTTAACTTTAATTTAATGAGTGTTTATCTTGCTAAGATTTTTTTAGTTCTAGCTATCACTCCTGTTACTAGGATTGGAACGTTATCAACTTCGTACACAATTTACCAGCTCTATTTAATTTTAGCGCCTAATCAACACTTAAATAACCATTTTCAAGTGCTTGGACATGAGACATCTTATCACTTCCACAGTAAGATTAGGACACTACTGAGAATTTGTTCGTTATTAGTTTGTGGAAAGTAAGCCAGAATTAATTTGTTACTGTTTTAGAGTCATGTCTAATCTCCTAAATATTTGTTGCAGCTAATAACATGCCCTTAAGGTTGAAAGGCAGAGACTCTGTTGGTTATTTCTTAACCAGTTACAGAAAATACTCCATCAAAAAAAGACTCATTCACTTTCAGAATCTTTTCAAGGAAAAACAGTCTATTAAAAGATTTTTCCCCCCAGCATTCTTTAGGTCAAAAATCAGAGCACGTGCTTCGGTTTTGTATTGTGAGGTTTGATCCCTGCCCACGTCTTTGCCATGTACAGAGAACTAGACCTTTGAGCAACGTAAAAAAAGGTTAGGAGAAAAAAAAAGATGCAATGATTAGGTAAGACTCAAGAAATAAACAGCTGACATATGATAGCAATATGGAGACAAAATCCTAATGTAAATCTGAGTTGTGCAAAACTCAAAATAGTTATTTGAGTACCTGTCTTTTGTTCTACACACCGCATCTAATCACAGAACTGGGCAACTCAATAATCTTCTGCATTAGAAATTGAGAAAACCAAAGTATATGACTTTTTTTTTTTTAAATCAAGCCTTCTCAAAAGAATGCCATGAAACCTCAAAATTAACTTATTTCCTTTTCTCTTGCCTATGAAATAATGTATTTTAAGGTACTGCACAAATATTAAAAATTATTAAAATATTTTACTATGACCATCCTAGAAGTACATGACAGCAGTTGGTATTTCAGGGGAAGGAAAGGTTGTAGGGATCTCAACAAAAGGTCATTGCAACGTAAAATGTCAACACTACGCAGTTGCAAAAATTGCAGTCCAGGCCAGATACGGCAAAACCTTCTTTCTACTTACTGTTGTAATCTCTTTTCTTAAAAAGAGGCTGTGAATGCTTTCCTAAAGAGCTCTCTTCAGGCTCTCTTCACTTATGATCATGGAGGGAGGAACGTAAAGCAAATCAGTATGATTCTGGAGAGCACTGGTTTGCTTCTTCAGCACAGAAACCAAAGCCACATCGAGAATCAGATGAGAACAAGGTGGTTGTTAAGAGTCGAACAGACATAATTTAACTCTTCTAACTCTTTCTAGAGGTTTTAGAAAGTGACTGTACACATTGGTAAGCAAGTTGACCTTGTATTACACAGTTTAAGGTTCTTCTGTCACTCCCAAATTTTTTATTAAAAACTTACTAGAGTTTTCCTTAGTATGTCAGCAAATTATGGGTGTTCTGTCAGAGCTGGTATTATATGACCAAAGAAAAGCCATACCAGATGCATTAAGCTTAACGTATTTTAGCTTATTTTCAGGAGCGCTGCTTCTGAGTGCATTACTTAGAAATCTTTAAGAGTTCACATTTTGAAGTATGTTTTCATCTTTTCCTAAAAGACCACAACATTAACCTGACTTCATGGCTTCCTAGCTTATAAAATCAATACAATTATCCATAGAAATTTAAGCAAAGCTAACATATTCCTTTGCAGAAAAGAATTTGATAGACATTTTGAAAGTTGAATAGTAAATTAATGAGCAAAGCCTTGAGGATAAATGTGGCTTTGTTAAATACACTGTTAGTATACAAGACTGTGGCAATATGCTATACCTGCATGCACCAAAGTTCCCTCATGTGGGCATGAAGTATAACCTAGGCTCTCTATGTAACTGTTAATGCACTTTATTATGTCAAATATTTAAAGCACAATACTTATTTTAATGGTTTCATTATTAGAAATACAATTCCACATTTCAGTCTCTTGCATTTAACTGATTTTAAAAGTCAACTTGTTATTAACTGCTACTTTAATGCATAATGTAGGCCTGTACAGTACAGCAGAAGGTAAAACAAATAACATGATATAATCAATACCATTTTTCTGGTGACTAAATCTTAATGTCTTTCCCTACTTCATATGTCGCAAGACTGCTAAAATATTTAAACTTATTTAGATAAAAACCAAGCACGTATAATATACCTCCATAAAAATATGTGAGTATAAAAAATCAACTGAAATTCTGAATAAGTATTTTTTATCTAATTTGTATTCAGAATCTCCTTCATTTGATGGACTTTTACTTCTTTGACTTCTTCAGTCAGGTGCTATGGCACATTTAAAACAGATTACTATTTTTATGTGTGTAAGAGTACATTATGTATATACATATTTCATCCTGCAGATTACAGTAGAATGTTCTTCCCAAATTTCTGATGAAAATTAGTTCTTTTTAGACATAAATATTTAACTCACAACAAAACCCGACCAAATTCAAGGAAAAAGAAGGTGGAGTTTTCTTCTTTCTTAGATGCTGGAAGAGACATACGTAATTGCAGCACATATGAAACAATGTACTTGATCGGCCACCAATTCTGTGATGAATGAATTGCCTAAAAGTACAAGTGAGATGCAACTTCCTTCCCCCTCAGTCACAATCTGCATGACACACTGAAAATGTTTTAGATGATGGTAGACATTTCAGAAGCAGGTTCCTTATGAACCTGAACTAGAGCAAAGACTTGTGGCAATTTCAGTCCCACAATTTCAGTCCTGGGTGGTCCCACAAATTCCTATTTATTTATATATTTATTTACACACACATTTTTTTGTCTCCAAAGCCATCTCTTTCAATTTTGCCTCATCTCTAAGTTTTACCATGGGAACAATTTAGAAATACACTAGAATGCTTCAGTTTCAGAGAATCTTCAAAAGAAATTCTTTCCACCTATTTCACAAAACCAATTTTGTCTGAGGACAGAGTACAGCAACAATAGATACACGTGCTTTTTAAAATATTTCTAATAAAAATAATGGGGAAGGTACAGCTCAAATAAGAAAAATCTCCAGTTACAGAAGGAAATATACCAGCTAGGTTACTGTCTTTCAACCTTAAGGATTCTTGTCAAGATCAGTACAAAGTCAAATTTAGTCAGACTAAGGAAGAAGTAAGTTTATAAATAAAAATAAAAAGTATACTTTGTTTCAAAGTCTTAACCAAAGTAAAACAAAGCTCTTAAGACTTGTCACAACTAAATCACTGCTTCAGTCTCCTGGGTGTTTTTATTGCTACCATAGTACTGAACCATAAGGAAGAATATTTTTTTCTCATGCTATTTTCCCCAACTAAACATAATAGTTAACTCGCAAACACATAGATCACTAAGATACATTATGACAGAGGTTTATAAAAGCTGTTTTGATTTCTGTATCAATCATTGCTAGGAATTAGATTCTTAAAGCTCATTTTAACATAGTGTTTCAGTTTACGTTTAAACAGAAAAGGAACTGAAATGTTACACTGCAGCTCACCAAGCACATTCTTACACTAGAAAGCACTGGTCATAGAAATGGAAAGTCCCGAACTTTACATACATTTGTCAACGCTATACAAGCAAAGTATCAGCTTAAGTGCAAGTTGGTTAGAATCGTCCAATAATATCCAGTTTCTATTAGTTCTGCATCTCTGACAATGAAAAAAGTTCCTCTTGTCCCGCAACACACAAACGCAAACACACCTTTGCTCATCATCTGGTCGTTTGATCAAATTGAACAGTATGTGTAGAAGCTGATCTCTCTCTTTGGGTTCAGGATGGAGGCAGGCTGTACACAGTATGAGTGGGATCAATTCCTAAAAAGTCATGAGTAGGGGAAAACCAAACAAAATAAAAATGTTTTGGGCATATATTCATTAATGGCAAAAGAAACTAAGAAGATAAATCTAGCTATGTAACATCAAAACAGAGAAGATTTTAGAGTCTTGATCTCTTATCAAGTGACCTAAAAAAAGTGAAGGTCTACAAAAGTTAGAATTATTTTCCTGCTAGGAAAGGTGAGGGGAGAACCAGCACATAAAATAAAAAGCTTCGCAAATATTACAATTAACATATGTAGGTCACCTGTAACCAGAATTAGAGGACAATCATGGTTTAAATCGTTTTCACTACCACTGAACTGAAGTGAGTTGCACAGATATCTACGAACAAAGTTCCTACAGGAAAAAAAACCCAAACTACTTCTGATGCCATGGAGTTAAAGATTAAGAATTCCAATTTAAGCATGCACACAATTTTGTGCACAAGTTTGAATAAGCACTGAGAAACATCCATTGGTAAAGGTCACTGAAGACAGATACCCCTCTATTTTGTATTGATGGAGAACTATGAGATTTTTTTCAAGGTTTCTGTTTGGTTGGTTGTTTTTTATTTCAATAAAGAGACAATATCTGAAAGTGAGTTTTCTTTTTAGAGCAATTCAATTCCCTTAAGGAACAAACTACAAAGGAAATACTGTCTAAAAAATTAACTGGAAAAAAAAATACAACACTGTTGATAATAGTGAAGACCTCCTTTGTAAATATGCCTTCAGAGCTCATGGTATTCATTCCCAGAAGAAGAAATGTTTCTAAAAGATGGACTGGAAGTCCCTTTCCTTGACGTTGTTGATGTGAGCCTTTACTCCAACTGAATTTGCAAGCCACACAATTTCTAGGCGATTAATACTTTGGGGACAGAAACATCACACTGAGAGGGCTAAAGGAAAAGAACAAGACAGACCTAGGCATCTGCAGAGAAAACATGGAGAAGTAACCTGGAGACTTCCTAACCCACCTGCCGCATTCTTTTGAGCCACTTTCAGCAGACAAGCTTTTGATAAATTTTCAACTGTGACAAACAAGCAGATGACAGTGGGAAGCACTTCTGAAGTTACTAGGAAAGATTATACAAAACCTGGAAAAATCTATAGTTACTCATAATAACTTTGCAGGGAGGTGCCAATCTCGTCCTGCAGACATTCAAAGTGAACTATTCATGGTGTTCTTGAGAGTAAACTTATTAAACAAGGTGGACATGTGGTAACAACATTTAAGACACCCTCACTGCTCAACTTGTATTTTCCCAAAAAGCAATTGCTATGTTTATTTTAAACATAGAACAGTACTCTATTTTAGACCATTGCTTAAACTAGTCAACTCCTGATATGCTTTTGTTTTAATTTTACACAAATTCTATTCAGTGTGCTATTTTTCCCACATGAAGATGACCAAGAAACATCCTAAAATGCAATTTAACACTTAAAAAAATCTGAAAGTACAGAAGAAATGAGAAATGGAAAGATCCGAATTGTTCAAATCTATTTCTCAATATTTTACAGTGAGCCACTTTTTGGATTTGTTTTTAAGTAAGTGTAGTACAATGCAAAAAAATGTGAATTATGTGTATTAACAAAACTTTATAAACTATATTGCAAATCAAACCTAACTTTCTTCAGCTGAAAGCTGCTTTCCTTCTAGAATTTGCATGTTAATTTTATTTGTTTTATACTCAACATGGAGTTTTTGCTCTTTTAAATTTCTGAGAAGGCAGGGAGCTTAACATATTAACTTCTCCTGTACTTCACAGAAGCATTTTCTCTCCTGCAAACAGTACTTTAACTCAAGGTTTGAAAAAACATTACAAAAATAAAAAAACCTGCTCCTCTGAATACCACTACTTATACATTAAGATATGATCTTTTAAAGAGGAAATCAGATTGCAGTTTGTAGATAGACAACATAATTACTAGCTTCACCATAAAGAATATAGCTTATGAAAAAAACTTTAAGTAAAAAAGCCCCTGTGTTACTCTACTGAGCTCTAACTTCCTGAAATCCACTTTAAGTTCACATTATCCAACTGCTACTGCAATTATTCCTAAGTACTCCTTATAAAGATTTTTTTTTTAAATAATATAGCCCATGAAATGAGATGTGTATTTTTTAACGTCTGGGGTTTTTCTTTTATCTATTGAAACTATAACACTGACTTCACTTTCCTAGTATGTTTGAGAGCCTATTCAAACATTTTATTTGCTCACTCAGAACTACTGCTAGATTTCGAAGCAGTGCCATGAGCTTTGCTTTTTCTTTAAAGCTTCTTTTCCAATGTAAGGAAATTAACAAAGCTGTCTTTTACCAGCTGACTCTATATAAAAAGGAAACCACTTCCAAATATTCACCTAGATACTAGTACCTTGAGTGTGAAAGGCTAATGAATAACCTGACACCATTGACACAGGCAGATACAAGGCTGATTCTTTACCTTGCAGAAAGGTTGTTATTAAAGCTGATGGAATTAGCTGTATTTTCTCGTCCATTGGTCACATTCTTTCATGCATACTAGGGGAGAAGAGAGTGTTCTCTGCAATGCTGCATCAGTGCTTCTATAGTTCCTTCTATTAAGGGGAGTGGAGAAACAGTGAGAAGTCTTGAACAGTGTTCAATGTGCTTCCTATAGACTTAATGGATAGGAAGGTAAAACTGGAGGCAACAGGGGCTTTCTATGGGACAAGAACAAAACTGCTCTCAGATGGACAAAACGGGTCAAGTGAAGTCTCCCAAAGACTTAAAAGGGAACAGATTCTTCTAGGGATATCCAGGATGGTTAAGATCAAAAAAAACCCTACAGGCAGGTTCGAGCTTATTCTTTCCTGTTGTTTAGGGCTATGCCTTAGATGTAGATTTGTTTAATAAATATCAGATTTTTCATTCTCAAAAACATCAGAGAAGTGCTGTAGAAAGTGCTACTTTTCCAATACAACACAATAATATTAGCATTTGGCTGTTTAAATTAAAGAGGAGATTTCATAACATTGTTATGAGATTATATATGATTATTAACAATCAAGGAGAGGACTTCCAGTGCTACCTGAAACATTTTGCCTTCTTTGAGAAAGAATATCACTTGTGCTGACAGTCATAACGAAGAACATAAATTTAAAACAAACCCAGCAACCCTCTCTGTTTATTTTGGGATCCTTCCTAAATGTCTTGTTCATTCTCAAGTCCTTCTTTTTCCCTTTTGCTGATGACTTAGGAAAATGGATTAGTTTACGTCAGTGTTAGCCAACAGTACCAGAAGGAGCGACTTTCTGAACTGCGATACAGTTTTCCCATTAGGTGCCAAGCAGTCTGCCATTGTAACAGTCACCACTTGCAACTTGAGGAAATAAAACATCATGTACCAGAGGTCCCACCTCCACTACTGAAAAAACAAGTTTACCTCTGAGAGCTATCAGTATAGAACAGACAGAAAAAAGTTGTTTTGTTTTTACTGTGTGATGTACTTAGATACAAGTGAATGATGGACAAAGCTATGAAGCTGACCTAACGCATTGCACTGCAGAACTGAAACAACCTGTCTTCTCTCTATTCTACTTCTGCCTAACTGTCCACGCAGGTCTCTCCAAATAAAACCTCACACTTTTTTTTCACCATAGTACCTTTGGACAACTTCTCCCTAACTTATATCGACACATTGTTATCTTTGAACAGAATTCACTATTTGAGCTGATTCAAGTTCTCAATTAAAGCAACATTTACATGAGCACATGTGCAGCTCTTCATTATGGCTTTCTAACGGTAACTGATATCACCTTAGCGATATGCACAACAGTTCCTCCTTCATATTAAAAGTATTAAAAGAAAATATCAAAGTCTGGGGTTTATTAAATGCATCCCGTAACAAGCATTCGTCTGTTTTGTTGTTTCTTACAAAGTAGCAAGGAATTGCCTATTTATGTTGTTGCCTCCATTATTTTTTTTCTGCTTAACATTCTGACAAAAGTCTGGTACATAGTAGTTTCTCCCACTAATTAGTGTCTTTTTGTTGTAGTGTTCATAACCAAAATAATTGTCTTAAAGAATAAACTTAATTAGTGCTAAGTGTCAAGAATGGTTACTTAAATAGCTTAGAATAGTCATTTTTTTATTATTTCAAATATTAATGTCAAAACATGACAAACGTGACAACATAATATATAAACCTGGATGACATTATGATCAATTTTGTAAATGTGTCCCTTTTAATTTTCTCCAACAGTCAATGCATATAGTGTGAACCAATGCTATGTTAAAATTCTGTAACTTAGCCTCTGACAACCAGCAGATAAAATAATCTTATCTACAGCCACTAAGGTGGCTACAGGTATTAATAAACTGCTGATAGGGAGTCTGCTGTGCAAGAAATGTATTTGAAATTCAGAATTCATCCCTGTAGCTTTAAAATGAAAACATACTTAATCATAGGATTAGTATATGACTCTGAATTTTGTGCTACTCATCTTATTAATATTAAAATTACAACTCTACTTACATTTTGTGGGATGACACTATTATTCCAGGATCCAAATTAAGCCTCTTGTAGATCCCAAAGGGATGGCTTTTACATAAGAATCAATGTGGATATGGGTGTGAGAAAGACTTTGTACTTCCTTGTTTATATTGACTGTTTATTTGGGAACCTGCATACAAAACTACCGTGATAAAACTACGAACAACTGGCAATTAAATTAATAAACATTAAATTCAACTCGTTGTATTCAAGAACTGTGTTAAGGACATGGTGTTGAAAGACATCAGCCTTAAGACTAGAGATTAAGAGGATATTCTATCAGATTGAGCTATTTCATCCTAAGAAAACTACCCTAACCCCTCATATTCAGAGAAGGGAATTAAAGAAATTAAATAAAAAAATGCTTATGTCTATTGAGTGTGTGGGGCAACCCCACAGCCAAACACAAAACCCAACAGCCCACATAAAACAGAATAGACCTAGCAAACAGGCTAGGGTCAACATTACCTCCATTTTTCAGAAACACCACCCACAGAATCCTACTGCAATTTAGGTTTTACATAGTAACAGAAAATATTTTAATTGTTTGTTTAATTTTCTCTGTTCAACCCTGTTCTGTGAAATAGAAACAGTCATTTAGGAGAAACTGAGGGCTAACAGTTTCATGCCCAGGAACTCCAACTTACACACCTTTATGCATATCCAACCGCAATGACATCTGCTTAACACAGTCACTTAAATACACTGCCAAGCTCTGACACATTATTTTACATTTTTTAACAAAGCCAATATTTTAATGCTTCTGAAGCGTAAGACTGAGATCAAAATCAAAAACAAGATGTTCAGTTCTACTGTGTTTTAAGAGACAGTTACCTACAAAAAATGCCAGAGAATAAAAGTGCCTTGGTGATGTCTATGTGTAATTACTACCCATTAATGTGAACAACTTGAAATCTACAGCAGTATTTTCTTCTAGCGGAGTCGAGAACGGTGCCCATTCAGAATCTGAACATTCAGCACTACCTTTGCTTCAGCTTTACAAATAAACAAAAGCAAAACTCCATTCTTTGCACATTGAACTCTACAGAAATAACAGTTTCTCAGTATAAAAGTGTAGTGGTGCTAATTTAGTAAATCATCATAATCATGATTTCGATAAGTTTGCATAACACAAATGAAAGTTACAGAAACTAACTCTGGAATAATAGGTGAGATGAAAGGTATAAACAATTAAGGAAAAGCATTTCTTGATTAAGAACAAGAGTAACAAAATCCTGATATTAAGCCAAAATGTTTGCTCTGGCCCAAACTACATTGAAGTACTACATACTGCAGAGTGTGGAAGCTGTGCATACAAAAGGTTAGTCCTGTTACTTATCTAAAAGATACTGATTTTACGGATTTTTTTTAATTGATCTTTATAAGATCTTTATAAAAGGTGAGAAATCAGTATTGCACTGTTACTGCAAAAATTTTAAAAGATTGCTTTTTTTCCTTATTATAGTTTAGCCAAAGGAATCTTATGGTAAACCTTTTGACAAATAGAAGACAGCTGATTATTTTTTCTTTATTCTTAAATGTGTTTTAGTTTTAAGCGGTAAAAACAAAACTGGGGAAGCAGATTCCAAAGCAGATAAAATTTTATGATCTCACATTGCTCATCTACAAGAAGCACTATCATAGACTGCATACTCAGCCAAAGGGGTTTCCTTTGAAGAGTAGGATTTTAGTACTTTGTTACTGTTCATTCCTATTACTATTTGCTTTGCAGTATTCTCCTTTGTTACTGAGTGCATTCATCTACAAATCTACACATTGATATATACATATTTTCAAGCAGTTAGAATAAACTAGACACTTGGGATAAAAACAAATTTAGATTTGCATGCTGACATATGGAATTTTAATGACTACAAATTGCTTTCACGCAGTTAACCTATATTATGCATTATTGATTTCACCCAGTTGAACTGCTCTACTAAAGACAAGAAAAATTATCTCCTCAGCCACCCTACTCAATGCTGTATTTTTTCTCAATGCTGTGTTTTTTCCTCTTTCTTGTCTTCCATCAGAACCTACACTACAGATATCGAAAAATAATCAAAGCTGCCCTAGTACACAAGAATAATAATTTCAGAAATTAGTCAGATGTTGACACTAGCTGGTCACTTAGACGTCAGCTGTAATATTTACTGGACCACTTACTACTAACTCTGGCAGGCTGCTGCTGACCTTAAGTGGGTTAAAAGCATTGGTGAATCTCTGGTAAAGGACAAGACTTGCTGAGAGACTGTCAACCTTCACAAACTCAGTTTCTCCAAAATGAAAATGTATAGAAAAACATTTTCAGCTTAAGATTTTGCAAACAATTTCAACATGATGGATGCTTTAAGAACAAAGATACTTCAGGGAGCCATCACAAAATGATGTTTATTTCTGATGTCTAATGCACTGACAGTGTAAGATCTTAAACGCTATCACTGTACCTTTTCAGAGCAGGCTGGTGATCACTTTGCATTATAACCCAAACCTGTTATGTATCTTTCTCGAACTGGTGATCTTTTGGTATATTTTTACACCACTTCTCTGTAAAATAGTGCTAAGGCTCTCATGATAATGTTGTTTTTGGACAAGATGCAAAATTGTACCTTGTTGAAGAGAACCTAGTTCCTAGGTTAGCTTGTCATAATACTGGTATTAATAAAATACTAACAGATGGTCTACCCAAGTTTTCCTTCAAATTCCATGACTACATCTGAAAGAACGTTACAATAGTTATAGCAATGGATGGTAACTGAGAAGAGCTATTTTTAAAGCAAATTTAAATTCTTGGAGCATTAAGCACCCCATGCAATCCTGTTATACAATTCTCACTTGTGGCTTTTTCAATCAAATTGTAACAGATGATTTGTTTAAGGTGAAAATACATGTAATCAAATTTAACTTCAACTATAAAACAAATCAAATAGGAAATAGCCTAAAAGGTCACAAAAATATTAAATGCATCACACATATACTACAAGCTGTGAAAAGAAGCCAAAATATGATATCCTGCCAAGCAGAGGGAAGGAAAGGAATAAATAAGAAACCAGAAATTAAGCACTGATCCAGGAACTTTCACAGAAATATTCTGAAGGACTAGGAAAAGAACCATTTCCAGAGCACCCAGTTAACACTCCCACCCCCCTCAGAAAAAACACCGCTTTTATAAAGTTTGAGACTTTCAAAATGTGGTACATCTCAAACTCGCCACGTCAACTAATAATTACTCATATGTTAGAAAATTTAAGATTATAGGATCAGTACAAATTTCTTGAGGGTTTTTCAAAGCCTTGAAATGAATTTATGCAAAATGCACTACTAAGTCTATCATACTGTAGGTCCCCTCAACAAGAACTAAAACTTAACCAAGCTAAGCTGCTTCAAATCCTTTATTTTGGTGTTCACTATACGGCCATTGAATTATTGTTTGATATATTTTCTTATCTTTATTTTTTTTACACATTAGGTAATGTGCAGAATTTATAACAAAGCAATATGAAACTAGCTATTTTTTAATCCATCTTCAGTCCCAGTCTTCCTTTTCTAAACTACACTTTATGAATGCTTATGCAAAACAGCATCTTTATTTACATTCAAATTAAACACTACATTTTCATAATTTTCTTTAGCTTCACTTTAAATTCAAGGCAAAAATATAAGCAAGATTGCTAATTTTCTTATGAAAGGGTGTTTTTAATGAACCTGATCTTGGCTAATACAAGGAGCTGCTAGAAAAAGACAGCAAAATAGATTTTTTGTTGAAGTACATAGTACTGCAAAAGAACCTGAACATTAATCCTTATTAAAACTGATAGGTAAAATATACTAAATTAAATGTTTGAACTTGCATCCTCTGCTCTTTATAACGCAAATTAACCATGGTCTTCTCTAACAAAACATCTGTTCTACCACAAACAGATGGACCTACAGTAACAGTTAGTCTTGCTGAATGCTAATTGATGCCTTAAGCAAAGGAAGAAATATTAGGATACCATGCAGGTTTACTGAACTCACCTGACAGAGGTGTAAACCCATTTTCTAGGAGCAGAGATGCATGCACAAAAGTAAGAACATGATTGCAAGTAACAGGACTTTCATGACATTAGACACATCATCTTAAAAATGAACAAGAAAACATCCTGGTAAAAATAAAAAGTAACATTTCAGAGTTCCTCACCTCTCGCTTTGCAAGCAGCACATTAGGAACAATATGAGGCAGGCAGCGTCCCAACATTAACATGACACTTTTTTCACTGTCTGCAATCCGAGACACCTAGAAAACCAAGTTGCTTGATTAGTTCTTTTTAAATGAATGACAGGAACAGAAAAACATCTTTTCAGTGGAATAATAAGAATTGTAGCAAACTGATCACTCACCAGAAAATTATTTAATTTACTCACACACATTAAGCTGATAAGTTTTTGATCTGACACTAACTTCAAAAGCACGAATCCACATGTAGAGACTCAAAACTTCCCAATAATTACATATCCATCACTAGGTTTCATATTTAAGGTAAAATCTGAAAGCATATCCTTATTTTTAAGTTTCATGCATGTAAATTTATTCAACCATATACGTTAATAAGTTTCAATGCAATTGTTGCTTTTTTAACTATTGCTGCCATGCAGAATAAATGATCTTCTAGTTTATGTCAAGAGGGAAATATACCTCTGATCCCAAACGGCTGTCTGCTGACATCCGACAGAAAGACAATAGTGCTTGATGGAAAGCTGGTGACAATTTCCTGAAATATCATCAAAAGGGAGGGAGGGGGAAGGCATAGATGAGAAAGGTGACTGAACAAGTCCTTTCACTCTAGAGTAATCAGCTAGACAGAGACATTCGGAAAGCATGTTTTAAGTGAAGCATACTACGTAAGTTTTTGATTAAAATTACCTTTGATTTTTAGGGTGTTCAGTTTGTAGCAAAAAAAACAAATGGATGTCCTACTTGTTACTTTTAGTTCTGAAAAAGTCTTTCAAACTGCTGCACAGACAAAAATAGGACTAAAGCATGAAGAAAAGGAAGCTTTTGCAATATGAGAGGAAGCACACAATTATGCAAACTGGGTGGGGAGAACAGAAATCACAAGATACAGTGTTTTTGCTTAATGCTCTGATTCTGTATATTGCATGGTAACATTTGAGTAGTCAATTACTTACAGGCTTCCGGGTTAAACAGAGATTGTCCAACTGCCACTTTGGGATCTCAGTGTTGGGTTCAAATGTATAGCTAGAACCTCAAAACTAACCTTAAATTGCTGCCTAGTCTCTAATGTAGAGGTGTGTCTATAGAAGTACTGCCTCATGGCCATGCATAGCACCAGCCAACACAGCCAGTATACTCAAAGCCTTACGCATACACATAAAACCCTGATAACAGTCTTAAAACAGCCTTGTCTGAGGAGGATAATTTGGCTGAAATGTTCTCAGAAAACACTTACTGGACGGACTATTACATAAAACAGGCAAGCAGCAGCATCCATTTTTCCCCGTAATGACAACTCCCTCTGCCTTATCTGAAGCCTGCATTTAGATGCTATTCTAACACTGCCTCTGCCACTATGGCTAAAGAGGAAAAAGAACATTTGCCTTTCAAGCAAGCACAGAAAACATCTCTCTCTCTCTATTATCATTCTCTGTTTGGATCCTCTAATGACACACTGAGTTTACAGCAGGAGACAATTCCTATTTTTCATGCGGAAAGCGGTATCACCTTTAAACTCTTAAAAATGCTATTTCATGTACCTGGGTGCACAAAATCCTACACAAATGCAGTTAGGTGTATGGACATATATATTTTATCTAACAGATTGAAACATTATACTATTTATAGTAAACACATCATCATTCGCTATTTTCTAAGCAAATAAAGCACACTAAGAATCCAAGTTCCTACTTAAAATTGTTTAAACTAATCCAGGAGGATACAGATACATATACCAGAATATTTTTCCTCTTTTGACTATTTACAAAATTTAAAATCATAAATATTCAGTACTTCTATCATGTTTCTTCTCCCACAGATCTCAAAATACTTAACAAATAATATAATTCTGGATTAAAAAAAAAAAAAATTATTACAAACCAAGTACATAATCCACAAAGAAAATCTAGTGATACAGGTTTATAAAACACTGTATCAAATATGGTTTCCTTTGACCCTTCGCTGACATGTTAAGCCCAAAACTCAGTACAAAAATAGCTACATATTACACATGCATTACTTATTTCTGCATTTGATGGGACTTCTGAAATTAACTCAATGGGAATTCAAGGCTTTATTCAATTACTTTTCAAATAAATCCATGAATACTTATAGTTAAAAGGCCGTGAGCAGCAAAACAAATTCTATTCTTCTAGAGAATACTGTCAAATTCTACTGGAGACACTCATAGTTTCTTGCTCACTCAGTGATGTCATCCTATTTTCATACTCATCCCTACTATTCCCAAATCATTAATCTAATATTCATGCACTTAATGTCTCCCAGCACTCTAAGTTATTCTAAGCAAAAGGAAATTTGCCACAAGCCACAGATGAAAGTAGGTACACGACTTTATAAAGCACAATAGCTACAAGTTTTGATAATTACATTGTCTAGATATTAAGCTAGGATATGAAAGAGTTTAAAAAAGAAAATCTGGAAAGCTTAAATGAAACCACTGCAAATTTTCCAGAAATATCTAAGATCCATTTTAATTTTCTGTTAAACACTAGTATATTCAACTAGAAGAGAGAAATTTGTGGTAGGACTCTAAGGTACTGAATTCAGAAATCAGAAATCTATCCTCCTCTTCAATTCTAAAGCTAAGATATTGCTAAAATAGTTTCCTGTCTTCTAGGACTTGGTGCAACTCAGGAAAAACAGAAAAAAAGCATGCTTAGGGTTTGCTAGAAAAGTTAATTACTAGCAGGGGTAAGTAACTCTTTCTTTTTCTCCTCTGTCCTCCCCACCCCTCCACAGCTTGTATTAATTTTCCATCTGCACAAAATATCATACATAGATTTCTACTCAGTATTTTCAGGTGGAAGATAATTCTAGAAGCATATTACTGTATTGAAACCAGAAAAATAACACTAAAAAGAACTGACAAAATACAAAGCAGAATGGCTACCTAGGAACAGCAACAGTAAGACTGTAAATTGAGCTACTTGGGCATCTTTGTCCACAACAGTAATTTTACAAGTTGGACATACCCTCACAAAGTCTGTGGTCCATGTAAGTCTTGATTACGCAGTGCTTTATCTATCACTTAACGAACATGTTACTTGCCCTCTACACTATACTGCTTAAAAAGACCATGTAGATTTGGAAAGGCATTTTTTTGTTGCAGGGACCAGGACTGGTTTTAGAAACAAGTAGGAGGTGAAAAGAAACTCTTAGTACTAAAAATGTATGTTTGTCAAATGTACTTCTTACTAAAAATAATCAGGAACAATATGAAAATCTCTTCACCCTAAAGGTATGCTAAGTCTTTTATTTGCATTTAAAGGACAAATGATCTGATTACTGTTAGAAAAAGGTCTATCCATGTCACCAGAAGCTTTAATTGAAAAACTTAAAACTAACCTATTAGGTTTATCGAAGTGGACTGCAGCTTTAGTTGATGGAGCACAAGAGGACGGTTTCTCAGTTTCTTTACAGGGCACAGAATTGAGTGCATCATCTTTAGAAGTCCTTGAATCCACTCCAGCTGATAAAGAAAAGCTTGTTTCCTCAGTGTTTCCATATTTATTTTCATTGTCAATGCTCTTGTTATCAAAGTACCGTCCATCGTCCTCTGAGACTGTGAGAGGCACTTGTTTTAAAGAAGGATGGGGAGCTACACCGTAAGCTGTTGACACAAAGTTCTCATTCTTGAGAAAATCTATTTCACTAAAAAAGGACAAGCAAAGAATAAGATGTTTTCGTAGATTTCATGAGATGGCTGTTAGAATCACAATACCCAAGCACATCAGTAACTGTAACATTGAAAATCTTCCTCCAACTCCAGTATGTTCAAAAATTCCTTTAATAGAAATAACTTGCACCACACAAGCTTCAAATGAGCACCAGTTGAGCACTAAAGAACAGAGTTCTTTAGTCAATAATTAGTGGTAAAAAATATGTTGCACTCAGAGGGAGCGAATCAATAAAATAAGGGAATAACAGTAGTGCCACCTGATTCTGGCTGAAACGTAAGCACTGAGACATGAATAGTCACAAGACAGAACTCTATCTGGGACGTAAAACCTAATATACTACAATGAATAAATATCCCACCTGGATTTGAAATGGTAACTCTGCAAGTCACTAAAGCCACCTAAAGAAACACACTTGCCTATATATTGTATTGGTGCATCTTTTTAGAGGAATCTTACAGCTTACAGAATCATATGTTTTGACCAAACTTTTAAAGTATCTTTTTTTTTTTTTTGCTGCTGTTGAAAATGCTGTCATTTCTACTACTCCTGCTCTGTAGAAAGAAAAACTGTGTAGAAATAAGTTATTAAAACAAACATCTTTCTAACAGTGTTCGCAAGCTGTACTTAATAGTACTAAGGAGGGAAATAGAGGTGACTGAAGAGAAAATCTACACAAAGCACATGAGAACTGATTCTGTTTTCAAAGAAGTAAATAAAGAAGTTGCATTGAAAGAGTAAAACTGCATTGAAAGAGTGAAACAAATTATTTGGGTAATAAAAGGGAAATAGTTTGAAGTCTCTTCTTTTTTTTCTAAAGCAAATACCACATATTAAAGAAAAGACTGCCCTGCTCTGAAGAACTCGTAACAATTTTGTAAGTTAAGTTCTATGTTTTCATATATGTGCTAGAAAAACATTGAGAAGTTATTCCAACAGTTATCAGCAGTCAAGCAGATTGACAAGTACATACCTCTTAAGTCTTTCGATTTGTTCCATCAAAGACCATTTCTCACTGTTTAACACACTTATTTGATCTTCTAATTTTTGCACTACTAAACATTGCTAAATACAAGATAGAAACAAAAGAGTTTAGTACAATAAAGTTAAGTAGTACTGCAAACAGCTGAAACATTTCTTCTGTATAATTTCTTACTTCTATTGACTGTGGTGTTGTTTCAAATACAGGGACAGTCCCAAGTATAGGAGTAGCAGCCTCTAACTCATCATCTTCAACACCAACTGATACATCCACCACATCTCTTGCAGTAACATGATGGTTTCCAAAGTCACGATAGAGTTGTAACAGGTCAGGAGGTTTTGGAATGTTCAATCCTACATCATCCCAAAGTTCAAAATCCTTCAAAGGAATAAAAAAAACTAAACAATGCAATATATATATCCCTTTATTTTAATTTCCCTTCCTCATTTGACTGCAGGTCATACAACAGCAAAAGAATCATGTTAAGATTGCATTGTAGTGAAGAAGATGAAAGCTTAAATCAGATAGCAAGAAACAGAAGTAGAAAAGGATCCGTTTCACGACCTAAAGCAGTTTCAACTTAAAAGCAGCTCTAAAACTTCCAAAACCATGGAGATCATGATTTTTATTTATTTTTTTGGGGGGTGGGGGGGATGTAACAACTTTTTAGAATCAGATATAAAGTTGACCAAATTCTAGCAGAAGCCAGTGTGGTTGATGGAAGGCTTTCCACTGACTGGAGTATCATTTAGTTCCCATCTCATTCACAAGTACAAGTGTAATTTTCCATAAGGAAACAGTCAAATAGCTCTGTAGAGGGCTAATAGGCAGGGTGCATATTGTAATGAAACTTGGACATAACTGTATTAATTGTGTAGAGGTGTAAAAACCACTACAGCCTCCTGTCTCAAACCATGACTATATGTCCTTCCTTTCCTCATTAACATGTTACCATCCTATTACAAGACTGTTCCATGTCCATACAGATAAATAAACATGTAAGCTGTTATGCAGGAGTTGTAATGGTCTCCTCAAAACCACAAATTTTAAAAATTGAAATTTTAATGTTTTCCTTTATCCAACTGTTCAGTTTTCACTATATGTTCCCACTGCCTGGTTACATATTAAATCATCTATTCAAAGAAAGGCTATTTTCTGAAATGATGATATTAATAATCTAAAAACCCATGCATTCTATATATTCATTTTTGTATGTTTATATTTACTCTTTAGAGTTATGAACTTAACCCTTTTATTTTGCTAACTGCCTCACAATATAAAATATTGTCATCTGGGAACACATAAAAAGTAAGGATAAATTATTTATCTTCTCTCTTTTAGGGGCTGTATCTTCACAAGTATTTGTATGAAACCTAGCACTACTAAAATCAAATCTAAAATGGAAAATCAAGAAATTTTATTTAACAACACATTTTCTTTACAGATTAGGGTATGAATTGTAGGAAAAATATAGGATTACTACTTCTAGTGAGAACTGGCTGAAATGCAACATTTAATATTGAATTAAATATTTAATTCCTCTAGCAACACTGTTTTTGTGCTGAATATATATTGGGTGTTGATGTTACTCAGTGTTTTTTCCACCCAGTATCAGTCATAATGTAATTAGAACCTTCCAAACATTTGAAGAATTCTTTCCCGTGAAACACAAGCCAACAGAGACATAACACCAATCATCCTAGAAATACATCAAAGCACCGCTGTTTGGAAATATCTAAGATAATACCTCATTACTGAGAGCTTCTGCAAGACTTTATTCAATGCCACAGTATGATTAAGTGTACTCATACACATACATATGTGCTCAAGAGATGACAAATAATGAGTAAATTGTATGTCCTGCACAAATCAACTGAGTATCATTTAAGGAAAGCATTACATTCATAATTTTACTACGTGCAGATCCTTGAGTTTAAGTAAAAGCATGTCCATCAGAATCCAGGAAAGCGTATAAATACCTACAACTCGTGGTATTTTTCTTCTTGTTTTTGCTTCCTTTAAAGAATGCAAAGATTCTGACTCCTCCCACACATTTTGGAAAAATACACGTCAAAGTGCTGTATTTTCAAACCATGCTTTATTTATATATGGAAACTCTAAATTAACATATTTAACTCTTAGAACACTCATATGTATAGAGCAAACTACATGCACTGGAAATACCATTTAAGTTCATTTGAGTTTACGACAAGATCAAAATACGGAAAGCAGGCAAGTGAAAAAAGAAAAGTAAAGATAAACTTTACCTGATCATGATTTTCATCTGAAAATGTTATTGATGTAAGCTTGTAACTATTCTTCAATAAAAATTCATTAACTAGGAAGTTTAGAGCTCTTTTCTCAAGAGGTCTGATTGGCTCCTGGGAAAAAAGAAAACAATACACTACAACTTTGGTTCATCTTCCCTCTATCTATGGAAGCATATCTGCCTTAAAGTCCATGCAAAGCTCAGTTATCACCAGCCACCTACCTGAATTTCAGGACTTGATTTGTAATTTTTTCGTTCCTGCAAAGGAACTTCATTTTCTGGGGACGAAAAAAAAGTAACTAAATTTTACTACTTCACATAGGATGAGCTCAGTTACTTCTACATTGTACAAAGTAGAGGCTTAAGAAAAGGTTTATGTACACCACCTGCAGCCTGAGTCAGGTTGGCTCGGAGGGCCTGTATGGTCTCCTTGGCTTTCCGTAGTTCAAACTCCAGGACTGGACAGGGATTTGGATTAAACACACACAGGCATCCAACCAAGGCAAGGGAAACAAAAATAAAATATAAAAAGCAAGGATGGGTATGAAAAAAAATATACAATTTATATTAAACAGAAAGCATGCAACCTTTATGGAACTTATGAACATGCAGCAGAGTTGGTCTGGAAGCAAACTGGTGAACATTTTCCATAGTTTGATTTGCCTTAAGTTAGCTAAATCAAAATTTCAAGCTGTCTGACAAGGACTCGCTGTAGGGTCTTTTTTTTTTCTTTTTTGCTTGCTTGCTTTTAATTTTACATATTATTGGGAAACACTTGTTATTTCTTCCCCACTATTACAATCAGCCGACACCATCAAGTGTTTTGATTTTTTGGGGCAACAGGAGTACACAGGCAGAGGACAGATCTAAATAAAGTAAATAAATGGTGGCAGTAGAGGAAGCGGTCTCCATGTAGCAAAGCTTACACCACGAGGTGAGTGCACTGTTCCATTGAGACTACAATTTATTTTTTTTAAATATAATTATACACTGAAATTTTAGTAGTTTAAATGGCCAAACTTGAAATGTAGTTTACATAGTTTACTTTACTACTAAAAATAAAGCCATTTTAAATATCTATTTAAAAATAGTGGATTTTTCAAAACACTCTAAAATTGATTAAGATTTTAAAATTAGTTGAATACATTAAGAGATGCCCAAGACCAAAAAAAGCAAAACATGCATCTCTCATAGCTGCAACAAAAATGTCTTTGGTTCATTATTCTTAAAAGGTTCCAGTGACTTTAAACTACACCACAATTTCAATGGTCTAGAGCCAGCTTTAGAGATCCAAAACTATGCAGTTCTAGATGCCATTATCACCTGCTCCACCTCTGCTCCCCCATCCCCTCCCAGAGTGACCTTCACCCCGGTCACTGTTAAGTGCTTTTCATGTCCCAGTGTTTCGTCCAAAATGGACCAATAGCAATTCATTGGCACTGGAATTTCATGTATTTTGATGTTGGGGTCATACGTATACTGTAGCTTCAAAATTTAAAAAGCTGTACCTTTGCAAAACATACAGTGAATGTTCTTTTTTATAGCCATTTATAGTTAAAGCATCTGAGGGAACCTATTTAAGGAATTACCAGATAATTATACGATTTTCATTAAGTCTCAGATTAATCTAATCACACTTAAATATATAGTTACCAGAAAGACTGAGCCTTGTACTTAACTAGAAGAGATGAGCACAGAAGTGCTACCATACTGAAGTGTTAAACTGTTCTAAATAGACTATCTAATATTTAATTTATTCTCATGCAAAAATAAATATGTTGTAGCTGCTTTTCATAAGCATGCATAAATGATGGTTTTAATCACTGCCTGGAAACAATTTAAAATGGCATTTTGAATATTGACACAGAGAACAATGCATGGCAGAAACACTGCATTGGCTCTCCCTTGTAAGAAATGCTGCTGAAAACTACAAATAAAATGGTTTCCTCTTTTGAATATCTGTTACTAAGAATCTTTTGATAATTGGCACACATGGAAAAAAAGATTCACTCAGTTTGCATTTATCCATAAAAACTGCAGGAGTAACTACAGTACACCACATTTGCTACATGAAAGTAACTTGTTTGATGCACAGAATTTTACTGCAGCAATACAAAAGCGCAACTGAAGATACAATGAATAAAATATGTAAAATCTCTCTAGTATTCAGCAATGCTGATCTGCAAATACTTCTGTGCAACAAAGTCAGAAAATGCTCTTGTAGTAAAGTATCTAATAATTTTAGCACTTCCTTGCATTTGAGTTACTAATTCACAGCTATGATTCTAAGTTGTAAGGTACTAATTTCTTAGGTTTTGAAAATAGTAAAGAATTTAAATTAAGTAATTCTTCTGATGAAAATGACTATGTGTTAACATTTTATTCTTTGAAAATATTTTCAAAGACCAGAACAGTTGCAGATCAGGAGTGCCCTGCACTAGAATGATGTAAATAATAAAAAAAAAAAGTTTGTAAAACAACACAAACTAGAAAAACTGAGAAATCCCATTAAGGAAAATAGGAATAAGACATGTCTAAAGGTGTAGAAAGCCAAAAAACTCATGTCAGACAAACCCATGTCAGACGGCAAGAATTAATTTTTTTTGGTCACGGTAATGAAGCCATTAGAAGCCATTAGGACTTCACCCATTCAACCTTAAGTGTAGATTACTCTGCTGCATGTTTCTCTGTATACACTGGAAGATTCTCAACATGCTGTATTTGAGAAGTTGTCACTTCGCAGCATGTCACAAGAGCCACATAATTCTACTACAATACAGCATTGCTACAGTTGTAGCTCATCTCCTACTCTTAACTAATGCCACCATAATAATTACCACTACACAAACCTGGATGCATCTAAGTTAGTCACAAATGTAGCTTTCATTTGAAGAAGATTGTTTGTAGGCTTTTTATATAAACATAAATATTTTAAGTAGCTACAACATAACTTCAATAATTTAAAATTATAATTAAAACCCCCTTATTTTAGAAGCTATACTGACATGAAGTTTTCTTCCAAAATACCAAAGAATTTTTAACTCAGCACGTGTACTAATGAAATCAACACTGGCGCCATTTGTTGATGACATGGCATTCTCTTAAAAAAGCAACCTCTAACCGTTTTGCTTGTAACCACCATCAAGTACTGACTTTAAAAATAAATGACTAGATCTCCCTCTCCGTCTCCCTCTGCTGTAAAGCTTATGTACCTTAAAGAAGCTAAGCCTTCAAAAGCATTGATAAAGCCAGCTAAAGTTTAACTTCATGCTTGACTGAAGTAATAACGTGTAACTCATATTGCTTGGTGAAAGGAGGCGACGCTCTAAGAATGATGCAGAGAAGAGTTTTACTGCAGACAGCATAAGTGAGGAAACAACAAAATTGATTCTCCTCCACTTCAGGAAAGTAGAAAGCAGAAATTTAGATCTCTTAACGGGTTAATCTTCCTACAAGAAAAGGGCATTTCTGAACAATCTGTTCAGCCTTGGGGATGAAAACTGTTCTGAATTTAAGTGTGTCTCTTGCTTTTTTTTTTTTAATAAGAACTCAAATCACTACAGCTACCTTTCCAAAAAAAAATATTAGACTTACTTCAGAGAGCTGAATCTTTCAAGCAAGCAACGAAGCACTAGACCAAGATTTTCAGATCTGCAGTTCTTAAATGTTGCAGTTTTAATGCAGCTAATATAATAAACCTTAAAAGAGAAGCGCATATCAGGAGTGGGTAGCTCATCTGCTCAGCATTGAAACTTCAAAAATGAAGGTTTCTCAAGGATCTCATTCTACTCAGGCACATTTGTTAGTGACTTCACAAACCACTGAAACAGATTGAGAAGGTAGCTATAAAGAACAACTTGTGATCTGGGATATTGAGCAAGATGAGATCCATGTGAACAACAGTCCTTTTGGGCCAAGGTCAGAAAGCTGAAGAAATAAATAGTATGTCTAAAACCTGCCAGCAGTTACTTTTGCATAAGCAGTATTTTTTGCAATTTGAGTAGAATATTACAGTCTACATTAATTATTACGTCTTGTCAGACTTCTGCATATTTCGGTGTGAAGTATTTCAGACCGAAGTAGAAAGGTAGTTTTATGCTATAATGCCACTACATGGCAGTCTGGCATTTTCTTTTAAAAGTAGTTCTCCTCTGAAGTATCAAGGGCCTCTGTGCTTATCTTCCTTTCATCAAATTTGGACAAACTGTTACAAGTTCTGTTGTTGTTTGTTTCTTAACTATCATTTTGAGTTCTTCCTCCTTGTAAAGTAAATTTAGGACTATAGATGTCCTAAATTATGTGTTTAATAAACATTTATGACATTCCATTATATTTGATGGATTAGTGCATACATTTTGAGTTATACACAAGAAATAAAAATTCCCTGACTATACGTACTTGAGGTTTCCTAATTCCCACTTCCCTGATACAAGTCCTAAGAGTAAAAGAAGTGACCGTATCTACAGTCAGTGTGAAACACTTCAGGATGTGACACAAATAGACCTGAACCAGAAAGTTGAATTACGGCACAAGAGATAACTGTCAAGCTACAAAAATTATGATTAGCACGGAAGTTCACGAGCAAGCTAACAGAAAGTTTTTATCATTCTAATAGTGAGAAGCCAACACTTGACTCCTCAGCCTCACTAATGCTTTTAAGTTAATGAGACATGACCAACTTCAGAGAAGACCTGAACTACAGCAAACTTGTCTTCAGGTACAAATCTGGAAGGGAACTAAGGAGGCTTACAACTGCCTAACAGGGCTTAAGACAGGAAATGGGAAGACAAAACCAGACTCCCTTCCAGGACAAACACGATGTTAGCAAGTGGTTGTTGTATTAAAGATGCCATTTGTGGTTTATTTTTGCTTTGTTTCATTTGTTGGTTTTTATTTTTTTTTAAGATTCTCCTCTGATTTTGATGGCACACAAATAATAGTACCTATCAAAAACCATGAACAAAAATGCTCTGTAAAAAATGGAAACTACAAACCTAAGTCTACATAAATGAAGACCTCAAGAATAATCAAGTGTTTTTTGAATTCATCTCTTCCCTTCAGATTCTGACAGAGACTGTATTTTATTTTGCTAATCAGAGATATACAGTCTAGCCACAAATCAGTGCTAATATAGGGAGATCAGAGAACACAAATGATTCAAATGATTGATTCAAAAGGAGTTTGATTTTGAGAATTAATTTTAATATACTTGAAAACACAACATTATATTTTTAAAATTATCAGATTCTCTGAACAGTAGATGTCAAAGGGAGGTTAGCAACACGAAATATTTTGAATTATGGAAAGTAGGGGTTTTAGATCACAAAACTACTTATGCACACAGTCATTTTAAGATGCAGCAGAAGATTCGGTTCCTTAGATTGAATGTCAGATGACCTATTTTCAATGAATGCTGTGAGTATCTGACTTCAAGTTAGGCATACTCTTACTCAACAGGAATGGAACAAGATTTTCATTCTCCCATTGTTTTATGAAAATTAATATTTGGAGGGGGTTTACTAAGCCTAACAAAACCTTCAGTACTGATTTTATCTTAGCACTGTTGCAGCACTTAATACATGAATTTAGATTCAAGACTTACTAGAGAACAAGTTGCTTGCAATCTCTAAGGACACAGGCATGTTTTGAAGCTCTTACTGGATTACCAATGCGTTATCTAATTTGTTACACAGCTCTCTGTGTTAAGATCAGGTAGATAAGGAAGAAAACTGATATTTTCTAAATTGCACTTAGTTTTGTCATGCTCATCCACATCCTGACTGGCTTTTGTGAGTTTCATCTCTTCAGTCAAGCTGGTAATATTATAGAAGAGACTCATTTAGCTTTCCTCAATCAGATTTCCCAAGTGACAAGTTCACACCAACTCATCAAAATATGTTTGCCTCTAGACCAGATTTTTATTCTAATCCCAGATGGAATGAACTGGGCTAACAGATCTGAAATACTGAAATCTATTTTAAACAAACGTCTGTCTAGTAATTTCCAGGAATTTTTGGTTTGGTAAGACAAAAATACAGCAGCTAAGTCTAACACCAACCATAGTGGCAAAAAAGAAATATGACGGCTTTGGATGGTACATATGCAACATATTTTATTTAGTGCCATGGTATAAAAGTATTCATAACTGGATATGTTTTAAATTCAGTTTTGAAGTCCTTCTGGCTCGGGACTAGCTTCTTTTAGTGAATGATGTGAATTTATTTCCTATCCTTCATTTGACATTCGACTATGGAATTGATATGGAAATCATAGGATCTGTCCAAACAGTAAAAAACAAATACAATAGCATGAGAAAGCGCTTACAAAAAGATCCTATTCAAACTTCACTCTGAGAACTACTGAAAGAAAAATATGACTATCATATCATGCCCTCAAGCTTTCACATCAGATCACAATTTTATCTCCTAATCATCAAAGTCCTTTGCTGAGAAAAAAAAGGATACGAAAAAAAATATGCAGGATGAACTTTCAGTTCTGTTTCAAGTGCATTTGCAGCTAAGAAATCTTCAAAAGCAGAAGTTATAAGCTAGACTTTGTTCAAAGAAGAAACTGGATATGAAAAGTTTCTGAAACCTCTGCTGACATAATATTTATGTGCAAATCAAATACTTAGCAGTTTTCTGAACTTTACTGCTCATGTCAATGGTTTTAAACAGAATAGCGGCAAAAGATTTTATGCAGTTACAACTGAACCAGAATTTTAAGTAGAAATTGCATGTTCTTGAAAACTTCAAGTCTTTACAAGCATCCAGAAATAATACCCAGTCTTACTTTGTTCAAGTTCTTAAGTAACTTTGTAACAACTCTTCAGAAAACCTCTCTAAAGAAACATAGAAATGTAATGTAAATCTTCTGTCATATAATTTGCTTGTCTGTTACATATGAGAGTGGTCAATTAATACACTGCAATCTTCAGAAACCGCTATCTATTTTAGGATGTACTTAATTAAATTTAATAATTAATTTTAGGATTTACTCATTTCACACTGGAAGTAATCAATATTTTGTCATTAATGTTCCATCAGAAGATTAATGATTCTGATGGATGTCAATCCTGACTGGTCTTTGCTTTCCGAGCATCTCTAATTCAATTTGGTTAAAGACAGCTCCAAGCCAAGAGCAAACTAACTCTCTCAGTAATACTGTTGCCGAGAAACATTGGCTAGGAACAGGAAAAATCTATCAAGGTGATGATGGAATTCACACATTTCTTCCTCTTATTCCAGGACACAATTCAGAAATACTAGGGTTCCTTAAACACAATTTGTTTAGAAGATTAGCTGTTATTGACAACTATTGCCCCCTTGAAACTGACTATGTATATTGAAAAAGACAGTAATTTAGGAATCTAGACATTTCCATATAAATCAAGGAACAGAAAGTACCTACAATTCCAGACCAGTACAGCAAAATATATGAATTTGCTTCATGTTAATTAATTTAATCTAGTCCTTTACCTCACAAGCACTAGCTAGGTAAGAAAAATGAGATTTTCCCACCGCTTCTGTTTCTTCTCTCTGGGTCAGTCCTAGTTGTTGCCATTTCTGACTGACTGCAAAAGAAAATTTCGGAATCCAGATCCTCACTAGCCTTCTCCCTGCTTAAGAACACGACAGTCTTTCTGCTAGAATAAAGTATGGTGGTTCAGAGCAGAGACGACAGTGTGGAACAGACACATAGCAGCTTGCATCTGTTTGGATTTCACAGTGCTATGATGTGAACGTAGGCCACAGCATGGACAACCTCCATGTGCTCACAATACTAAATAGTACTGATTGACAAGATGTAAACAGTTATGTAGCAGTTTCTAGAAAGCTTTTATTGGTTTCTCTATAGAAGATGGGAGTAACTTAACAGCTGAACTTGGAAAAAAACCTAGACTGGAGAGAAATGGCTCACATACAAAAGATTATTATAATAATTCAAAACATAAGAGAAAAGCAGTCTTTGCCTTTGGTGAGATAATGATATATCCTGAAATCAAAAAAACCCACAGAATCCTAAGTTCAGAGCAACTGCAAGAGGCAAACTGCCCTGTCCTTTCTTTGAAACAATCAGGAAATCAAATGGAAGAGAAGAATAACATTACAATTGAGATTTGCAGCAAAGATTATTTACAGAACAGAAAAAAGCCCAAATTTATTCTGGGTTTGGTAATGCTTGTTTGATCCACGTGTAAGCCATATTTAAGAGATGACTTGCTACAGACCTCCACATCAGTATGCTGTCATCCATGTAGCAGTCACAGACTACTACACAGAATATTTTAGCACATGTTTCAGCGAAATAGTATCAGTCAGTAGTCAATATCAACTGTGCAGTTGTCAAAAACTGGGCACAATTTCCACACATACTGCTTTCTTCTACCTTGGTGGCATCTGGAATCATATAGAAGTATACCTGCCTGAATACTTAAGGTAACTATAGTAGCTGTGTCTAGAACATAACTATATCATTAAGTGACTAGTTAAACCACCACAGTGAAGTCCTGTCATCTTCAGGAATGTTCATTTAAATATACTTATGTTAGAAACAATAAGTCAAATGGTAAAGTTAGCCTTCTAAGACTCCTAAATAAAAAAAAAAAAAACCAACACCAACCACCAAAACAACTTACCTGCTACTCTTTCATCCGTTTCCCTATTGCCGTCATCCGAGTATCTTGCAAAATCTAAGGAATCAAGAGTACTGATGCTTCCGGCACGATCTTAAGGGACAAGGGGAAAAAAAAGAAGATATCAGGAAAAAGTCCTCAACAGCTGACTGGCTTTGATTATAAAAGTAGAAAAGTCAAAACATCATCTCATTTCAGAAACTGTAAATCAAAGGCTAAGTAAGTGTTCTGCAAGACTGAAATTCTACTGCATTTTCTAAAAGTTTGTCTCTAAGTAAAGAGTATGTCAATGAATTTTAAAAAAAGTACAACATTATAGCGAATTCAGTGACTGGGCACCGTAAGAAATTCACCCTTGCTCCACTCAAACGGCAGCATTTCTTCCCTGTCCATAGCAGATGAGGAGCTGTGCAGCATAGCGCTTCTACTCTTCCGCATGGGCCAGAGACACGTGCTTGGGCATGCAGGTAAGCACACACAAGATACCAAACAGATACAAACTGTCCTGCAACAGTCCTGCAAGTCCCGAGCAGTTCTGCTGCCATTTTACAGAAACCTGTATCTGCTGTAATTACATTACTTCCTTTTCCTCTTTTAGTATTTTAAGGCATGTTAACGTAACCAAATACACTTCTACATATCTCCTCATCTAGCCATTAACTTCATTACATAATCACTTGAAACATCTACTAAGTAACGCTTTACCTAGCAAAACTAAAGCAAAACAAGTACAATTAATGCTGTTGCAAGTGTTAATAGTCACACTCTAGAATTAAATCACTATTAATAAAAAATAAACGAGAAATTCAGTAACCAGCATAAAGTTTTGATATGACCTTGCCATTTCTCATTTCAGAAAAAAAGCCAAGCAAAATACAATTTTGCTAATTTCAAGTCTGTTGAAGCACACATTCACCATTTTATTAAAAAAATGTACAAAGAGATACTTTGTGACAGAACTCAAAATAAACAGAACACATTCCTAACACAACTGAAGGTGCAGAAAATATTCTAAGTAACTTAGTATCTTCCCCTCCTTTTGAAATTAATTTCTATGTAGCACTCCAGCAATTATTTTCATTACATTAGAGCTGTTGTCACATTAACAAAGAACAAATTCCATAGGGCTGTCAAAGAAACTAATAGCTGTCAGTGGAAATAGAAGCAATTTCATCACTTGTCAGTCAAATTCTGTCATGACTAACATCACAGAAAGTATTTAAATTTCCCCCAATTCTGCATTGTGTCAGAAAAGGCCCCAGAAGGTTCTACTAATGTGCTTCTTTTTCATATGTTTGAGCCCAAGCTGTCCCTTATGGTCTTGTGACATTCTCTACATGCAGGCCAACAACAGACCAAAATAAGAACATCTGGACTGAGACTGATTAAAGCATCTACATGCACTCGAAAAGCTACAGATAATAACAAATTTGCCAATACTTTCCGAGTTACACAGTACCAAAAATAAAGTGCCTGGTAATCCTAACTTCTCTGGTTTATGGACATATAATATATGATACCACAGAGTTTATATTTAACCTGATTTTTTTTTCCCATGACTATGCTTTTTCATCCAGGCAGTGAAGTGGACTGTTGCTCCTCAAGGAGTCGCTATCCAGTACTTAGCTTTAAAACTCACTGTTTGTTTGCAGGTTCTGGTCTTATCTACTGCATTTATTCTAGACAATAATCTGATTTAGTAATTCACTCTAGGCTGTTCTGTAGTGCTTAACAGCATTATACAAACTCTTCTTTTTACAGTGTCTTTGCAAAATGGACTACTGTGACAGTAAACCAGATTTCATATACGGGAAACCATAGTCAGAGCAGTTACCTTCAAAAGTAAAATGGATTTTGCATGCACAGTCTTAAGAGCTAGCTTGTCTAAACACCTAACACCTTGTTCAGCAAGTACTGTTCCAATTCATTTCATTAGGAAGATTTTTTCATTTTTTGAAATCAAATTCAAGACTTGAGTCAAAGCAACAGACAACATTCAAACAGAAATCACAATGAAAAGTGACCTAGTCTCATATACAACATTGCTACGACAAAAGCAGAAATACAACTCTGTTTCCTCTTACAGACTCGCCATGTTCAGAACTCAATTTTCTATTGCTCTTATGAAGTAGGTAACATCAGAGAAACAATGCCCAAACTTTCAGATAGTCAACCATATCACAGTGACGGAAGCATTCAAAGCTGTAAGCAACAAAACCTTCTTCAAATGACTAAGAGGCACGCCTTAGAGGCAAAGACCCTTCCTTCACAACTGATTAATTAAATCCAGCCATAAAACACAAACTTATTTGCCAAACCAGCCAGAAATTTCTTAAAAAAACCCAACAGTTGTCTAGAGATAAGCATGGGGTAAGCAAAGCCTACATCAGCGTGTACATGATGGAAACAATTTAAAATCGAATTTGCAGCTATAAATCCAACAATTCCCAATTCCCAACCAAAGAATATCAGTTTTACCACCTTAATAGTCCTTACAGAAACTAAATGCACCCAAAGCTTTTTACTATTTTAAACCCCAGAAACTGCCTTAAGAACCACATCTACACGCACAGCAGTAATTTGTTGGTCAAAACTTGTACACTTACCATCGATATTTCTCCTTATCATTACAGCATTCACAATAGCAGCAAACTCTTCACATACAGATTGGCATTATAAAGGGACACAAATATCTGGATTCAGATTGATTAAACAAAATGGAAATGTGCTGAGGAGCACCAGCCTCATGGCTTGTTTCCTGCTGCCACTATTTCACTCTCCCAGTACTGCTCACCCTACTTCCCATTACAAAAGGACCTGCTCCAGTTATCATCAGACCCTAAGTATGCTGTCATTACTAAACCAAACTAATTTGGATGCTAGAAGTCATTATGTCCACAATGTTCAATCTGAAGACGAGATCTAAAACAAAAACTGTCTTTAAGCATTGCATTGGTGGAACCTGAATCTTCACAGAGAACTGTATACAGCTATCCAAATAAACGCAGAAGGAAATGAAACAGAAACAGAGACAATTGCATATATACACAAGCTGAACAGTATCTTCGCAATCAGCATCTCACTAGATGACACATATTGCAAAACTCAATCAAGCTGGGAAATTACAGATTCCATAATGCAAATAAAACTAAATGGTTAGCTTGAATAATGTAATAAACAATCACTACTTTGCTATAGGACATTGCCTTTAAAATATGCGGTGTGGCTACAGAAGTGGTTCCTGCTGATAATATAAGAGGCCACCAGAGCTGAAGCACTTCAGCCGAGATGCCTCCTGGCCAAACTGGCTCCACAGGCACCAATGAATCATCAGGGTTGAAGTTACACCCTGCAAAGTCCCAGCTACAGGGAAAGCCCAGTCACACACAAAACCTGTTGCACTGCCACTGCTCCCACTGAAGCAGATGTTTCAAGCAGGAGGAAATAAAGCAATGCAAGAGCTGCTCCCTCTGCCTTCAGTGCTGGTGCAGCTACTTGTTTCTGCTTCCCACCTGGAAAGGCAGACTTCCACCACAGCCTGGCTGGGTGAGGTCTACATGACAGCTCCACCCCCTTATGCTCATACTGCAAAGCTTTTGCCTGCCTTGGCTCGCCGCACAGCTGCTGTGGAGCCAAAGCCAATGGGAGAGAGGCAGCAAAGGGATCTGCTGCTTCTATCAAATGCCATGGCAGCACTATTGGCCTGGATCTTGCCACGCTGGGACTAGGTGAGATGAATTTTGGCACTGTCATTGCACAATGTATTGAAGCTTCTTGAGGAACAGAGCCAAGCACCACATACAACTTAGACATTTGGTTTAAACAGCAAAGAGGGATTTCTGATAGACTCTACTAAGGTATCAGCCACGGGATGACAAGATGAGAACTTAAATGAGACAGTTAACTGAAAATACAGCACAGGAAGGTAAGGGCTGGCAAGCCTCCCAGATACATCATCAACAGCAGAGCCATGGCACACAGGCATTCTCAGACTCAACTGTGCTGACGACTGCCCAAACCTGAGCAGTGGAAGACGTGTCCCAAGGTTTCAGCTACCTAAAACATCACCGTGGGGGTAACTGTATCTGTTGCCTCACTCCTTACCACTTCTTCAAAGGCAGTCATCAGTGGAACTTTATCTCCCAAGACTAATGCCATCATCTAAAAAATTACAGAATTACATCACCTCAAATTTCACGCTTCCATAAAGGATGCACCTGTTCAGCAAAGGATCAGAGGGTGAAAACAATACCTCCCTGCTGGAAACACAACAGCCTAATTTGCCAGGAAAATGAGCATGGCTGTTTTAATTAGAGGAATCAGCAAGGGAACGGCTGTGCTCAGCCATGTAGCTCACCTGAGGAATGTGAAACGTCATCATTTTTCTGAAGTACAAATAGTTGTACTCCAGCGCACTGGGTGGAAGTATTTCAACTGAAGCATTCAGAAAGGAGAGGTACTTTCTGAACTAAAAGGGAAAAAGAAATAAAATTTTTTTTTTGAAAAAAAAATGTATATTTATTCACTTTATTATTTTTAATAAAAATAAAAATCTTAGGTTTAAGTTATTTGGCAAAGAATAATCAAAGCAGAATCTTGCAGGGGGTAGCAACTGACAAGGAGAAGTACGCTTCGGCTGAATTCTGTTTCTTTTCTAGAAAAAAAACCCAACATGACATAGCAAGAAGCCATTTTGCTGTCATCATATGCACATTCTTCCCAATGGTCTTCCTTTAATGGATTTAATACTTCGTTCTCTAGTATGCTGAATTAAAATACTTCTGTTTTTAAACCCAAATTACTTTTTGCTAGAAATTTTCCTAGTAAATAGTGACAAAATAATGTTTGATGTTTCAGAAGTGGTAAAGCAACCTAACAAGAACAGGTATAAATAACTCCAGAAAATGCATCACCTGCAGCAGGGAAAAAGAGAGTGGCACAAGTGCGTAGAAAAGAAGTGAAATAGGCTTGGTCTCTTCATAGCTCGTACTAGCAAAATGCCAGGAAATAGGCTTGGTCTCTTCATAGCTCGTACTAGCGAAATGCCAGGAGATAGATTGAGACAGTAAAGGGCAGCCTGTGTGCAGTTCTTGTTTCTTACCTCAACCACTGAAAAACGATTAGCAAAATCAGAAAACTAAGATTCATATTTAATATGCAATGCTAAGAAGTTTTTCTACACCACTTGTTGAAAACCACAACTTTTAAAATTTCATTAAAGTTAAAAATGAGACTCATTACCACATTTTGCCTATTAACTTATTATTTGCCTATTAACAATCTTTTTAAATATTGCTTCATTCCAAAAGAAGGAATGTTAATTCCTTTCTTATTTCCAGAACTGTCACCTGTATGACATGCAGACTTCTGCTGATGGCTTCTGTTCCCTAGGCATATTCATTCCTTTCACTAAAAGCTGAGTATAACTATATAAGGAGGAAAATGTAAAAAAAGTCTCAAAGTGATACACCCCTTTCCACTGACATGCAAAATATGACAGAGGTTGTTTCATTTACTCTGACAGTAAAAAAAAAAATTATTTTTAGCAGCTTATCTAAAGAGACACCAAAACGGATAATATTAGCCATAGTTCCACAGTACATGAATTGAGCAGAAACAAGTTGCAGTCTTCTACAAAAATACATTATTAAGTTAACTTACATGACCAAACTGTGATGGCAGAACTGACTGGGTAGATGAGGGAAGAGAAGTGGTTTTGGTCTACCCTGACTTCAGCAAAGCTTTTGACACTGTCTCCCCTCAACATTATCATAGGTAAGCCTACAAAGCGTGGGTTAGATGAGCAGGCAGTAAGGTAGATTTAGAACTGGCTGGATGGCAGAGCTCACAGGGTTGCGATCAGCAGTGTAGAGTCTAGCTGGAAGCTTGTGCCCAGCAATATTCCCCAAGCATTGGTACTGGGTCCAGTCTTGTTCAACAGATTCAGCAATGACCGGGAAGAGGGGACAGAGTGTACTCTCAGCAGTTTGCCAATGACACAAAGCTGAGAGGAGCAGCTGGTGCACCAGTAGCTGTGTTGCCATTCAGTGAGACCCAGACACGCTGGAACGTTGTGCAGAGAGGAACCTGAAGAAGTTCATCAAAGGCAAGTGCAGTGTCCTGCATCTAGGAACAGCCTCACGCACTAGAATTGGTTGAGCATTGACCTGCTGGAAAGCAGCTCTGCAGAGGACCTGGGAGTCCTGGTGGACAAGTTAACCATGAGCCAGCAATGTGCCTTTGTGGCCAAGAAGGCCAATGGTATTCTGGGGTGCATCAGAAGAGTGTGGCTAGCAGGTCAAGGGAGGGTACCCTCCCCATCTACTCTGCTCTAGTAAGGCTACATCTAGAGTCCTGTGTCCAGCTCTGGGCTCCCCAGTTCAAGAAAGACAAGGAACTACTGGAGGGCCACAAAGATGATCAGGGTACTGCAGCATCTCTCTTATGAAGAGAGGCAGAAAGACCGGCATCTGTTTAACTTTGAGAAGACTGAGAGGGAATCTTATCAATGCTTATAAATATCTATAGGGCAGGTGTCAGGAGGATGGGGTCAGACTGCTTTCAGTGGTGCACAGCAACAGGACAAGGGGCAATGGGAACAAACTCGAATGCAGTAAGTTCCACTTGAACATAAGGAAAAAATTCTTTACTGTGAGTACGACGGAGCACTGAAGTAGGCTGTCCAGAGAGTTTATGGAGTCTCCTCTGCAGATATTCAAAACCTGCCTAAACACCATGCTCTGCAACCGCTGTAGGTGAACCTGTTTCAGCAGGAGGGTGGACTAGATCTGCAGAGGTCCCTTCCAACCCTGACCATTTTGCAATTCTGTAACACTGTAAATCAGCTAAAAACATAAATAAACCAAGCGGCACTACTTCTTGATAGAAAGGCTCAAGGAGAAAAAAAAACACAATCATTTTTTACAAGCTATTTGACTTAATTTTGCAAATGTCTAAATTGATTTTTAAAATAGCAGTTTTCTCTATGATCACAGGAAATCATATCACTAGGTACTAACAACTAAACAAATGCCTTTTAGCTTCTTCTGAATAAAACCAGACATTGACTGTTATGTAAGGGAATAAGCCATCAAAAATTAATTCCTTTACATCATCATCAGTCTGATGGCTATTTCTAGAAAAAAACAATAGGTCTCCAGGATGCAATTCTTTGCAGCAGTAGAAATAAGTTGTACTTCATTCTTAAAACTGATCATTGAAAATTTGTTTTGCTGAGCAAAACAACATGACAATTGAACGAACAGACATGCTACACCTTAATATGTGGCAGCAAATTAGACTCCAAATGTTAACATACAATGAAAGTAGATGGGGATTAAAAATGTCACAAAACTGTGTAATTACAACTCTATCAGAGAGAATTCAAGCAAAGTTTTCTAATTCTGAGATCCTCTTAGATTTATGAAGAGGAAGAAGCTAAAAAAGCCATCTAACTGCAATGTTTTTCAACCTACAACCCACAGACTATTACTAAGACAAGCCCCAAGGTAGTGAACAATGTAGTTCCATGCAACTTTGTAAAATATACAGAAGTTTTCCTGGTGAGCTGTGCTATTGTTATGAGTTAACCTCTCCCTCCTCCCAATATATGGATACAAACCTTCTCCCCTGGAGAAACCTCTGATAGAAAATTTTCCATCCAAAAGAAAATTATGTCATAAGGAGAGCAAAGCTGAAACTTTAAGTGGCCTGCAACTCAAAGATTGGGAAAAAAAATCTTCAAACACATCTGAAAAGGACAACAATACAACATATTTTATAGGGTACAGCTTGTCTTAACATTTAGGACATCCAACCCTATTTATAACTTCAAAGAGACATAGGCAAACCAGCAAGTACTCTGATAACAGACTCTGATTGAAAAGTTCCCTTAGAAACTACTCAGGTCTGCCACTTTTTTTCTTTTTTTCTCTGTGGTACAGGTACAATAAGAGAAGTCTTGAAGTTCAGCCCTAAGGAAATGCAAGTGCATAAATACATATTTTATCTGTTTCTGTTGGTGGTAAAGTTGTCAGAAAAGCAGGTATTTTACCTACCTTACCTGTCCTTGAATAATTTGAATTTTCAGCTGTCCTGAACAATACTACAGGCACAAAAAAACAGAAGCCAAGGAAACCAGGGACAGAGACTAGCTGGGAGAAATAAACTTCCTCTTGTATTTACATGCACATGCTTATGCCCCATATTAGTTATGAACTACACATATGTGTATGTGAATAAACCAATCAGGAAGAGGGGTGGCATTCACAGAAGATGTGGAATAATGTAAAAACCTGAAGAGCTTCAATGGAGTCTTTTCTACATTAAATAAAAGAATCAGGCATCGTTAATACTTGAAAAAGTCATCATCAATTCAGTTTGTATTTGTGGCTCCATTGTGTAGCACCTGAAATAGATACGTTGTGCAATATATATGACTAAATTAAATAAACTATTTAATCCCCCATAAATTATACTGCAAATTTCACAAGACAACTCTGGAGCAGTATTAATTTCAGAAGTTTTTAATAGGTTCTGCTTTTAAACTTCTGATACGTTTCACCTTGTTCCAAGTTTACCAATGCTGGATCAGTCTGCAAAGCAAACTTGATCCATGGCAGCAGATACATGATCTGGCATAAAAACTTTATGGTAGAAACAGACTTATGTTTCAATTTTTTAAACCAATTTGAGCTTTCAGAGAAAATTTTACTAGATCAACACATTCCACATTATTATGTTAACTCTGAGATGGAACTAAAAGTCTCAAAGTAATCCAGTGCATCAGGCACTAAGTTGTAAGCACCTAACCTCATTTTGTAACTGCAAATGCCTCTTTTGCTGTTTCCCAGGTGTTCTTACTCAACGGGACCTGCTGAACTTTCCAAGTTGGTATGGTCTGAAAAGAAGTCCTCAGACTATCATCAAATGAAAAGGAAAGTAAGTTAATTTTATTCTAGTAGCTTTATTTAACTGTCACACTGCAAGAGCAATCCACTTACAAATTACCTAGAATAGGCATTCAAGCTGATCAGGTAAGAAGTCCATGATGAGCACACAGCACACAGCCGCACACAGCAGAAACTCATGAGAAAAATGAAATTACAAATAGAAAATAGGTAGATCTTGTGCCCTTGCACAGAAATACCACATTCACTGAATTGGTTAAAGACACGGATGCACCTGATGGAGAGCTACACCAGTAACACGCTGCTATGGGGGAGTGGAAGGGGGAGAAGGGAATGTGACTTAATATATAGTCTTAGGCAGCATCCCAAGTAGTCAGGTTAGAAAGAATTAAAGCCCAAAACTGCTCAAAGCCATTTTAATGTTGCTGTAGTGAACAATAAGGTCCTGGGGCATACAACCTAGGGGAAAGCATTACACCCAGCCGGGCTCCTCACATATGTGCTGCAGTGTGCTTGAGCTACCAGAGTTTTCCGAAACAAAAAAGCTAAGGCAGAAGCATGACACAGAGGTATTTCTTCCAGCAAAAGATCCCAGCTGGCTTCAGCAGATATCAGAAAGCATCAGCAGCATCAAATTAACTCCATATGTCTGATGTTGAAGCACTGCATTTCCTGAAGTGTATCAATTAACTTGCACTGCAAGGAGTTTTGCATTTTCTGCAGTAAATCAGCTTTCTGCTGTAATTTTTCTTGATGTCAGAATATATATCAATCTAGCCTTTAAGTGGCTGTCTTTGCTGAGGGACTACTTAAAGCGTATAGATAATACCCATCTTAATACTCAAGCATTGTATTCTCTCAGTTTTCTTCGTATGTCAATTCTAGTATGTTCTCCTTTCTCTTATTTCTACATTTATCTTGGGACAGTAACTTTCCAGTTAAGTTCTAACAACATGTGTCCACATAGATTCAATAAAGCATTACAAAAATACTAAAAAAAAAAAAAAATAAATCTAACAGCTAGAGACTTAAGTGTCTCTATCAGGAGGAGAGGCTGAGAGATGTGTCTGTTTGGCCTGGAGAAAAGCAGGCTCAGAGGTGATCTCATCAATGTATATAAATATGTCAAGGGGGGATGCAAAGAGGATGAAAGCAGGCTATTCTCAGCGGTGCCCAGCGACAGGATCAGAGGGAATGGGCACAAATTGAACACAGGTGGTTCCCTCTGAACATTAGGAAAAGCTTTTTCTACTGTGAGTGTGACTGAGTGCTGGCACACATTGCCCAGAGAGGTGATGGAGTCTCCATCCATGGAGATATCTAAAAGCTGCCTGGACACAGTCCTAGGCAATCAGCTGTAGGTGGCCCTGCTTGTGCCAGGGTATTGGACCAGATGACCTTCAGATGTAACTTGCAACCTCAACCATGCTGTGATTCGGTGATTATTTTTGCTATAATTTCTCTTACTCCAACAGTTATGTCAAATGACAAAACAATTGATAACTCTCTCTTCCCTCCAACATCAAACCAAGATGAAAAAGCACTTGTTACATAAATAAGAAATTCCTATTCCGTGAATTGTTACATAACAGTATTTCCCTCAATTCAACAGCAAAGCGATCAGCTGCATCACCATCATGCAGTGCTATACTGCAGGAAGGGAGGACGTAAATTGCCTCTCCCCTGTGGTGCACCAGGGGAAAGAGTTCAGTATTTCTCAAGGGCTTTGTCAGCTTGGTCTTAAAAAAAATAAAATCTTTTTCTTAAGTTTTCACCCAACAAACTCAATATACTTTGTGCCATGTCTCAGGCAAATGCATTAAATAAAAATACAAGGCCTATAACCTTTCTGGAATCACTCAAAGTTTTAGACTACGCTAGAAAAGAATTCAAATCGGTTTCTCAAATTCACACCCTTACAAAAAAAACCAAAATAGAAAACCAAATACAAGTTACACATTGAAAATAATGACATAACTTCAAACACAAAACAACATAGGGTTTTATGGTTTATCTATACATATTGATAGGAAATAGACTTCAGATGCAATATTTTAAATAGGCCCATATCTATAAATCACCTAACTCAGAATTTTTAACAAATCTTAGTTTAGTTTGAAAGCATGAGAACTTCCTGAAAAAGATTATTTTCCGTATTTTCATTAATTCTCAGTTTACAGAGGTCTGATATTTACAGACTTTAAATTAACAGAGATGATGGACTGCACACAGATCAGCTTCCAAAACAGCTAATATAAGGTGGAAAAACTTTATCATTACTTGCCTGCAAGTACTAGACAAATCTTTTTGCATCAGGTGACGAATCTCAACATTTCCTGCAAGCGTGCTCTCAGCTGAATATAATTTATGAGTCACATCCCCAGTCAATAAAAAGATAATTATCAGAGGGAAAAAAGCTGCAGAAAACTTGATATACAGAATTGAAATTAAGCACAGGGGAGCTTGAAGATGCTTCCAGTGGTTAGTCCTGAAATATGAAACTCTAGCTAATATAATTCTGTTTCCCTTCTCTGGCCCCCACCCCCAATCTCTGCCTTCCCTAACAGCAAAAGTGTCAGGAGGAAATGAGTGCTGCTTCAGCACAAAGCCTGCTCGCTTTGCTGAAGCTTTCAAGCAAGGCATGGTTAAAGTCACACATAACTGAACTAGCTACAGTGCCTATATATAGAGATTCACTTCTGCCTTCCCAACACAGAAAAGTAACAGTAACTCTGGCACAGGAACAGAACGAAGTCAGGACTAGAACAGCTAAAATCCCCATAGCATATCTGTATCCTAAGACAACACCACCACAGAAGTAAGTTACTACAAGGTAAAATATAATGTGGACATATGGTACGGTACATTAGCTACTTGCTGATAACTTGATATTTGCCTGCCTTGTACTAGCAGCTACTAGTCTGTCCTTCTTTGCTCATCAATGTCATGCTTATTTGATTCTACCTTATCTTGTTATTTCTTTGTGTAGTTACACCCTTATGGGGACTAACCTGTCTTCTGAACAGCTTACCATTACAGAGAATCATAGAATGGTTTGGGTTGCAAGGAACCTCAAAGACCATCTAGACCCAACCCCATGTCCCACCACCTGCCATGGGAGGGACACCTTCCACTGGATCAGGTTGCTCAAAGCCTCATCCAACCTGGCCTTGAACGCCTCCAGGGAGAAGACATCCACTACTTCTCTGAACAATCTGTTCCACTGCCTCACCACCCTTCACAGTAAAAAAATTCTCCCTAACCTAAACCACCCCACTGTCAGCTTAAAAGCATTACCTCTTGCCCTATCACTGCCCTCCCTGATAAAGAGTCCCTCCCCCGTTTCCTATAGGTTCCCTTAAAGTACAGGAAAGCTGCAATAAGGTCTTCTCAGAGCCTTGTCTTCTCTTTCTCTTCTCTTCCTCTTCCCTTAAGAACCCAAATTCTCTCAGTCTGTCCTTGTATGGGAGGTGCTGCAGCTCTCCGATCATCTTCATGGCCTTCCTCTGGGCTCGCTCTAATAGATCCATGACCGTTCTGTGCCAAGGACTCTAGAACTGAACACAGCACTCCAGGTGAGGTCTCACGAGACCAGAGGAGAGGGGGAAAAATTGCCTCCTTCATCCTGCTGGTCACACTTCTTTTGATGCTGAGCAGGATATGGCTGGCTTTCTGGGCTGCAAGTGCACGTTGCTGGCTCATGTTGAGCTTCTCATCCACAAGCACCCCAAGTCCTTCTCTTCAGGGCTCCTCTCAATCCATTCTCTGCCCAGTCTGTATTTGTGCTTGAGATTGCACCAACCCAGGTACAGAACCTTGCACTTGGCCTTGTTAAACTTCATGAGGTTAGCACAGGTACACCTCTCAAGCCCATCAAGGTCCCTCTTCTGAATGGCATTCCTTCCCTGCAGCATGCCAACCATGTCACCATTGATGAGGGTGCCCTCAAGTTTAGCCTTGAGAGGTATTTAAAAGACGGGTGGATGAGATACTCAGGGGCATGGTTTAGTGGTCGATAGGAATGGTTGGACTCGATGATCCAGGAGGTCTTTTCCAACCTAGTGATTCTGTGATTCCCATCATCCATGTCTCCGAGAAACATGTTAAACAACACTGATCCCAGTACCAACTCCTGCAGAATGCCACTTGTCACTAGTTCCCATTTGGACATTGAGACATTGACCACAACTCTGTGAGTGTGACCATCCAGCCAGTTCCTTATCCACCAAGTGGTCCATCAGCCAAATCCCCGTCTCTCCATTTTAGAGACAGGAATGCCACACGGGACAGTGTTGAATGCTTTGAACAAAGGCAGATGATGTCAGCTGCTCTTCCCTTACCCACTGATGCTGTAGACCCACCACAGAAGGGGGCAAATTGATCAGGCACAATTTACCCTTAGTGAAGCCATGTTGGCTCTCACCAATCAATCATCTCCTTTATTTTCTATCTGCCTTAACATTTTTTCCAGGAGCACACACTCCCTGATCTTGCCAGGCAGAGGTGAGACTGACTGGCCTGTAGTCCCCTCAAGTCCTCCTGTCTTCCCTTTTAAAAAATGGCAGTGAGTTATAATACCTCTTTTCCAGTCAATGGGAACATCACCAGACTGCCACAATTTCTCAAGAATGAGAGTGGCTTAGCAACTACATCTACCAGTTCCCTCGATCCACAAATGCATCTCATCAGGTCCCATGGACTTGTGCACCTTCAGGTTCCTTAGATGGTCTCTCACCTGACCCTCTCCTATAATGGGCAGTTCTTCATTTTCCTAGTCCTTTCCTTTACCGTCCGTGAATTGGGTGGTGATAGCCTGAACCATTGTGACGAAGAGTGAGGCAAAAAAGTCACTGAGTTATCTCAGCCTTCTCCATATCCTGGGTAACCAGGTCTCTCACTTCCTTCTGGAAAGGCCTCACATTCTCCCTAGTCTTCCTTTTATCACTGATGTACCTATAGAAGATTTTCTTGTTGTCCTTGACATCCTTGGTCAATTTAATTCTATTAGCTTTAGCTTTCCTAACCTGATCCCTGGCTCCTCAAACAATTTCCCTGTATTCCTTCCAGGCTGCCTGTCCTTGCTTCCTCCCTCTGTAGGCTTTCTTTTAGCATTTAAGCTTGTGCAACAGTTCCTTGTTCATGCATGCAGGCCTCCTGGCATTTCTGCCTGACTTCCTCTTCGCTGGTATGCATCGCTCCTGAGCTTGGAGGAGGTGACCCTTGAATATTAACTAGCTTTCTTGGGCCCCTCTCTCCCCCAGTGCTTTATCCCATGGTCATCTACCAAGCAGATCCCTGAAGAGGCCAAAGTCTGCTCTTCTGAAGTCCAGGGGAGTGAGCTTGCTGTGCAACCTCCTTCTGCCCTAAGGATCTTGAACTCCACTACTTCATGGTAGAAGCAAGTCAAGGTTTCCCTCAAGCTTCACATACCCTAGCAGCCCTTCCCTGTTGGTGAGAACAAGGTGCAGTGCAGCACCTCTCCTTGTCAGGTCTTCTATCATTTGGGGAAGGAAGTTGCCATTGATGCACTCCACGAACCTCCCAGATTACTTGCACCCCGTTGTGTTGCCCCTCCAACAGATACTGGGGTAGTTGAAGTCTTCCATTAGGACCAGGACTCGGGAACATAAGGCTTTGCATATCTGTTTAGAGAGAATCTCATTCACTCCCTCTTCATGGTCTGGTGGCCTGTAGTAAACCCCCATTATAATGTCCTCCATCCCTGACCTCCCTTTAATCCTGAGCCATAGGCTCTTGTTCAGCTCTTCCTTCATCCCCAGACGGAGCTCCATGCACTCCAGGTAGTCACTGACACAGAAGGTGACATCCCCTCCTTGTCTCCCCTGCCCATCCTTCCTAAGGAGCCTGCATCCGTCCATTGCAATACTCCAATCATAGGATCCATCTCATCATGTCGCTGTGATGCCAATGTGATCATAACCCTGCAGTCATGCACATATCTCTAACTCCTCTTGTTTTTCCCATGCTACATGCATTTGCATAGAGGCACTTAAGTTGGCCCCTGATGAAGCTGTCTTCCTGGCAGGATATCCTTTGTGTTTCTTTTCAGGTGCTCTCCTGCCGACCTGTGTTCCTTCTCCAGACTCTGGGCATCTATTGCTGGCACTGGCATCACTCTGGAATGACTGATGTTCCCCTCCAGTCTGGCAAGCCTATTTACCAAAGACGTTCTTCCCCTTCTTCAACAGAGGAACCCTACCAGTCCCGAGTAGATCAGGTTTCTCAAAGCAAGTCCCGTGATCTAAGTAGCTGAAATCCTGGCTACAGCACCAGTACTGTAGCCTGTTGTTGATTTGCCAGATTTAACTGGCCTTATCAAAACCCATCCCTTTGATCAGCAGGACTGATGAAAAAACTACCTGTGCTCCAGAGTCCCTTACCACTGCTCCAAGGGCTCTGTAATCTCTCGATACCCCTCAGACGGCCCCTGGCTGTATCACTGGTGCCCACATGAAACAACAGCAGTGGACAGTAGTCAGTGGGCTGCGCTAGGCTTGGCAGCCTCTTGGTGATATCCCTGATACAAGCCTTCAGTAGGCAGCACAGCTCTCTTCAGAGTGCATTGTGTCAGCAAATGGGTGCCTCTGTATCTCTCAGAAAAGAGTCACTCACTACTGTCACCTTTTGCGTCTTCTTCATTGTGCTGCCTGTTATCCAGGGAGCAGACAGGGCTGCCTTACCCAGCTCCAGCATCTCTCTGAATGCTATGGGTCTTTCCTCTTCAGCCTGCAGACTGGTGAGGCAGTTCTGCAACGGCAACTCAGACTTTAGGGGAAGCCTCTTCTTCCTGCTGGTCCTTTGTGCTTGCAAGCTTCCATTCTTCCGCATTATTGTCCCCTCTCCTGTCTGTGTGTGCCGATGGGGGGGAGTCTTTGGCTGTTTGGCTTTGGGTCCCCTGCAGACTATTTGGAACCAGCTATCTAGGGGCTTCTCAGCCTCCCTGATGCTGCACAAGGTTCTCACCACCTCCTGCAGCTCAGTCACCTGCTGCAGGAGCTTCTCCACCTGAGCACACCTTTTGCAGGCAGTACTACTGCCTGCTCCTGCCCCAGGAGAAAGGTCCAGGCACTTCCTGCAGTCTGAGGTTGCCACTGCAGCCTCTCACCTCAACAGGTCTGTCTGCATGGAGGCACTGGCCACTGCTGGGGTAGATAGTGCAGATTCCCCAAGCCAGAGCTGCAGCATTTGGTCTGAGATAACTCCCCACCATTCTGCCAAGGGTCAGGTAGGATGAGTGCCTTTGACCTGTGCAGGTGGTCATAGAACGTGCATAGGTGCTGGGTTCTGAGTACATCAGGACTCCCACTCAGCCAGTGGGATGCGTCCTTTGAAGAGGCACCCATCCCAGTGTGCCCTACCTGTGCAAACTGCTGCACCACACCCTTCTGCTGCACCACACTCTGTTTGCCTGTCCTGTTCTGTTTGCTGCTCTCCTGGTCACAGCACTTCCAGGGGCTGCTCTTGTATGTGAGGGGGATAGACTGCCATAACTCCTGTCCCTGCCTGCACAGAGTCAGAGTGGCCACTAACTCACCAGGAGCTCACCCTTTGCTGCTTTAGAGGCAGGGGTAGGGAATCTCTGTCCTGCAGTTTTTGCTGCTGCACTTCTGCCCCAGTGTTGCTGCTTTAGGGAAAGTGCACCAGCATGATTTGTCTGCTGTGAAGCCCTTTGCCTCTGTGGCTTCAATGAAGTCCCAACAGATATCAGACAAAGCTTAAACTACTTACTTATCCATCAGAAACTGCTTCTGTTCATTTGACATCTCCAACAGTTGCAGAAGTCTTAAACTAAGCAGTGTTTAAGCTATGAAGTGCATCTCACTGAGAATTTTTCAGAATTATCAGTGTTGATAAAATGGAGGGGTGTTTAAAGCAGTTGCAACTGCTGAAAGCTCATCTGGCTCCTATATCAGTAAAGCCAACATAAGAGCACTGTGAAACCTCTCAGGTTTCATCCAGGCATCACTGTTTTCTGGCAGGTCTGCAGGGAACTTAGCTCGCCTTTCCTTCAGTGTTGCACACTCTCAGCCTTTCAACTGCTTTTTGTATTTCTTTTAAAAGAGACACCATTCAGTCTCTCCCATCTGTCTATATAAGTAGCTTTGATTATCTATTTATCCACATCTTTCCATCCTGTCCTTACTAAGAGGAGCATCATTCCAAATCAGGTAGTAAACCCGCTGTCTCACTCAAGTCATCATTCCACCACTCAGCATCTGGAAAAGCCAACAAGAGTATACAGTTTTGCTTAAGTTTTATAAAGTAAGTTCAGACTTGAGCTAACAACAACAAAACCACCTAACAAACAACCTATAAAACAAATATTAGCCATCAGGATAACAGAAGTTACTTGTCTTCTTCCCAATTTCCTCTATTATTTAGACTCCCATTTAAGTTGAGAAACAATGACCTGTTCTGAGGCAGCCCCGTTCTGCTATGTATTCATACAGAACAAAAACCTGGTGAAACACTGATTGTGACAAGGGCCTGTACAAAGTCACAATGCCTGTAACTCAGGATTTGAGAGCTGTTACCAAGACATCCCTTTCTCACAAAAAGCATAATCAATGCGCTCTTCCCACATGACTTCTTCCCATAGGACCCATCTGAATTTTAAAGGCTAGAAGCAAAACCAGAGAGATACTTCACAATATCCAAACCAAAAAGGAACCCCAAACCATAAATAAAGCCGGATGCCTATGATGAAGAAGTAGCAACACTTTATACATCAGATAGAAGTCCCTAGAAAGTTATGCACCACTATTTTTGAAATAACTAGAAACAAATGATGATGCTAACCAAAGCCTTGTAAAATATCTGGAATCCTGTATGAAGGAAGGACTTCTGAAGCTTGCCATTCATGTGAGTAGAATTAGAAGAGTGGTATTGAAATGGTCTAGCAGATGTGGAGTTACTGCTATTGAAACCAATGGAAGTCACAGAAGTTCGGGAAGATCTAGCAGAGATAGGGGACGTGAAGGATGACTGTACATAAGTGCTGTGCATATAAAGGAACAGCACTGACTCCTTCTTCAAACTAGAAGAGCAAAGTTGCTAGACACAATATACATTTCCATATTTTTCATTACAATATTTTTTCTCTGCTTGCGGCTGCAACATTACTGCTGCTGGAAAATGGAAGTGTGTTTTTTGGAAAAAACTTAGGAAATCCTAGTCATCTGACTATCATTTGCTTTTGTAACCAAGTGCTCTGAAGCACAGCTCGAAGACAAAACAGCTTCTAAGTCACTAGCTGACCACATGATGCTAGTTGTTTAACTCCTATGATACTTCATTTAAATCTCTTTACAGCAGTCTGTAAAGAGAAAGATAAGAAAAACCCAAAGTAATTCCAGCATGTGCTCATATCTTAGCTTGCCTAAAAGGATTCCAAGAAATGCCAATGAACACTTGCACTGAAATTCTCCCATTGTGTATAGGAACACACAGTACGAAAGCTTTCCATTGCTCCATGGAAATCCAGCATTCCAGACATAATTCACATTCAATAAGAATTGCCAGTCACACTTTTTCTGCATCCAATGAAATTATCAAAAACCTCAGTGCAAAATCAGAGAAATTCATCTAATGCAGAGGCAGGGAGGAGCAGGTGCAAAGCTAGCACTGAGAAATTCTGACTTTAGATATTAACAGAAATAAAGAACTTTTTTTTTTATGTGACCACATTAATAATTTTTTTTCACTGAATCATAAGATTTAAGTGAGCTTAAAATGATACGCCCACTCCGCTACTTTCAACATTGCTAGTTCCCACAAAGAAAACTATAGGTTTATTCTCAAATATCTTTTGGTGAGTTCAAGTGAGAGAAGGTACCTCCACTACTGTCATATACACTCTCTTCAAGTCTCCATGTGAGGATCCATGAATGTAGACACAACAGACTGTATCTCTAAAAGAATTAGTTTTTTTAACTAATTTATTATAAGGTCTGACCTATGGCTTAGTACTTCAAGTAAACCTAACAATACGAAATGTTTAAGAGAGAAGTGAAAAGAACACCTGACAAGATCATATAATTTTCAACCCATCAGTGTCTTCTGCAATCTATTTCTTAATATTTTGAAATTGGCATAAATTCAGAGGCATGAAACTATCAGCTCTTGTTGACGTTAACCAGAATCAGGCTGAAGAGCACTAACAGAATTGCTAGGTCAATGCTAGACCCCAGACAGCAAGGAAGTCTGACGGTAATAGGTTCAAAAATCTACTTGAGCTATACAAAAATATGTATCTTTTTTTCATTGTTCTGAATCTTTCACCTTTCAATGGCACTCAATGTGAACTGCCTTCTGAATCGTTGTTGAGACAAACAAAAATCCTTTGAAAAGCACACTCTAACCTGTTGTATACATCAGGTTTCAAGACAATCACACTTAACCTTGAACCTAAGGACTAGAGCGATACTCTTCAGCACACCTCAGTATTACTGAGCTGCTCCAAAACACAAATCTCCCTCCTCCTCTTCTCTTTCCCCTGGCCTCCTCCATGCTTTTTTAATAGCGATATCCCATCACCATCCATCATTCAGCAGGTCTGCACAATAATCATTAACATGTTCTCACATCAGTGTACATTGGTTTAGGATTGCAAGAGGTCATGTTTTTGTTTGCGTGCATAACATCACATTTACACAGGCTGCTGTTTTTCTAATTCTTCTGGAGTATGTATTATAGGCTATCAATAACTGGAAGCAACATATTATGTTAAAAAAGAAAATATTTAATCAATTGGGTGAATTGACTGTAATCCCCAAGAAAGCTGTTTTTAATGAAAAGGAAATTTATGTCAATTTGAAGCCTTGAAGCATGAGTTTTTCCAACATTTACCAATTTTATAATGAAGATGACTGTACTGAAACTCTCAATCGGACAAAGGCAAGTATGAAATTTGAAGTACTTATAAACAAGATGACCAGAATATGAATAACACAGCATGAATTAAAAAAAAAAAATCCATACAATTATTAGAAGACATAGAAAAGCAGTAACTATTTGAAAGTCTGGATTTCTCCTATTACCCTAGCCATTTAGCTGCTACTAGTTATTTCTGAATTTTAAGACTAACTGCATGTCTTCGCAACATTTGTATCTATTTTTAAAAGAAACAAAAACATTTGACTGTTTACAATATATCTGTAAATATATTTTACTATATTTTACTGGCTGCTAACCCAAATCCATTTCATTCAATACACTCCCATGAGTTAAGCCGCAGAAGTCAGGTGGCTGGGCAGCTTCTTGCTCAAAGCCACTTCCACAAGCTACCTCCTTGTTACAGCTCTACATTTCTTGTCAGTTACATTGATAAGATGCACAAGTAGTTTTATTCTAAGCCATCTGCACTGCTACTAAAACTCAAAAGCTTTTAATGCCAGCTACGTGATGATTTCCCAAGTATTTGCATCACTCTTCCTCCCGAAAGCTACACCAATCTAGTATACTTCCAACTCCCCAACTCCTAAACACAAAATAGTTTAAAATTGACCAAAAACTATAAACACTTGATAAACAAGATGGCATAAACTATAGGAAACATTGATTTAGTTGAGCTTGACAGGTGCAACTCAGATCTATCTTTGATGGACTTAGCCATTCCAATGCATCAGGAGAAATAACATGGTGGCTCCTGACCCCGTTTTGACAATTTTTAGACTTAAAATGTAGCAGCCATGGCTTAACACCCAGCTCCTTCTCCTAGCAGCATATGACTACTTGACAGCAGACACTGGAGAAGATGCAACAAACCCCAAGATGGCTAAAAATTAAGGCTGAGCTTCCCCATCCCTCACACTTCTTCCACTTTTGACCTTCAGAGGAAGGCTGAGGGTCCATAACATAATGCGAGCAGGACCAGGGTAACATCGGTCCTGGCATTCCATCTTCTCATCCCCCGGCTCCTCTGCTCCTGTGGCCTCCCCCAGCCCCACATGCTGCTTACAGCAAGCAAGAAGCGACACAAAAGGCCCTCCTTGGCCACCCAGCTTCCCCAGGCACAGCAGGCACGGCAAGGGGCACACTGCTGGGCATCTCATCACTGGAGGATTGGAACCGGATAATCTTTAAGGTCCCTTCCAACCCAAACTATTCTATGATTCTATGATCTCACCGCTCCAGCAGCAGCTGCACGGCTCCCTAGAGTCACCCCCTCTCATGACCGGGTCGGACCCCCCTCCGCCGAGCCAGGGTCACTTACTGAGCTGCCCGGACCCGGGCTCCCTGCCGCCCGCTCCCCCGAGCGCGCTGCCGCCCAGGGCCCCGCCGGCGGGGGGCGTCCCGCTCTGCCGTTCGAAGTTGCCCGGGTTGGAGAAGAAGTCTCGGAGCCGGGGCAGCTCCCGCCCGCTCTCCAGCAGCTCGGTGTGCAGCTCCAGAGCCGTCAGCAAGAACTGGTCCCGCAGCAGCTGCGCCGCGATCGCGTCCATGGGCACCCGCGGCGGCTCCCGCTCCCCCGCGCCGGGGCCCGCCGCCGCATCGCCCGCCGCCGCCCCCGGCAGCTCCTCGGGGCTCCCCGTCTCCTCCTCCTCCTCCTGCGGCGGCGCAAAGGCCGGCCCGCCCGGCTCGTTGCTGCTGCTGCTGCCGCCACCGGGCACGGAGCCCTCGGGCTCGTCCTCCTCAGAGTCGCTGAGGAAGGGGTTCACGCTGCTTCCCCCGCCCGCCGCCGCCATTTTATAGCGCGACACCCGTCGAGCCGCCGCCTCAGCGAAGCCTGTGTGGAACCAACGCGGCTGTCGCCGGGGCCGCGGCCTCTCGCTTGTCCCACAGGCACTGCCGCCAGCGGCAACGGCACCTCCCTCCCCGCCGCCACCGCCTCCACCGCCTCCCACTGGCCCCGCTTCCGGGTCACAACTCTCGCGAGATTTCCCAAAGCCAATCTCAAACAGAACCCCGGCATGTGAGCCCTTCCCCCGCCCCGCCTCAGGGCCGCTGTCAGCCCCGCTACCAATTCCGGGTCTCAACTCTCGCGAGATTACCCCCCGCCCCCCCCCCCCGCGCCCCAGCCAATGGCAAATAGCACCCCAACACGCGGACCCGCCTGCCTCGGGATCGGGGCCGCCCGGCGCGAGACACGGGCGGCAGCCCAAGGGGCGGGGCCTGAGGGAGGACATTTCCCTCCCCTTCCCGGGACCGAAGGGCGGAGCTCGCGCGCGGCGCCGGGGCGTGGGGGTGTGGCGGGGGACTAGGAACGGCCTGCCGGAAGCGGAAGTGGAATGCGGAAGCTGCAGGGTCCCGCGGCGGGGGGGAGATAAGTGAGTCCAGGCGCGTGCGCACTGAGCGCATCCGCGGGGGGTCAGTGGGGAGTGCGAGAGGGATGAGTTTGTTCCCAGGTGTTGGTCAGAGGATGGGGATGAGGGTGGGTCAGTTTCCCAGGTCTGGGGATGGGGATGAAGATGAAGATGAAGATGAAAATGAAAATGAGGGTGAGGGTGAAGATAAGGATATAGATGAGTCCCTTCCCTGGGTCTGGGTATGAGGATAGGGATACGGATGAGTCTGTTCGCCGAGTCTGGGGATGAGGATGGGGATGGAGTTAGAGATGAGTTGGTTCCCTGAGTCTGGGGATGGGGGTGAGGATAAGGATGATTCTGTTGCCTGGGTCCAAGTCCGGGTCCCCGCTGCAGAATCTTCCTGGCCACTGGAAGGCTTTATGGCAGCAGCCACGTGAGGAGTCCAGCAGGTGGTTAATGGGTTTTGGTGGGTCAGGGTGCAGGACGTGCAGCTTCAGAGCCTGGAGCCCCAGCACACCCATCACCCCAGCACATGACTGAGCTGTCTTGACTGGGCCAGTATGGAGCTGCCCGAGGAGGGCAGATCCTTGTGAGAGCCCCAGGGCCAGGAAGGTGCTTGGGTGGCCTAAGCTCTTTGGCCAGCATCAGATATGCCTGGTAGGACTCAAGTTAGGGAGGGTGCAAGCAGGAGTGGGGAATTGTGTAGGTGGAAATATGATGCTGTCATTCTTATGAGGGAAAGGCTTCAGTAAAGTCTTGACACTGTCTCCTACGGCATTCTCCGAGAGAAACAGGCAGCTCACGGCTTGGACAGGTGTACTCTTCGATGGGTGAAAAATTGTCTGGATCATTGTGCCCAGAGAGTTGTGGTGAACAGAGTTAAGTCCATTTGGCAGCTGGTCACAAGCGGTAGGGCTCAGTGTTGGGGTCAGTCTTGTTTAATATCTTTAGCAGGATGAAGGGATTGAGTGTACCCTTAGTAAGTTTGCCAATGACACCAAATACAGTGTAAGAGAAGTGGGAAGGCTCTGCAGAAGGACCTGGACAGGCTGAGTCAACGGGCTAAGGCTGATTGTACGAGATTCAACAAGGCCAAGTGCTGGGTTCTGCCTCTCCGCTATTTCATTCAATCACAACAACCCCATGCAGTTCCACTGGCTTAGGGAAAAGGGGCTGGAAAGCTGTCTGGTGGAAAAGGACCTGGGGATGTTGGTGGAGAGCCATCTCAATGTGAGCCGGGACTGTGCCCAGGTGGCCAAGAAGGCCAACAGCATCCTGGCTTCTATCAGAAAGGGTGTGGCCAGCAGGAGTAGGGAAGTGATTGTCCTCCCCTAGTCCATGCTGGTGAGGCTGTACCTCAAATCCTGTGCTCAGCTTTGGGATCAAGTTGCTGGAATGTATGCAGAGGATGGCAACAAAGCTGGTGAAGGGTCTACAGCACAAGAGGGAACAGCAGCAGCTGAGGGAACTGAGGTTCTTTAGTCTGGAGAACAGGAGGCTGAGCGGAGACCTTATCGCCTTCTACAACTCCCTGAAAAGAGGTTGTAGCGAGGTGGGTGCTGGTCTCTTCTGCCAGGGAACAAGTGATAGGACAAGAGGAAATGGCCTCAAGTTGTGCCAGGGGAGTTTTCGGTTGGTTGTTAGGAAAACATTCTGTACTGAAAGAGTGGTGAAGCACTGGAACAAGCACTGGAACAGGCTTCCACCCAGGGAAGTGGTGGAGTCACCATCCCTGCAGGTGTTCAAAAAACATGTAGGCGTGGCCCTTTGGGATGTGGTTTAGTGGGCATGGTGGTGTTGGGTGGACAGTTGGACTAGATGATCTTAGAGTTCTTTTCTGACCTCAATGACTGTATGATTCTAAGAAGATGATGCGAAGCTGTAACTGTGGGTGTTAACTGATGAGAAAGTCAAATTGAAGCTGAAGTGTAGCAATGGCTAGTGTTTGCTACAGAAGGAAGTTCAGTTCACTGGAAATGGCGCAGAACAGGGTCAGCATTGGTTTCTGTTCTCTTTGAAAATAACGTCCCTTTCCCACTGATAGGAGTTCTGTTTGTGTAAAAATGATTCATTAGGAGTTACTTTACTGAGAGCAAAACTGAGGCTGAAATCTTGGTAGTAAAATAGTGGCAATATTTTGTGGTGATACTGAGATCTAGCGGCAATATTCAGTACTCTGAATGCAAGCTATTCATATCATGATGCTATGCTATTAAAAAATGGTGTTTCTTTTTAATTTGCGTGAACTATTGTAAATAGTGTAATCAGTTTTGCATTCTATCCTGTAATAAACTTGGATTTTTTTATGAACTTACTGTTTTATGCTGTTGATATACAAAAAGAGAATAAATTGTGGAGTGTGGACTGGTTGTAGCATAATGTATAATGGTAGTATATTGATAATGCTGTAAAATCCAACTCAGACCACAATAAAAACAAGAACAAAGATACTTTACTGCTGATACTCCGGTGGAATTGGGAACCCGTAAAGAAATCTTCTGCTTTTTCCTTTTCTTTCTGGAGAATTCAGTATGAACTTGTTAAAAGTTGATACGCCCGTGTTTTGCCTCTCCCCTTAAAACGGAGGGGAAAACTTACCGATGTCCTGGAGCAGCCTCTAGTGGCGACGATCGTCAACGTTCACATGTGGCTTGAAGCTCTTTAAAGGTAGTTCAAATACTAAATTTTGCTTTTCTTTTCAGGGAATAGTTTCTCTTGGGTTTTGTGTGCTCTTAGAGTAGGGACTAACTTTTTTTGCTCGTTCTTCACCTAAAATAATGTAAAAGTATTCTTTCATTTCAGTACTTCACAGGAGGCTTGATTTGGTTTGTGAAACTAACTGAAATATTTATTGGTGTCAGTCAGTTGCTCCACAGTAATTTCTGAATGTCTGGGATGAAGTTAATACAGCTAAAATGTGCATTCCATAGCTACTGACTATAGGGAGAAAAATGTCCTTTTAACAATATGGTTAAAACCAGTTTCTTACAATATACAAAGGGGTGTTGTTTTGAGAGACTTGAGAAGAAAACCTGATAAGGAAAGTTTAGCACCTTGGAGGATATGCAAGACAGAAAAAGATGCATTTGTTTTGGAAACAGCATTATCTGGGCCTACTTGAGGCAGGCAGCTACAAATTAATTTTTTTCTGTATTTATTCAGTAGTCATAGAGAAAGGCAGATTCTTCACCTACTTGCATTGTCTCTTACTGTAATTAATGTTTCCTTGTGACTTCTAAAGGACTTGGGTATTATATCTGAAGAACGGCAAACATACATACAGCTCGGAAAGCCTGATTTTTAAAAATGGTCTGTCAAGCTGAGCATCCAAAATACAGAAAGACGATCTTCAGTAGTGTTCGTGTGGGGTTGATTTGGGTTTTTTTTGAGAAGGTGATAATGTATGAATAATTTTTTCAGTCCCTGCGTATTTTAACTTTTAAAGTTACAATTCTTGAGTTTGAGAATAAGTACAGAAAATTCAGCCTTGCTTTTACTGTGATTTTTCTGTTAAATCTTGAACTGTTTCAAAGGTTAATGAACTTTAACATGAACAGTTTCGAGTTCCTTCTATGCTCTTAGGTGGGGATGTGTGGGTGAATCATGCTTTCCGTGCTCCTCTGGTGCAGTGTCAAGTGCTTTCACAGTGAGTGTAGTAAAACTGTAAGAATTTTTTTTTTGTTTGTTGCAGCTTCTACAGACAAGGCTAAGTTAATTTAAAAAAAATTGTTGGGTCCATATCTTTTTCTTCTGTGCTAAATACTTGTTATCTGTTAATTAACCTGTCCTGGTCAGTCCTACACTGAAGTACAGTAGCTTTTTTTTCATCTGATTGGAGCCCAAATCAAGGCACAGAGTACAAAATAATGGAGGAACATTGGAAGCAAATCTGATTTCTGCTTGAAAGTAATACAGATCTGTGAGTTCTACCAACTATTGTTCAAGTTGTCTTCTAGATTTGAATTACCTGAAAGACTTTTTGTCTTTGTTTGTATATTTTAAGACTGACATTTATCCCCTTTTCCAAAGAAACTTTACAGAATTTTTAAGTTTAGTATTTATTTTCAGACCTTAAAACAATTGAATTTCAGTGCTTTGTGAACTCTCTACCCTCTAAAATACTTTGATATTCTGCAGGAGCTGAACAGTGCAACTGTTCAGTCTCACAGTGTTGGTACTTTGTGCTTAAATACCTCTGCCTTCTCTGAAATTGCATCTGCCCTTTCCAGCTTTAAGGGCATGTTTTTTAGTGAGGGCAGCTTATGTCAGTAGTTAATAGTTACTTGTGTGCTGTACCTGTATACTTACAGGCCTAGCTTTGCTCAGATAAACTGATTTTAGAAAGTGTGTGTTCAAGTGGGATCTGGAATAAAAGTACTACGACAGTGAGAATGGGTCTTGGAGATATTTTCAGCCTCAGCAAAAATGTGATAACGTCCCATGAAGCCAAATGAGGACTCTCAGACTCACAAAATCCCTTTGAAACAAAGTTTGGCTGTGCTTTTCTACCTTTAAGATTGCTACTTTGAAGCATTACTGGCAACAGTGGATATTTGGAAGCTCCCCCTCAAAACTACAATAAGCAAACACATTCAGAGCCTGAGGGATATTTTAGAAAACTTGTTCACGCCTATCCATGTGTGTATTATGTTTTTGTGAGAATGAATAGAGAGAGGAAAAAATGTTACAGTTGAATGAGGAGGCATAATTTAGGAATAAAAGATGCAAGCTTTTGACACCACAAACATTAGAGTATTGAATTGCTCGGGCTTTGTTCACCCTCATCTGGAAGATGGAGTGCATTGGCTGGAAGATGTATGCTGCACAGAAAGCTGGGGTAGAGGGTAACAGACCACTCTGTCTAAGATGGTATGCCATACCAGACCTCACCACGGTGAAGGGAGAGGAAATGCTGCCCCGAAGTATGAAAATCATGATTGTAAAGTCATTCTTGAGTTCTGAGATTTAAAGGTACTAAATTCAACTGAAAAACTCTTTTAACTGAATTTCTGTATGACTCTTTGTAGAGACTATTTATGACTATTTAAGACCTGACATTGCAAAGGTCTTATTTACTCCTTTCATTGCAAATGCATGCTCCAGCTTGCAGAGATGTTGCTACCTTGACTCCATACCACTGCTCTGTGTTTAGGGGGTTGTCTGTTTCACTTTATTCCTCTTAAAGTTAATATTTGCAAGCTTTCTTTTTTTAAAAAAAAAAAAATAAATCCTGTTTTACTTATACAGCCTGATGTTCTTCAGTCATGTTCAAATATATAGGGAAAATAGAAGAGATTTGATCTGGTCTGTGGAGGAGGAGGTCACAGAATAGACTACAATGTTAGTAAGAGGAATACAAATATTGTGAGATGCAGGCTTCTGAGAAGAATGTAGGATTCTGAGGACATGCTTTGAACATGCTGATTTAGCCCTATTGTTGGGACGATATGCAGTCTTGTCCTGGTGTCAGTGCAGAGATTGGTTTTGGGAATTAGACAGGGGAACTGAACTATAGCAAAGTTGTCTTTACTCTTCCTTCCTTCCTCTTTTTTTTTTTTTTTTACCCTTGAGGTTACCTTCAGTTGAATTAATTCTCTAATCTGCTTGGCTATGCAGTTGTGCCAGCTCAAGGAAGAAGTTTAGCATAGGAATACATGGGCAAGGACAGAGAAAGACAGGATAACTCTCTGCAGCTGTACTGTCTTTGTTTTCTTTGCAGTATTTGTGATGGTGGAGACCTCTTGTTCTTTTCACTGCTGCTCCTGTAACAGCTGTTTTTGTATAAAATACCTGATCAAATATATTTGCCTTGCTGGACTTAAGTGTTTTGGAAAATATACTTTTAATTACATGTCCGTTCCTACAGATGGTAGGGTATGGGTAAATAACTGCTAAATGGACTTGAATAATAGACTTTCTCTGCTATCTCAAAACTAGCTCATTGTATCCTTCCTGAGAACAGATACTAAGGTAAGTAGACTTTGCCCTCATGTTCTTGACATGAAACTATATTTGGTGTCTGTCCCATAATAGTAATTGTCATTTCTTTGGAGTCTTCTGCGTACCAGTGTTGTACACAGCCCTCTTTTTGCCAGCAGAGAGATCAGGAGATGAAAAAGATTCTCTATTTGTGGGGGGGGAAGATGTAATATGAGAACTGAAGATATGTTTCCTGTCTCTGTTCTCCATGTTTCTGCATCCCTGTCTTTAACAGTTTTTGTCTTTTGCTCTGAGCTTTTTTTTTTTTTTTCTACAATAAGGGTATTGCCACTTTTTTTCCAAAAAAGTTTGAGTTGTGGGGAACTTCCATTGTCATTTAACAGTGCCACATATTGCAAAGAGGCAAGATGCTGATTGCTTCCAGGAATAATTTCACGGCTCTGTTAATATTGGAGTCATTCAGCAGCTGAAAAATGAAATGTCTTATGGCAATGAAAAGTGGCTTGGCCTTGTCTTTAAAACAAATGTAAGCTCACAGGGTTTCAGCAGAGGGTGTTTATGAGTTGATATATCATAAATGATAATGAATGTTAATTACTTTGCTAGTAGAGGTTGCTGTAGGAGCAAGAAGAACTCTGTTCTAAAGTGAGTGTAAGTATATCATGCTGTGCTAAGTGATAATGTAATGTGGATAATAAGGATATCAAGCTACTGGAGAGTGTCCAAAGGAGGGCCACAAAGTTGGTGAAGGATTTAGAGGGAAACTTGTATGAGGAGCAGCTGAAATCACTTGGTCTGTTCAGACTGGAGGAGACTGGGGGGAGACCTCATTGCAGTTTACAGCTTCCTCACAAGGGGAGGAGGAGGTGCTGATCTCTTCTTTCTGATGGCCAATGATAGGACCTAAGGGAATGGCAGGAAGATGTGCCTGGGAGGTTTAGATTGGGTATTGGTAACAGGTTCCTCACTCAGAGGGTGATGGAGCCCTGGAACAGGCTCCACAGGGAAGCAGCCACGGCACCAAGCCTAACAATGTTCAAGAAGTGTTTGGACAACGCCCTCAGCCCCACGGTGTGTATGTTGGGGTTGTCCTGTGCAGGGGCAGGAGCTGGGCTCAATGATCCTTATGGGTCCCTTCCATCTCAGGTGATTCTATGTTTCTACGATTCTGTAATGCCAGTGCGGTTCGTGCCTGGCTCGCCCCGGCCCGCATGGCGGCTCTGCGGGGCTGGAGCGCTGCAGGACCCTGGAGAGCGCCGTGCCCCGCGCCGCGTGTCCTGCCGCGCGCCTCCGCCTGGGAGGGTCCAATCAGCTTCTGTTCTCAGTGGGCAGCTTTTTCCTGTCAACGCTGCTGTGAGCCGAAGGGTGCTACATAAAGATACATAAAGTATCAGTTATGTTAGTCATCTGAATTGTATTGAGATATGCATTGTATTCAACTGACTTATCTAAGTAGTTCTTGTGAACTCAAAAGCTCCTAGGTACTTCTTTTTTTTTTTTTTTTTTTTTAAAGAAAGAAAGCTTTTGAAAGGGTGGGAGCCTACAAATTATTTGACTTCTCTATTTCTTCTTTTTGAACGTATTGCTTTTTACTTAGAAGTTTGTCTTGTAGTCCTTTTGTTTCAAACTGAAGCTATTGGCAAATTGGCATTCAGAGGCTGATGTGCAAGATTCAACAGATGTAGCTTGTTACTCTGACATTAGTTTTTATTTGTAATGGTTGATATTGGTAAGAAAATAGGACCTAATACAAGACAAATAACTGTCAGATTTTTTTAAACCTTCCTCATTCATAGAATCACCAGGTTGAAAAAGATCTCTTGGATCATCGAGTCCAACCATTCATACTAGATTCAACGGAACATACTTTAAGCACTGTTTGGTTTTTGTCAAAGTGTGTTTTCTTCTCTGTGTGTATACAGAATACCTTTGCAAGCTGGTTTTGCAAAGCTGGCTCAACACAGCTGAAAGTTGTTCTTTTTCCATCCTTTTCTCTTGTGTTCTACTTTAGTATTTGCTGTATGACTTTAAAGAGTTCGAGCCATGTCTCTTTTATTGCTAAAAGAGGAACTATGCTGTTTCTGTTGGTGCATGTGTTCTGTTGCATAGTTTTATTGCAAATATCTTCTAAAATGTCTCAGAGAGGTTTCAGCTTTGGATTGAAAAGGAAGGCTCCAATGAGACAGCAAGATTGCTGTGGCAAGCTTTCTTACACGCGCTTGCATTCTCTGAAGTGCCCTTGACCCTAGCACCTGTGGCATTCAGTGGGTGGGTTCTGTTAGATGCTCCCAGGATGACGTTCTCTCCCAAAAATTATCCAGTGAAACTTGTAATATAAAAAAAGAGTTGTCTATAAGACCTCCAAACAGGGCAAGGAAAAACAATGACAGGAGAAAAAAATCCTTATTTTCTGCAAGAAAAGAGAAATTGTCCAGACTAACACCAAGACACTTTGGCAGCATGAAAGAATTAGACAGTCCATATTGAGATGAAAATATGATGTTAAGCTGTAGAGCAGCAATGCTTGAAGAAGGCTTGCTGACAAACTATTGCTGAATGACTCTGAAGTCAATAAATACCTAAGAGGATTTGCAAAATATTTGTAAAAGCAGTCATAGACTCCCCAAAATGTTGTCGCCCAACAAAATAGCTGATTCACAGCAAAACTATGCAGGCTTTATTGTTGCTGGGTTTTGCTTATTCTTAGTTCTGCATTTCTAGCTGCCTGCATCCTATGCAGATGTAATGCTGAATATTTACTCTTTGTTTTTTCTCCACTTGGCTTACAAGGGGTATGAAAGGATGATGCTCCTCTTCTCTCTTTTATGTGTCAAAACAGTCACTGTTTCTTAATGAAGTACCTTTGTTCACTTTGTCGGTGGTGTCATGTTGTCAGCGTAGTTATCAAGTATGTTCTTGTGCCCGAGAGACTTGTGGGTACTATTTCCTGTCTTTAGAGGATAACTCAGAGGATATTTTTAGGCTGACATTGAAGTAACTGGTTTGCTGCATATTCTAGGATTAGGACACTTGATGTTTTATTGGCACCTTGCAGGCCATAGTCAAATTTCTCCTTGGAAATTTTTGGCAGAAGACTTTTCTATGCAGGCAGAGTAATTCTAATTATCAAGTGATGTTAAAAAGCAAATTAAATATTCTTTGAGCTCTTTGCCTCAGGTTTGGATCTGCTTTACTGAAATTTAAGAATTACCATGCAAATTTAAAATGTCATTTGTTATTATAAACCCTAAAATGCTCAGTGAAGATGTTGAACATAGAATAATTTTAAACAGTTGGTTTGAATTACAAAAACCATTTCAGTGCAAGTGGAAATACTGTAGTTGCAGTTTCATTGTCTGGCGGAGTGTATTATGCCTCAAAAGAGAAAGGAAATGAGATTTTTGAGAGGAGGAAAAGGGACTTGATCGTTATTCCGCTTTTATTCATAGTATGATTGTACGATAAAGTCAAGATGAGGATTTTGGGTTTCCTGTATTTAAGTAGTGTGCAAATACATGAGTGAGAGTTACTCTGAGACTGGCTGTTAAGTGTCTTATATAAATTAAGTTGTGCAGTCAATACGTATGTGCTGTGACAGCTGGGATAACTTGATTGCATTTCTTGAGTGGTATAGCTCTTTAAAAATATAAATTAGTAGAAGAATAGAGTACCATCTTAGACCTGTGTGCCATCTTAGATGATGTGTAACTGCCAAACCGTGCAAAATGCTGTCACTTAGACCACACAACTCCTACTTTGCTCCCCAACCCTAAGCAAAAGCATCGTTTTTTGTTTGGACAAATTGTACAGTCACGACTTTGACAGTTTAAATTACAAAATACACAACACTGTTTACTTGAAAAATGTATTTGTCACCCAGAAACGTAGCAGCCATTTCTGTCTATTTATTTTTTTCTGTAAAAGATATTTACCAAGGCCGTCGATGCTTATTGAAAATGCATTTCCAATAGATTTTCTTCATCTTAACGGACAGACCTGACAGTATTACTGAAGCATGGTCCCTCTAAAAGAAATGACTAATGTATCTTGAGCTTCCTGTCTTGACACTTTATTGTCCTTAAAAACATATTCCTGTCAATGGGGCATATTCCAGGTAGTATTTTGTGTATTTTTTATTGCATATTTGAAGAAAGAAATGCATAAAATGGAAATGTTACTTTTCTCATGAAAAACTGTGTTGCGTAGCAATACAAGTATGATTTTCTTTGCCTTATAAATAATGCTGCAAGATTATAACTTCAGAGGAATGCAGCTTAGATGTTGATTACTTTGGGGAAATGAGGGCTGCGCTTATGTCAGCCTTCCTGTTCAGCTCTGAGGGACCTGATCCAGCTTGGGGCTATGGATGTGGATTCTGTGGCATGAGTCAAAAAAAGGAGAAAAAAATCTTGTCAGCAAGTTACTGATAAACTTGAAAAGTGGAAAGAGCTTGTGTGAAGTAAATTGCCTGCTTCTTTTCTCTAATGATTGGCCTTAGGCAGCTCATTGCAGCTGTCTTGCTCCTCTGCCATCATCACCGTCTGGAGTCTTAGTCCTTGCACTAATGTGACTGTTGGTGAGGAGCTTGCAGCCAATAGCAGGTTTTTGGGGTATTGTTTTCATAGGTGTGAGAATAAAGAAAGAAAGAGTGTCTCTGTGCAATAGGCAGTGGCTTAATAGAATTAAGTAGAACAATGCAGTCAGGATTTGAGCAAAACTCACGTTTTGCTTTATGCAAGTAAGGCCTGTGGGAGGTACCACACTAAGTTGCTTGCTAAAGGATTAGCTGGGAAAGTATCAGAGGAGACAAAAATGCTGAGATATCCTTGGATTAAGTTTTCTTGACAGAAAGATGCAAGATATATTTTCAAGCGACAGTTTGTTTATCCACTTTTTGGATGGCCAGGCACCTGAGGGCAGAGACATTTTTGCACTAGTAATAACTACTTAGATCTATGTCCTTGTCCTCCAAAGCAAAAAGCTGTGTGTATTTAATACATTTCTATTTTTCTTCTCTTGACAGGTTGTGGCTTTTGCTTTTCTTTATAAGCTAGTGCTTAATCCATTTTTTTTTCCGTGCTATCCTTGTAATTTCTTCCTTTTAGTGTGCCTTACAGGGTTTCTGCCTTGAACCATCAAGCACCAGGCTCTACAGAGAAATTTGCTGCTGCTGACCTCTGTAATGGAGTGCGGGGGAGTAGAAAACTAAAGGATTCTTTTCTTATGTTTTGTGGGTTTTTGTGTTTTTGGTTTTTTAGCTTTTTGTGATATCCCATAAAAGCTGGATTTCATTTCTGTATCTCATGTGAGATACAGAGAAATAGTATGTAGGAAGGCATGTTTCCTGCTAGAGCAGGTGCATACAAAGCACTAACTGTGCTTTTGCTGTGCCTAGTGGGCATGAGAGTACTCACTATAGATGTGAGGAATGTCTGAGCACCCGAACTGTACTGGGTTAGCTGCGCTGTCCTCTTCCCAGCCAGAAAAACACACCAAAAGGCAACAGAGCACCCAGGAATTTGATGCTGATGCTTCCATTTACAGTTCCTCCTAATACTGACAGCCCTGTCAAGCGACCTATGAGATCCTGTTCAGCCTCTGGTCCCCGCATTGGACCTGCAGGTTCAAAAGTGGCTTTTGAACTGCTCTGTCAAATGGTGTTGCAAAAGCAGAAGGCAGGGGAGAAAAGAGAAGTAGAAGAGATCTCTGGATTCCAGAGGACTCAGATGAGTGAAGATCTGTGCCTTTTCAAATTTAGAGGAGCTGTTGTCCAATTCCAGCTGTTCCTGCACCAGCTGTGTAGAGGCTGTGTTGACTGCTAAGTGGGATCCCTCCTTGGACTTAGTCTCCAATACTTCGCATTGCATTTTTGAGACTATAGATCAAATGATGATTCCACTCCTCTTGGAAATGAGTGGAGAAAAACGTAAAATGGTAAAAATTATCGAAGGCAGAACCCTCCCCCCACCCCTCAGCATGTGTCCCAGGAGATCTACACTGAAGTTTATCCACAAATCTGTTTTTTCCTAGATCACCTTTAACTCGTGAGGATCACGTCCAGATCTTGTAAGGGGAAGGATAGTTTCAAGATAGATCTTTGGCTTTAACTCTCCATATTGATGGCTTCTCATCCAAGAATGCAGTGGAGGAGAGATCATCATAGAGATCCAATTTATATTTGAAATGAGAGATACTGATCCTTTTCTGTCAGTGATGCCAACACTTGTAGCTGCGATTACACAGCACAAATGTTGCTTAGCATTAGCTCTTCTCTCTGTGAGGGTTCATTCACAAATTCTAGAGGTCCCTCTGTTTTCCTCCTTCACTTTCTTCTCTGAAGGTTTACTTCACATGGTAGATCAACTTCTGATAGTGAGGTTGTAGGAGCAGGGGAAGGATGACCACTTGAAGAAGACTTTTTTTTTTTTTTTCCTCTTGCCTTGGCATCCATTGAACCAACAACCGTTTTTTATCAAGTAGATAGAAACGCATGGACAAAATTATCTTATTCCACACCATAGTAAAAGGGGGGTAACCCATCCTAGGTTTAGGAAACTTAAATACCTGCAGTTGTGAATTGAAGTGACTTTGGCCAAAACCGTTCCCAATTCGGGAAGAAGTTTGTCCCCCAGTTTGCAGGATATCTATTCTAACATGAAATCAAAACATTAACAATTAAATTATGATATTGACAGTGAAATGCTGGTGTTTTGGGCTTGTCAGCTCTGTGGTTATTAACCTGTATTCTAGCAGGGATGACTACTCTTTCTAGAAGAGATAAAGCACCATCATTTTTCTTACAAGTGTAGCTAAAAACTGAAGGAGACTTCTGAATGGTATTTCTGATGCTCTTTTTTATTTCTCTGATTTTCTTACTTGCTGGATTTTTTAGTTAAAAGAACTGTGTGAAGTTGCAGCTGGTAGGTATTCAACCAAGAAGTGAACCACTATCAGCCAAGACTTGTTTCTGCACAGCAGTGGATCGCTTAGACACGTCCTTTCTCAAAATAGAAACTGTTGTGGTTTTTTTTTTATAGGAAGGGCCCAGTTCAACCTCTCATTTATCTGTCTTCCACCCTTGTCTGTCCTAGACCACAGTAAACCCAAGTTTCTTTGAAAGGAAATACTTTACTTCATTACTATCTGAATCTCTTTCCAAATGTGGGTATTTGCCAGGCTTCTGATAAGTACTTTTGTAATTCAGTGAATATGAATGACTGAATGCGTTATCTTGGTTACTGTGTTATCTGCAGTAGGGTGATGCAGAATCTGGTCCGTGGTTGCAGTGTCTGTCACAGGCAGCATGCCTGGGGCACCCTTCTAGTTGTCTTCAGTCTCTAGGAAAAGCTCTCTGGAAATTAACTTGCCAATGTTCATCCATGTTGCCATGCCTTTTAGGCAAACTAGTGTTTCTGTATTATGAGGGAAAATAGAAACTTAAGTTTTTGCTTTGAAGGACACAAGCCTTCCCCTGGACCATAGTCTTCCTTTGAAAGGACTCGATGTGCACTGTCTTCTCCTCTGAATCTCATTGCTCCACTTTGTCAGATCCTTCCTGCTTGCTTCATTGCGGTGTTACAGAAGACGTGTACAAGAGACTTCATCCATTTGCCTGCTTGCTTTTCTTTCACCCTATTCGGTAGGAACATACGTCTCAGTATTGCAGCCTGAGAAGAAGTAGAGGTGTGCTCCAAGCTGCATAGCATATGTTGAGAGGAGCTGACAGTGAGATGAGAATGGACCTGTGAAAATTTGGGTCCAGAAAAGCCTAGTCTTGAGTGTTTCCCCTACAGGGGTAGAATGGGTGCTTTGATGGTTTGGACATCCCAGGGAAATATAGATAGTGACAAACCTCCTTTTCCACTGAAAACCTGTTAATGGAAATGTTGATTGTTCTTCCATGTTACTTTGGCTGTTTGAAGAGGTTGTATTACACAAATCAACTGTCTTAAATGAAGTTTAAGTACTTTGGGCTGGCAGTGACCAAGTTTGGTTGTAACTCGATCAAGGTGAAAAGGTGTAGAAAGTCATTGGTGCCTCTCTAGAATTGCTGTTGACTCTTTTTAAAACTTTGTTGTTTAAGTTTGATCTTTCACTAACCACAGACAACTGCTCATTTGCAACACCTCACCCAATGTCTCAGTAGTTTGAAAGCAAGACTGCCATTAGGAAAGGGTGCTGGATGCCATTCTGGCATACAGCTAAGATGCAGTTAGGTATTTATTTAGGAGCTTTCCAAAAACTTTATGCCTGTGGGAAGGTATCTGTAAGCCTGAGGACAGGGTAATCTTCACGATGTTATGTCACAGCTATGAGGAACAAAGTCATGCATGAAAGGAGCAATATGAGGTAAGCTAGTGTCAGAAGGAGCTGCTGGCTACAAGAGATGTAGCAGAAGCAAGTGGATTGAGAGCTGCCTATACTGAAATCGTCTTATGGTGGTGAGCAGCTGGATACATTGTGCACAGGTGAATAAGGGAGCATAATGTAGCCAAACTGTGGCTGCAAAATAAAGTCTTTTCTTTTTTAATTATTATTACTTCTGTGGATCACTATAGTCTTTACACGGCATTAAATTTTAATTGTGTTGGTTGCACTCTCTTTGCTGCAAGGAGAGGCTCAGATCTGGGGAGAGTTAAAGCAAAGAGAAACAGTGCTGAAAACAGATTAGATTACTAATACTTGAATTAGAAGAATTAAGCATCTGTTAAGCTATAGAATTGCAGCACTGAGAGTATAGTATACAACAGCAAGTAATTGATTGAAGTAACTGCTTTGTTTAGTAGGGTGTTTAGTCTCATCAGTTTAAGGCATGAATAGTTTGTATTCTCTTATCAAACACAAATGCATCAAAAGGAACATCCCTATAGAAAATAACGCATTTAATAAAATGAAGCCTGGTGTTCAACTTACTGGTGTTTCTATGACTGTGGTTTGATGTATTTGAATTCCTAAAGGAACCTTAAGTAGTTAAAAATAAAAACCAACAAATGGATAGTTACAAATATTCCGAGTCTGTATGGCAATATCACATGCAAACATAGAAGCATGTGACCTCCTCATTAATGAAAAGTTCTTGTTTGATCACTTAAAGTGTGACTATTATGTGTTTCCTTGAGATGTTGTATTTAGTTATCTTGAGCTTGTTACTTGGTTTTATCTCCAAATCTCTAAAATGAAAAATTACTGCAGTATTGTTTCTGATTAGGAGTTGTTACATCTGTATTTCAGTAGGGAAAATTAGTGGAATTGGAAGTTATAGTTAAGTTCTACAGGGATCTGAATTTTCTTTGGATTAGTAAGTAATAATATATGTTACCTTTCAAATCTCTTTTTAGTGTGTGAGGGTTTTTTCTCTGGTTTTCCTGGCCCTCTTTAAGTTTTTATTTTAAAACCTCAGAGTTTTGATCAGAGTTGAGGTTATGTTGTAGTGGAGCCTTTTTTCTTTATTTGATAAGAATAATAGTCATACCATGTGGTGGCTGTTTGTGTCTGACTGACTATTGGAGTTCTGTAAGTAACAAGATAAATATCTATTGTCATTTAGAAGCATTAACTAGATTCTGAAACAAAGGAATTTCTTTTAGAGAGAGGTGTGTATTTACTAGGTAATTGAATATCTGAACCTTCCAGGCTGTTAGGAACATCTGTTTCCAAATTGGTGAGTGGAGGTGTTATTTTGTTAGGGTTGATAATTAGCTAATATTTAAATAACTAAGTTAACAGCCTGAACAGCACTAATGGCACTTTGTCAGAAACAGGCCTCATTCAGGCGCAGATCCCACACTTAACTGAGTCAATATACATGTTTGCATTGCCTTCAGTAGACATCATATGAACTCCTCGGTACATGTGGTAGACATGTACATTTTAAGTGTACCTGTTACTGAGCATGTTTGTATCCTTCACCTGACTTTAGAGGATGATGGGTCAGGAAAACCATTCAGAAAGGGAATATCATTATCCATAAAACATAATCCTTCAGCTGTTGTGCTTTTTCCTCATGTTAGAAGAGGAAATAGTGTTCTGCACTCAGCAGAGCGTCTTTCTTCCTTTAAAAGGAGTTTTCTGTTTCTCGTCAGGAAATAATGAGCCTTGAGTTAATAGAAAACTCAGAGAAAGCAACGTTTGCTATAGAATGGCTTTCTGTAGTTGTCATTGGCTTGCGTTTGCCTGAACAAACCTCAGTAGAAGTCATGCAGCCAGACGGTAGAGGGTAGTACGTTCATTGTGTTGTCCAAGTCTTCTGTCACTAATGTAGGTAACAAAAAACGGCTGTATATTAGATGAACTGGTGTGATTCAGTGGCCTTTTGATGCTCTCTGATGCCCCACTTAACACACCAGAGATGAGTCGCTGAGACATAATGGCTATCTGAAGGCCAATTAGCCATGCAGTGACTTTTAACCAAAACTTCTGGGAAAAAGCTTATTGAACATAGAGATTGATTTACGGATCTGGATAATGAATGTGGTTATGTCTCCTATAATAATTGGAATAAATATTGATTCTGGTCTCACCTGCCTAACTTAATTTTTCTTACTCCTTTTCAGTGTTGGACTTTGCCTTGCCAGCCCACTGTTGCCATGGGTATGCCAGTCTTCATACTCGCTGGTCTCCTTGTGCATTGTGTGTTCTTGGTCTCCATTTTTGACATCTACTTCAGCTCTCCCCTGGTTCATGGTATGACTCCTCATCAGACTCCTCTACCACCTCCGGCAAAACGCCTCGTGCTCTTCGTTGCTGATGGTCTGCGGGCAGATTCGCTGTATGAAATGAGCAGCAACAATACGACTCAAGCACCTTACTTGCGGTAAGTCCATCCAAAACCACTAATCCAGAAGATTTTGCTTCTGGAGGCAGCTGAATGTAATGTTGAAAAGAGAACAAGAGATAAGATGGCGACTGTGATGGTTTGTTACTGCCTTCTCTCTGCCTTCCAAGTGACAAGTTTTGCAGAGTGTAAACGCTGCAGAAATGTGTGAACTTGAATTTGTGTCCTCTGTTGTCAGTAAAGCTGCTAAACCATGAACAGACTAAATTGAGTCAATATTGTCCTCCGAAAACTACATCTAGCCAGTAACTGAGGGGAGTGTGAACCTTCTGCTTTTTACATCAGCATGGTATTAATTCTGAAGCTTAACATTTGTTAATTTAAACTGTTTCCTGGATGTTCAGTTTAGGAACAGTAGTTCATTAATGCGCTTGTCTTCTAGTTCTAAATTGCTGATGAGGCTTTTTAAAGAGTGATTAAAAAAGGTGGCCTGAATGGATCTAACAGGAGGTTGCCACTTCCTATTTGTTCCACCTTTCCTGCCTGTATGACCCTGCTGCCTCCCTTGTGTTCTCTGGTGTGTGTCTGATTGCTTAATGGCATCATTTGGTTTAAGATTGTGAAAAACTAATCCTACCAAAAAAAAATCTTAAAAATTGTACCTTTGAGTGCTTAAAGGTAATTTTCACCAACCTTTCCTTTTTCCTTATATCAAGATAATTATCTGATTATAATACAAATAATTTTTTAGACTAAAAACAGTAGACAGTTATTTAGTAAGACTACTTTCGTGTATTAGCACTGGTCTAGCTTGAATATCAGAGCAAACCAAAATATCAATCACTTGAAACTGTTAGGGCCTTTGTGGTCTCCTACAGAAATCCAAGGGGCTGTTGCTGCAGCACTTACTAGCTTATATGGGATTACTTGTACCTGTATCTGTTACTGATAGTGGTTTTTTCGTAAATTGCTGTCTGCTGCTTCAGTGGAGTTTTCCATGTGTCTTTAAGCTGTGGACTTCACAGGTCCTGCAGAGCAGTTTCTTAGCAGTAAAACTGTTGGTCTTTTGCACCATCAACAAGGTGTGAATGCTATCATGACCTGTTGCTAGGAGCAGTGGTGAATCCTGGCTAGGGAAGAGTTATAATGGATATTTTTGCCATTAAGTGGTTTAAGTTTTACAGTTTCAGCCATTCAGCGTTCTCACACCTATCCGGAAATAAAAAGTTAAACCATGTATTGGCTTGTCCAGTGTTGGGATGTTTGCACTTCAGCTTTCTCTGCTTTACCTTGTTTGTGGAGTTACGGACTTTCTGTTTCAAAATCTGTAGAGGTAAAACATTGTCACCTTACGTAGGTGAATGGAGGGGAAAAACTGCCTTGTTACAAGCAAAGATGCGTATAGGTCACTGGGTGGAATAAAATGCCAGTGGAGGTTTGAAGTGCCATCTGTATTTCTCTCATTGCCTCTTATTCTGCTTTTAAATACGTAGGTATTTGAGCATGCATATGTGAAAGGTGATGAAAAGAAAAAGCATGTGGCATGTTATGCCTTCTAGAAGGTATGGAGTGCTAAGCAGTCAAGGGTGTCTCTTCAGCTCTATTACACACCATTACAATTTAAAAGCAAGGGCCTCAATGTTTTGTTACTGAACCTCTGAGCTACACAACTTCTGTAAATTCACCTTTTAAACAGGCTGACAAGGTCAGATGTTGGTTGCTGGAAGTGTTTCCTTTTTTAATCTGCCAAGCTATTGCTGCTTGAGCTTTCATTTTTCAATAATATTAGCCTGAAGTATTAATATATGCAATTTAATAGAAAGTTGACTTTTTTGCACATTCCTAAGTGCCAAGTGTTCAGTCTCTTACCTACTTTACAGTAGTGCCATAATACTTATCTCATCCAGGTGGAGCACTTTGGAACCACTGTGTTGTTAATGAGGAAAGATTATCTTTAGATGAGCGCGAGCCATTCTTGCAGCAGTGTGCTATAAACAGAAGCAAAGTTTTAGTAGGTACATAAAATTAATACTAAATGGCCATTAGGTCTGGAGCAGGTTGCTAGCTGATATATGCCAAGTATCTAGTCTTTTCTTTTAGAAAAATTCTTGAAGAATCTGTCTTTCAGCAGTGTTGCAGTAGCTGTGAGGGATGGTAGGCAGTCTGAATTGCTGTGGTGGTGGGTGGGGATTTGGTGGAAGATGATTTCTTCCTTGCCTGTCATGTTTCAGCTGTATTACTGTATCATATTCATATTCATCGTTGTTATTATGGGTAGCTAATGTTTCTACTGCCAAGGAAATTAATTTTTTAAATGGTTCTTTAGAGTGGAAGGCTTTTCAAAAATTCAAAATAGCTAAATGAAATTTGAACAGGTAAATGACAATATCTCGTTATAATTTTGTTTTGCCTAATGTGTTATTATTGTCTTCAGAACCTGTGCTACAGCCCCACAAAAGCAAAGGCAAAGAATTACTTCCCAACTCAATAAAAATAAAATTCTAATTAGAACAATTTCCTACTTATTGTGACAGTGAAGTGTGGGGAGGGCCAAAAATGTTTCTGTTCGTCTCAAGTATTTCACTAATGCTAATGGAATGCATTTTGATGAGTCTCTAGTGAGAGTAAATCAGAAACCACTTTAACTAATACCGAGATCCTTTTTTCAAATTAGTACTTTTTTTTAAAATACAATTTAAATTAAAACCTACATGAGGTGAGAGCTAGGAATATCATGTCAGAATTTTATATTACCTTTTACATTTTTCATTGTAATATTTGGGGTGTTACAAATAGTGCTGTGAACTTGCAATTAGGCCTGAGAATGGGACATCTAAGATTAATTAAAAAAAAACCAACAAGCAAACTGAGTCCTGCAAGCTTAGATAGGAGCCTGAAACTTTTGCTTATGGTTTGATACTTACTTCAATAGTGAGAAATATAGTTAGAGCTTAGTGTGCAGATTTTGTAATTAATAGTTGTATAAATTCTCTGAAAAAGTAAAGTTACAAAGCATGAACTTTGAATCTGCTTGGGCTAACATCCAATAAAAATTTACTATATTTTGTAGCTTATGTCATGAACAACAAAAATATAATTTCACAGTAGATTTGATTTTTAAAAACTGTTTTGAATTTGTTCAGAAAATTCTGCTCCTTTTTTCCCTAAACATTAGTATAAGGTATGTACTGGTGGGTTTTGTTTTTCTTTCTTTCAACTGCTTTGCTCCAGCAGCAGGCAGTGAATTTTTCTCTTCTCCCAGAAGATGGAGACAAGAAAACATCATATGGTAATGCTCACTGGTTGCTCTCCAACAGGCTTCAGCTGTTTCAAAGCTTCAGCTGACAAGTATTTTATGAGTCTGTTTCTTAAACCTAGGCTTTGTCCTCTATTTTCTTTGCTTTTTATCTATCACATGTGCATAATCCCTAGACAATTTATGGATTTCTGTATATGTGGTGACAAGGTATTCTCCTTCACTTCAGTGGAATTGCAAAAGATAAAAGATTTACTTAAATTTTCTCCATCTTGCTGAAATTATTTGCATCTTAGATTTACATGGTTTTTAAATTCTCTTGATGCTGTCTTCCAATGTTCACCACCAATAAAAGCAGGCGTGGTCACAATAACTAATTATTTAATGAATAAGAAGAGATTGAACTAGAAACTTTCAGGCTAAATGGAAGGAACAAAGAAAAGTGACACCAGGCGATGGTATGTTAGAGGGAAAAAGAGTAAGCTGCAGCAGAAAGCAGCAGAAAAATGTAGTATGTTAATTCTGAGTGTATTAGAACACCAGCCAAACTCATCTATTTGCAGTGCTGATGGGCCACAGTAACAATGTTCTCTGTGGGGTGTTATAATGTAGAACTACTTGCAGGTTAATGTTCTGCTTGTTTTGCTGCACAGCAGGCAGTAGTGAAAATCTGTTTTAGTCTGGGATTTTTTTGCATTTCTTGTCTCACATCTACCTGTCACTCTTTATCTGCAATTAATTTTACTTTCAAGAAGTCATAATCATTAACTGCCTTGTATTCTGTTTTCAGGGGCATTCTAGAGAATAATGGCAGCTGGGGAGTCTCTCACACCCGGGTCCCAACAGAATCCAGGCCAGGGCACGTTGCACTTATAGCTGGATTTTATGAAGATGTCAGTGCAGTTGCTAAAGGTACGCTGATCCTAAAGCTTTGAACGCTGTCCTCAAAATAAGGTGTTTCAGTGATGAGCTAGTCCAGAGCTAGCTGTTACTGCATGCTTGGTGTTAATAATGTGGAAAAGCTGTCATATTATTGGCATGGTCTTTTATGTGGCCCTTTGCCTTCCCCCAGGCTTCTAAGCCTGAACACTTGTGATGTCTTGCATTTATTTTGGACAGGGAAGGTAAGAGGAATTACTTGGTCTTGTCCATGTTCCTAATTGAGAAGTTCTTTCTTCTGACATGTGCTACAAATGCAGAATTGTCAGGAATTGCCATTAAGAGCATTTCTTTAAATTTCAGTCAGCTGCCTTGTCATGGAAACACAAGATCTTGAAGGTTTTATTGAGGTGAAATGTGACTGCTGGCAATATGATACATGAGTGTGTAATTTATTGCCTAAAATGCCAAAAGCTGAGTTTGGAAGACAGAGAATTTAGAATTAGGGAAAATTTTAGCTGTTTCGAAGGTAAAGCAGCTGTGTGTTTTGTCCGTTAGAATCTCCGCATAATGAGATTGGCTTAGGCTTTCAGCTCACTTCTTAATTAATGGGGGACTCATTGCAAATAGAGGTTGAAATGAAAGTAAAACCGAGACTCGCAAAGTAGAGTTCATTGTGAAATTAATATAAGAGAAACTTTAAAAATAATATTTCGCTTTGACTATCAATCTTAATAGTCTATGAGATCTTCTGGTAAACCCATCTAAATCCAAGTATGTTTTTTTAACAGGATGGAAGGAGAATCCAGTGGAATTTGACTCTGTTTTCAATGAAAGTAAATATACTTGGAGCTGGGGAAGCCCAGATATTTTGCCGATGTTTGCTAAAGGTAAGGCTTAAATTTTGTGAATCCTTTACATATTGTTCTCAGGTAATAAAATATAGAAACAATTTTAAAGTTAGAGAAGGTGATGAAAAGTATTTCCAGTTTGTGTATTTGCGTATATCTGATTTCCAGTTTTTGAATTCAAGACTGGACGAAGAAAAAGAAGCAAGCTTTTTAAAGAGGATATCCCTATTTATTACTCATCCATTTAAATAGGCCTTACTTAATTCTATTGGCATACTGCAGGAATCGCACCCTTAATTAAAAGAACCTAATATTTTTTCTTTGGCTGAGATTCAAAGCTCTTGTTTGCAGGCTTGCAGGTGGGTTTTTTTCCTTCCTCTGCATGCATCTCCCATTGAGTTGTGTAGTAGAACTGCAGTCATGCTTTTTGAGTGTCTGAACTGGAGAAGTAGCTTACTGTGGGCTATCCTGCTTCTACTTCAGAACAATAATGTGTAAAAGGAAGACCTGTATGCAAGTAGGAACTCTTGGTACCATGCCTGAAACTCAAGTCTTTTCCCCACGTAATGTAGTGAGTTAAAGTCTTGTCAGCCCAGCGCAACTGGTCTTTCTTTCAGTGTATAGAGATAGCTGAGCAACACTTTGAACTTTTAAAGTGTCTCCAAGTTTAATTTTGTTTTGTTCTTGGAGGAATGAGGTCATATGCATTCTTTTAGAGTAAAACAGACTGAAGGGAAAAGGGGACAAGCTAAAGGCATATGCTGCTCCTGTGTTCTGAGTATTGGCATTGACAAATCAGAAAAATGTCATAAGAAGGATAGGAGTGGAATTTAATATTGATTTAGAAAAAGTGTACATCATATTTCTCATGATGATTCTTGAACTTTATTTGAACTCTAGCCTCTTCCCCCTCTTGTCCTGATATTCAGCACACACATCTCTTCTGTTGTTTGCTTGATCCTCATAAATTTGTGTTAAGTTGTAAAAATATCTCCTTATTTCCCATGACCTCAGATTACAGCTTGTATTTGGGAATATCATGAAGGTGGCTGAGGAGAGGGGAAGGGTATTACAGTGCCCTTGTGCTGATTATTTGCATTTTTGGAGATATATTGTTGGGAATATATTTGTGGAATTTAAAAATTTTCCAGAGCCCTGTACTTCTAATTTTGTTTGACTAAGAAGAGAAAGAGAGGACTTGGAAGTAGCTTTGATGTTATCATGTTATCTGGAGGGATGTGAAAGGGTAATGCCATATTGTTGCTGTGTAGCTCAGTATGGCTTGTTCTGAGTGGCATCAACAATGGAGCTTTCCCAGCATCGAGAAAGGTTTAGTGCCGCACTGTATCAGAGAAGTAGATGCTGTATGGGAAAATGATTCTATAATTCTCATGACAGAAAGCTAGAGTAACTTGTTTTGGTAGAAAAAGGTATTTCCTCTTCCAAAGAGGAGTAGTTATGTAATACAGAAGGGAATGAAATCAAGAGTTTGTTCTTTACTTTTACAAAAAAGCTTCAAAGAGGAGGTAGGGGAGCATAGCTCGATTTCTGTCTCTTTCTGTGCTGAAGTTTAGTGAGATCACAGGACTCTTCTTGTGTGTATTTTATCTTGCCAAAATGTTCAGAATTTCATTAACCATTTCACCACTTTTACTAGACAATGCATAAAGAGTAAATAACACCTGCTGGGTTTTGGGAAGGAGAGAAAAATCCTCTGTTTCCTTTTATTGCCTATGTTCTTCAGGTCTTTTTCCTGTCATAACATAAATATCTCAATGAAATCATTGAGGGTTCTATAGAGAAGATAAATGCTCATAGATCTCAAATCTCAAAATGGATATGCACGAAATCTAAATTTGTGTAAGCCTCAATGACTGTGATTAGTGCTTTACTCTGAGGAAATTTCTGCAGTACCTTTGGGACTAGTGTGCAATTTACTTCCATCTTAGGCAGGATTAAAAGGTGTTAGTTTCTAATAGTTAAACTTACCTAAGCTACACAAATTCCATGTTCTAATTTTAACCTTATTTTCCATTATAGTTTTATATTATGACCTTGAAATTATGTGGAAATAATGTACTTTGAAAATGACAGTGTTATTTCCAGAATGCTTCTTAAAATTTTGAGGTTTTTGTCTAGACTTGCCAGAATTTGAGGTTTGACTTGAACAGTTCAGCCCTATGCTGCTTTGGCATGGGTCTAGTTGTAGTATAGTCCAGAGTATTAAATGCCACACTGAAAAAGGAGCTGAGGCTGTTGTTTCTGTTAAGGAAAGTAGATATTACTCCTTTGTACCCAGATGGCCATTTGTTCCACAGGTTTCCACAGGTTTTTCTCTTTCTTGGAAGCTAGTAGCGAGGCTAGGGTCATCATTTAGGTTGCATAGGAAGGAAAGTATCATCAAGACCATGGGGACAACCAGGACAAACCATTGTCAGGGTTATTCTGGACAGACAGACTGCTCGGTCTCCACATCTAGTTCCTTGTTCCTACAATGCACCAAGAAAAATGTAGAATCTCCTCACTTGGCTGTTTTTGACAACTCTGATGCCCGTGCTCTGTTGGCTCAGTGCTGACACTGAGGGAGACTGTCCTTGTGCTTTCATTATTTTATGCCTGCAAAATTTGCTAGCAAAAGTCTCCTGTTGGTCTGGGCTCTGACCCATGAAAGTTTTCTCAGACACAGGACCTGCCCCGCTAGTAAAGTGAGATCTCTGTTTTCTGCAGGATGTAAATCTTATTGTAAGAGGGTAATAACTTGATCCCTGATCCTAATATTTTGATATATTGATGCTGGAAGTGAGATGATGTACCAGACAAGTCTGCAAATAGGAATAGGTGGTATCTGGTATGGGAGTTTCTGGCACCTCCAGGTATTTCCCTTAGTGTACAAGCAGCACCAAAAACACTAGAGTGCTGTGCTTACTTCTAAGAGATGTTTTCATTCCTGGCTTCCTTGTGCTTCTCTATCCTGTATTTGCTTCCTCATCCTCGGACGTAAAGTATTGGGCATACTGTTTCCTGCCACATCTCAAACAACAGTAATAAAATAATATTTTTTCTAAGGTTTTGCACAGTAGGGTTTCTTTTTTTAAAAAAAAAAAATCAATTATTTTGCAAATTATGCAGGCACTCTAAAACTTTCCTTTTCCTTTGGCTTTATTTTGCCACTGTTTCTCTTTATAGCAATGCAGAGTTGGGTGTTTGTGGTTTTTTTGCTGTGGTACAAATTGGAAGTGGTTAAATAATAGATGTATTCCTTTGTATGATCTGCAAACTGTATGTTTTCGTTTGGTTTCTTTGGTGTGGCACCTTGCAAAGACAGATCTCAGGTTACCTGTGACGCTGCAGAAAAAAACTACAGCACTCTACCCTTAGACCATCAGTCATACTGACAGTGATGACCAGGGCTTATTTCTTCCTTTGAACTCATTTCTCCACTGATTAGAACTCCTGAATTCACTTTTTAATGACTGAGAATATTTCCTTCTTTTTCTCTCAGACTGTGAAAACTGCAGCAAGTGTTCTGGGTTATAAGTAGAAGTAACATCTCCTAGGGGGCAAGGGGAAGCTGTACCAGAAAATCTATGCCAGCTTTGATCTTCCTGGCCTGAAATACCTGCATCCTTTGTGTGGGTTTGGACATAATCTTGTTTAAACAGCTCCCTTATACTGAGATGTTAGTCCATTCACAAGCCTGGAAGCTTACAAAGCTGCATTATATAATTGTGACATCCAGCAAATCGGTTATATTCTCTCTGGCCATCAACTGATTGCAGAACACTTTCAGCTCTGGGAGTTTACGTAGTCACAGTAGAAATAGCATCCCCGAGCTGCAACAGCTCAGCCACTGACTGAATTATTTCATTAAATCCTACCTAATTTCAGATCTTTCTAGGGCTTCAAAAGTTTACTTTTTTCTAGGTCTTCATCTCCCCCTCTCCTCTGCTTTGCTCTCTTGACAGCAAGCACAGAATAAAATTGTTTTGTCCAGATGCTGTATTCTCTCATCTATGGGCCTCATGTTGTACTTCATGCCTGAGCGTAGTCTGGTGGGTCTCCCTTCCATATTTTGAATCCATGTTTTAAAGTTGCAGACTTTGAATGTTGTCTTTCTGAAGTTTTCCACTTGGCTTTTGATACTGCATTGCTGCAGAACTGATGTAGAGTTATATCTAAGATATATCCCTCCCATTGCCTTCTTTATATGTGATATGGGATTTTTTTTCATGTGTAAAGGCCTCGTTGATAGGGTATTGTCTTGTATGATTCAGTTTAATAACAAAAAGCTAAGTACATTTTCTTAAACACTAGCCTCCAAAACAACCTGTGTTTGAACAAGATTCTTAATACATAGCTTCCTCTATTAGAAGTTTCTCAGTGAAACGTCTTGATTCAAAATTAAGTTCTGTTTAGTTTACTTTAGCTGGGACTTATTCTACTCCTATCTGCTTTTCCATACTGTTTTTCCTCACCTGAGCATACTGGATAACATTGTCCCTCATTCCTCTGAGGTGCTAATAAGCTAAGGAGTTAATGTGGTATCGAGGCTTCAAAAAAGCATAAATTATAGGAAGATTTAAAGTAAGGAGAGAACTTCTTTAACTTCTCTTAGGATTGTTGTTCTTGGTAGGTTTCTACTCCTATGCATTAATGGTCATGTATATTTGACTATGAGAAAAGGAAGAAAACTCATTTGCCTCTTATTCTATCTATAATATATTGGTTTTGCAGGTGCTACTGGGGATCACGTCTATACATTTTCTTACTCGGCAGAAAGTGAAGACTTTGGGGCAGAAGATGCAGCCAGGCTTGACACGTGGGTTTTCAATCATGTTAAGGTGGGCGTACAATCTTTTTATGCTATCTATGTATAAAAAGCACAGCTGGATGTTAACTTTATTACAGAACTAGAAAGCAAGAAATTTTTGCAAGGCCTGTCACATGAGTTCATAAGTGAAAATTGCTTGAATTGTTTTTCGTGACTAATGGAAGCTTAGAGGAAGTATTTGTGATTCAATGCTAATAAAAGGATTTTCTTTGTCTTAAACTTGCATATAATCTGAAACTCATCTAAGACTACTACAAACCCTTTAAAATCATAGAAACATTGAGGTTGGAAAAGACCTCTAAGATCATCCGGTCCAACTGTCAGCCCAACACCACCATGCCTGCTAAACCGCAGGCTTTTTGAACATCTGCAGGAATGGTGACTCCACCACTTCCCTGGGCAGCCTGTTCCAGTGCTTCACCACTCTTTCAGTACAGAATGTTTTCCTAACAACCAACCGAAAACTCCCCTGGCACAACTTGAGGCCATTTCCTCTTGTCCTATCACTTGTTCTCTGGCAGAAGAGACCAGCACCCACCTCGCTGCAACCTCCTTTCAGGGAGTTGTAGAGGGCGATAAGGTCTCCGCTCAGCCTCCTGTTCTCCAGACTAAAGAAGCCCAGTTCCCTCAGCTGCTGCTGTTCCCTCTTGTGCTGTAGACCCTTCATCAGCTTTGTTGCCATCCTTTGCATACATTCCAGCAACTTGATCCCTAAGCTGAGCACAGGATTTGAGGTACAGCCTCACCAGCATGAAGTAGGGGAGAACAATCACTTCCCTACTCCTGCTGGCCACACCCTTTCTGATAGAAGCCAGGATGCTGTTGGCCTTCTTGGCCACCTGGGCACAGTCCTGGCTCACATTGAGATGGCTGTCCACCAACATCCCCAGGTCCTTTTCCACCAGACAGCTTTCCAGCCCCTTTTCCCTAAGCCAGTGGAACTGCATGGGGTTGTTGTGATTGAATGAAACAGCGGAGAGACAGAACGCAGCACTTGGCCTTGTTGAATCTCGTACAATCAGCCTTAGCCCGTTGACTCAGCCTGTCCAGGTCCTTCTGCAGAGCCTTCCTGCTCTTGAGCGGATTGACACTTCCACTGTATTTGGTGTCATCTGCAAACTTAATAAGGGTACACTCGATCCCTTCATCCAGATAGTTGAAAAAGATATTAAACAAGACTGACCCCAACAGTGAGCCCTACTGCTTGTGACCAGCTGCCAACTGGATTTACCTCCATTCACCACAACTCTCTGGGCACAGTGATCCAGCCAGTTTTTCACCCATCGAAGAGCAAACCTGTCTAAGCCATGAGTTGCCTGTTTCTCTAGGAGAATGCTGTGGGAGGTACTGTCAAAGCTTTACTGAAGTCCAGGTAGCCAATATCCACAGCCTTTCTCTCATCCACTAGATGGGTCACATGGTCATTGAAGGAGATCAGGTAGGTCAATCAGGACCTGTCCTTCACCAACCCATCCTGAATGTGATTAAAGAATTTATAATATGTATAATAGCATTACCAGAAATGGTAATTCTTCATTATGAAACATAAATGGACAATATTATTGACTAAATTTTTGCTAGGCTTGAACCCACTTTAATTATACAGTGTGACTCATTCTGATACGTGTGACTGGCTCCTGATTATCTACCACAGTGCATGCTGTGCTGTGACTTCCAGAGGAAACAAGGTTATTGGGAGGAGGGAGGTGGGGACAGAGGCAGCTTAGGCCCTGAAGCAGTATAACTTGTTCATGTGGTCCTCTGCTCAACTGACTGTGGTCAGTGCTGGTTCATGATTGTGGTTTTCTGTGATGCTATCACTATGAGTATTAATAGTCTAAGGCACATAGTTCCTGAGTATTCATTAATTCATATATTCATGTTATTCCATGCTACCTTGCTTGTCGTGAATTGAGAAATGCTGGTAGTGGGTATTGGTGTATAAATATCTATATCAGTGGAGCAATTAGATGAGTTACTTTCTGGATCTTGTAATAATGCTAATGGAGTTCAAGACTTAGTAAAACTTTTTCCGCAAGATCTTTGTACTGTATGTATTAACATTACCTAACCAGCAGAAATCTAATCAAACCTCAAGTAAAACCAAATAAATCAAATCAGCATCTTTATTAGGAAGCCAAGGGTGGTCTGCTTTAAACAGTGATGTAGGGTGGAAAACTTTGTTATGATTTGCTAATTTTCAAAGGGGGTGGTTTTCTGGTTTGCAGATGAAAAGATGTTTTTTCTAACTGCCATTCCTTCCCTGAATGTGCACCTGTGCCAGGTTGCATTACACTTGAATAGTTGTTGTTTTTAAGTTGCACACTGCTGTCATTTGGAACTGCACAGGTATGTGAGGGTGATAGTACCTCTCTTTTGCTTCAAAAAGCCTAATAGCAATTATTCTTTCAAACTATAATGATGCGCTTGACATATGTGTCATTACTGATGACTTCTTCCTTGAAAACGGCACCATTACTTTAAAGACTTATTTTGCCTATCTAAATTTCATACTGTGAGTGGAGAGGATTTGATCGACTTGTGTGAAACACGTTATTCCATTAATCATCTCTTCCACTACACATCAGTGATTACTTCAGAAGCAGGACTTGAGATTCACTTAAACTGAGGTCACTCTGCCATTATAGCTTGAATAACTCTCAGCTGTGCTGGTGAAATTATCTATAAGTAACAATGCTGAAAATCTAAATTCTGGTTTGCCTAATTTTTTTTTTCTCCTTTGAATTTTATCTCAAATACTTAGAGATGTATCATTTAATTCTATGTTGGGCAAAGTGATCCCTGGATTTCTGCCACTTTAGAAAGTAAAAGGCACTAATATCTACTCCCTTTCTGCTGTGTAGTGAGCAGGTCCCAAGCATCATGAGGCCCGTTTGTGGCTCCCTCTGCCCCGAGAAAGATGGGGATAAAATAGAGAACACCTAACTGATGTTTGGGCTACTTGCTTTGGTGCCCTGAAATTGCTTCTTCTCATAAAAAGTGCTAACTAGAGATAAATCAGTTGGTGAGGTGTGAGACTCTGACTGGTTTTTATTTGTATGGATTGGAAGCGGATTGCTGAGTGGAGGAAAAAATATATAAGACTTGGTAGTTCCTGTCATATCTGCTTATGGTACAAGATGATCCTAGCCCTTTCTTGGGACAGAGAAAATTGAGTAAATAGTAGACCTTTTTTCATCTGCAGCTGGATTAAGACTCTGGAATTTTAGTATGTGGTATAATAGGTTGGATGTGGCTTTGACTGCCAGATGGGTATGGATTTGTCTGTGAGTTTTTTTCTGGTTTTTTTTTTTTTTTTTTTTAGAAGCCCTCAAAATAATTAAGAGTCTGGGTGTAATTTATTGTGTTGTAGCCAAATGAATCTCAGTTAAATGACCTTCTTCTAGATCATGGTTTGACTCTTTCCTAAAGAAAAACTAGGGAGCAAAATACTGTGAGTCTATGTCAACTAACAGGGAAAAAAAGAAATCATTGTCTTAAGCATTTCTGTGATTTTTTTTTTTTAAAAAAAAAAACAGCTTGAGAAAAATAATCTTATAAGATTGAACTTTTGATTAGGGCAAAATCATTAAAAAAAAAAAAATTCCAGGCACTCCAACAGTCTTGGAGATAAGTTTCAGAAATGGCCTAATGGCAATTTATTATGACCACAGGATAGGATGTGTTTAAGGTATTCTGTTGATGTCTTCTGACTTAAATAGACATATAGGTGCAGGTGGCAAACATTGCTCTCTCTCTTTTTTCCCCTTCTTATTTTGAATGCAATGCTTCATTATTCCTTTGGTCCCTTTCTGCTAGAAGCCAGCCAGGCTGAGCCTTCAGACATTCCCTTCTGTGCAGAGCAAGTGTTGGAGTCCAGAGCTGAATGATGTTAACTTTGAAGCTCTGGAGACAGTGCCATGACCTGATGTTGATTGCTGCTAGTGGATTTCAATACAAATAGCTTTGCCCTAACTAGCAGTACAGCCGTTGAATAATTTATTTACGTACACATAAGAGTCTTGTGCATGAACGTGCTCAACTGATATAAACCTGGCAAACATATGTTTATCGGCCTTTGTACATTCAGTTTGCATCTAAAACCTGACATAACTATTTAAACTCTTGCATGAGCACAAATCAGCGTGTGCAGCTTTAATCAATCAGCTTAATTAATTGTGCTGGATTTATGTATTGAAGGAGCTTTGTGAAAGGAGAAAGTTTATTTGGTCGTTTTTTTCTCTGTGCATCCATGCAATTTATTAGCTTTATTAAAGGATCATGCTTCCATGGAGGACTCTGCTTAGGGGAGCAAACTGTCCCCAACAACTTACGTTAGACATCCACAGGCTTCATATTTTGTTCAGACATCAGCAAATTGTGTGTTTGCTAGACCTTCTAAGTAATATTTTCATTAGTATTACATTATGATTAATTTTACAGTTTACTATCAGTATTTTAATGAGAAACTTATTGATCTTACTAAATTGCACGTCAGTTGTAGCTAGGGTGTTATTTGTTGTTAGTTGCCAGAAAAATGAAAAGCTGGTTGGATTTGGGAAATAGAAATATCCACTCTTTGTGAAGCTTTTCAGTAATATAACTCAGGAGCATGTAGAAAAAGGAGGTTGGAAGGCATTTCTGGTGGTCATCTAGTCCAACTCACTGCATGAAAGAAGTTACTCAGTCCTTGCCCAGTCAAGTTTTGAGCACCTTCAAAGGCAGAAATTCAGCAAACTCCTGAGAATCTGTTCCAATACCTGGCTACATTTATGGGTTTAATAGTAATGATAATAATAAATCTCTTTTCAGGAATTTCCCATATTTAAAATTGTCTTTTCCCCTTGTGCCATAACCAAGGTCATCTGAGCAGTCTGGCTTCATCCCTGCACTTTCCAAGGAGGCAGTTGTAGACAGCAATGGTATCTCTCTTTAGCTGCCTTTTCTTGAGACCGGAGAAACTGAGTTCTCTGAGCTTCTTTGTTTATTCCCACCCCTGAAGCTTCTTGGTGGCACTTGACTTAAATATGCAAGGGAGATAATATTACTGAATAGAGTGAATAAAAGGAAAATGAAAAAAAGAGAGACAGAAAGGTACAGTTAATGCATAATGACGACTTGGAAACTACTGTTGAGTAGTGATAGGTCTCAAGTTTTGTGAATACTAAGTACCAAAAAGAAGAAGCCTTTAGCAGGCTACAAGGAGATAGAAGGATAGTGCTGGACAGACAGTTGAGCAGCCACCAGAGCAAAGAGAAGTGGGGGTTGCTCCTGCTCTTCGGTGTCTTGCTTACCAGTTCACCACCTTTATCAGCCTAAGAGAAGTCCTTGTGGGGAATTTCCTGTCATTTTTTTTTTTTTCAATAAACTACTTAAAAAAAAGTTCCGCATGGTAGATGCTGGCTGTTTGCTCTGTGAGAAGATGCCACATCTGAGGTTATGCTTCCCTTCCTTTTATTTTCTTGTTCTTTTTTAGCCTTAGGTTAGGTGAGCTCTTCTGGCTATTGCTGTTCTGGGTTATGAGGTGGCTGGAGGAGGGAGTGGTTTTGGTATGTTTTGGGAACTTGCCTTCCTCACAACTGCTTCTTTCACTTAATCAGTCCCTGACAGAAAAATACTTGCCTTCTATGTTGATCTGTGTTTTAGAATTTGATTTTGTGAGTTTCCCATTTGTTTTGATCTGCTGTTTCATTTTATTTAATTTAAAATAAGAGAACAGGATTATACTGTGTCCTGCAAATTACTGATGCACTCTGGAAGGCTTCATCAGTGTGCGGTCGAATATATGCAAGTGTACAAACACCTGTGAGAAACAGAAACCTCTGTAAAAATAATTATATTGTTATTAAAACAATGTGATTGCATTTTGTTCTTTCTATCTTTATTTAAAATATCTCTGGGCTTTAGTCATGATTTTGTTTGGACAAGAGCTGAAACTGAGAGCGTGCAAGTATTAGTCCATGCAGCTTGTATATATTCAGGGGGTGGAAAAGGGTGAAATTGCGTACTGCCATTGCTTTTTAATATGGCTTATTATGGTACTCTTGCTGCCAGTTTGATCTTCCTTTTGGTATAGTTGGTATGACTTGGTATGACTTTAGTTTACATGAGGTGTGGGGTTTAATTTTTAAGAGTTCCACTGCTGTCATGGATGTGCGATGGACTGCTCTGTCCTTTGGTGGCAGAAATAGTTCACTAACTCTACCAGCATCTTCCATGGACTCTTGTGTGAAAATTGAAGATGCTTACCTTTCTATTAGTGTACTGAAACATTCTCTGGATGCTCTTTGAACTAAAACCTACTCGACTTTGTTTTCTCAAGGCAGTGTTGCCTGGTATCTGCCTCAGGGATGCTTCAGTAAAACATTGTGCAAGGCAAATGTATGTGCTGTAGTTCATGTATTTACAAAACATGGCTTGGTTTTTTATGTTTTAATTTGGTTTCTGCAAGGAAGTTGTAGCTTGATATCACAGTCCTGCAGAGCCTGCTTCCAAAGCAAGAGTATTTGAGACCTTTGCTTCCAGCTTGAAATCCATAAATCAATGGAAATGTAAGACACAAATGGCTCTCAGGAACGGTTCATTGTTGTGATTACACAGCAGGCAAAGAAGGGGCGATATGCAGTTATCTGGTATTTCTGCCTAAAGAAATTAAAAAAAAAAAAAAAACAGAAGAAAAAATAAATCCAAAATAAAGCAAACCCCAAAAGACCCCACAACTTGAGGAGTGTTGCCCGTCTTAGATGAGCTGAAACTTTGAACTGACTATATTTATGGCAGTTATCCTCCTGCAAGTATATTGGGAAGTAAGTAATTTTTCTTTTTCATAACTGTAATAGCTACTATTATTTTGGTATGTAAGCAGCAGCATTCTAGTCTTAAGTTGCCTATCATGTTTTTCCATCGTACTCGGATTAATATCCTAATGGTTTATTCCATACAGAGCTTCTTTAATTCTTCCAGAAGTAATCAAACATTGTTCACTGCACTGAATGAAGACAAAGTGGTTCTGTTCCTACATTTGCTAGGCATAGACACAAATGGACATGCTCATCGGCCATACTCAAGGTATTTGAGAGATTAAGCTGATATTTCTTGGTAGTTTTAAATGCATTCACTAATTTTGTAACAGTGCTACTTGTCAAGCTTGAAACAAAACTTGCGTTTCTACAGTAGATTATGTATGTCATCATAATTACTTATCTTCTGAATTTTCTGCAGATTTTTTTGGTTTTAAGGTCTCCTCTGTAGAAGTGACAGATGTTTGCTATATACAATGTGTTTGGTTATACTCTTCTACTCCAGTCTCATTTTTAGCTGGTTGTCAACACATGATCTAAAGTATATGTAGGAAATTGAAGTTTTAAGTATAAAATGGAAACAATTCTCTGATTCGTCATGACTGAAATGGTATGGTTGAATTTAGAAGCCACAGTAGTTCAGAAATAATGGCTGCAAGTTTCAGCATTATATTTTAGCTTTCCTTAGGACACTTAATTGAAGAGAAGGCATTAGAGTAACAGTAGTCAACTATTCGAATTTTAAGTGTGTTATTTGAGAACTTTCATCTCCTCATGTACTTTGAACGTAGGATATTATGTCTTTCTCTTGATCCTTGCATACTATCAAAATACTCGCTCTGATTTTCTGCATCATTCCAAATTTTGTATACTGTATGTCTCATGTTATTTTTATGGTTTTTTGAAGATAGAGATTTAAAACTGACTTTAGCAACAGCAACAATTACAAAATTAATTGGCTGAAAGTTCATCATGTCATCTTTTCTAAAAGTATACAAGTATTTGGTTTAACCTCTGTTCCACAAAACTCTAGGATCTGTGCTGATCAGTGAGTCATCTCCAAACAGTCCTTTCTTGGTGAGATCTTTCTTTGTTATTTGGTTACTGGCTTACAGTAATTTTTGAAACTTAGAGTTTATGGTGTTTGGTTATTTACAGAATTTTGGCATTCTCCTTAACTCACCTGATAACTGTGGGTGATTAAATTATAGTCTTCAATCAAGGACAGATCAGATCTGAAATGTAAATAAACACCGGTTTGAGACTGTAGTTTCAGAAACCTTCAGACTGTGCTGTGCCCATTTAGTATCTCATGCAAGACCTGGAGGGGGAGAGATTTTACATCTAGGATAAGTTTTGATAGCTTGAAGTTCTAGAAGGGTAACGCTGTCTGTAGCCGAAGGCTGGGCATCATGACCATTGATGACTTTATACCAAGTGTGAGGGCCACCTGGAATCTAATAACCTGTTCTATTTTTCTAGGGAATACAAGGAGAATATCAAAAAGGTTGATGAGGGTATAAAAGAAATTGCTTCAGTGATTGAAAACTTCTATGGAAATGATGGAAAAACTGCATTTATTTTAACTTCTGACCATGGAATGACAGACTGGGGTGAGTCTTTTCATGGTCAGCTGAGCTTATGGATGAGTATCTGTACTGCAATTAGAGCTCTGTCTTGTTAGAAGATTTGGAGTCTCTGCTTTGATTTGATATCCTAAGTGTTGCTTGTGTACGAAACCCATGCGAATTAGGAAATGGTTACTTGGCTGCAGGGGTAGGAATTAATAGAATAAAGCTTAACTCCCTTAGTGGCTGCTAGTAGGGAGAAAAAGGCCTGAATAACACTTCTTCCCTGCAGAAATCTGCCCTGAGCAGGGGGACATTGTGTTATTTGGTTCTCACCAGGAAAGCTGTTGCAGCCCATGTGGGATACAAATAATTACCACTTTGCTCTTGAAGCACCTGGGAAAAGTGATAAACTTCTCTGGGAGCTGCTAACAAACATTTTTTGAGGGGTATTTTTGCTTGCTTTGGATGGGACAGCTGTATCTGCCTTAAAGTATTCAAGTCTCAGTAAAATGAGCTGGTGGCTCAGCTAAATTGAAAGTTCTCAAAAAATTGCACTTTCCTCCTGCAGCAGAAAGAAAATACTGATGCCTGATGGATGGCATCCTCCAGGAGGATGGAGGAGGTGCTCTGTCCATCTGCTCCTTTCCCAAGCATGGCAAAGAAGAGTGCTTGTTGCTGCTTTTGAGCCCAGAGAATGCCTTCCAAGGAATCTCTGAACTTCAGAAATCTTATTCCCAAACCAGTGTGTTCTTAAGCTTAGGGCTGTTTCAGGAAAGCAAAGCTGGCTCTTCAGATCTGTCACAGTGATTGTTGTACACCCTCAATGCTATTCCCAGTTTCACACCCAGTTCTGTTCTGTTTTGGTGTTTTTTTAAAAATAAAACTATCCTTAAAACTAGGAGATATTCTCTTCCTTCATAAATATTAAAATATGTATACATACACACAGAGGGAAGAGGGTGTGTCTATATACATGTGAGGAAAATATGTAATCTTGTAGAGCATATGGTGACTGGCATAGTTTGTGTAATGATGTTGTTCCCTTTAAGAGTGGCTTATCTCACTGCTGTGATATCTCACCCTCTGAGTTCAGTGACCAATGTTTCTTTCAAGCTTGTGTGGCTTCTGCTTCAATGCAGCTGCTGTTGAGATGTCATAGTTTTAAAGTTTCCTCCTTTTGGTGGCTGATATGTTAATCTGGAGGGAATTAATTTCTCCACAGAAGAGAGTAATGTTTTATCAATTTTGAAGGAGTATGCTACAAGACTTTAGAACCTTAAAAATGAACTTGTGTCACTGGGGAAAGGATGACAGTTGCAATACATATTGCCTTCTGGTTTTGAAATTGAAGTCTAATCCTTATTTGTGGACCAGAGATCAGTTCTATGTGATTTTTATGGGCACGTGCCTAATTTTACTCAAATCGGTCATCCTTCATTTCTGCGGGATGCTCAGGATAGGTAAATGCATGTATTTCAAGCAGGTAACTCCTCTACACCTTGAGGTTTTCAAATAGTTTGTCTTTAATGTCTGTATGTTAAACGTTTGTGCTTTTTAGTATACAAGGTTATATCTTCAGAAGCTCGACTTAAGCAGTAGTGGTATCTCAACTTGCAACTTGAATTTAGCCTTTATTGTTAGTGGCACAAAAATAAGGTATGAAGCTGGAATAGGTTGTCTGTAACAGGATTTTAATATATATACCGTAACAAGAACTTAGTACAAATGGAATCATAGAATCACCAGGTTGGAAAGGACCCACTGGATCATCGAGTCCAACCATTCCTAACAATCCCTTAAACCATGTCCCTAAGCACTTCATCCACCCGTTCCTTAAACACTTCCAGGGAAGGCGACTCGACCACCTCCCTGGGCAGCCTGTTCCAGTGCCCGATGACTCTTTCTGTGAAGAGTTTTTTTCTGATATCCAGCCTGAACCTCCCCTGGCAGAGCTTGATGCCATTCCCCCTTGTCCTGTCCTCAGTCACTTGGGAGAAGAGGCCAGCTCCCTCCTCTCTACAACCTCCTTTCAGGTAGTTGTAGAGAGCAATAAGGTCTCCCCTCAGCCTCCTCTCTCCAGGCTAAACAATCCCAGCTCACTCAGCCGCTCCTCATAAGACTTGTTCTCCAGCCCCCTCAGCAGCTTCGTTGCTCTTCTCTGGACACGCTCCAGAGCCTCAACATCCTTCTTGTGGTGAGGGGCCCAGAACTGACCACAGTACTCAAGGTGCGGTCTCACCAGTGCCGAGTACAGAGGGAGAATCACCTCCCTGGACCTGCTGGTCACGCCGTTTCCGATACATGTGTGTGGATATATGGATTTTGCTTGGTTTTGCAGCACATGTCTTAAAGTTTACATTTTTCTTGATTTCATTTGTCTTAGGATCCCATGGAGCTGGTCATCCCTCAGAAACTCTAACACCACTGATTGTTTGGGGTGCTGGGGTGAATTCTCCACAGAAAGTCACATCCCAGTCCTTTAAAGACAATTTTTTGAAAGGTAAGTAAAATATGAAACTTAAATGAAAGAATTTGATGAAAAGGGAGGTGTTTAAACATCACACCTGTTGATCTTCACTGACTTCTGTTCCATTACATTGAATATGTCTTATGTTGTCTGGTGTGGACAGGGTATGCCTGTGGAGGATATTGCAAAATCGGGTAGATAATATCAAGTGTCGGTTTTGTTTTCAAATCATGGAATTGAAGATTTCATCAGTTTGTGTACAGGAGGCTATTCACATTCCTAAAACTTAGTTCCAGAGGAGACTTAATTCTTTGGAAGACTCCCAGAGGTTAAAAGCTATTTGTACAGAAACACGATAAGTTGACATGTACTAAGACTCTTTTCTGGCTTCACAGTACAACCCTGGGGACATTCTAGGACTGTCTTGTCTCACTTGCGTTCTTGTGGCTGTTGTGGAAATGCAAACAGTCTTTCTCAATGAAAAACTGACTCTACTGTTATTTTTCCCATTCGTGATTTATTTAAGAAGTGTACATTTAAAAAAAAAATATTGTAATATCTCAAATATATAGTTTAATAAATAATGGCTTACTGAAATATCAGTGGATTTCTCAAACCATGTGTGGTTAAACTGTGCAAGCTTTTCCTCTTTCACATGCCCCATTCTTGTAGCCTGTTCTCTTTCTTAAGATGCCTTGAATCTCTCAGGTTGTTGCGCAGGATCAATGAGGTAATGACTTTCTGTTTTATTGGATTGTTTGTCAAGCTACATTAGAGAAGAGAAAATAGGTAAAAATTACTTCAGCCCAGAGGTTTTACCCTCCCCCCTGCTCTTCAGAAGGTATTTGATGACAGATTAAACAAGGAGAACTTTTCAGATTTAGACCATGCTAACATTTCACATTTTGTGATTCACTGCTGCTATAAAACTATGACATCTCTGATAAAACTGAAAATTAGTTGTAGAAAAAAAAAAATGGAAAACAGAGTAAAACCGACTGATTTTGGTACCTGTGATGGCTGATTTTCTAGACTTCTAAGGACACTTTATGTCTCTAAGGGTTAGTCTGAGGTAGTTGGCTTTTACAGCTGTCAGTTTCCGTGATTCTCAGCAGCGTTAGCACAAACCTCAGTGTTTGACTTCAAGTGGTGATGAAAGTGGTCTAAGAGTATTTCCAAAAAGATGAGCATTGAGTTGACTTTGAAATACACAATAGGGAAAGCTTTTTGGCTGTTATCTGTTAGGAAAAGTGTATTTTCTTACAAGGAGGGAATGTGTCTGCACCCTGCTGTGCCTGCTTGATATTTTCTTCTGATGGTTTAAAAAAACAAACAAACCAACAACCAGACAAAAACCCAAATGCCCCAAAGCAAACATCAGAAACTCCTCCCCTTGTTCTGGACTTGCTCTGATCCTTTCCAGCTGTGAAGCACGTTGTTGGTTTGTTTAGACTCTATCTTTACAGGTTCTTAATTGCCAGACGTGATCTTTATTGAAGATTTGAGTCTCTCTGTGAGTATCTTGAGAATTTGAATCTCTATTTGAGTAATAAATATCTTCTTAAAAAGTGATGTTTCTCTCTATGGTAGTACAGCATAGCGTCTAGTAGGTTATGTAACTTAGAAGTAAAGAAAAAATTTTTGTTGAAATGGAACTTGATACTTCTGCAGGTAAGTACAGTTCAGCTACTCTGGTAATTTACTCTCCTGGATATTTTCACAAAGCTAACTTACAAAAGGAAAGATGTTTAAAAGAGGTTTCTTGAAAAGTTCTTTGAGTTTTCCTCTCCTGCTCTGTGCAAATGAAGCTGAGACTATGTGCAGGAGAGGAGAGCGTTTTCAAGACCACTGTGTCACCAGTGGCTGTGAGTATTTGACTTAGATTTGCGACTGCATTGTACCAGTGTTCAAGTTCTTGCATCTATTGACAATCCTTCCTAATTTCTCTGATTTAAGAGTTTGTGGAAAGAGCAGGTTATTTCTAATGCTGACAGATTTCTTATGCTCTGTTCAGTTCAAGCAGGCTGTAGGCAGCTTAGTGAATCGTCTCTCTTCTCATCACTGCCATCAAGGGTCAATACCCCCAAAGGCACTGCCAACAGGCAGGACATAGTCTGTCCAATTTGTCATGGAAAGATTAACGTGCTCCTTGGATGGTTGGAAGAGCACAGTGTCTGCTCTGGCATGACAGCCTTCTCCTCATCAGTCCCTTTACCTGTGGTCTGTCTTCCCTCAGGCCTGGCCATGCAGTCATCTTGGAAAGATTTGTGATGGCAGCCTTGCATCCTGTGGGCAATGTGTAGTATTGCCCATCTGGCTGTTAGCTTGACCCTTCTTCAGAATGAAAGAGAACACAGAGCTGCGCTTGGGCTCCTCAGCGCAGGCCCCGTTGGGTGACCTTGGGGCTTAAATCCAGAGAAGCTTTTAAGAGAAAGCAAGGCCTTCTGCAGCAGAAGGACATGGTTTGGTTGTTTTCATCTATACACACCCCTGTTTTGGAGGGGGCTCATCCTGCTTTGCCATGGGTGTGGGAACTTTGTGTATTCCTTCACTGGTTTTGCTTCTGGGATATTTTATGTGAGATTTTCTTTGGTGCATGTCACCTCAAGCCTCTTCTTGAACCACCACTTGCCTCTGTTTACTCTGGGTTGTTTCATCTAGCTGCCTAGCATGCTGCAGTAAAAGCAGGGCAAGATAAGGAAAAAAACATTGTCAAGCAGGCGGAAAACCTGTGTTAAGCACTTTATGGGAGACCAAGACAGTGAGCCGGAATTGTAAACCAGCATGGGCTGCTCGTACACCTCAGACCCCTCACTTCTGGGGGTACAACCCAGACTGGCCAGTCTGCAGGTGTGTCTCAGCCCTTGGAGGCTCCTGGGCTCGGTGTCTTACAGCTCCTGGTTCAACTCTGTGCGTTTTGGGAATATCTCAGTTGGAGAAATGGAGATGTAAAAGCTTCTGACAAAGCCAAGTCTTTCTTTAGCGGAGCTATAGTTTCTTTCTTCCTACCTGAAGCACATTGTTTGCATATAGACCGTTTTCCAACACTTTTAGTTGGAAAGTGCTATTTAAAGGAAACTGAACAATGCATTTGTGCAATAAGAATATGGATGAGAGTCTGTATGTCTAGAAATATAAACCCATTTCCTTTTCTGGGAAGCAAAAGGAAGCAAACGTTCATTTTGGTGTGAATTTCATGAGTAACGTGGATAATACTTCCCCTGTGTTGCTATGGGAACTTGCTGTTACTGTATGTCTTGCTGCTGTTAAGGTACATGGCTGCTCTTCAGGGAGCTTTTGGGACCAAGCAGCAGTGTACTCAGCCCCCTGAAGCTAGCAGTGGTATGAACTAAATGCTGAAAATAAGGTCGGTACATGCAATGCTGCACATGTAGGTGTTTCCTGTCTTGGGCTGTTTGTAGCTGAGGCAGGTTTGAGTCTGGCACAGACAAGGTGTATTGAAAGATGGAGAAAGGGTGGCATGATCTAGGTTTTGAATGCCTGTTTGGGGAAAATAAATAAGGTAGACCCAGAACTTAGAGTGATAGTTTACCTGTCTTCTTCATGAAGCCTGTTTCTGGTGCGTTTAAACTTCTATTTCATGTAAATCCCAAGGATAATTTTGGGCAATGTGGTTACACCACCAATGTCCCCGATGTGGTAGGTTGATTCCTGCTTCTGTCTGTGCTGTTTCTGCGGTGTCATTTCAGCAAGCGATGTTAGCAGGGTGGCAAGTGGACTGTTTAGCTTTTTCTGTGTACTGAGAAAGGTGGCCGTGTCCCTGCTTTTAACATTAAGTTTGGCTCCCAGGCTGAGGGTAAGTGTCCCTGGCATCTTTACTGCTGTACTTAAGATCTGTCCTAGGTAGGTTGTTGACAATATTTTAAGTACTGTATCAGTAGATCTGTTTCAGCCCTGTGTTTGTTGAGCCCCACATGTTTTCCTGTGTATCTGATTTTTTTTAAGCTTCAATTAAAAAAAAAAAAAAAAAAAGGCTGTGTTGTCTTTTCTTTGTGTTTTGGGGCTTTTTTTTGATTGGATTTTTTTCTTGCTGGTATTATTGTTGTGTGTAGTGGGGCAGCAAATTTGAACATTAGGAAAAGACGACATGAAAAAATAAAACCCAACACCTGCTAAACTCTTTCTAAATAACTCTCCATCCAGCAAGAAAAGAGGCAATTTTCTCTTTATTTCCGTAGAGGCTAATAGGGATGAAGAGAATATGGTTTTGAACCAGCTTTTTGTATGATGTACCATGGCTTTAGGGGCTTTTATGTTTGGCTTTTGTCTCTGCCTTCATTGTAGTTCTTCTGATTGCAAAATCGTTGAACTTTTCCCTTGAGCTTGCTCTTGGCCATTATTGCTCATGGCAGACATGAGGTATGTTTTTACCATTCTGTACTGGTATACTGGGGATCTTGGGTTAACCTTTTAAAAACCAATTGAAGAGACTTAAACAGCCCTTCTCTTAAACCTGAGTGTGAGTCTTTCAATTGGCGCAGGAGGTAATATATTGCTTTCTATACTGTGTTAAAAAAAAATAAAAATCTTGGACTTTCTTCAAGTGGTCTAGGTCACAATTGCAGGTAGTGATTTATCCTGACAGATAAAAGAAAATGTGAACTGAAATGAATGCATTTCATTGTTTCTTCCTGTTGAGTTCCATCTGCAACTCTTCTAGAGCTAGCATCTTAAAGTGAAATTATGATTTTCTTTAGTAACAGCACTTTACAGATAATGGCAGCAAGACATTAAATGTCAACTCAATTATCCTTTTCAAATCTCTGTAGATTAGCTGTTCATGTACTCTTTTATTTCTTGCAGAATGGAAACTGGAGGACTTGAAGAGGCTGGATGTCAATCAGGTATTAAATAGGTCATAAATTTTCACCTTAAATTATGAGTTTTGTGTGGTTTAAACTAATTGATGGAACTTGAAAAAATGATCACACTGGCGTAGCATTTCCCTGGAATGTGTTACTTATTTGTTAGAGTTACAGGAATTTCACCCATACTGAACATAACATGAAAAAGTTTAAATTGCTTGCTAACACGTGGCAGCTATATACAACTTCCCTCCTGAATATGCATTATCACACCATGTTTAGTTATGTGATCATTTGCCATTGTAGAAAGAGTGAAGTACAATATGACATGAACTCCTTGGAAACTCAGTGCCTTTTCTGGAAGTAACTTGAATAGCAACTTCTGCGTTCTCAGTGTGGGATTTGTTTTTGTGAACTGCTAGGAGTAGCTTGTGATGCTTTCCTTCTACTCTCTATTTTGAAAATGTTCTGGAACTGAACTTAGACCTCCTCAGTATCTCCTATGAAGCTGCCCAGCTAAACACAAAAAAGCATGGTCTGATGACCGTGTTTCACAAGTTTGTGAGTACCTGCTGTATGGTTTTTGCTGCACTTAAGTTAGCTGTGTCCATGTTTAGTGTAGTTTTTCAATGTGATCTATTTCAATATCTGTATTTTGTCACTTTTTCTAGAAGTCGCTGCCATTATTGAATCAAAACAATTCTTGCTATACTGTTAAATCGTAGGTTTTTTCAACAGGGTCTGTGATTATGGCCCAGCCACTTAGCATTTTAGACCATTCGTACTGTGAAAGAAGGAAAAATGTTGGACAACTTAACCCTTGGTAGTAAATCACCCAAGCTTTTTTAAATCATGATAATAAAGGATGTACATGTGTGCACTTGAAGCTTATTTGCTTCTTACTTTCTATCATCCTCTGAAACCCTGTATGAGAGTAACAGACTCCAAAATGGCTCAAACAAAGGAAAGAAGCTTGTGCTAGAAGGTTGAAGTTGGGAATTTTCTGGATCAGGTGCTTCCAGCAAAGCCCTTGTACAAAATTAGAGATTAATTTTTCCTCTCAAAGTTGGTAGGAGTTATGGAGATGTTATTTTGAGACCCTATAGGAGAGTCTCAAGTATTGCTTTGTTCTGGTTTATGGAGTCCCCAAAGACAGAGCTTTTGTCCTGTAGTATATGTGGGACTACGGGTAAAAATAGCAAACTAGACTTCTTCTTACTATTACACTACATGTAATTTGTCCTCTACAAATAATGGTTTGGAGTCTCCATCTGCACAGTACACCTGAGGCTGGAGCAGTCCCTGTGGTTTTGCTCTAATGTCTTCAGATTTATGCTGGAAAAAAGTAAGAAGGTATTGATACCATTTTATGAGAAGCCCTGATGTAGATTGAGGGGCCTTCCTGAGGGCTGAGGGCGTACTGGGATATGGGTAAAAGTGCATAATCCCCCTCTGAAGAGGAGAAGGTGAGTAATTGGCACCGTGGAAACAAGGGATAAGAAGTGCTGTGAAAAGGAGTATATTCAGTGTACTGCTTAGAACTGTAAATATGAAATTAGTTCTTTCTGTGGTATAAATAGTCTTAAAGAATGGTATGCCTCTGAGTACAGTCAAGCATGTACTGAAATCTTGTGAATAAATACTGTGGGGTTTTATATCTGCTTTTTAAACTAAATGCTTTTTTGATGTTTTATCAGTAGTGGAGCCTCACATTTTGGATCTAATCATGCCATGATGACTACTGGAAAATAAAAAAAAAATTATAACGGAGTTTTGTGTGTCGTAGCTTCATAGTATTATTCGGTTTACTTTTGCAGATGCAGATAGGTTAAAATTAAACTGAATTTATTAGCTCCAAAGGCTGGAACTATCTTAAAATGGCATTGCTTCTTTTTGCACAGGCTGATATTGCGCCACTGATGGCTTCCCTTATTGGTGTGCCTTTCCCTCTGAATTCTGTGGTAAGAAGTACAAACATTTTTCCATATTATAGAAGTCGGCTTGTGAAGAGGTGTTAGGGACAAGACCTGAGGCTTATGAAGGGAAAGGTTATAAATTTGGAACACTGCTATAGGTTGCGGAGACTGCTTGTAGTTTTAGCTTTGTACGTATGTCTTCAGTTTGGAGCATAAACTCAATGATTTTATATATTATACAGTGCTGCCAATTGGAAAGGCAGCTGATCTTTCTGCAATCTGCTTCTTTATACTCTTGAGCTATGTAAAACCTTTTTGTCACTTTGTTTTTTAGGGATGATAAAAATGCAATGTGGTTTGAATAACACTTGATTTTGATTGTAAAAGCTGAGCCTGTAAATAAGCTGTTTCCTGCAATTTAATGTTTAATTATTTCTTGTTTAAACTAGTGTACTTTCTTCGGATGGCATCTTGTGCCGTCAGTGAGTGAATAGTGAGTGCCCTCACTGTGAGATGGCTTTTTCTTTCAATTTCATTTGTATGTTTTTACATAGGTCCGTAGGCTGTCTCATAAATACCTAATTGATAATTAGCATTACATTAGTGTGATTTCATGCTGCTTTTTTCATTTTTAAAACACTTACTTACAATGCATTTTCTAAAATAATCCTTCTGGAGTCTCTACCCCAAATTATGTTCCCCTGTCCTGCACTCACTGCTGGTTGTGCAAGGGAAACTGCCCAGCTTGGGGTGGCATGGAGCTGCTTGCTTTCCTATCAAAAGTGCCAGATGAGGCTTTGGATGGAAGACTGCTAGGTATTTCAGAAGTAGCTTCTGATTAAAAGTTGAGGTTGTATTACTACGTAGTATATACTTTAATAATGACTTCTGTTATTTATCTGGGAGCTGGGCAAGTATGAACAGTCTCTGTAATATTGAAGAATTATGCAAGAAGAATATTTTCAAAAGGAGTTGCAGTAGTTATTTCAGCAGTAATTTGAAGTATTGTTACTGCTCATTTGACCTGCCATTCAGTTAGAGAAATTTCTATTCCTTAGTTTAATTTTTTTTATGTATATATGCATTTTTCTTCCACAGGGAACTCTGCCTCTTGAATATCTGAACAACAGTGCTCATTTCAAAGCAGAGAGCATATTTACCAATGCTGTTCAGATTCTTGAGCAATTTAAGGTAACTAAACATACGGTAAAGAAAAATGTTTCTTTGATTAGTAGTTGTTGCTGGGTGTAAAATAATTATACTAGGGCATGTGCTTTATATAGTACGCTGTAATTCAAAGAACTGAAATTGAATGCACGTACTGAGTGATGTTGATTGACTAGCCGTGAGCCATATCTGAAGGAGTTTGAAAGACTTTTTTGTAAGGAGGAGTAACTTTTTTCTTGGGTGTTAACATAAATGCCCATGTTTACTGATGTTAATGTAAACCTACTTGCAGTGTGTAGGCAGAAGCTGAGTGCTGCTAACTGAAAAGTGAAATATTGCTTTTGCAAAAGGGGCTAGGAGACAAGGCTCTAAGTCAGGATTAGTATACAAAGAGATCAAAAAGGTAACAGGCACCTGTCCATTAAAGAAATTAAATTAGTGTCCTAATTAAGTTTCAGGTAATGCTGATGTATCTGTTGTTTTGCTTTGCAAGTGTTCATCTCTGGCTTCTCTGCCTTGATTCACCTAATATCAGATATTATCATATTATGAAAACACATATGTGGTCCAAACAAAAAGAAAAAAAGGTTCTCTTTCACTAGATGGTGGAATAAGAAGCAGTTCCAAATCCCCAAATCACAGTTTTGGCAAGACATAGAAATGCTCTGAGGGAAAGCCATCCTCTCCACAGACAGGAAGCTGAACCACGCAAGAACTGTTGCCCTGTCAGGAAATCTGTGTGATGGTGGTGGAACAAGGGACTAGCATGAGATCACCTGCGAGAGATTAATACCAACCTTTTGCCCCTTGAATGCCTGGTTCCCAAATGTAGTTTGTGTGGCTACTAGGTTGGCAGTGTCAGCAGCAGTCACTTTCAAATTGGTGGTGGAAAGCTGGTATGTAGAAGGGAAAGTGTCTGGTGGGTTGGACATGAAGTTGGAAGCATGCTGATTTAACCTCCCCAGTAGGAAGACTTCTGATCTAAGAATAAGGATGTGACTCAGGTCTCTTTCAGTCAATTAGTGGTTTGGGTATTATTTAAAGAAAGAAAAAGTTCTGGTTCTCCTTTTCCTTAAGTTTATTTTTATTCTGTCATTTTGTAGTGCTAGATTGTCTGTTTTCTTGTTGCCTGGCTTGTTTCTAGAGAATTGTGTGTGAATTTCCTTTGCATTTCTCTGTTGAAGCTGAAGTAGCACACTGGCTTAGACATGCCAAATGGGTTCTTACTTCTCTTGTGATGGGCTGACCTGAACATAATTTGTACTCCTTGGACAGGATGTCACTTTAGACGGATAGGATGAGACATGTGGGTTGCTGTTTCAAGCTGTCAGGTTTCGGGAGCAGAGCGGTTAGAAAGTTCCTATCTGTGCTTTACGCTGGTAGTCAAACTCGAGTCAGGTTGCTGCAGGAGAATTTTTTTTTTTCCAAGGGCCTTGGGCAAAGCAGCTTCGATGGCATCGAAACCTTCTATTTTTATGCATGTGCAGGTTAATCAATCTAACAGCATTGCTTCAGCAGTGTTGCTGCAGTGTACTAGTTCTCATCTGGCGTCAAGAGAGGTTGTCACTGAAGTCTGATAGCATTTGTAGCTGTATCCTCCCTTTATCCTGCAAACTGTAGAAGTCCTCCTATGAAAGTCGATGGCTGGGGAGTGGTGCATTTTCCTCCTTGAGAGCTGTTCTGGGCTTCCAAGAACTCAGAGGATTTACACGTACAAGAGTGTAACACCCAGTTTCCTGGGCAATGTATTGACAGTGTAATTTCATTCCTTTTCCAAAGTCATAGAAGTCTTCTGCAATTTGTAGTTTATCCTAATACAGTTTTTAGTCTTGTTGCAACTTGCATATAATGGTTTAATGCTTTTTTTATGCAGGTTAAGATGAGTCAGAAAAAGGAAACTACACTGTCATTTCTGTTCACACCGTTCAAGTAAGTGTCTGTAAAAACTATATATATCTTACCTGATTGTTTTTCTTATAATTTTGGTATTTCAGTGAGATACAACCTAAGTTCAGTCTCTTCAGTCTTTTCTGAAATGATAGTGTTTATCTGACTACGAAACTTTGCACTAGAATTCTATGCAATTAAATCCTATTTAAAAGTTCTAGTTTTCAAAATAATGTATTCCTTACATTTAGTTTTCTTTTAAGGGTTGTTTGTCTAAGCTTTTTGACAATATAGCTATATATAGACTTCACAGTAATTTTCACTGAATTTTTTATTTTTTTGCTGTGATCTTTAGCATTCCTTGGGAGATGTAAGTGTCTGTAGGGTCAGGAAATATAATCTGTTCTTGCTCATATGTATGTAAAAGTTGAACTGAAAATTGTTTCTTCTGTGATTTAAATTATAATGAAAACTAAACAAAATGCCTTGCATCCAGAAAAGAAGCTCAAAATCTTTAGGATTTGTGATGCCTGGTGTTTCCAGGGCTGTGAAGAAATCTCTGTAGTGATTTGAGTATCTGCGAGCTCTGTGTTTTAGTGTGAGTAGTTACTGACCTGCTCACCCTCCAGTCTTACTCAATTAAAGCTGCTTTTTCAGTTTTCTTTTCCCTCTAAAGGCTTTTGCAAGCTTCGCTATGGGTGCATGTCATAATGTTCAGTTCTCCTTTCAGTTTGTGGAGTGCTCGAAAAACACTTTGTAACTGAGAGCAGCTGTTTTCCTTTGGGAAATAAAACTGATGTTAATTAAGATCTTTAAATCACGGCAGCAGTAAAAAATACTTGAATCTCTTCCTGTGAAGTACATTTAATCACTAAAAAAGATTGGTTTTTTCTGAACAGAGATTTACTGTGCTATTTTATACCAGTAGCTTCCTCAAACAGAAAGGCTGAAAATCTGAGACACAAGTTGAGTCAGTCTTGAGCACGTAATGAATGTTTTAGATCAAATTCTGATTAAGAATGACAGGTGCATTATCAAAGAATTTACTGATCTGCATGGAACAAAAATGCTGTATGGAAAGGGTGGCCAGTCATCTTTGATTCTGAGGAAAAGCTTATTAGTTTGATTTCACAGCTCTTGTTTAAATTTTACCTTTCCCCAAGAAATAAGATTGAGTCTGTAAAACAGGATGTGTTTTTCTAAATGCTAAATTTATCTTTAAAGGAATTAAGTGTTATTGATTGAACACCAATTTATTTTTAAGCAGATGAGTAGCTTCCTAGTGCCCCAGTTTGCAGGAACTGAAGAAAAACCTGACATAGTTTTAGACATGACCTGATTACAGGTCTATCCCCACCTTCACATGGAAGTAACTGACTGTGTGTGAGCAGTGAACACAAGTCTGAGCTTCAGCTACAGGTCATGATCTGATGCATTAGTGTAAGGCAGCTCTCATCAGTTCTTCCAATAATATTTGTTTGAATCAGTGTGAGATACTAAGGGGAAGATGCATGTCCTCTTCTGCTGGTTTTACTGTGACACTGGGTTTTTTTGTGTTATGTGAAAGAGTACAGAAGGGTACAGTTACTCTACCTTTTTCGGTAGATGTTAAAAAAGGCAAAGTTAGATATAGCTTACACTTGTGTCTGGAGCAAGAGATCTCTTGGTATACAGTGCTAAGTTGCAGAGTAATTGGTAGTGGTATGGAGATGGCATTTCTGCACAGCGATGTGCTATTTGGAATTGTAAGCACAAGTTTAATGGCAGGTTTGCCCACTAATTTGTGTTAAACTATCATTGGCCTTGTCCACTGCTGCAGTTGACCACAGTTCTGTGCTTGATTCTATTAGGCACTACTGACCTATCATACAAACAGAAATAGCTTCTTCCACTGCTGTTCATTGATTTCAGTTGTTATACAAAGGAGCTATAGCCTTTTTTAATCCTTCTGGTGCCTGAAATCTGTAACTTGAAGCTCAGAAAGTGTGCTTCAGCATAATCCTTTATTCCCTCCTGGTTTGTTTGAGATTAGTGAAGAATAATTCGTGTCTGAAGTGCTTTTGGACCATCAAGTTATGTAGAAATCGGAAATAGAAATATTTTGCTTTGGAATGTTACAGATTTTATTTATATTTCAGCATCTTGATAACCTGAAAATGAACAAATATATATCTAAGAACTGCCTTTCTCAAATAATTTAGATTAAATTATGTAATTGAATAAAATCTGCAACAGAAATGTAGATCTGAGGTGCAGAAGAACTCTGAATCTAAAATTTCCAATTGACACATTCTGATTTTAGAGAAGTTCATAAAATTATTGTTGAAGATATGTTTATCTGAGGGGGACAATATGTTCACAAACAATGGATTCTGTGGAAACTACAGCTTAACAAAAACCTCAACCTAATTTTTCAGCCAGAAACAGCATTATAAAGGGGTTTTTTTAGTATTCTGAGTGGAAAATCCTGTTTCTAGGATTGAATTTCAAGTGTTTTATTGCCAGCTTGCTAGGAAACCATTCATGACTTGTAGTCATTCAAGGCTTGTAGTGATAAGACTATGGGCAAAGGGGTATAAACTGGAGAGGGGCAGATTTAGACTAGACGTAAGGAAGAATTTCTTCACCATGAGAGTGGTGAAGCACTGGCAGAGGTTGCCCAGGGAAGCTGTAGGCGCCCCATCCCTGGAGGTGTTCAAGGCCAGGTTGGATGGGGCCTTGGGCAGCCTGGTCTGGTGGGATGTGTCTCTGCCCATGGCAGGGGGGTTGGAACTGAATGGTCTTTAAGGTCCCTTCCAACCCAAAGTATTCTATGATTCTCTGACCTTCAGATGCAATGACTTAAAAACTAGTGCCTGAGTTGTATGTTGAATGTATTGCACCAAAGGCATTAAGCTAATTCATATGCATATTACAAGCCCATTTTTACTCCTTGTTTTTACTATGTTCACCACAGGTGTATTATCTTGAATTGATATAAGCCTTCTGATTTCCATGGGAAATCTTATTCCTAGTAGGACCATGGCTGGCACAATGGACAGGGAATGAAGGAGGCCATTAGATGTGTGCCTTTTCCTACGTGAATCTAAATTACATCTCTTTCTGAAATCTGTCAACTGTATAATGATGAGGATGGAGCTGATGGTTGTCTTGTGTGATAGAAACTTCAGTAGTGTCTGCTATAATCAGGTTTGAGGCTGGTTATCATTTGGATAGCTGTATCTATTAATAAGAATGTGTCTGGCTGCCAGTAATGCTATTTTCATTTTGTCTAAGTGCCCTCCGCGAGAAACAAATCTGTATAAAAATGTATCTTGATGCTACCTGTGTGACTGTTTGGACTAGTTTTCAGAAAGAGCTTGTCTACAAGTGACTGCTGATTCTGCAAGGCAAGTTGCACAGTCTGTGTCTGAGGGAATGAATATGCAAGAGTAGAGGAGCATCCCTTGCTAGTATGCAAGTTGCCTCCAAGGCTAATATTGAGTAATTGTTTAGAATACACATCTGCAATTCCAGTTGGATACCCAAAGGGATTTACTGTTTGAAATGAGTTTCCTTCCCCCTTTATTGCACTCCTTACCCTTTTTCTCAGCCATGAAAGATTTTTCCAATATTATTTGCTTAGCAAGATCAGAGGCTTTTCTTATCACAATTCTGAGACATGGGCACAATGCTTTGACCTTTATGTGTAAGAGAGGCAAGTACCAAGTTGCCAGATGCTTTGAAGGAAGAGTGAGGGAGGACAAATCTGAAGATCGCTGACAGAGGAAAACTGATGTCCAGGGTAGTGAACTGTCTTACTAACTTTCTGACCATGTACCTCAAGGCAACTGGCAGAGTTTGAAGATGAGTGTGCCAGTGTGCTAGATGCTACTGTTGCAAAAGCAATCCCAAAGCTGGTGTCTCTGGGCTTTAAAAATATCCTACAAGGAGTAACAGGCAGATAATGTGGGGAGGTGAGTGAGTGGGACATCAGTTATTACACTGAAATCCTCTTCGCCAATTAAAGCAATTTGATTATCCCAACAGGTACAAGAGATTTAAGATTAAATTACACAAAACCACAGGAGTGCTTTTTGTGTATGCTTGGTGTATACAGTACGTTCAGGGAAGACCGTGATTCCAGGTGTTCAGGTCTGATGCCTTACAGTAAGATGGCAGAAGTAGTTTTAAGAACCACCATATACAAAAAATAGAAGAGATGAGCAGCTGAGTTACAATCAGTGCTTGCTTTCCACTAGCTGTGTTTTTTTTGTTTAATGTCTCAGATTTTATATCAATAAGTTTTTTTTTTTTATCAGGGAACAGTTTAACTATCTTATTTAAAGTCAAGTTTGTATTTTCTCACACATGAAAAATCTCATGCCGTCTTGATGCTGCTTTTTTAAAGTAACTGAATTGTTTCAACACTACATTTTAATAATCCAAAATACTTCTGTGTGTATAATCAAGTTATAACTTGCACAGTTTTATAGAAGGTCACTGCATTTTCAATGTGCAGTGTACAACTACTAAACAATAATGTGCCTCTTCCTCACCGTACAAAAATATAACTCCTTCCTTTTCCTCTGTCCTGCAATATGAACTGGGTTATAACTCCCTTAAACATTTGCATGGATTTGATGCAAGAAAGTATTAATCATGCAGACTAAGTCTTTCCATATAATTATGCATTATGTATTTGTCATGGTAATAGAAAAGAAAATAGTGCTTTCATAATGTAGAGTCTTTGAAGATGTACAGCAACTTCAAAGAAATGCCATATGCACAAATACCTCTCTTTTCTTCCTTCTCTGATGACAGGAGATATAGCACAATGTTGTTGTAGTGTGATGGTCTTTCAAAACTTAATTTTGTGGAAAACCTGTTATTTAACATTCAGAGCAAAGTGAAACAAGTGAGTTCTCCTCCACTGTTCAGTGGAGCAGGATTCCTTAAGAAGTCCATAAACATAGTACATTGTTTGACATGTTCTATTCTTGTTTTGTTTAAATAAATGGCATTTACTTAAATAAATGGCAGTATGCAAGATATTTGTGATACGTGTGATAATGCATTGCAAGAGCAAACATTAAGGATTGAATGGGAGGAAAGCGAGAAGCAGTTGCAGTAGCAAAGGGTAATTCTGACAGTGGTTACTCTCCCTATCCATTTGTCTGAATACTTTGTCTCTCCAGGGGAACCTTAATTTAGAAGAGGCACTGATTTATCTGGGAAGACATTTCAGCCCCTTTGCCCTGTGGTTGAGAATGAGGGACAGCAGCTTCTGTTAACTTTCAGCAAACCCTGGAAAGGCAGGCAGCTTTTTCCTTTCTCCACTTTGCCCACCCCAGGAAACCCGGTGATAATCTAGGCATCAGCCTGCTTCTGGGGCAACTGGTATTAACAGGCCAGTATGGGTACCTTTATTCTACTGGTGTTGGGGAGACAGACTGGCAGCTCTCTCACTTCCCCTCTTGGCTTTAGAAAACTGTGTATATACATGTGAACAGAAAATAGAAATGCAGTGCTGTAGAGACAAAAGTACTCAAATGAAAATAATGGCTTTATATTTTACTTTTTTTTGAAGACCTGATTGAATAGTAGATGTATTATCTCTTTAGGGAGAAATCAATGCTTGTACTATAAAATGCATGTTCTTTGGCAAAAATGTCAGCTTCTCTTTCACTGAATGGGCTGTGTCTGAAGCACTCTGTTAAGCGCTGCTTAGGGAGGATGCAATCCTCTTAGAAAGCATACATCCTGCTGGTCTCGAGTTTCAGCCGTGCATTCAGGAGCTTTTAGTTTGTACATGAAAAGCTTACTGGCAGCAGAAGGATGGGGCATAATTGGATTTACTATTAAATAGGAAGTAGGTAAGTCTTTAGAAGGAACTAAGAGGCTAATGTATAAGATAAAGTATCATAAGATTTATGTGTATTTGTCTATTTCCTTGTATAAATCCATTTGGCCTTTTCTTGAAACTTGTAAAGCTTCATGCAGTGAGGGTGAGGGAGGATGTACAGGCGGGTGGTGAAGTGGGATGGCAGAGGATGTTCTGCACCAGGGCTTGAGGTAAGAGAGAGAGTGGAGGGCTTTTTCTGGATCTCAGTATGAGAGGCCCAATAACAAATAGCTTAATAAAATATCTGTTTTAACAAGATAAAATAATAAAGAATAATATAGATAGCAAGGAAATTGGGTGTCCTGCATTTGTGCAGGATCAGATGGAGCCTAGATGGGTTTTCTCACAGTGTTGTGCAGATCCTGTCTCTGGAGAGGCTCTCTCTTTTTGGTCATTCAAGTTATTTTATTATTTCCTTGCAAGAAACCAACTGTAGTAATCATTTCTGCTGTCAAACAGAATGGATGTTCACATGAGAAATTCTTGGTGCACTTCTGGATAAACATGAGGATGGGCAGGCAGTGGAATCACCAGTACAAGGTGGGAGCTGGCTGAGGGCTCCTTGGTTACTACAGAGCTGACTGGATTTGGCCCATGACCAAGGTATTTGTGCAGCACAGTCTGAAGCCACACTGGGCAGGCAGCACAGGCCAGGGCCTACTCACTTTATCTGTCGTGTGGATCACTTACTTCTTGGTGTACAATGGGCTTCTGGTCAGGATCAATACGGGGCACCTGCCCAAACGTGTGTTTTGGTGGCCAAGTGCCTGAGTGCAGCACAAGCTGCCTGCTCTGGATGCAACTGGTTGAAAAATGGTCAAATGGTTGAAAAATGGTCTAAACCTATAGATTAGGTTTGGCATGTAGAATTGTGGAGCAGAAGACAACCTGTGGCACAACTCTGCATAGCCACAACACTGCAGATACCTAGATCCAGCTTGATATGTGATATAAATCAACCACACATTGTGTAGAGGTGAGGGTTGACTTACAGCGTAGGTAGGGCATTGCTATATAGAGTCAGCACCTGTCAGCTGCAGTAATAAAAATGGTGCATTTCCTTTCCTTCAGAAATCTTCTTCTTCCCTTGGAAGCAGTTTCCCTTTTCAAGGTTGCTACGTCATGTCCTACTGGCTCTTCAGGAGCTAGATCCCTGCTAGATCCCTACATCCAGCTTTTCAGTTCTGCTTTGAGCAGGCCAGAGGGACTGCTTCAGAGCATGGCTTCCTCCCTCCTGCCCTCTGGTTGTCTGTAGCTCTTGCCATAGTAGTTTGCATGCAAAATCTGCTATGTGCGCCCGGTTATCTTAATTGTTTCTCTGTTCAGTGAATTGGCAGCTGGCAGTTAGCTTGTCCGCTCCTTTTTCTCTCATCTCTGCTATCTACAGGATTTACATAAATATCCTAAGGCACTTTGCTGTTGAATATGCAAATATACTGCATCAGGGACTCGGATTTGTGAAAATTAAAAGGCTATTTTAATTTCTAGGACTTGACAGTTCAGGATTAGACCATCAGCAGTCAGACTGCTTCCTGCGGTTTCAGTCCTGTCCTACTGTTTCCTCCTTTGCATGTTTGTAAATCTGAACACAAAAGCATACATGTACTGGTAGGTTTACTGGTGCAGTAAACATGCTTTTTGCTATCTTTGGCATGTAGGAATGTGTGTCCCCCGCCTTTAATTTCATTATACTTTAAAGACTACAAACCTCAGAATTTAAAACAAGAGCATCTTACTCATTTTCTTTTATTTGACATTCCTGATACATGCAACAGTGCTTTTTAATGCTTCTTCAAAGAAAGATGTTGCAAAGATAACTTGAGCACAAGCTAGACTGTCTGATTTACAATCTAACACAGTAGTCAGAGGGTCCAGAAACATAAAAAACCTGCTTGAAATTTAGACGCTCCAAGGCTGAAATTCTTGGCAGTGGAACAGCAGGAGAAGGAGGAGTAGATCAAGTCAGGAAAGGGGATGTTGAAGATCCTGGGCCTTGAGAAGCTGTACTAAACCCTTTAGTGTAGGTTTATGTGCAATACCTTTTCTTTAAAAAAGCCTAGTTTTAGCACACTGAAAACTTCACTTTATTTTTTTAACTGTAAACCACATGCATATTGTTTCTGAATTATGAAAATTAAGTTTTCTAGGACTTGCCTGTTTTAGTAGATTACCTGAAAAAAATGTAGTAAACAATTAGAATTCAGGCCAGCTGAACAGATTAAGCATCACTGAGTTACTCATCAAATTGTTTAAGCTTTGAAACATCACTCTCTGATTAAAACATATGCAAAGGACTCTCTCTGTATATCACAGTATGTGCTTCCAGTCTGTCTTTGGCAGATACAGTAAAACAGTTTTCTTTTGTAAGAATTGGAATTGAACATATTTTGAAAATAGGAAAAATCAGCTTCTGATTATTAAACTTTACATAAATATGTGATTTGGTAATGTCCATAGAACCATAACACTTATTTTTTCCTGATCATTGCCTGTAGTAGCATCACGTACTCTGTACTGCACAGCAAGTTTACAAGAAAGTAAACATATTGGTTCCAGACTTTGATTTTTTTTTTTTAAATATTTATTTGGTCAGTTTTTCTGTGTTTTGCTGAATGAACTCATGACTTTGCATCACTTGCCATTCATTTTTTTTCTGATCATTCTGTCCTGTTGATGGAGAATTGGAGAGGTTTTATATTGTGCATTTCATTCTGCTCATACAAGGCTGTGCACCATACCTTCAAAAGAAATGATAGAACAATAAAATTAGGTTGGTTTGTGATTGTGCTCTCATTACTATCAAGTTTCAGTACTCATGAGTTGTTAAGTGGTGTGAATTTGTTGTGGAGCATCTAAATTAATAATGTTCAATGAAAGATCTGTGTCTTTACTTTCCCATTACCCACCTGATGTTTTCTAAAGTGTCATCTCTGTGGTATGGTGGGAATATTTGAAGGCAGCTGTCATGTGAGGCTGACTTTGTTTTTGAAGTGTGTTGCTACTCCGAAAAAAGCTTTGAAAAATTGTTGATCAATTACTTGTTTGAGTAGCAGCCCTGCAAAAACATCAGGCTAGTCTTACATCTGCACTTTCAAGGTGCTGTTTTGCCAGCAGCAGTGATGTGTATCAAAGCAGTAATAGTGGATCCCGTAAGTACTTCTGCAGCTCATTGCAAAATTGCTACACTGGAAGCCACCTTTCCTACTTAATGTGGCCCTCTCGCAGAGGATGAGTGACAACAGAGTCTGAACATATTCAGCTTCTTCTGTTGCTGGCAGTTTTCTCCCTTGGTGAGAGTAGGCAGGCACTGGTGCCTACTGCGGGGAGAACAGTATTCCAATTGCGGGGAGAACAGGAGGGAGACGGAGGACAGGGCTGCCCTTCGGGATATTGCCAGTGGAGAGCTCCATGGCAAGAAGGGCAACATCAACCTGGCTGATTTCTTTCAGGCTGCAAGTTACTAAGATGTCAGGGGTCTTCTTTCTGGAGAAGAGAACAGGAACCTGTGATTGCTCAGCCTTTTGGCAGAAGTTACTGGAGTTGTTTGGATAGTGGCAATCTGATGCCTTTTACAAACTAGCAATTTCAGAGTTAGAAATTTCATAGCCATGCAAGTGAGGTGGTCTGCATTATGTGGTGTTCAGGAGACGGTAACCCATACAAAATCTTAGGAGACTTTTTTCAGATGGCCTTGCCCCATCTTGGGGCTATCACAAGGTTTAAGGGATGTATATCTTTATCTTTTAGCTTTTTTATTTTTGCATCAACAGGAGGAGTTGGTCCTTTTCTCCCCATCCCCAAAACAGCCCATATGTAAAGTTAGAAGACTGAAGTCTGCTGAGCTGCTACTTCTGCTTTACTGCTGGATATGGGTCATAGAAATATGATCACTGTGTCATCTGCAAATCTTGCCACTCTCAAAGGCTTCTGGAATACACAGTATTTTTTTTTTTTCTGATGAGGAGAGTGAAAAAGCAGTGATAGAGGGATGTAGGTGTGCGTGAGCTGAGAGTAGTCAGGTACTTGGAGTTTGTGTGTGTGTGAAGTGAAGCAGCTGAAATAAATTTGTTTTCATCTGACAGTGAGATAGGCAAATATCTCAGCCTTTCTGTTTGTACATTGCATCTGCAGGTTTGTGATGCTTCCTTGATTTTCATTATTAAATCTGCAGCATTTTAAGTCTTAAGCTACTGCAGATGCTAAGGGATGACTTTTAATAGTCAAATTCTGGAAAATTTATTGTAGAATAAAATTACTATCAATCATTAACTAAATAGCCAGGCATAATAAAAATAATAAGCTAGCAGTGGTGGATACAGATGCATTTGCAAGACATCTCCTGTTCCAAGATCTTTATTTCATGGTTTGACTTCAGCACACTACCTGTGCTGTTGGGGATGGTAATTTCTTCAGTGTGATAATCCACAAGACTCATTGGCCAAAGGGAGATCCCTTTAACATTGCTATGGTGAGCATACTTCATCACAGTCTTCTTGTTAGTGCTGTCAAATAGCTTAGCTTATATGAAACGTGAATGATGTGTTGGAGAGATTAATTTATTAGGTATACTTATGACCAGGGTAGCTAATATCTCAGAAGGGATAATCTACAAGCACTTGCATGATTAGCCCAGTTGTTTTATTTCGTAATTACTTAAGTGTCTTCATGGATGAAGCTATGATTTCTGTCTGGAACTAGAAAGTTAATCTCTGGTAGCCTTTGTAAAAAGCAAAATTAATCTTCTACAGCCACCATTGTTTTCCGTGAGGAATGTAATCTTAAGTCTTCAGAATCCTGATGATATTTTGAATGTATGTGTGTTTATAATCTGTGTGACACTAGAGTTCTTGGTTTTTCTTTTAAGTTAAACTTCAGAGTATTATACAGTGCATGTGTTCTGCAATACTTTCCAGAAAAGGAATACATAGTTGAGTCCACCGACTAAATTGTCTTTGTGTGTGTTTTTTAATTAATAGGATAGGTATTTTTGTGTTATGTTTGTGTTTGATTTTACTGCTCAAGACTTGAATTTGGTAGAATTGGATTTTGGTGATGTGTATCTGGGAAGACCATGTATATTCATACATACCTTAGTTTGGTTTATAGAGTTCAGAATCTTTCTAATAATGATCAGTAAATCCACTTCATTACTATTAATATTAATTGCATGAGTGTGTGCTTTAAGTGACCTTGAGAAGATGTTAGCACACTAATAGTGTCTCTGGCATGTTGCATACTAAAACATGGGGAAATAACTGATCAGTTTATTCTTTTCTAACACTACCTGTCCTGTATTCAAAACTTCCATTTAAATAGCTATATATAAATAGTCCTTAGTTTCTGGAGAAATTTTGCAAAAACAGTCTCCGAATAGTTGAAAATTCAGCATCTTGAAAAGTGTGTATATAGAAGGAAAGTAAGCTGTGTGGTATGATGTCAGCTACTGAAAATTAGCAATGCATCTGCTAGTGGTAACCCCATTTGACAAAATAATTGCCTTCTACATTTGACTTATCGAAGCTTTACTGTTTAGAAATCCCATTTATTCTGTTACACCATCCATGTATAGAGATTCCAGGTGCTGTCAGCTAAGAAGGAATAGGTTAAGACTGTTGTTCATGAATAATAAAATGATTCATTGAGAATGAAAAAGTAATGAAGGGGTTTCTAGCTAAATGTCTAAAGATATGAAATGAAAGATAATTTTAGCATATTAAAAATTTGCATTGAATATGACAAAGATAAAATCCACAGAAAATAATATATGTAAAACAATTAAAAGGAGACGGTGAACATAGGAACATCTTGGATGTATTTAAGTCCTACATAAAGCTACTTAATATTTATTCCAGATTTTTTAAAACTCTTACTTAAAAGTTAAGATACTTTTTTTTGCCTCCTATTAATCTCCAGACATGCTGAAGCATCCCAGCGTGGTTTGATGTTTTCATCCCTTTCCCCTGCCAAAAAAACTTAGTGAGTCTTGCGCGTTACAGATTTCCTTGAGGCAGTACTTGGGTCTGATTCACCTACTTGAAGAATTGCTTCTAACTTGAGTAGAGCCTTGATTGTACAGGCTCTACAATCTTACTGCCTGTAGAGCTGTAAGATTGGCTTTCATAAGGACGTGTCATGAAGGTGCAGGAACAACCAACATTCACTCTGCTATTTTTCAACTCTGATTTCTAAAATCTTCTGGTTTTTTCCAAAAGTTAAGGTGATTAAACACTTTCCATCACCTTGTCATCATCTTTTCCTCCCTTCTTCATTTTCCATGGGATCTCTCTCTTCCTGCCTTTTTTTAGATACCATCCTTCAATTATTTTCTATATTGAAGTGAGTCAAACACTTCTGAGAAAAGGAAATATTATTAATTAAAAATAAGCTATATTGCTAGTCTTATTATCCAGTGTTTTAGAAGACTCCTGTACAATATAGCTGTGATCAGAATTGAAGGAAACAGTATCAAAATATAGCAAGATTTCATTAGTAATAGAAATTTGGATTGTTCAGACACAAAATCCTTTTAATACATTTCAGAGCTCAAAAGGTGATATGTTTGCATTGTTGATAATGCATGAACTGCTTCTGGGTTGTAGGCAGAAGTGGTTCCCAAGTGAGAGTCTCCATGCAGTATCACGCAGGTGATTGCTGCTGATTTGAATAGTGGAACTGAGACCCTTGAGAGAGTCCTGATTTGACACGGCCTGAAAACTGAATTTGGTGCTTGTGTATGAGGTGTGTGAAGGAGCGCATGCAAGGGAGGGAGGCATGCAACTGGACTACCACATGCTGGGGATGCTGAGATGATGCTGTACGACAGCAGTGCTGTGGAAGATGTGAAAAAAAACTGCTGTATGTGTTCATCGGCTACCAGGAAGCTGTGACCCCTGGTAGTTCAGCTGTGTTGCCTAAAGTGACAGTGTGACTCTGTTGTGGCTGATAACTTGTCCTGGGTAAGTGTGGGATCATCTGTCCTGCTGCTGTCCTTAACTTGGAAGAAAAACGTACAGGACAAACGGCTCCCTCTCCCTTCTTTTGGTGGAGGTTGGTTGACTCTGATTTCTCCGTTTTGTTACTTCCTGTAAGGGAAGAATTGTAGCAATTATTTATGTTGATGGTCAAACTCATTAAAATCAAAGAGATTTGTATTACTGTCCTCAGTGCAGCTAGGTAACTAAATTATCCCTTGCTCTGTGAACGCTGCTAACAGCTCTCTGTGTAACAGGAGACAAGCTCTTGTTTTTCAAAGAGAAGATTGTTAGGCATCACCTATTGTTAGTGTGGAACCTGAACAATTCCTCCTATACTGATAGGCTTACAAACTGCTCACCACCATCTATGAAATCAGTTAAATTGCTTAGTTCTTGTATTTGCAGTGCTTCTTGTCCACAGCAGTGGTCAATAATATTTCAGAAGGGAGATGACTTTCAGCAGTTTTAAATGGGAACACGTACATTAAAAAAAAAAGTGTCTTAATGCAAAGATTTTGGTATAGGTTAGACGGTTAGACAGCAGCGCTGTTGACACAAGGGTGAAGATGAATGTAGAGGAATGGATTAGTTCCAGTTACTTAATTGCCTCTAATGAAGTTCAGAATATTTTTGCTATGTTTCATTCCACATTAATTTTTGTATTACAAAGTTATCTTTTTTCTGCCTCTGCCTCTGTTGGTAAAAAGAAGAAATGTTAATATTTCTTTATATTGTTGTACAGACCACTTTCTGATTCTGAACAGATCAACTTTTTAAAGAAAACGAGACTATATATTCAGCAGCAGAAGTATGATGAAGCGGTAAGTCTAGTTTTGCTACGTGTCTCTAGAAACTTTTTACAGGAACTTCTATGATATATAAATACAAGGTCCAACACAAAGAAAATGAGACTAAGACCATAGCTTTGGAACCAGGAGGAGGTGGGAAGAAACAAAGCTAGCATGTTCTAACCTGTTATAGTGAGACAAGATTCAATTCAGTCGTTCCGCTATGTAGGAGCGGATGCACGTTCAAATACAAACATTTTCTTACCCTCGGTCAGAAAATGTCAGTGTGCACCAACGCACAATGCTTTGTCTGGAAAGCAGTTTTTGGCTAATAGCAACATCACTGTATTATAGGGCACCCACCCTGTTTGCCATACATGGTTCCCTGTGATTTCTGTCTCTTCCCAAAGATCAAGTCCTTGCTCAAAGGAACCCATTTTTTGTTAGTAGAACCATTTTTTGTTTGCAAAAACAGTGGAGATCCTCAACAGCCTTTCAAGCAAATGATCTCTGGAATTGCTGTGAACATTGCCAGCGTGGTGTGGAGTTGTGTGTCAGCCCAGAAGGGAACTATTTTGAAGGTGATCACAGACACAGTCTTGGGATTTTTTTGTGTCAGACCTCATATTTAGATTTGTCTGACTTGAAATGAAACTGGGTAATAAAATTTTTTCTTTCTTTCTTTCTTTATGATGTACATTTTGCTTATTAACACAAATAAAATACCGCTGTGAGTCTCCAAAATTTAGCATTTTTTCAGCAGCTCTGATGAATAGTCCTGACTTCCTGGGTTTTTTTCTCATACTTCTTAAACGGTTTGTAACCATTCTATAGTATATTAGCACACAGTCTGTTTTGTATTTTCCACTCTAAATGGTAAATTGAGCGAGAAACTGAGGAATGTAGTTAATATTCATGCTTCTTAGGCTCCTAGTTGCATGAAAAATATTATGATGTCTTGCTTCATCATAAATCCTGCTGTGTTTTGTTCTTTTACCTGAACCAGCTGTTTGTGTTTTTAATTTCATATTTCGTTTTGTCAAAGACTGGGAGCCATATGTGGAGTTATTCTGTGTTTTTCCAGTTCCACTATTACTTTGTTTGCTACCATTTGCTGTGTGACAGGGTACTTGATGGGTGCATTTCACCAGTGCTTGTATTCTGACATTCATGGCAATAATTTGTAGAACTAAATGATACAAATAAGTCTTTAATTTTAACAGATTTGGTTTGGTCACTTTTTTTGTTACAAAGTACATGAAAAGGTTGAATATGGAAGATTGCATGTAACCTGTCAGATGCATGAAATAAGAATTCTATTATGTGTTAGGATTCAACTCTTTTTTTTTTCTGGAGATGTTTTTCAGAGTAATAAATTACTATTTTATGCATAGGACAGCTAAATCTATTTCATACCTTGTGCCTTTTTATTTACCACATTGTAAATTGGAAAAAGATCAGTTTAAATCAATGGATCTGTTTTGCTGTGGGAGCAGTTTTTCTTTTTGGTTTCCAAATAACTACTACTTGGCTGTCACACATTTACTTATAGGATACATTTTACACATTTCAGCAGTAGAACCTGCCAGTTTGTGTTGTTAGTTATATACAAATTTTACCCCTCCTTCATTTGAGTGCCCTATGTGTTTAAGTGACAGTTAAACACTCTTTTGTGTTTAACTTGATCACTTAATCACTCTTGATCACTAACACATTGGGCTTGTGCCTGTGCCCTGGTTACCCTTGGCTTCCTTTATTGCAATGCAGAAAGGTCAGTGCATTACCAGCTGCTGGGGTGTAGATGATTCTTTGTCTTCTCAACTCTACAACTGTTTGCATTGCAAATATGTGTTCATAGCTATATCTTCAGGAATGATGTGATTTTGGGTGAGTTTTCCCATTGTCAAATTTGCAATCTCTTCAGTTGTTGACATGCCTTTTTCTGTTGATGCTGTTAAATTCCAACTGGATACCTGGACACACAGAGAAGTGTCATGATGCATGCTGAACTCTTTACTATATTCTTGCATGTAGATCTTTTAATCACCAGAGAATCCTCTGTGACCACAAATCACATAGCTGAGCTTCCCATCTTTGAGTAAATCACTGGGGTCAGCATACCTCTGTGTAAGCAATGACACTCGCAGTGGGAAAACCTACTGTCTTTATCATGGTATCTCCCCAGTGGAGGTACTGAGTAAGAGAACCTGTGAATAAACTAAGTACGACTCTTCCTGTCCAAATGATTTGCATCCTGAAAGCCCCAAGCAGCTGCTTTGTGAATGAAACTGGAGTTCCAGTTCAGTCTCTGAATTCACCCCTGATGTTTAGGCAAAGCACTAGTAGTACTGGGTACTAATGAAGTGGAGGACATCAAACCCCAAGAAGGGGGTACCTCAACCTATGGAGAGTGACCATGTTTCAGCTGCATCCATAGCCCTCCTCCTATGTAAATGCTGTGCTTTTAGAAGCACTCGACTGTTTTTCTTTGGGCATCACTAATAGTGGAATATATATATGGTAAAATGCTTATGGGAAAAGCAAGCAACATGCTTGGTAGTAGGTGGTTCTTGAGGTGTGCTATCTGTGTAGCTTTCGCCATTTGATCACTGCCTTGACCAAGGGGATGACAAAGGAGCAAATGATGGTTGACTTTGTCTACCAGGAGTCCAAAGCAGTGTGTATTCCGGCGGATGGTGCTGGCCAAACACTGTACCTGAGTGCAGAGAAGACACATGCCAAGAGTGGCAGAGCCGTTTGAGCTCCAGTTGCTATTAGTTAGGCTGACTTGTAGAATGAACACCGTTCTAAACTGTTGCTTATGTGTTTTGTCTGCCTGTAGGTATCTCTGTGCAAAACCCTGATTAACCTTGCTTTGGAAGGCTTGTCTTATTACCATACTTACGATAGATTATTCCTGGGTCTGAGTATTGCAATGGGTTTTGTGGGCTGGACAACTTATGTGATTTTGGTTATTATCAAGACCCATACCAATCTGACCAAGACTGTCCGGATTAATAATAAGGTAGGTTGGAAATATGCAACGATTTTTTTTTTCTATCAGTTTTCAGCACTGTATTTATGCGCAGTATCTCTATGTGGAAGACCAAATTGCACACCTTTCACGTCTTTTGACCACAAGTGGAAACTTGCAAGCTCTGGAGTTTTCTAGGTACTGTAATCCTACATAGGATTACTGTTTGGTCCATTTATTAGGATTAGTATTCCTAAGTCATGTAAGTCTTAGTGTGCAATATCATGCTTTCTCAGTTTCTTCCTTCTTACAGCTGTGCATTTTACTAGATGCTAGTGCAAGTATAAGCAAATAGTGATTCAAAACTATCAGAGGGTCTGTCTTTGACCAGAAGTCAAGTTTCAGCATCAATTATAGTAAAGTCAGGACTCGGTTTTAGTAATATTTGTTTAGAAGAATAGAGATGTAAGGTCTCCATTTTGATTTTTGTTCATTACTGTAAGGGTGAAAAAAAAAAATTAGCATGTAAATGACTTTATTCCTATCCTCTTTGGCAATATGAAATCAGTTTTCAGAAGCCGTGCAATCCAATCATGGCATTTTGAAAATGTATAACCTGTTTTAATAGAAAGGTGAAATGTGGTTTCACATATTGGCTTGCTCTCTTGCTCTTTTTGATTTGCAAGGGTGCAGCAGAAGACGCCAAAGATGAAGGAGACTCTTTTTGACAAGATTATTATGGTTTGATTTTTCACAAAGTACAAAATCTTAGGAAATTTATGTACTTTCAGTCATTCATGAGAAAAGGAATACCTCAAGAAGGTGAACAGGAAAAAACCTAGCATCTCATTAGAGAAGAGTTAAAGCCTGGGGAAGGTACGAAATCTCCCAAACTTCAAGAATTTATTTCAGAATAAAAGGAATTGTTTCATTTGGTAATGTAAATGAGACTGAGCACTCACTTAGCATCTTTACTGCCTTCAGTATATTGCTCCTATCATGCTATCTTGAGAATTTTACTACCAGCTGAAATGAGATAGTTTTGGCCTTTAATAAAAATGATCAAACAAAATTGAAGTGGAAAATATTCATAAGTGCCGTACTGTATGATTTAGGTTTTCTTTCATCAAGTAACTGAGAAGAAATAATCCAAGATGCATGTTATGTCAGATATGAACAAAATAATTACCATAAATAGACTGAGTATGGGGCATAATAATAACTACACTAAGGAAAAACTTCACATTTTCAGTTGACATTTGGTATGTTGATTTTACTTGTTGAAGACAAATTTTATGCTAGTGACACTGGTAAAAAAAAAAAAAAAACCTAGGTTTTACTTCCTTGTCTATCGAATTTTTCTTTCCTCAGTTTTAGTAAGAGGGCCTTTTCTATAGGAACTTTTTAGTATTCCTGGATACTTAGGGGATCACAATGTGAGGCTAATGCCTCATATGGAAGTTATTTGGTTTATAGCTAATATGGAAGCTACTTACAGAAATTTGCTGAGAAACTAATCTACCATTGACAAACAGTCTTCTGCAAAGTACAGCCTTATAAAATCTGAAAGAGCCTCTGAATAATGAAGTTGCATATCCTGTATATCAACTTAAAAATGCATTTGAAAAAGCTTTTCTTTTACAGTAATGTGTTGTTTCCCTTAGCAAGAAGCCTAACATTTTAATCTATTTTTAAACATCTACAGAAAATGCAAATCTGATTTCTGTTTTCAATGCATGACCAACTATATTGGACTCTACAATATTTATGTCTCTCTACAGAATAAAATGTTGATTGCATGTGTTTACTCATTCAGTGATGAGTTAGATTGTGTGCATATAGTATCTATACATATTCATCCTGTCTGTATGTCAGCAAATGTACAATTTAAGACTAATAAAATTGCATCAGGTCAGCTTTCTGTATGACATTTTTTCTTACTGTAATGGCATATCTTAGCAGAAATTATATCTTAAAAATCATTTAGAACTTGCATTTGCTGTCAGTTTAGATCCAGGCAGTTGTATGTTAGTTATGGGACGGGGAACACCAGAAAAAATATTAACTCATCTATGTTAACTGCTAATTGATTGTCTTTTCTTCTTAGCTTATTTAACATAGTTGTGAATTTGTCTGCATAATTCATTCAGACAAACTGGTACATAGAAGAAGAAAACAGTGTCCTCACTCATCACTTACACAATACACTGAAGACTGCTCAGTCACTGAAGCTGCCTTTGCTGTGTCAAGATGCAATACTTAAAGATAAAAATACTTAAAATTGTTTAATTTAAACTTGTACATGATCTTTCCTTACCAGTAATTCTTCTGATATCTGAATGTCTCTAAGTAAGGAAGAGTAGTTCAATGATCAGATAAAAGACAGGTGCAGAGCAAGTGTCTAATGCTTCTCTTTTCTGCTAGCTGATGATTAAGAACTAGCCTACCTGTCTGAGATTACCCATTTAAAAAATTTCCTTTCCCTCTCTGATATTCCTGCTTACAGCGTTCTCAGTCTGAGAATGTGTTTCTTTGAGTACGTGATGGGGACAATGGGGAATATCTCGTATCTTGATTTTTATTTTTTTATTTTTTTTCAAGAAAAGCCCGAAGCTGGCATTGTAGATTAGGGTTAAATGTTATAACGGTTCTCACCATGCTAGGAACCTTTTAGTGCTATGCAACTCTAGTCCTCTGGTGTATTTTGAAATTGTTGATTCTTTAAGTAAGTCTTCCACTTCCTGTGGAAGGATGGTCATGACCCTCCATCAGTAGCTGGCCCTAGATCCTGAAGAGTTGTTTTTTCCAGTAGAAGTTATTGCTTCATATTTTAATTTAATTAGTCCTCTTACAAATGTCTCAAGCGGATAGAGAAAATATGTACTAATGGAATTTTCATTAAATGTTTCTACTTTAATGCTCTGAACTTGAACTCAAAAGGTTATGCTCCAGGTCTGTTTTTAGAATCTAAATTTAAGATAGTTCATTTTTCCAAGACCCCTAGCATCTCTGATTTGCACTGGATTCAAGTGTCCATTGAACATAAATAGCATTGCATACATTGGGCTTCCAGGTTGCAGAAGTATGCCTTGCCTGTGCAGATTTTACTGCAGGATGTTATGTAGAGACATTTGGAATTAGATCTTCAAATCCTGCTGTTGTGGGATTTTTTTTATCTGGCTGGAAAGTGCCCAGAGTTGTGTACATAGACACGAGGCCACTTGAATGGCCGTGTTAAAATAACATTTGCTTTACTGTGTAACTAACAAATGGAAAATAGCATGTAGTTTGAAACATTTTATTGCTGTTTCAGGAATGTTTGTTCAACCATTTGTTTTTCAGGAATCTACTGTTCTCTTCTACAGTTTTGTCTTTGTTGGAATGATAATAGCTTTTTTCCTGTTAATTCAAACATGTCCTTGGACATACTACGTATACTGCCTCTTGCCAGTACCAGTATGGTATGCAGTTGTGAGAGAGTAAGTAAAGAATACATTTTATCAAGAATGTTTTATAAAAATAGATCTGCTCTTCCTTTTTGTTGACAATTAAACTTTTTCTGTGAGTTTGGGAGAAAAAAATAGATTTAGTTTTATTAAACTGCCTGAAATGCTTTCTGAGACATTCCAGAGGACTCTGGTTTATATTTCACTTGACATATAAGGTAGTTTCCAAACTGACTGATACCGCTGCCAATTCTAGAAGATACCTTTTCTATTAGCAAAAATAAATAAATGTCTTTCTAAGATGAAATGTTTTTAGTATTCTCATAACTGTAGCAAAAGAGTGCTAAAATCTCAGGCAAGTACCTGTAGCAGTTGATGACTTTTGTAAAATGGGACAGGTTGTTCCTTTTCTTCAGTAATTTTTGACATAACCTCATCCTGCACAGTGTCAGGTATGCTGAACTTCAGCTTCTTTTGGAGAATATGTGCTAGTCATGTTGAGGATTGTACTCTGATATTGAAACAAACTTGTTTTGTTTGGGGCGCCATTTACTTCAAAACCAAAAATACTTGTGATTTCTGTTACTTAACTAATATACTGGCAATTCTGTAGATAGCAACTTGGTATTATTCACAGAAAATGAGACGAACTGCCGTTAGATAATGTGCTGCCTCATAGAACACTGGGAAAGCTAACTGTGTATTTTTTTTCTCTCTAAAGCTTTTGAATGTTTCATCAGTTATGACAGACATTAAGCACAGCATAACCAAAAATGTTCATAAACTCAGAGTCAATTTGGATAAGAGTAATCAGAAGCTTGTCCAAGTGCTGTTGAAGATGTGCCAGAAATGGGAGGGAAAAAGCTGGAGGGTTTTATTGTAGATTTTATAGCAAGTATAGCTGGGCAGAAGGAGAGCCTCAGGCCATCACCTGCTAACCCTGCCTGTTGTATAGAAAGAATACCTGAAATATTTCTTGTGCTCTGAACCCCCTCCCCGTCCTTCAAAGTTAAAATCCCATATTGTTTCTGGTTTTTAAAAATAATTACTATCTTGTTGCGTCATTTTAAACAGATTTCCTGTTATTCAAGACCTCACCACAAATCTTTTGTCACTTCATATCAGTCAGTCTGTAGGATTCCTCTTGGTTTGTACACTGGGAATTGAAATACTAGTAAGTATTTTATCTGTATTTATCAATAGGATATCTCATTGCTAGCATTCTACCTCTTTGAGGAACTGTGAGTTTTACTAATATGCTTGGTTTTCAGTCTTCTGTTGGATTTTTTTTTTTTAATTAGGTCTTCAGCTTTTTCTACCGCTCTACACTTACTGTTGGTCTTCTTGTCTTTGCTGGCTGGCCAGTGATCACACAGCTGTGGGTTAAAGCAAAGGTACTGTATTGCTTTGCTTTAAAGGGTCATTTAAAGTGGCTAAAAGCTGATTGCATCTTAGGATGCTGGGACTTGGTCTCTTTGAAATGCTGCTTTAGACTCTTGTTCATCTTATTCTGATCTCTCTCATGAGCGGCATATAGCAGTTGAGGGAGTTTAATATGATCTGCAGAGACCTGTTAGACAAGATAGGGCATAAGACTGCTTAAGAATTTTGGGGTAGCTATGAGTTAGCTCATAGCTTTTGTTAATGATAACTAAAAGCTCATAGCTTTTGTTAATGATAACTAA